>NC_077227.1:363166604-363884104 GCF_027887165.1 Monodelphis domestica | reverse complement strand
TGGTCATACACATATTTTTGATAATATTCTTTAAGACTTCTACACAACTGCTCATTGTTAATTTTTTGAAGCCTACTTTTGCTCACCGTGTTTTGTTCATTGTTTTTTGAGTAGCCTACAATTTTCTTTCTTCAGATACTATGCTTTTCCCTGAATTGAGTTATGAAATATCATTTGAAAGACCTTGTTGTGAGGAGGAGTGTTATTATTGTAGTATGTCTCTTGTTTTCAAAGAGAACTAATAACATCATTGGTGAAATCTTTATTTCTGCATGAATTGGATTAGAGATAGAGTTGCACAGAGTCATCAGCCCCACTCTTTTTTTCAGAATCATACAAGTTCAGTGACAAGACAAAAGTCAGGATTATTAGAGATGGCCTGGAATGACCTTGTCATCATGGATGTCTGACCAAGCTCTAAGTACTCCATAGAATCTGCTTTAGCTGGCTTCTTGATCACCGGAACAAATTGTTCTCATCCACTCATTCCACTAGGGGAAATCTTCTCATGCTTGGGGTAGATATCCACTTAAATCATCAACAGGTTTGAGTCCTGTTGGTTACTGGGGTATGGTACAGAGATTTGGACAGGTAGACATGAAAAGTGCATTAGCAGCCCTGAAAAGGGCTTGGGAAGTCTCCTGCTAGAGATACTAATTCTTCTTGCTTACCCCATATGCCCCAAGAGGAGAAAAGGAAAAGGAAAAGGAAGAAGATGAAGAAGAAGAAGAAGAAGAAGAAGAAGAAGAAGAAGAAGAAGAAGAAGAAGAAGAAGAAGAAGAAGAAGAAGAAGAAGAAGAAGAAGAAGAAGAAGAAGAAGAAGAAGAAGAAGAAGAAGAAGAAGAAGAAGAAGAAGAAGAAGAAGAAGAAGAAGAAGAAGAAGAAGAAGGAGAAGGAGAAGGAGAAGGAGAAGGAGAAGGAGAAGGAGAAGGAGAAGGAGAAGGAGAAGGAGAAGGAGAAGGAGAAGGAGAAGGAGAAGGAGAAGGAGAAGGAGAAGAAGAAGGAAGAAGAAGAAGGAAGGAAGGAAGGAAGAAAGAAAGAAAGAAAGAAAGAAAGAAAGAAAGAAAGAAAGAAAGAAAGAAAGAAAGAAAGAAAGAAAGAAAGAAAGAAAGAAAAGAAAGAAAGAAAGAAAGAAAGAAAGAAAGAAAGAAAGAAAGAGAGAGAGAGAGAAAGAGAGAAAGAGAGAAAGAGAGAAAGAGAGAAAGAAAGAAGAAAGAAAGAAAGAAAGAAAGAAAGAAAGAAAGAAAGAAAGAAAGAAAGAAAGAAAGAAAGAAAGAAAGAAAGAAAGAAAAGAAAGAAAGAAGAGAGAGAGAGAGAAAGAGAAGAGAGAGAGAGAGAAAGAGACACAGACACTACGGACTGAGAAAGAGAGAAAGAGAGAAAGAAGAAAGAAAGAAAGAAAAAGAAGAAAAGAAAGAAAGAAAGAAAGAAAGAAAGAAGTAAGAAAGAAAGAAAGAAAGAAGAAAGAAAGAAAAGAGAAAGAAAGAAAGAAAGAAAGAAAGAAAGAAAGAAAGAAAGAAAGAAAGAAAGAAAGAAAGAAAGAAAGAAAGAAAGGAAGGAAGGAAGGAAGGAAGGAAGGAAGGAAGGAAGGAAGGAAGGAAGGAAGAAAGAGAGAGAGAAAAAGAAAGGGAAAGAATTGTTTCAGAGAGAAACTTAGAGTTAAAAAAACTAAATGACAACCCATCTTGCTTTCCTGTTTGAGGGTCGATTAATTATCCATCTGCAGTCTATATGTTCTTTGGATATATGTATTTCTTGATAGCCTTTTCATCTGTGTATATCATTTACCCAACTCCATAGAAGGCTTACCAATACCATTCTTAGTCCATTTTTTTCTTGTGTAAATAGTTAACCCAAACTTGTGTGAATGATCACAGAACTCATTTAGGAGGCATTGCAGAGTGCTCCTCCAAAAAACAGAGAATACCTCTTGGATTTGCTTTTGAGTTTATCCTGGAAATCATCCATGATGGTGGTGGCAAAACCCTACTGAAAAGGGTGTGTTTTATGCTTTCTCTCATATTAATGCACAAGGAGTCAGTGAATAAACTTCAAAGTTGTTATATTTTTCAAAGCATTTTATATAATTTCAATATATTTATAGGAAACATATTTGAAGAAAAAAATTTTCAACATTTTGCTCTACCAATCAAATATTTTATAAAATAGTTAAAAAGTACAGTGAGATTTTGTATTTTCTGTATCTTTGAGCTAATTGTGTGACTCTGAAAATGTGACCTTCCATACAATACAGTTTTTGAAACTTTCCCATATCCTTTCTCTTATCCCCATCAAGAATACTTTCATTCATTTTGTATTCTGTCTTAAAGATTTTTCAGAATTGGAGAAGTAGGCTGATAGGTCTATCATTACTGATATCTTCATTGATTTTTGTAATACTATTAAAATGTCCACCCCCTTCTTCAAAAACTGGGCATCCTTTTTCACATCTAGAGAAAAAGCCCTTAATTCACTCAAAACTGTTTCACCATCATGATTTATATCTAAACTTGTTGATATTATATTCACCTATAGTCTTGTTATATATAGTTCCCCTATTAGATTGGCAGACCCTTGAGGTTTGGGAATGTGCATTATCTTTATTATCCTCCTCAAGAATCAGGACAGATGAACACTGATTTTTACAGTTAAATCCTTGCTTCAACATTTGCAAACCATATAATATTTTCTTACTTCAAATTCTTCATGTTTAAAATGTGACTCAAAATCCATATAATTTCTAATTAAGAGGGGGAACATCATACTATGTATAAAAGAGAGTCATTCTAAATTACCTAATACCTTAGTGTCCATCTTTATCTGCTTGTCATGTCCTCTAATTATATCTTACTCTATCTCAAAGCTATTTTTCACGTCCCTCTCACCACAAGAAAAACAAGTCTGATAGAGTTCTTGGTACAATAATAAGCAGCCAAGGTTAATATGACTTTTAACTAGAGAAAAGAGAGAGACTTTAGAGAGTATCTGGAGTTCATCTGTTTTCTGAGTTTATAATCCTTTGCCTTTCTGACTAAGCAGTATCTTATGTTCTAGAAATTCCACTTTCATTATTTGCTATCCTTCTAATCCCAGGGCCACTGATGTGAGTAAAAACTCAAGGTACATGACTGAAAATAGGATGACAATTTAAACATCATCTTCCAGATGACAGAAATGGGGAAGGGTAGATGGTTCAACTGGGCAAGGGTTCATGAAAGAGTCTATCACTAATTCTGTATTGGTTATTTTCAGGAAAAAAACAGTAATTATATATTTGTTTTGAGGATACTCAGAAGTAGGTGATTTTCCCAGTTTTGTTCTGCAATGGTCCCATATAGTGTAGTCTTAGAACTGTGATAAGGCATCAATTTTAAATTATTTGAGCTGTAATAATGGTGAATCTGGTAGTCATGCTTTTCATTAAATAGTTACTATTCAAATTAGATACCACTCAGGAATATTTAAAGAAAGACCAAAATTATACTAGGAAATACCAAATATTCTTTTTGGAAATGATTTGACTCACCAAAATAAAAGGGGCTTAAAGATTAAATAATTAATAATTTATATTTTACTAATGAAGAAATTGAGGCCAGGTGGAAAACATGATTTGCCTAAAGTCACATAATTAGTTTCAGAGCCCACCCTAGATTCAGCACCTTTTGGCTGGCATTCCAGTGCTTTCTCTACTGTTTCAGCTAAAATATATTTTTAATTTTTTAAACTTCATTTCTGTAGGAGGTAGAGTATGAACTTTCTATATGAAAAGTTTGTTCTACTGAGGTGGGTTATTGAGTGAATGAATGAGTGAGCATTGCTCAAGGAGGTTGTAAAATGAGTTCACATTATAGGCAATGTTGAATTATACATCAATAAGTATTGATTGTGTGCTTATTATGTGCCAGACACTATATTAGGTATTGGGAATACAAGGAAAAATTAAGTCTACCCTCAAGGAGCTCATACATAGTCTAGCTAGGAAGACAACATGTTCATATATAGATAGATACAGGATAAGGTCTTTTGTTATTTGGGGACGTGAGGTACTAGCATCTGGGGAGATCAAAAAAAGATTTCATATAAAAGGCAGTTCTCTAACTGAGCCTTGACAGAAATTAAGAATTCTGATAGACAAATATGAAGACATAGTATATTCCAAATATGGGAAATAGGGCAAAGGCACAGAGGTGGGAAATTGAAGGCATTGTATGAGTATTAGTAATAAAGTCAGTTTGGCTAAGTCAAAGTGATTTAACACTAGCCACTTCAAATCTAAGTTTACCCTTGGCCCGACCTAAAAAGTAGCCATTAATGATAGTATAGACTAGTGGAAATCTCATCAAATTTAGAGTAAAAGCTACACTGCTATATGCTACTTTAGATACGGCATTGAATATTCTCAAGATTAATAATAATAATAATATCAAGACTTAATTTCCTCAACAATGGAGTGGGATAATTATACCTGTTTTGCCAGTGAGTTTGAGCAAATGTGAATAGAGAATAATATGAAAGAAATGAAAGTACCTAGATAAAAAGTTAAAGTCTTAAAAAATAAATATAAAGCAAGGCATTGAAAATGGTATACTATGCCTCACTTCTGACATATGACTTGGATTTCATTTCAACTGAAATTATTAAAGCCTGCTCTTTTCCATAATGGTAGTTTCTGATATTGTATATTTCTTTAAATTTGTGTAAGAAGTAAGGTAAGAGAGGATGGGAGAGCGAATAAGAACTTTCTTACTTATTTGAGGCAAGTAGAAGAGGAGAGGGAGTAGAGCAAGAGCTAGTAGAATACATGTTATCATCCTGCAGTTGACTTGAAGGTCTTTAAGGTAAAAAGATAAATTAACCTAATGTGATACCAAACTCTGCTCTTTTGAGACTCTAAGAAATGTTAGTTTTTCTTCATAGTTGCATATGTCTCTGTACATAATAACTATGTAACTTATGCTCAATCTAAAAGAAAGCATAGTCTAATGGAAGTAAGGCTGGGTAGAGGAGGTAGTTAAAGGTTCTATGGCAATTTGTTACATTTCTGTGTGATTTTGGACAGGTCAATTGAGTCCTCTTTGCTTCAGTTGCGCCAACCTATAATGTAGATAACATGTCTTAAATGACACAGATAGCAAGACTAAAGAGGATTAGCAGATTGTGGAGGTTTTTAAAAAATACAAATGCTAAATCTAAACACATGTTATAATTACAATGTGACATGTTTAAATAAGGTTATAACTACATAGTTACAATCCTGAGGAATTTTTAAATAAGGCTTAAAAAAGTAACTGAAAATATTAAAGTAACTGAAAATATTTCCTTTATGAAGTCATTGAGTTCCAATAGCATTCAAAAACTTCTAAACTGATGATTGATTGATTGATGCCTAGGTCTTATTCACTACCACCACCACTACCATCACAAATCTGATTGATTGATTCACTGTTCTCACCTAACAAAGGCATCAAGGTTAATATATTGCCACTTTCAGTTAGTTGGAGTTATTTACTGATTGATTGAATAGCTCCACTAACATACAGAAACATGGAATATTAGAGCTAGGAAGGAGAAAGGAGAAAACTAGAGATTACCTAGTTTATCTAGACATAGATGACATATTGTTAAAATGTGTGTCACACAAAGCATTAGATGACGAAATTAGGATCCAAGAAAAAAGTTGTCTGTAAATATGGATCACATCTAATTATGTGTTGTTTAGTAATAATAAAAGCTCCATATTTGGGTTCAAACAAAAAAGTTGCACAAGTATAAAAATTTTACTGGGAGCCTAAGGATATTTCAAACTCATAGTAGGTCACAGGCATGAGATACTAAAAAGAAAAAAAGCTATATAGAGAAACATGGTATGTAAAATGAAGGTACAAATCCTAATATGCTCTACTTTGGCCATGTCATATGTGAGATATTGTCTTCATTTATGAGTGCCTTATTTTAGGATAAGGATTGATAAACTGAAGTTTATCCAAAGAAGGATTTCCAAAGATTGTAAGAGTACTGTAAAGGTTGACAATTAAGAAACATTTGTAAGAACTGGAGATATTTAGAAAAGAGGACATAGCTGCTGTCTTCAAGTATCTGAAGCCCTATTATGTGGAAGAGTTATTAGACTTAGATCTAAAGAACAGAACTAGGAACAATGGAAATAAGTGCCAACTCTACAGGAAAAAAAAAACAATTCCCAAGTATTGTCCAAAATAGAGTGAACTCCCTTTAACTAGAGTCCTTAAAGAATAGATTGGATAACCACAACTAGCATTGTGCCTGTCCCATACTGTATAGAAGGGATTTATGTGAAAATACATAATGTATCATATAAATTGACACATTTCAAACTCAGATTTTGTGGACTTTTATCTTGTTCATCATCCCTCTCCAACTCCATGAAACAGAAATATCCCTAGATTTTCAATCTGAGTTCCTTAGTTTGAGATGCTGACCTTGGATAAGTCATTTAACATCTAAGTGTTCAATTTCCTGGTTAGTATAAGGAAAGGATAAGACTGCATGGTTTCTAAAGATAATTCTAGCACTAAGTTCTCTCATCCTAAGACATTGACAGTTGGTTAATTGTCTTTGAACTGGAAGTTAAAAGAATATGAATCCTTTACCATTCTTCTGTACTTTGGAGAAAACCATTTCAAATCTCTGGATTCCACTCATACTATGTAAAAATGAAAGTTAAATTTGATAGTCTCTTAATTTCCCTAAACTTTGTCACTTTGAATATAAGTAATCTGTTTTGTAGGATTTGACAATTGTGTTTATAAAGCATAGATTTTATTGTTTTGGTATCTTCTATGAAGGAATTTGACTAGTAATTCTATTTCCCACAGTCAATCCTCATACAACAAGTATGTATTAAGTATTTACTATGTTCCAGGGACTGTGCTACCTAACTACAATAGTTATTTAGTAAGATATTTTGCTTATTTTCAAGAGCATTTCAATGACTTTAAAAGGTGCAAATCACCATGCTTCAAAACATATCTATTTTTGTATGTTCATGGTTTACAACAAAAACTAAATGACTTTTTTATTGTTCCTCATGGCTACACAGATGCCAAATCTCATTCCTCACCCCCCAAAGCCCAAGCTAAGCTATTAAATCAGATATGGGAAAGATATATATATATATATATATATATATATATATATTCCACAGATTTAGGAGAAACTGGACAATCTCTTTTCCCCCTTTCATTTTTAATTATTTCTTTATTTAATTTAGAATATTTTTCCATGGTTACATGATTCATGTTTTTTCCCTCCCCCTTCTAGAGTGGATAAGCAATTCCCTTGGGTTTTACATGTATCATTGTTCAAAACCTATTTCCATATTATTAATATTTGCGATAGTCAACATTCCCAGTAATATCCCCATCAAACCTTGTGATCAATCACATTTTAATTCTGTATTTCTAATCCCACAGTTCTTTCTCTGAAGGTGGATAATGTTCTTTCTTATAATTTCCTCAGAGTTGTCCTGGATTATTGCATTGCTGCTAGTAGAGAAGTCCATTACATTCTATTGTACCACAGTGTATCAGTCTCTGTGTACAATGTTCTCCTGGTTCTACTCCTTTCACTTGGTATCAATTCCTGGAGGTCTTTCCAGTTCACATAGAATTCTTCCAGTTCATTATTCCTTCCATCACAATAGTATTTCATCACCAACAGATATCACAATTTGTTCAGCCATTCCTCAATTCCTCAATTAATGGACACCCCCCCCTCATTTTCCAGTGAGGCTATAATTATTGTTGTGCACATATTTTCCCTATTATCTCTTTGGGGTACAAACCCAGCAGTGGTGTGGCTGGGTCAAAGGGCAGGCAATCTTTTAAAACCCTTTGGAAATAGTTCCAAATTGCCTTCCGAAATGGTTGGATCAATTCACAACTCTACCAGCAGTGTATTAGTGTCTCAATTTTTCCACAGCCCTTCCAACATTTATCACTTTCCTTTGCTGCCATATTAGCCAGTCTGCTAGGTGTGAGATGGTACCTCAAAGTTGTTTTTATTTGCATTTCTCTAATTATGAGAGATTTAGAATGCTTTTTCATGTGCTTATTGATAGTTTTGATTTCTTTATCTGAAAACTGCCTATTCTTGTCCCTTGCCCATTTATCAAATGGGGAATGGCTTGGTGTTTTGTACAATTTATTTTGCTCCTGTTGCCAACCTCTTATGCCCTTCCATCGTACTGGTCTTCTCTCCCTTCCTCTGTGTACTTGTTTATGAAATATATATTTATCCCACTTTTTTATCTTTTCCCATTTCCCTTACTATTATCTTTATTTTACCCCTAGTTTTTCATTTTTTTATGTCATCCATACAGTTTGTCATTGTACCATTTAAGTATACTTCTTCTATCTATCCAGATGATAATTAAATTTTAAGAGTTAATAATATCATCTTTTCATATAGGAATACAAATTTTTAACTAATTTGGTCCCTTAAATTTGTTCCACTTTCTTAATTACCTTTTGGTGATTCTCTTGAGTTCTGTATTTGGGCATCAAACTTTCTGTTTAAGTCTGGTCTTTTCTTCAGCAATGCTTGAAAATCTTCTATTTTATTAAATGACTATACTTTTCTCTGCAAGAATATAGTAAGTTTTGCTGAGTAATTGATTCTTGGTTGTAGACCCAGTTCCTTTACTTTCCAGAATATCATATTCCATGACTTCTTGTCCTTCAGTGTGGGTGCAGCCAGGACCTCTGGAATCCTGATTGTGGCTCCATGAATGTTTGAATTGTTTCTTTATAGCAGTTTGTAGTATCTTTCCTTTGGTGCGGAAGTTCTTCAACTTGGCTATAACATTCCTAGGTGTTGTCAATTGGGGATTAAATGCAGATAGTAATCTGTGGATTCTTTCAATCTCTATCCTCTTGTTCAAGAATATCAGGCTGTTTTCTTGTATAATTTCCTGGAGAATGATGTCCAGGTTCTTTCTTTGGTCATGATTTTCTGGTAGTCCATTAATTCTTAAATTATCTCTCCTGGATCTATTTTTCAGGTGTATTGTTTTATCAGTGAGGTGTTCCATATTATCCTCAATTTTTTCATTCTTTGATTTTGTTTTGTAGATTCTTGCTACCTTGTAAGGTCACTTGCTTCTAGTTGTTTGATTCTAATTTTTAAAGACTAAATTTCATTCTTGGCTTTTTGATCCTCTTTTTTTCTTGTGATCTATTTTTCTTTGTAGGTCATTTTCAACTCCTTTGCCTCCTTTTTTAGCTGGTAAATTCTGACTTTTAGAAAACTATTTTCTTATTTTAGTTTATGTGCCTCTATTTCCAGATGACTTATTTTTCTTTTTAAGTTCTTTCCCCAATTTTCTTCACCCTTTCTTAATTGTTTTTTGAATTGTGTTTTGAGTTCTTCCAAAGCCCAAGTCCAATTCACTGGAGTTTCTAAGTTTTTCCTTGGTGTTCCTTGGACCTCCTCTGTTCCATTTGTTCTCTGTTCATTACCTGAATAGAAGCTGTCACTTGTAATTTTTATCTTTTTTTTTTCTCTTGTTTACTAATTTTCCCCTTCTTTCCCCCTTCTTATTAGCTATATTCTTATTCCTCTGTTTATTTGCTGAATCTGTGTTTGGGCTTTTCAGCCCTGAAGGGGCTTCTTCTCTGCTCTGTTGATTAACTGGTTTAGGCTGATGGAACTGACCTATTGTATTATTGTGCTCTGAGGCCAGATTTTCCCCAGGGGCCAGCAGAAGCTAAAAGCTGAAAGTGAAGGTGTGGAGGCTGAAGGTAGTTATCCCTATCCTTCTCTCTTCCTTTGCCAACCACCTACTTGCAAGTTTCTGGGTGAGAGCCCTGAGCTTCCTGTGGTGGTACCAAGGTACTCTGTCAAGCCTATAGCCTTCATCCTGGGATCCCAGTCAGCCATATTCTTACCACAGGTCTCAGAACAGTAGGTGGGGGACGGTGATGAATATTGAACTTTTATGCCCTCTGAAACCTTCTTATCTGCACTATTGATAGACTGGATTAAGCCAGTTGAGCTGATCTGCAGAGTTGAATGTGCCCTGAGGCTAAAACTTCCAAAGTTAGTAGCCTAAAATGGAAGAATAGTGGTTGAAGGCTGGGACAAGGTTGTCCTGCTCTCTTCCCCTCTCCTCCAGCTGCCTCCCTGACAACTGTGGTCAGAGCCCCAAGCCTTGAGTAGCTATGATAGCAGGGTGCTCCCCCCCCATCCCTGCCTGGAGGCCTCACTGGGAGATCCCACCAACCTCCAGACTCTAAGCACAATAGGTGGGGGAAGGGTCCTGGGACCTTCCTTCTTTTCCTTATACCCAAGAATTCAACTTTCTCTACATACCCTTTCCATTGAATCGAGCAGGAGGGTCCCCCAGCTCTGTTCTGTTCCCATATTTGGTTTTCTGTCCCCTTTGAAGCACCCTCTTTTTGATTAGTGGGGGAGGTTTATCACAGAGGAATCAACCCTGCTGCTTCTAAGCCTTTATCTTGACCCCTTTTTTTTTTCCCCTTTCAAAAGGATATTTTTTAGATGTTCACATGAGTCTCTTTGTGCAGAATGTCTTGCATATGTTAATTCTTAGCCTATTATCAGGTGATACAATAGGAGATGTAAATACAAAGTTAGGTTAGGAGAGGACATGGGTAGTCAATTTAAGACTAAAAAAAAAATGGACCTGGAGATTACTATAACCATTCATATATATACTCTAGTGAGAAGAGATTTTTCAGATAATGACACTACGATTGGAAGAGCTTTAGCATTTTTTTCCCAATGTTACATTGCCTTGTGGGAGCTAGGAATTAAACTTGGGGCTCTTGGCTATCATCCCAGAGTTGATTCTGCCAAAAACCTTTTGGAATCCAAATTCTCCCTGCCTCTAAGGATGCTATATTAGCAGGAGTGTTAGATAGTGTATAGTGTATAGTGCATTCTCTCAGACCACTGGACAAATTTAATGTTCATATAAGGCTTCTCAGGTTCAAAGTCTTGGCACAGGAGAAATTCAGAGTGTTCCAAGGTCCTAGCAATACTTATGATAATAATCTGGACTACTAGCTCTTGTTTGATCTCAGCTCAATATTTGATCTCCCCACATCTTGCCCAGCCCTATAAAATGCAGGAATCATGTCTACTTCTATAATTATCTGTGTAACTTTTCCTGAACCTCTCACTGGTTAAGGTTCCCTCCTTTCTTCAAATTACTTTATATTCATTTATCTATGTATGTGCTATATTTTTCAGAATATAAATACCTCGATGCCAAGACTGTTTAATTTCTTATCTTTGTATCCCCAGCACCTAGTGCTATGCTTGTCATATAGTAGATGATTAAAGGTTGTTGATTTTTTGAATAGAATAATATAATACATATATGGAGTTATGATTTCATTGTCTTGTGCACTCCTTGCTCTTGTGCAAATCATAATCCATTCATATTTAATCATGAAATTCTTACTTTAGTGAAATTCCTGACCATAAGTTTTCATATATTTCTCATTGACTACTACCCCATTTCACTGGATACCTTCCTCTATTTCTCTTAATGAATTAGACAAAATTGCAGACAAAAAATCAGACAAAATTATAGCACCTTGACCCACAAAGCAGATGATAAAAGGTTACATTTAAACAGAGTTTGAAGGTTTATAAAATGTTTTAAATTCATTATCTCCATTGCTCTTTACAACACATTAAGCTAAGAAAGAGAGACAATTTTAAAGCTGAGGAAACTGAGGCTTAAGCAGTAATGACTGACCAGATTTATAAAAGTAGTAAGTGCCAGTAGTAGGAATCAAATCTAGGTCTCTGGACGCCTAATCCATTTCTCTTTCCACTATGCCATACTTCCTCTAAGGTTAGTTTCTGATGAGTTCCCAATAGGTAAGCCATAATTTCCAGTTGCTGTTAAAACCTCACCTACTTCATTTATCTACTAACAACAAAATGTTAACTCCATCTTTCTACCATGGTGCCTAGGGGGTAGAATTGGAAAATTGAAAAGAAGCTACTTAACTCTATTAAGGGGTTGATGGTAAAATAGGGTGATGCTTTAAATCATTTAATGGTAGCTTTCCAAGTCTCTCTATGGAGAGCCATTCCACATTTTTATATAGGACAGGAAAATAGATTAGAAAATAGTAAATAAGCTATGAAATGATATATTTGGAAAATTCTAGTGAGTCATCACTCATAACATTAACATGTCTGGACCTACTAAGGAAAATATAAAATCTAGCATCTCTATCCAGTGTGGAATTTGAGTCAGTAAGTCAGGAGGAAAATTGGATTTTTATAGTGTATGACTCTTCAGGATCAGCTAGCTCTCTGAGGTTTTAAAACTCCTTTGAGTTATTTGAATCGAATAAGTTGCTTCACATAACTACTTCCTTGGAATTTGTTAAAAATAAAGTTTTAAACTCAAGTGTGTTCAAGGTTTTAACCTGGCTATAGTCCATATATATATATATATATATATATATATATATATATATATATATATATATATATATATATATTTGGGATCAATAACTACTTAAAGTCATTTCCCTTGTGTTTGGAAAAATCAGACAGAATTACCTGGTACTCATGAAAACTGATACATTATCATAGTTTCCTGAATTATTCCCTTGTTTTTTGGTGATACAAAATTTGCTCCATACTGAAAATAACTTTTAAATAATAATAAAAAGAGGTCTTTTATTTTTTCTTTAATCTAAGTGGAATCAATTAAGCTGTGCATTAGTAATGCCTACTGTCATGTGAAGAATTCGACTCCAAAGTAAGAGATATGAAGACAAATCCTGGCTCTGATAGTTCATCTCTTGGCATCTATCTGTAAAATGGAAATACTACTACTAGCAGTGACTTTTTCCTAATAGTAGTGTGAGGAAACTTTTGAAGAAAAATTTTAATATGGTAATTGAAATATAAATTATTATTACAGATATGCAAGTTATGGTTGTTTATTTAAGGTTAAGATAATAGATACAAAACTAACCTTACCAAAAATATGTAGTTATATACATATTCATATCTCATGAAAGACATTTAATTTATCAGTAGCACAAACAATTATTAAATGCTCTTCTCTAAGAAACAATCCTTAACATCCAAAAAATGTACTTCTGTCTATCACAAATTGCATTCAAATATAAAGGGATCTTGAAGGAACAAATGGCTAAAGAGAAATCAAATTCTAAAAATTAATTAAATGAAATGAGAACCAATGGAGCAGAAGCAACATTAATCACACACACACACACACACACACACACACACACACACACACACACACACACACAAAAAAAAAAAACTGTTTGCTAGGCATCTCAGAAGCTCTAGAATTCCCTGCCCGATTGAAATCCTAGAGTAAATCTTCAATCTCCTTTATCCCTCCTTTTCTCAGTAGTTTAAGGGAAAATGGCAGAGTATTTGCAACCTGAAAGACAAAAATATCATAGACTCTTAGAACTAGAAAGGAGCCCAAGAGATCATCTAAATCTAGCCCTCTGGTTTTAGAAAAGAAAGTAAGACCAATTTCCTAGTATATATGTTAAAAAGAAAGAACTTTAAACAAACAAAAAGCTTTGGACTTGAATTTATAAAATTTATGTTTTGATTCTAATTCAGAATAACTATGTCACTGTGGAACAAGTGTCTTGTAAACTGTAAATTTATGTATAGGGGGATTGTTAATGGACTTGCAGCTAGGTGGCACATTGGATAGATCAATGGATAAGACCCCAAAAGACTTGAATTCAGCTTTGACCCCAGATCCTTACTAGCTTCATGATCCTGGGCAAGTCACTTAATTCCTCTCAGTCTCACTTATCTAATCTAAAAAATGGAGAAAATAATAACACCTACATCAAAGGGCTCTTATGAAAAGCACTTTGAAAACATTAAAACATCAATGAAATCTTAGTTACTACTACTACTACTACTACTACTACTACTACTACTACTACTACTACTACTACTACTACTACTACTGCTGCTACCACTACTACTACTACTACCACTACTACTACTACTACCACTACTACTACTTTTACTAGCCTCAGAGCTTCAGTTTGTGAGTAGCAGGGATTTTATTAGGACTTATATACAGGGTATATAATTTAAATCTAAATCATCCTCTAAAGTCTATTCTGGAGTTAAAATTTGCGTATGTGTGTTTTTTAAAGGAAATATTGACAAATCAGCTAGGTGGCTCAGTGGACTGAGTCAGGTCTTGAGATAGGAGGTTCTGGGTTCAAATATGTCCTCAGATGCTTCCTGGCTATGTGATTCTGGGCAAGTCACTTAACCCCCATTGCCAGCCCTAACTGCTCTTCTGCTTTGGAATCAATACACAGTATTGATTATAAGACAGAAGGTAAGGATTTTTTAAAAGGAAATGTTGAAAACCATCTGCAAATATGTATACATAGTTGGACTGTAAATAGATTTTTTAAAGAAAATGGCATCATCCAACTAGGCAAGTCATATATATATATATATATATATATATATATATATATATATATATATATAGTTACATAAATATATTGGATGTTTTCTCACTGCAAAACCCCCTAGATAAATTCTTACTTATCTGAAAGCCATCTTGGTCTTCTTGTTCTTCTTAGAGACAGAACTATATAGACATAAGAAGAAATTGCTGAGAATTGATTATACAAGGATAGAAGGAAATTAGTGTTATGTTAAAGGATGTTTGCTTCCTAGGTAGCAGATTCCCCCTCAAAAGTGATCTTAAAAAACGAAACAAAACAAAACAAACTACTTGTCAGGTTTATTAGAACAGTTTTTTTTTTTTTAATTGAATTTAGGTTGAACTTAAATGGTCTCTTAGGTCATATCCAACTCTGAGATTCTATAATTAACCTCAGAATGTCTTCATGTAAATACTTAAGAGACAACAACAATTGGAATTTCATACACTGTCCCCTAAAGCCCCATCCTAGATCCTCTTCTCTTTTCCCTCTATACTTTCTCATGTGGTGATCCAATTTCTTCAATTACCATCTCTTTATAAATAGTTCCCAGATCCATACTCTAAACTCTAGATCATCATCGCCAATTTCTTTTTGGATATTCCTAACTTGATGCCCTATAAGCACCTTAAACTCAACATGTCTCAAACAGAAGTCATATTTCTTCTCTAAATCTGTCCCCATTGTGACTTCCTTATTACTGTCCTGAATTACTTGAATTTAGATTTGTCCTTAGATGCTTACCACTTGAATAACTCTGAACAAGATATTTAACATCTGTTTCAATTCCTAATCTGTAAAATGAGGATAATAATAGAACCTATTCCCCAGAGTTATCACATAGATCAAATAAGTTAACAATTGTAAATTTAGTTCCAGGACCATAGTAGGTACTTTATAAATGTTAGCTATTAGTACCTGAAATCCACATCCATTTCATTATTTCTTTTCATTCTTTTGCTGCTTTAGATTGAAAATTTTGGAAACGTTACAAGCACTGGTTGACTCATCTTGTTTCCTCATTTCATTTTCAGTTACATGAGCTCACCTCTTGTCATCCTGAGCATGGGTTAGGTAGTTGCAACATGTTTTTCCCCCATTGAAAGGAGCATTTTGGATACTCTCAGAGGACTGAGAATTTATTACTATTGTCTTTCAAGTGTCACTTAAAGTCATGATGGCATTTCATAGCAGAAATCAATAATTCAGTCAGATATAAAGCAAAAGTCATTCACCCACTCATTGTTCACATTAATTTGAAACTGGAAAGTTAAGAGTTTTCTGAAGAGGTGCAGAACTTCACATTGTCAACCTTTCTGGGAGAGTCAAGGTGGTGATACAGCATTTAAAGTATTTCTAAGATATTTAAACATTGAATTCCCACCCAAAGTCTCATAAAGAAGAGTGGTGATATTGAACAAAAGTTTAAGAAATTTCTAGAAATAAATGCTCATTCAATGGGATATCACAAATGAGGTGTTCTGTATATACAAGTAAAATAATGGAAGGACAAGGATAACTTTACTGAACACTTATGTAGCTGAAGTTCAACCAAATAAGAGTTAAACTTGGAGTTTGAACCTCTTGAAATTCAAGTATTATGTATCAATAGGAGGCACTAATTTCCATAGTTGTAAGCATTCAGCCTTTTAAGAAAAGTAGTACATTTCTCAAGGTAACATGCAAGTCACTTTGGAAATCTTAAGGTACCATATACATATTAACTTTCAATATTTGTGTTAGTTTTATTTTCCACCAAACTTGTTTATTCCTCCTCTAACAAAATGGAAGATAATGGTAAGGAGAAAATCCTGGAAAGTTTAACTGTCCAGGTTTGCTATTATTGTAGTAGCAATTTCAGTGGCCAGTATATGGAAGAAATGCTTTTTTTTCAAGGGTTATAGAGGAAAATACTTCTGGTTCTTATGAGACAACTGGTTGACTGTTTTAATCATTGTCCCAGTTCACATATTACTATATGAAGTAATAGAAAGAATACTAGGGAACTTTAGAAAGGAAGCTAACTAATTTTCTCAAAATTTTCAGAAACATTTTAAATTGATAATCACAGGAAATCTACATGAAGGGAGAATAAACACAGTAATAGGATAGGAGGAGATGAGAAGTTTTGAAAAATAATTATTTTTTATGTATGTGTTTTATTAATACGGGATACTCAGGATGCTAGAAAGCAATTCACAGCCCAGGCAATAAGTCAAGGAGGCTCTGGCTTTGGTTATTTCCTTAAATCAACTCTGAATCTTAGAAAGCAGATGTTTATTAGAATACCAAAATTTGGGGTACATGTTATGTGATTTTATTCATATGAATGATTTATTCACTTGCCTTTTTGTTTTAAAGCCAATTTAGATATTTATAAATTTTTTCTTGGTGAATTTAATGGGCATAATAAACTGGAAAGCTGTATCAGCAGAATGAAAATCCTCATTCAGAAAAACTGTTTATGATAAAGTCTCATGAGAATATTTAGACAATATTGGCAATTTCATATAGACACTTTGACAATCTGATACATTCAATGCAATTGGCTCTTTTTGTACGTCCTTTAGCTTACTGCCCAAAGATAGTACAATCATAAAATGGCCAAGCAAGTAGTTGCATGTGCATCCATTGCCTAACTGAAACCCAAGGCAAAATATTCGATGCATCCACATAAACAATGTCAATAATTCTGACAAAGGCAGATTTGGACTGAATTAATCCATAGGACAGTTGCATTGCTAGTGAGCTAAGTCTCAATGTACATTTCACTGATATTTCCTATATGTAGGAACTGTCATCCCCCAACCATCTTTTTTGCACTATCCTGTCCTTCTGATTTCACCTATAGGTTATGAAACTTGAAATCAACTTTTGATATGAATTTAATTCTAAATTTCCTTCCTTTCTCCCATCCAAACTCCCATATATTTTTCCATGGAATATCTGCATGTCAAATACCTGTTCCTGTCCCACTGCTAGAAAAGTCATCATTGCACATCTTGGGGAACCCTCTCCATTTACTGGTTTCAAGGCATTTCAAGGGCTTCTTGGTTCATATCTTTCCCTATATTCACTTCCAGATTTCCATTGTCATATGACAAATACCGTGCTTCATGCTTCCAATTAGATAATCCCGTTGCCTTATCACAAGCATGTGTGCATACTGTTCTAAAACACATCAAATAAAAATAAAGAATTGTAAACAAGTCTTGGACTTTTAAAAATCCTCAAAATATGATCTTGTGAAGCTAATTTTGCGTGTCAACCTTAGATTAAATAATTTGTCTAAGATCACACATCTAATAAGCAATCAAAAAGCAATAAACCCATATCTACTATTTTTGTAAGATGGGCTTTTTTCTCTTATTTTCAATTAAAAAGAACATGTCTTCCTCCTCTCCCATCAATTCCCCCACACTGACAAAAAAAAAAACCCTTTATAACAAATATGCATTGTTAAACAAAACAAATTTCGACATTTGATCATGTAAAAAAATGTGTGTATCATTCTGCATCTCGAATCCATCTTTTCTTTGTCAAGAGATGAATGACATTCTTTATCATCAGTCCTCTAGAATCATAGTTGGTCATTTTGCTGAATGGTGTTCTTAAATCTTTCAAAAGTATTCTATTTTTATGTTTGTTTTCCTATAGGACACCACAGCAAAACCAAAACCATTCCTCTCCTGTGTCCATATAGTCAGACTCTTTTTTGTCCTTAAAGTTAGGAGGAGGCCATCAAAGCAAAAAATTTAACTGTCCAATAAGCCAAAAACAAGTCACCCTAGGCCCCTTTAAACTAAATAATCATTTAAACTAGCTATTCTCTGGAAGTTAATATAGTATTTACTCTAACTTTAGTTGTCAGGCCTCATTTCTGTGAGTAAAAGCTGCTACCAAATATGAAAAAGTCCATATATATCCCACAAAGAAAATGTTAAAATTTAAGAACACCCTTGTTCTTTCTTTAAAAAAAATTAACTTCCATCTTGGAATCTATATTGCATATTGGTTCCAAGGCAGAAGAGAAAGAAGGACGATGCAGTAGGGATTAAATAACTTGTCTATGGTCACACAGTTAGGAAGTATCTGTAGCCAAATTTGAACCGGAACCTCCTGTCTCTATGCTTAGCTCTCACAGAGTGATTTAACTGCTCCCACCCTTATTCTTTATTATAAGATGTTAAGCCATGGAAAAATGACCCCAGAAATTGAAGAGGTTCCCCATCACTTTAGAAATAGCTGAACAAATTATGAAATATGATTGTAATTGAATGTTATTGTGTTCTAAGAAAAGACGAGCAGGATGTGTTCAGAAAAACTTGGAAGGACTTACTTGAACTGATGTAAAATGAAGTGAGAAAAGCTGGAAGATCATTGTACATAGTAATAGCAATATTACATCATTATCAACTAGAAATGACAGCTATTCACATCAATGTAATGATACAGGACAATACCAAAGACCTTATGAAAAATGCTATCCACTTCAAGAGGAAGAACTAATAGAATCTGAATAAACTTTTTTTTTCTTTTTCTTTGATCTATTTCTTTTTGGGGTTTTGTTTTTTTTTGGAAATTTGCTTTGCATGACTGCACATGTATAATCTATATCAAAGTATTCACCTTCTCAAGGAGGGAGAAGTGAAAGGAAGAACAGAATTTGGAACTCAAAATTAATTTTAAAAGCCCTATCAAAATTATTTTCAAATGTAATTTAAAAATTAAAAATTTCTCTTTTAAAAAGAAAAATGACCCAAATCCATACCTAGAGTAATGCAGAAAAAGGATAGGGCTTGAAAGGAGAAATTAGTTGAAGAAGATGGATTTGAACCTCAGAGGTCAATATAGAACATAGTGTGAATGCTTTTTCTCTGTGTACTTAACTCTAAAAGTGAAATTATCTACAGACTCCCTCCTACCTTATGCTTCATGATTTAGCATTATGTACAAATCATACTAAATTCTCTTTGTAAAAATTATTTCTTTTCCTAGTTCTGATGCAATCCAGCATTGTCATACTAAAAGCCTTTACATTTTACAAATACATATTAAATGGCTCTGTGTAGTAATAGAGAACCTCCCAACCACCTCCAGTCTATCCACCACTCAGCTGTCAAAATGATCTTCCTAAAGTGCCAGTCTGACCATATCACCCCCTACTCTCCTCTCTCTCTCTCTCTCTCTCTCTCTCTCTCTCTCTCTCTCTCTCTGGTGGCTTCCCATCACCTTCAGGATAAAATATAAAATCCTCTTTTCAGCATATAAAACCTTGCCTAAGCTGCCCCACCAACATCTTTCCAGTCTTCGTATACCTCAATATTTCCTTCCTCCCTTTTCCCTCCCATCTCAGATACACTGATATTTCCTGGCAATGGCCTCCTTCAAACAAAGCATTCTATCCTCCACTTTTGTGGATTTTCAGCAGCTGTCTGCCATATTTGGAATGTTCTTCTTCCTTGACTCTGCTTCCTGGATTTCCTGGCTTCTTTCAAGTCCCAGCTAAAATCCCATCTTCTATAGAAAGCCCTTCCTGATCCTTCATAGACTTAGTAACTTTTCTATTTTGATTATTTCCAATTTATCCTTTGTGTAAATTATTTATACATAATTATTGTCTTGCTCATTAGAGGGTCATCTCCTTGAGAGAAGAAACAATTTTAAAAAATACTAAAACCCTTACCTTACATCTTGGAATCAATCTTTTGCATTTGTTCCAAGGTGGAAAACAGGTAAAGGCTAGGCAATTGGGATTAAGTGATTTGCACAGGACCACACAGTTAAGAAGTATCTGTGTTCAGATTTGTACTGAGAACCTCTCATCTCTGGATTCATCTGACTGGCCCCATAGGAGCTGTCCTTTAAATTTCTTTGCATCCTTAGAATTTAGCACAGTGCCTAGCACATATAGGCCAATGCTGACATGAGTTTTGGGTTTGCATTCAAAATATGAAATAACAACAGCAATAACAATAGCAACCAGGAGATCTGGGTTGAAAGTCTCAATTTTTTCAGTTACAAAATGAAAGTATTGAAGGCACTTAATAAATATTTTTGTCTGTCCTGGAGTCAGAATAATCTGGTTGAGAATCTCGCCTCTAACAGTGCATGACCATGGATCATTCACTTGACCTCTCTGAGAGCCCGATTTATCAGTCATAACATGGGTATTGAAGTATCTATAACCTTTTAGCCCATTGTGATGCTCAAATGAGATAATGTGCCTGAGGTTAACATTAGTAATTAATAGACATAGTTGGGGCACCTGGATGGATCAATGGATAGAATGCCAGTTCTGAACCTTGGAGGGCCCAGATTCAAATCTAGCCTTAGACATATCCTATCTGTGTGACCCTAGACCAGTCCCTTCCCCCCAATTGCCTACCTGCCTTGGAACCAATACTAAGTATTGATTCTAAGTCAAGGGTTGTTTTTTTTTTTTAATACACAATTCAGTGTTGGGATAGGATAGGAATAAAAAATCCAATTCCATATATCTAGCAGATATTAAAAGGCTCAGTTTGTAAGCAGATGCTGACATTGGCTGTGTCTATTCCTTGACTGAATGCAGCTGTGTCACTGAGCTGATGAGCCTGTCTATGATCAGTGCCAACCTCTAGATCTATTTTAGCCCCTCTGCCAGAGCTACATACCTATTTTTTCAGCAAAGGTTTTTATGATATTCATTCAGGCTGGAACAGTTATGTAATATGATGGTTCTCCCCTTTGCCATCCTTCAAGGTTTCAAAGTGAACAACCCGATAAGAGAGATTGTGCCGAGTATTTTTATGTGTCCTATTTTAGAGATGAGGAAACTGAGGCTCAGACTGTTCATGCTGTTTAGCAAATGTTTCATTGGCATCTGGATTTCTCACTCCCAATTCAAAGTTTTTCCCACTTGCCCATAACATCTGTAAGTTCTGCATTTAGAGAACATAGGGATGCTAATCTCAAAATGCCTTGGGAAACCGCCCAGTCCAACACCTTCATTTGGCAGCTGAGGAAACTGAGACCTTGAGAAGGCAAGTGACTTCCCCCAGGTTATGTCTCCATTATAGATCAATAGTAGAACCAAGTCCAAAACCCAGATCTTTTGGCTGAAATCTTTATTAGTATCATTATTTTTTATTTTTAATGTTGAGCACACTTAGTATCAAGTTTTGACAGTATTGACCATATTGTCAGAGAAAAACTAGGAGAAATCTTGTGGTGACAGAGTAATTATATAAAAAAAGATATCCTAGTGGTCACCAAGGCATACATGAGATATCCAGCTAGAGTGAGCAAAACTATATCCATACTAATAACTATATTTTACTTGAAGGGCTTCCTTTTCTCTGCTTTGTTACTCTACATAAAATCATTTGGTTTTTATGCTCAGAAGAGGTTTTATTTTGTTTTAAAAGAAAGGTTTTACAAAACAATAGAGCAGAGGGCTCTATTACATTATTTGTTTTATCACTGCCAAAATCCACATCAGATGCCTTGTTATGTTAAGTAGTGCTCATACAAAGATGTTCCATTGAAAAACAAGCTTGAGCAGGCCTGCTAGGATGGGAGCCTAGCATCATCAAATGATGAGCCTGCTGATACATTGGGAGACTGTTACTAAAGGAACAGCCTAGCTAGGAAGTCATTATGGTACTTTGGTCAGATCTTGCCTCTGTGACTTATAGCCTGTATGACCTTAGGCAAGCAATTTTACCCTCAAAGGCCTCAGTCTCCTCATATGTGAAACCAAAAGGATGAACTGGATGACCTCTGAGTTTTCTCCCACTTGTAGATCTATGACAATAAGTGGCAAGAGACTTAGAAGATTGATCACACAGTGATGAATTTGGGCCACAGCTCCTGAGGAGCATTCATTGGTGGATGATGGCCCCACATAATTAGTTACCACAAATCTTTCCTGTATAAAATGGGAAGATGCCTGGCTGGCCTTCCAGATAGAATTTCTTTGTTTAGAATCCTGGATTAATGTCAATTTATAATGGTTATTTTCAAAACAATTCTTAGGTTAGCATTTTTGATACTATTATCAATCCACTTATCAACCTACACTAAAGAAATTATTATTGGCCTACATAAGCAACAATTCATGGTTGTTACTGTACCAATCCAAGCAGTCTAGGCTATTAAACCCTCCATGAGCTTATCACTTGCTTTCCCAGTTATTCATACAGTTGTAGGGAACCTGGATCCACACTCAATTTTCAGGAAAAATCAGCATTTTTCCATTATTAAATAATTGCAGTGATTTAGTTGAAGGCAGTATAACCTGAATCTCTCCAGCATATGATGAACTATTTTCCTAATCATCACTAAAAGTCTCTAAGAAAAAAATTATTGGACAAAATACATTTTTCCCTTCCAATTAGAAAACATTTCATTTTGGATTAGACATAGTGATCAATGTCCCAATGTAAGTCACCTAAAAAGCAGCTAAATCCCTCAGCATCCTTTACATCCAACCAAATCTGCCTGTTAGGTCTTCAATTCCAAAACCTTATTGTACATACTCAGATTGATTCTTACAAGTCATTTAACTCATTGACTACTCTGGCTTGTGTTAGTCTGATACTTTGTTCTATACCCATCATATTTTTTTTATTTTTTTAGTATATATGCATCATTTTATTATATACTTATTCTAAAAATGTACAAAAGTGAGGAAAAAATAAATCGATAACACTATATTAAAATTATCTACTAAATCAATTTCCTTAACATAATACAATGTTCCCCCTCTTATTCACTGTTTTGCTTTCCTTGGTTTCATTTATTTATTATGTTTTATTTAATTAGTCTATTTAGAACATTTTCCCTTGGTTACAAGAATCATATTCATTCCCTCCCCTCACCCATCCCTTCCCATAGCCAACGTGTAATTCCACTGGGGTTTACATGTGTCCTTGACCAAAATCTATTTCCATGTTGTTGATGTTTGCACCAGGATGATCATTTAGAGTCTACATCCCCAATCATTTCCCCTCGACCCATGTGATCAAGCAGTTGTTTTTCTTCCATGTTTCTACTCCCACGGTTTTTCCTCTGAATGTGGATAGTGTTCTTTCTCATAAGTCCCTCCAAATTGCTCCGGATCATTGCATTGCTACTAATAGAGAAGTCCATTACACTCGGTTGTACCACAGTGTATAAGTCTTTGTATATAATGTTCTCTTGGTTCTGCTCTGTTCACTCTTCATCAATTCCTGGAGGTCGTTCCAGTTCACATGGAATTCCTCCAGCTCATTATTCCTTTGAACACAATAATATTCCATCACCAAATGATACAACAATTTGTTCAGCCAATTCCTAATTGAAGGGCATCCCCTCATTTTCCAATTTTTTTTTTTTTGCCACCACAAAGAGCGCAGCTATGAATATTCTTATACAAGTCATTTTCCTTATTATCTCTTTGGGGTACAAACCCAGAAGTGCTATGGCTGGGTCAAAGGGCAGACAGTCTTCTAGAACCCTTTGAGCATAGTTCCAAATTGCCCTCCAGAATGGTTGGATCAATTCACAACTCCACCAGCAAGGCATTAATGTCCCAACTTTGCCACATCCCCTCCAGCATTCATTACTTTCCTTTGCTGTCATGTTAGCCAATCTGCTAAGTGTGAGGTGCTTATCTCAGAGTTTTTTTTTGATTTGCATTTCTCTGATTATAAGAAATGTAGAATACTTTTTCATGTGCTTATTAATACTTTTGATTTCTTTAACTGAAAATTGCCTCTTCATGTCCCCTGTCCATTTATCAATTGTAGAATGGCTTGATTTTTTGCACAATTGATTTAGGTCTTTATAAATTTGAGTAATTAGACCTTTGTCAGAGGTTTTTGTTATGAAGATTGTTTCCCAATTTGTTGCTTCCCTTCTAATTTTGGTTGCATTGGTTTTGTTTGTACAAAACCTTTTTAATTTAATATAATCAAAATTATTTATTTTACATTTTGTGATTTTTTTCTAATTCTTGCTTGGGCTTAAAATCTTTCCTTTCCCAAAGATCTGATACATATACTATTGTGAGTACACCTAATTTACTTATAGTTTCCTTCTATATAATCAAGTCCCTCACCCATTCTGAGTTTATCTTGGTGTAGGATGTGAGATGTTGATCAAAACTCAATCTCTCCCATACTCTCTTCCAATTTTCCCAGCAGTTTTTTATCAAATAGTGGATTATTGTCCCAAAAGCTGGAATCTTTTTGTTTATCATAGATTGTTTTGCTGAGGTCACTTATCCCAAGTCTATTCCACTGATTTTTTCTGTCCCTTAGTTAGTACCATATTGTCTTGATGACCACTGTTTTATTGTATAATTTGAGATCTGGTAGTGTTACCTTCCTTCAGTAGTAGTCACCTTCCTTCATATTTTTAAAAATTATTTTCCTGGATATCCTTGATTTTTTGTTCTTCCAAGTGAACTTTGTTATTTTTTTTCTAATTCAATAAAAATGTTTTTAGGTAGTTCAATGGGTATGGCACTAAATAAGAAAATAAGTTTGGGTAGGATTGTCATTTTTCTTATGTTTGCTCATCCTACCCATGAGCAATCAGTGTTTTTTCTAATTGTTTAGATTTAGTTTTAATTCTGTGGAAAGTGTTTTATCCTTATAGTTCTTGTGTTTGTCTTGGCAGATAGGTTCCTATGTATTTTATATTGTCTAGGGTGATTTTTAAATGGAATTTCTCTTTCTAATTCTTGCTGTTGAGATGTGTTGGAAATATATAGAAATGCTGATGACTTATGTGCAACTTTGCTAAAATTGTTGATCATTTCTACTAGATTTTAGTTGGTTCCCTAGGATTCTCATATCATCTCATGCCCATCTTATCTTTATGATACAAACAAAGCTATTTCCTAATTGTTAATACTTCTGAATTTTTCTATAGAACTGTCAATTAATAAATCATCTGTCACCCCATAATATTTCATATAATTTAATTTTTCAAGTACTTGGCATCCTACTTAAATTATTTTTATTTTATTATATATATTAAATTATAAATTATATTATATATTATATATAAATAATAAATATACATTATATATTATTAAATTAAATTATAAACTCCTTTAGCATGCAACTCCTACTTTACTGTAATTTCTCAGCTCCTAGAATAACATCTTACCCATAAAAGTTGCTGAATATGTACATGTTTGCTTTCTAATTGTTTTTGCTGGTGCTTATCTTTTCCAGATGGACCCCCATGAAAACATCTTATTGAGTACTCTCGAAATAAAAAATGAAATGGCCACTTCTGAGGCTGTAATGGGACTGGGGGACCCACGAAGCACCATGCTGGCCTATGATGCCTCAAGTATCCAGTACCGGAAAGCTGGTTTGCCCAGACATAGCTTTGGCCGCAATGCTCTGGAGCGACATGTGGCACAGAAGAAGAGTCGACTACGAAGACGTGCCTCCCAGCTGAAAATCACCATTCCTGACTTGACTGATGTAAATGCCATAGATCGATGGTCACGTATATTCTTTCCTGTTGTTTTTTCCTTCTTCAATATTGTCTATTGGCTTTATTATGTGAACTAAAAAGTAGAGTCTCATGGGAACAAAAGACTGGATTTCTCTTCTAACTGGTTGTACAGCCAAAAGTGGGACTTGGAAAAAAATCTTTTCAGGAAAAAATGATTTTAAAACACCTTAGTTGCTGGCCTATTCTGTGATTCATTTCATACTATTTGGATTGCTTCTGCTAAACACTTCTTTATGCTACAATCTTTGTATTTTATCCCAGTTAAAATAGAAGTGTATTTGGTGTGTGATGGCCAAATTCAGTTCTGACATGCCATTTCCATTTTATCTGCTTAGGACTCACTCAACCTATACAAGTGGGAAAGTACTGGGGAAATATTCTTAATGAGGTGTAGTAACAATGTGAGTCATTTCCTTGTGTAATGGGCATGTCTAGCTTCACCACAGTTTGATTTCTAAAGGAAGGAAATATGTCAAATCTATGTTATACTTAGAGATCGTTCATGGTTCACAGACAACACTTTCAACTTGAGTTGAAAGTAGTACTGAAGATCATAAAGGGATGTTAGAGTGAAGATGATGATGATGATGATGATGATGATGATGATGATGATGATAATGGTTCAGTATTTCCTACCACCTTAAAGAGGTTTTGGTTAGTTCACTGATAGAAGGCAGCTTTTGACATGAGTGCCACCTTCACAAATAAGGAAGTCAGTCTGGAAAGTCAGGGAAATCAAGGTAGCAATTTCTCTAATTCTACTAAATGATGGCAAACTACTACAGCTAGAACACGCTATGCTAAGAAGGAGAGATGACTGACTGTGGTGGTGGTGGGTGGTGAATAGTGGTGATGGTGGTGATGGGTGGTGATGGATGGTGGTTTTAAGGGAAATCTTTATGGGGGGAGGAGCTGACTAGGTTGGACATTTTGCAGGAAAACTATTTCACAGGCGACTACAGAAGATGTTTATACCTTGCCTTGTATATGAAAGGAAAGGGGTTAGTCTTTAAAAACGACAAAAAAAAAAACAGAGAAAGCTTTTTAAAGATACAAAAGATTTTTTAAAACAATATCTAAGCAGCCAAGCATGTCATTTATCAACTCTATAGAGCATCAGGGTTCAGAAAGAAGTGTAGTGGCCAGTGGTGAACTGAGCAGGATTTATATCTAAATTCATAAGCTTTGGGGCATTGTATCTAATGTTACTTTGACCTGCAATCTAATCAGAGGACAGAAAGAAAAAGCAAGATTATCAGAATCAGTAGCACCTGAGATGTTTGACAAAGAATTTAACTTGAGCCTTGCTTCTTGTATCATGGAATGCACTTGATAAGCTTACAAACAGGGTGGATCTCCCCCCCAAATCCCCCCCTCAGCTGATGCTAACTACTCCTGTAGAATTTCACACCTTAATTTCCTAAAAGGAATGGGGTACTCCAATCCATTGCTTTAGAAAAGTGAAACGTCCTCTCTTATCTTTGTTGCCTCTGAAAGTTTGATTGTTGCTCCTTTTGAAAAAATTAAAGCTTTATCTTAATAAATAGGTTTCAGGGAGATTCAGTAAATTGCTTTCCCTTTACATGTAATGAAGTTCACTTTCATATTTTTCATAGAATTGGTAAGAGAAACAAATCTAGTTTTTGATCATTTGTTTTTAAGAAATGATGTTCTCTTTTTTGCTTATGAAAATCTGTCCATTAGAAGGAAAATAGAAAGTGGAAACAAGATAATAACAGAATTTCATTGGTATGATCAGCTGTAAGGGCTCTGTAGAAAGCAACCATATTTTATTATACTGATTATACCTCTAAATGAAGCCATTGCATTTGAAACATGACTTGGAAATGGAGGAGCTGATATTTGTGCTTTTGTGCAGAAAATAGGTTAGTTTTAAAGAGCATTGTTGAGCAAATGATTTCAAAAGTTATTGTCCTCTTTTTTTTTCCTATGGGGGTGCTACATTTTTATAAAGCAGCATTTGTATTTAAGAATACTGACGGTATTTGACATGAAAGGATCTATGTATTGGACAGAGTTCATCAGTAGATTGCATGAACTAGATCTTATCTGTCCTTTTATTCAAGGCTGATTTCTAACATTACCTGGGAATGGTGCTTTATCACATAGATATCTCATTTTGAATATGAGATAGAAGATTGTCTCTGTTAGCAGATGGCGCTATCATAGCTGCCTTCTGAGTATATGGATAGAAACGGGCCAGAGTCTGAGACATTTCTTTGGCAATCCATTCTTGTATTTATTGAGTCTCACTCTGGCCACAAGTCTGTAGAAGAAATGGTTAGGTTCCTAACAGAGAGCATCCTCAAGATAACCCCAAGGCTTCTTTTCTCCTCAAGTGATTTCTTCTTAGTCATCACCTAAATAGCCTTTCCTGCTTCTGCTACCAGGAGGTAATATTTTAAATATGTAATGGAGAGAGTATTTCAATACCTCAAATACACAAATGAAAGAAACAAAGGAACTAAACTCTGCCAGGTTGGTTCTAGGG
Organism: Monodelphis domestica; assembly: GCF_027887165.1. Lineage (NCBI taxonomy): Eukaryota > Metazoa > Chordata > Mammalia > Didelphimorphia > Didelphidae > Monodelphis > Monodelphis domestica. The sequence goes on along the minus strand of NC_077227.1, from coordinate 363,855,583 downwards.
AAAAGCCTGAGTCTGAGTCTATAAGTAAGGCTGCTACCTGCCATTACCATAAAAGCCATAATAATCCTCAATATTGCCATGTTAAGGGTGCATTAAAATGCCTAGTGTGAAATGACCTGAGCAAACAGACCTAGAACAAAGCAAACATAAAGCAAGCTTCTCTATGACAACTGACCCGTTGTATACACAAAGTTATTTCTGCAGGAAATGAAGTAGGAGATCCCATTTATGCTCAGAGTTGTTTTGGGATGAAGACATTAGGGAAAGGAGCAACAAAGAGACCTATTAATGGAAAATATAGTGTTGCCTGAGAGAGTGAATCTTATGCTGGCTTCTACTCTCTTGTATCACATGAGAACGATTTACTCACCCTGTTGTCAGTTGGTTGATGGGGATTTTAGTATGTGATCTCACTAGAAGGAGATTAACCAAGTGTGATTCGATGCTTCCCTTGAAACAGGAATCAGAATGAGCCTAGATAGTTTGCTTTCCTATGGCTAAGGTTGAGGACTTGTAAAAAATAATCTGAGCAAAGGTAATGCTGATATTATATGACTTTTAGTAAACATATTTCCTTTTGAGTATAAAACAGTCAGACAACCAGCAATTAAGGTGTTTTTCATCTTTATGAAATTCATGGGCAAATTCAGACTCAAAAATGGCAAAGTTTTAACAAAATCTTTAATCTCAATCTGTAAATATCTCTTGTACATGACTGCTAGCAAATATGAAATGCATTTTCAGAATTGAAAACAAGTGCAACATATTTCTGTGTTTGCATAAGGAATGTTACTTTTCTTTCTTCTTCACTCTAATAACTGGGAGAAAAAAAACTCCAATGTCATATAGGTGTTCTCTATTTCTTCTCATTCTTCTAAAAATCAACCTAAAATGAAAAATAGGTGAAATATCTCACTGAAAGATTTACATTCTAGCTTAAGACCTTAAGGATCATACACACATGCACACGCACACACATATACACACAGATACACAAACATATGCACATACACCAAACCATCAGCTAAAAAAGCACAATGCCTAGTGAAAGTGAAGATAGATTTGTAACCAGGAAATGAACAAACTAATTTTAGACCAGATCCACATTTTGATGACAAATCCAAGAGTATTCATTTTGAGTAAGTAATTGAGTTTCCAGTCCTTATATTAACACAGAATTCAACAGAAAAGGAAACCAAACTTACAACATATCCATGTGTATATATGTGTATATATAGGTCATTATAAACATACATACATATATATGCATTTGTATGTTGGACAGTAAAAGGAATAAGCTAATATGTTTTGTTTTTATCACTTAAAACAAGCATAAGACTATTTTTTACTTTGAGGAAAATTCAATATATTAAAATTATTAACTCTACAGGGTAACTGGGCATTTGTATATCAACCAATCAATGCATTTAATTCTTACAAAATATTGCACAATTTGACACTACAATAGTACTGTACCTCAACATCTGAAATTAAATTATATTAAATTCTGCTGCTTGCCTTTCTCTCTTTCTCTCTTTCTCTCATTCTTTCTCTCACTCTCTCTCTCTCTCTCTCACTCTTTCTCAAAAAAAATTGTCCACTAACAATTAAAAAAATTAAACAAACATGTCTTGGAGAAACCAAGAAAAAGTTATGGTACCAAATCTTTCTAGAAAAACAAATTGACGGGTTGGCCAGGGTAAAATACTCTTAACAGTAGTGAACATAACCATTTTGCTATATGTATATAGAACATGTAATGTGTGCAATTAAAAATCCAGCTGAACATCTGTAAATATCATCAGATTTCTTAAAACATTTTTAACTTCTAATTTGTACTTTCTGGTAAGGCAAAATGTTGATTCTCTCCTATGGTTTAAGTGAACTGTGTCCTAAAATCTTGTAAATAATTAAGCTGTAAATATAGATTCAGTAATTGTTTAGTGATTTTTTTCATTTTATTAAGTACTAAAACAGAGTAATTTAAACACCCTTTTTCATAGACAGTTCGGGATTATAGATAACAGAGTTTCAACTTTTTTTTTTAAGTCACTGGAAATTGCTAGTGTTAGAAGTGATGCAACAACAAAATGAGTATAGCTGTGACAAGAAGGAGGAAGCAGTACAAATAGTTTGTTAGCAAAAGGTCTTTTTTTCCAGAAAAGAGGTCAAAGAAGAGAGAAGGTTGATCTGAGCACCAAGTTTTGAAAGAAAATGAAAGGCATATTGATCTCAGTAGAGAAGAGTACCTGTTTGAGAAATCTATGAGAAAAGTAAGACCTGGTTGATTTTTATCCTTAAGACTGTCCTTCTATAGATCCTCAAAACCAAAGACTCCAGAATTGTGGGAAATAAAGGGAAAGCTAACTAGTCACTGCTTAACACCAAAGGCAAAGCTTTTTTAAATGCACTAGGAATTTCATTTTAAAATGATTAGGAACTAATGGCATGGTAATTCAGAAACTGTCCTTTTCGACTTTGTTGAAAAACAAAAACATTAAAAAAAGAAGAAAAGAATAGCAGCATTCTGAAATATCTATCAGTTATTTGGAGATTTAAATAGAACATTTCTCCAGATGTATGCAACATAATAGACATCTTTTTTTTTTTTTCTGAAGTGCTTTAGGGAATGAGGGAAAAAATAGGAATTGATGGCAAACACTGTCTTGTTTTCATTTTTTAGTCACTCTCTTTCCCATATGTTTACCTTCTCTGATTTGCTCCACGTCTCTGTGTCATCAATGTTTGGGGGTTCAATTGACCTACCCCATATGTCTGTAACTCTCCCAAGTACCAAATGCATCTGTTTTTCCATAGTTCTGTATTTTAAATTCACATGTAGACACCTTTGATATAATGAATTTTAACAAAATTGTTTATGATTTAAATTCCTTAATTTTTTTCTTTGCATGGGTGTTTAAATGGTTCTGTTTTTGATGTCTCTGCACAGCTCTATGTATTTTTTTACTTAGTTCTGCTTCACAATGTAGTCATGATCAGCCTTACTAACTACCTTGTAGCCTTTCTTATATGCACATAATGCACATTTCCAACATCTAGAAAATGCAAAATACTAACAGATATCATTGCATCAGATTTTCATGTTTTTCTCAAAAGAATTCCTAAGCTCTGGGATAAGTGAGGTTGTAAAAAAAATGATGGTTGTAAATGAGTAGAACATAAAAGATATTTTCTTGAATTTAAACTTATTGCAGCCAGTCTTAGCATGTAAATATATAATAATGTTGGCTAGTGTGTAATTCTTGAACAAAAATATAAATAAAGAAACCTTAAAAGAATTTACATAGTGTTTCATTGTGGTAGAAAGAGTTTGTTGGTTTTTTGGGGGTTTTTTTTGCCCTACTTGATGTGAGATTGTGGAGTGATGATATGAAAAGTATTATTTATTTTGGAAGGGGAAGGGGAGGATAGTTTTTGTCAGCATGCATTATTTTAACTAAAGCAGTGTGGATCCACAAAATGTTAAAATTAGAAGGAATCTTGGGAATCACACACACACACAAACACACACTTTCATGGAGAAACTGAGACTGAAAAGGAGAAATAATCTATTTGCCCAAGGTATCACAATGAGTTAGTTAATTTTTTTTTATTTTATGTTCTTTTTTGAATTCATAGCCAGGGCTTTTTTCTGGGTATCATTGTCAATAAATTTGATTATTATATGAGTTATTCCTTTTGCCCTTTGACCACCCCTGCCTCCCTTCCAGAAACGTTCTAATCCCTGAGCTCCACTGGCTATCTTCTGCTCCTTCTCTGGGAAGTTTGTATAAGCAAAAACAGAGAACAAGAAGGAATTTCAATAAGCCATCTAATTTAAATTCTTTTTTAATTTTTAAATTTATTTATTTGTTTGTGGCATTAAAATTCCCAGGTACCTCTCTTTTCCCTCCTCTCCACACTAGAGAAGGCATCATTTGACAAAAAGATATACATATATACAGAACTATCTTGCTTATTTCTGTTTATCAATTCTTTCTCTGGAGGTAGACACACAAAATCATTTTTCAAACAATATTCCTCTTCCTTTATATAATGTCTTCCTGATTCTTCCCATTTCACTCTTTATAATTTCATGTAAGTCTTTCCATGTCTTTTTAAAAATCAATCTGCTCATCATTTTTACAGTGCAGTATTATTCCATCACAATCATATGCCACAACTTGTTCTGCCATTCCCCAATTGACCTTATAACTCTATAGATAAGGAAATGAGGGCCAGGGTATAATTTTTCTAAGATCACACTGGTAATAAATAACAAATTTTGATTTGGAACCCAGGTCCTTTGACTTAACTTCATTGTTCTTTCAGCTATACTATGTTTCTTGGTTTCAGTACTCAGCTCTAGAGTTGAGTTGTCTTGATTGGTCCTTAAGTGATAAAAATTCACCTTAACTAACTGTATCTAGCAGACTCAGACCAAGTGCATGTGTTATATGCCATTCAGTCACCCATCAGATCACCAGCATCCATAACCCACTCCTTACCAACCCAGGAATCATTGCTTGAGGAAACATTATCAAATCAATTCTACCACTGCCATTAGAAAATATATAACCATCTATTCTCCCAGAACTCTGTTCCCAATCCCTGTGGATTCCTAGAATAAAACCTCCTTCTCCAAACACTAGTTCCACATACTAGATTATAAACTCCTTGAGGACAAGGGAAGTTCCACCACTCTATTTCAATCCCAAGGTCCAGATAAGTGCTTAGTATATAGTAGGCACCTAATAAGTACTTGCAAATTGACTGATTGAGATGGTCTTGTAGGCTATTTTTAAGGGAAACTTACAAGGAGACAGAAATTATCAGGCAAGGAAAATGTCTGCTAAATATAAGAAGGAATCAAGATAAAATCTTTTATGTGGATTGATAAAGATATGGATTCCTGTGCAATATAAAGATAAGCATAAAAACAAAGTTTAAGACCTTCTATTGTATCTAATATCTAGAAGGTAAATAGAATCACTGTATGTCTGGGACTTTAAGCCAAATTATACTTGCTGTCCTCTGGCGAAATCATTGGTAGTATGCTATATAGCTTCCTTATACCCACAGTGAACTGAAAGTGAGGACTGTCTTGTGTAAGAGAGAGAAATATGCAAAAAGAAGAAATGGCAAAAGAGAGAAATTAGAACCAGTGAAGCAAGAAGCAGTCCATGCAGGGTAAGGGAAGAAAGGAAGTGACCCAGAATTCCAGGGAAAGGACAGAGTCTGAGGGGAACTTAAAAACTGCCAATTCAACTGAATTCCTTCAGCTGGAAGCCTGACAGGAAGATCTTCAAAAAGGCTAGAGCTTCCCCTATGGACACCAATGATGTCCTAGTGATCCCTGGAAGTTTTCTGCTCAACTCAACTCAACACAGTAGATTGAACTTTGAAAACAGCCATCTACTGAGGAAATTCTCTCTAAGGATTTTCTCCATCTCTCTCTCTCTCCCCAATTGTCCTGAGCTTTAGCAATACCCAGATTAGCTTAAGAATAGGGACAACCAGTGGCTGACCAGAAAAGAGGTTCAAGCTTAGAGCTGGGACACCAAGATTCAGGGTGGGGGGTCAGTCTGCCAGTCCTCAGGAATTCCTACCACCCACTTTCCTTATCCAACCCTCTGACTATCTCTTCCTTGAGTGATTCTCTATTAAAGTGATAATATCTAGATCAGGTCTGCCTACTTTCTGACACCAAAGAAGGGGACTGAAGATTTGAGGAGAATCATACCTCTCCCCAAGGAGGAGAATTAGTTCAAGGCCAGGGTTGGGGAGCAAATCCAGATCTGAAAAGGAAAGTGGTAGTTGGGATATTGGGAGGATCCAGAGACAGGAAAATCTGTTCTGCCTCTCAACAACAGCTAAGATCAAGAAAGGAGGCAGTGGGTCATTTCTCCATAGCCCTCTCCTCCAGTCCATAACCTTTACCTCCCAAACCAAATCTCTGAGGAGACACACTCTGTCCCGCAGGGAAACAAACTCAGGTTGTCTTAACAAGAAGAAGAGAGGAGAAGATCAACCTCTTTCCCCTTCTCATTCTCTCAACCCCTTCTTTCCCTCTCCCCAATTCACCAGAGTAGGGGATTGTAACCTTCCTTAAGGGCCCTATATTACACTTGCTTATATTTGTATCTGAGAGCTTAGCACAGTAGATGGCACATAGTAAGGCTTTCAAATGTTTTTTTTTCATTCATTCATTCATTCAATTTTTTGTCCAGGAGACATCCTGAGACTGGTTAAGAAGGAAGTTATGCTCCTTGTCTCTCTTTTTTCTTGTGAGGTAGAGGCCCTCTAATCTGGCAGAATGACTCTGAAAAAAACCTCAGCAATATGGGTATGTCTAAGCACTCAAAATCCCTACAGGTTTTCTCATTTTAGATGCTTTTGCTTTAGAATCTGATCTCTTTGTGATTGGATAGGTCTCATATGTCATTCATTGTTTAAGAAACCATGAGCAAATTCTGCATAAAAACTGAGGAGATAATATTTTGCTTTGCCTAACTCACAGGGGTGCATGAACAAATGAGGACACATTCATTAAGCATATACTATATGCTGAGGACAGAAAGAAAAGCAAAAGGAGAAAGAAAATGCTTGCTTGTGACAGAGATCACAGACTACTGAAAGGGAAACAATATGAAAGCAATTATATGTCTAAAGATATATTTATCAGAAAAATTGGAAGTGGGCTTAGAGGGAAAGCGCTAAGTTTAATGGGTGTCGGGAAAAGACTTTTTGTAGAAGATGAAACTTTACTTGAAGGTCAAGGCAGCCAGAGGAAGTGAATGAAGATTAAAGTATTTCCAGACGTGAGGTAGCAACCAAGGAAAATGTCCAGAGCCTGGAGGCAAGTGTAAGGAGCAACAAGAAGACCAGCATTACTGGATTCCACACTAAGGGAGAAAAAGGTGTAAAAAGATGGGGAATATGAGGCAGCATGGATTTATTAAGGGCTTTATAGGTCAAAAAAAGGGGATTTTTAATATTTGATCCTCTAAATAATAGGAAACCATTGGATTTTATTAAATGGGTAAGTGGGAGGATTGGACAGAACTTCACTTTTAGAAAGACCAATTTGAGAGGAGTAAAGAATGGACTGAAATGGGGAGTGAGTGGTGGCAAAGAAACCAAGCAGCAGACTATTTCAACACCCAAGATGTGAGATGAGGAGGACCTGCACCAGGGTAGTGGCTGTTTCAGAGGAGTGAAGTGGGCATATTCAGAAAATTTTACAATGGTAGGAACAACAGGATTTAGCAAAGAACAGATATCTGTGGGGAGGGGGAGTAAACTAAGAGAGAATCAGAAATCATGAGGATGAATTCTTGTTTGCCTGGGAAGACCTTAGTACCTTTTAAGTTCTCTAGGTAGGACCTTGGAACATTAGCAAGAGGGGCGAATTTAGAGAAAAAGACAAGTTCTGTTTTGAGCTAGCTAAATTTAAGATATTGATGAGACCTCCAATTCAAAATACTTTTTCAAAATATTGATCAGAAGATCTGTTATTATTTCTTTTAAAAATAGTATTTTTAAGGGGATCTAAGTAGCACAATGGAAAGAGCCAGACTTGGAGCCCAGAGGAATTAGGTTTAAATCTGGCCTCCGATACTTTCTACCTATGTGACACCTGGAAACTTACAATCCCAATTGCCTAGCCCTTACCACTCTTCCACTTTAGAATTAATACTCAGTATTGATTCTAAGACAGATCATAAGAGTAATAAAAACATTTTAAAATATCCTTTGTTATATTAAATGGCTTTGTGGGAGAAGGGAAGGAGAAAAATAATGGGAGAAATTTAAGAAATGGAACAACAAAATATACAAATAAATATGGTTTTGTTCATTTTTTTTGTCTGTTTTTAGTGATTTCATCTGAAGAATTAACCTGACCCTACTCTCAAGAGTGCATGAGGGGTGGTTCAATGATAATACCTAACATGGTGTTGAGAGAATATTCTGTTCAAGCAACAGTCAATAAATTAAGGGACATGAACAGAAAATCTCTATCTCCCCCTCTTTCTTTCCACTTCTCCTCTTTCTCTTTCCCCTCCTCCTCCTCTTTATATTTTATATCTGAAATCATTAGTAATCTAGGATTGTCTTCTAAAGGGCATAAAAACTATTCAAAGTATGCTAAAGATTAAAAAATGCCATATGATAAGACAGAAAGATTGCCATTCATGGAATGAAATGATCTGGATTCAAATCCCATTTCCATCATTTCTTGCCATGAGACCTTTGCCAAGTCATAGTACATCATATTTCTCAGCCTCAGTTTCCTGATCTATAGGATATTAAAAGTCAACCTGGTATTTATTACTTGACTGGACTTTTGTGACAATCTAATTAAAAAACATTGCTTTATGAAGAGGACCTGTTATTTATTACAAAAATTTTCATCATTTTAGCATCCAAGGATTGAGACAGACTGCTCTCCAGGTCCACTGGTAGCAGCATAAGAAGGAATAGTTAATATTATAACCTCAGGGTTTCAAGTTGAAAAAAAAGCATCAGAAGGAATAGTTGTCAATACTGATTGCAAAAAGACTATGAAATCTCCTTCCTTGCCAAAAACACAAAGCAAGACACACATGAATACACACACACACTCTTTACTCACCTGCTTTGCAATGTCTCTGTGCAAGGGAGCATTATTAATTACTGCCTTGCTCCCTAACTCCATACTCTTCTCTTCTGGTCAGGTACAGATTGATTGCTTCTCTCTGGGTCCCAAGTCCTATCCACATTCTGACCATAGGTCTGGCCATAGGCTGGAGAACAAAAGGAAGTTTCTCATTTGCAAACTCCCTGAAAAGTTTGACTCAGTATTCAGGTTATCTCACTTCAGGCCACTCATCCCTTCTGACCAATTTCTAATACCCAGGGATATGAGGGAGGTTACTCAGTCTCTCTGTAACAAGTAGGGACACTATTTGTTCCCTCAGTTGCCAAGATGGTTCCCTGATTTCCTTTCCAAGAGGAAGAGAGACAGAGATTATGTCAAAGATGGGTCAAAGTTGGGAGAGGGATAAGAAATGATCATCCCTGAGTTCCACAATCTCCCTCTTCTGGAGGTCTCTAAGTAAGGACTTCCCTAGGATTTCCCCTCTAATTTAATCCTGTGGAGATTATTATTTCTAGATGCTCTCAATTCTAAGAATTTAAGATTATTATCACGAGTTCCTTAAAAATTGCTTTTTCTCAGTCTGACTTCTGGGTAATCATGGCTGCAATCTAGACGCCACACACTTCCTCTCCCCAGCACTGAAAGAAATAGACTACATCAAAGGAGAATAAAAATTACCTTTGGAGGAACAGAAGGATACCACAGTATTCCGCAGTACCCCACAGAGGTGAAGGTACATGGGGTTTGAACATTTCCACAGGATAAAAAAAAGGAGGAAAAGCTTGCACAGAAATGTGAACTGAGCCGCCCTTCCCCTCCCCACCTCCCCCACCAAAGCAGAGTCAGCTACCGGAGCGCTCACTGGGACAGCAAGTGGGAAATGTCTCTGTCTGGGGGGGGGGGCACTCCAGGGTACTTGGGATCTAGGGACTGCCAGGAAAAAATCATCTCAGGGTGGTTTCATGGGAGAATCCTGCACTGAGAACAGGCTTCGGAGCCATACTCGGGGAGCGGGGGGGGTTGGGCTGAGCATCTGGGTGGATCTAAACACCAGGGGCGGACCACACGCTGATTATCTTGGTGGAGCTGAACACCTGGGCAGTTTGGCTGTGATCAGGGGCCCAGCTCTCTAAGAAACCTCGGAGGCTGGGAAGAACTAGTCTGAGGCAACCTAAATTCACAGAAAACCCACCCATATCACCCAGACCCCACAAAAAAAGGAAAGGGGAATAAAACCAACAAAGGGATGGCTCACAGGGCCCAAAATCAAGCCTCCAGGAAGAAAGGAAAAAAGGTGACTATTGAAAACTTTTATGGTGGAAGTACCCAAGGAAAAGAAGAGAATCAGGATGAAATACAAAAAAATCAGAACATGCCTCCCAAAATGGAAACTATCAACAAGCTCTGGAAGATCTCAAACTGGAGCTTACCCAAAAGATGGAAAAGTGGAAAGAAAAATGGGAGAAAGAGATCAGCAGTCTGACAGATAAGACTGCTCAATTGGAAAAAGAGCTTGAAGCATCCAATAGAAGGGCAGACAAAGCTGAAAAGCAAAACCAGTCCCTAACGACCAGAATTAATCAACTCAAAAAAAGTGAGATCATAAAACAGCGAGAATCAATAAAGTAAACCCAAAAAATTAATGAATTAGAAGAAAACATAAAATATCTCACTGAAAAGGTCACAGACTTGGAAAACAGAGAAAGAAGAGACAACCTGAGAATTATTGGTCTCGCCTAAAAACCAGAGATAAACAAAAATATCGATGCTATTCTACAGGAGATTATAGAAGAAAATTGCCCACATGTTCTGGAACAAGGGGGCAAAATACAAATAAAAAGGTTACATAGAACACTATACTAAATCCCCAAAAGACAACCACCAGGAATGTAATTGACAAATTCAAGAGCTTCCAAGAAAAGGAAAAAAATCCTACAAGAAGCCAAGAAGAGGAGCTTCAGATATAGGGGGGCTCCGGTAAGGATCACACAGGACTTAGCGGCTAACACACTAAGAGACCACAAAGCATGGAAAACAATATTTCAAACGGCAAGAGAGCTGGGTCTCCAACCAACAATCAACTACCCAGCAAAATTGACTATATACTTCCAGGGGATAGTATGCGCATTCAACAAAATAGAAGATTTCCAAGCATTTGCTAAGAAAACACCAGAACTTAGTGGAAATTTTGATATCCAAGCACAGAGAGCAAGAGAAACATGAAAAGGTAAATATGAAAGAAAGGGAAAAGGAGAAAAATCTTATCTTTTTTTAAGTCAAACTCTCTTCTATAAGGACTACACTTACATCAAATTATATATATTAATATGTGGGGAAAATGCTTTGTGTAACTCTCAAAAATTGTATGCATCATAAGAGTAGTTAGAAGAAACATGCATAGGGAAAGATTGGGGCATTAAGAAGATTTGGTGAAAGTGGGGGCAAAGAAAGGAAAAGGGAGGGGGGAACTGTCAATAACACTAAGATTTACTTCAAGAAATAGGGGGTGGACTTAATACAATAATCTTTCCCATATAAAGATTCACATGGGAAGGGGAGGGGAAGAACTCTCATATGAGAAGGAGAGGAAGAGAGCGTGAAGTGGAATTACTTAAACCTTACTCTCAGTGAAATCAAATCTGAGAGGGAAGAACATCTAGATCCAGTGGGATCCTGAATTCTATCTTATCCAATAGGACAAGAAAAAAAGGGAAATTAAGAAGGGGGAGAGGGGAGGGAGTATAAAAAGGGAGGGAAGGAGAGGTGGGAGGAGAAGGGATCATAAAAAGGGAGGGGCTAGAAAGGGAAGCATCTCAAGGGAGGGGAATAGGGGGACTGACCTAAAGTAAATCACTGGTTCCAAAGGAGATAGCTAAAGAAGAAAGGTCAGAACTAGGGGAAGATATCAAAATGCCAGCAAATCCACAAATGACAATCATAACTTTGAAAGTGAATGGGATGAACTCACCCATAAAATGTAGACAAATAGCAGATTGGATTAGAACCCAAAACCCTACCATTTGTTCTCTTCAAGAAACGCATATGAGGAGGGTTGACACTCACAAGGTTAGAAATAAAGGTTGGAGTAAGACCTTTTGGGCCTCAACTAATAGAAAGAAGGCAGAAGTTGCAATCATGATATCTGACAAAGCCAAAGCAAAAATAGACCTGATCAAAAGGGATAGGGAAGGTAAATATATTTTGTTAAAGGGGAGTATAGAGAATGAGGAAATATCACTGATCAACATGTATGCACCAAATGGTATAGCATCCAAATTTTTAATAGAGAAACTAGGAGAATTGGAGGAGGAAATAGACAGTAAAACCATATTAGTGGGAGACCTGAATCAACAACTCTCAAATTTAGATAAATCAAACAAAAAAATAAACAAGAAAGAGGTAAAAGAGGCGAATGAAATCTTAGAAAAATTAGAGTTAATAGACATATGGAGAAAAATAAATAGGAACAAAAAGGAATACACCTTCTTTTCAGCACCACATGGCACATTCACAAAAATAGAGCATACACTAGGTCACAGAAACATGGCACTCAAATGCAGAAAAGCAGAAATAATAAATGCAGCCTTTTCAGATCACAAGGCAATAAAAATATTGATTGGTAAGGTACATGGAGAGCCAATTCAAAAATTAATTGGAAATTAAATAATATGATACTCCAAAATCGCATAGTTAGAGAAGAAATCATAGAAATAATTAATAAATTCGTTGAAGAAAATGACAATGGTGAGACATCCATTCAAACCTTATGGGATGCAGCCAAGGCGGTACTTAGAGGAAAATTCATATCTCTGAGTGCATATATTAACAAATTAGGGAGGACAGAGATCAAGGAATTGGAAATGGAAATCAAAAAATTTGAGAACAAACAAATTAAAACCCCCAGAAGGAAACCAAACTAGAAATCCTAAAAATTAAGGGAGAAATTAATAAAATCGAAAGTGACAGAACCATTGAGCTAATAAACAAGACTAGAAGCTGGTAATTTGAAAATACAGACAAAATAGTCAAATTACTGGTCAATCTAATTAAAAAAAGGAAAGAAGAAAGGCAAATTAACAGCATCAAGGATGAAAAGGGGGATCTCACTTCCAATGAAGAGGAAATTAAGGCAATCATTAAAAAGTACTTTGCCCAACTATATAGCAATAAATATACCAACCTAGGTGATATGGATGAATATTTACAAAAATATAAATTGCCTAGACTAACAGAAGAAGAAATAGATTTCTTAAATAATCCCATATCAGAAAAAGAAATCCAACAGGCCATCAAAGAACTTCCTAAGAAAAAATTCCCAGAGCCTGATGGATTCACCAATGAATTCTGTCAAACATTCAAAGAACAGCTAACTCCAATACTATACAAACTATATGACATAATAAGCAATGAAGGAGTTCTACCAAACTCCTTTTATGACACAAACATGGTACTAATTCCAAAGCCAGGCAGGCCAAAAACAGAGAAAGAAATTATGGATCAATCTCCCTAATGAATATAGATGCAAAAATCTTAAATAGGATACTAACAAAAAGACTCCAGCAAGTGATTAAAAGGGTCATCCACCACGATCAATTAGGATTTATACCAGGGGTGCAGGACTGGTTCAATATTAGGAAAACTATCCACATAATTGACCACATCAACAAGCAAACCATCAAGAACCACATGATTATCTCAATAGATGCAGAAAAAGCCTTTGATAAAATACAACACCCATTCCTACTAAAAACACTAGAAAGCATAGGAATAGAAGGGTCATTCCTAAAAATAATAAAGTGTATATATATATAAAACCATCAATTAATGTCATCTGCAATGGGGATAAACTAAATCCATTCCCATTAAGATCAGGAGTGAAACGAGGATGCCCATTATCACCTCTATTATTTGACATTGTATTAGAAACACTAGCAGTAGCAATTAGAGAAGAAAAAGAAATTGAAGGCATTAAAATAGGCAAGGAGGAGGCCAAATTATTGCTCTTTGCAGATGACATGATGGTCTACCTAATGAATCCTAGATATTCAACCAAAAAGCTAATCAAAATAATCAACAACTTTAGCAAAGTTGCAGGATACAAAATAAACCCACATAAGTCATCAGCATTTCTGTATAATTCCAACACAGCTCAGCAGCAAGTATTAGAAAGAGAAATCCCATTCAAAATTACCTTAGAGAAAATAAAATACTTAGGAATCTATCTCCCGAGACAAACACAGGAACTATATGAACACAACTACAAAACACTTTCCACACAACTAAAACTAGACTTGAACAATTGGAAGAACATTAACTGCTCATGGGTAGGACGAGCCAATATAATAAAAATGACCATCCTACCCAAACTCATCTATCTATTTAGTGCCATACCCATAGAACTTCCAAAATTTTTTTTTACTGATTTAGAAAAAACCATAACAAAGTTCATTTGGAAGAACAAAAGATCAAAGATATCCAGGGAAATAATGAAAAAAAAATACAAAGGAAGGGGGTCTTGCAGTCCCAGATCTCAGACTATATTATAAAGCAGTGGTCATCAAAACAATTTGGTACTGGCTAAGACACAGAAAGGAGGATCAGTGGAATAGACTGGGGGCAAGAGACCTCAGCAAGACAGTATATGACAAACCCAAAGATCCCAGCTTTTGGGACAAAAATACACTATTTCATAAAAACTGCTGAGAAAATTGGAAGACAGTGTGGGAAAGATTAGGTTTAGATCAACACCTCACACCCTACACCAAGTTAAATTCAGAATGGGTGAATGACTTGAACATAAAGAAGGAAACTATAAGAAAATTAGGCGAACACAGAATAGCAGACATGTCAGACATTTGGTAAGGGGAACCAAGAAAGACTTAGAAAGAGTTACAAAATGCAAAATAAATAATCTGGAATACATAAAATTAAAAAGTTTTGTACAAACAAAACCAATGTAACCAAAATCAGAAGGGTAGCAACAAATTGGGAAACAATCTTCATAACAAAAACCTCTGACAAAAGTCTAATTACTCAAATTTACAAAGAACTAAATCAATTGTACAAGAAATCAAGCCATTCTCCAATTGATAAATGGGCAAGGGACATGAACAGGCAGTTCTCAGCCAAAGAAATCAAAACTATTAATAAGCACATGAAACAGTGCTCCTCATCTCTTATAATCAGAGAGATGCAAATCAAAACAACTCTGAGTTATCACCTCACACCTAGCAGATTGGCTAACATGACAGCTATGGAAAGTAATGAATGCTGGAGGGGATGTGGCAAAGTAGGGTCATTAATTCATTGCTGGTGGAGTTGTGAATTGATGGAACCATTCTGGAGGGCAATTTGGAACTATGCCCAAAGGGTGATAGTAGACTGTCTGCCCTTTGATCCAGCCATAGCACTGCTGGGCTTTTACCCCAAAAAGATAATAAGGAAAAAGGCTTGTACAAGAATATTCATAGCTGTATTCTTTGTGGTGGCCAATAATTGGAAAACGAGGGATTGCCCATCAATTGGGGGACAAACAAATTGTGGTATATGTTGGTGATGGAATACTATTGTACTAAAAGGAATAATAAAGTGGAGGAACTCCATGGAGACTGGAAGAACCTCCAGGAAGTGTTGCAGAGCAAAAGAAGCAGAATCAGGATAACATTGTACACAGAGACTGATACACTGTGGTACAATTGAAGGTAATGGACTTCTCCTTTAGTGTCAATGCAGTGTCCCTGAACAATTTGCATGGATCTAAAAAATACTATCCACAAGCAGAGGATAAACTGTAGGAGTAAAAACACTGATGATAAGCAACTGCTTGACTACAGGGGTTGAGGGGATATGACTGAGGAGAGACTCTAAATGAACACTCTAATGCAAATACTAACAACATTGAAATGGGTTCGTGTCAAGAACAGATGTGATAACCAGTGGAATTGTGTTGCGGCTATGGAAGAGGGAAATTTGGTGGGAGGGCGGGGTGGGGAGGAAAAGAAAATGATCTTTGTTTCCAGTGAATAATGTTTGGAAATGACCAAATAAAATAATGTTTAAATTTTTTTTTAAAAATTGCTTTTTCTTTCCTGGGAATTGTTCTTTCTCTCAAATGTAATGATATTGCTAAGTTTCAAGGAAATGTGACTCGACTCAAGTCCTCTGTATCAGATCAACTTACAGGGTCAGGTCCTGGCATTTCTCTCCATATCATACTTTCCTTTTGTTGGGAGCAATAGAACAAGTGAAGGAAAATCTCACTCTGGTTATACTGTCTCTGCTTCAGCTGGGGTCAGAGCACTCCTGCAGGTATAGCTCGTCTATGTAAAAGAAACAAATTGGCATATGCCTTATGATCAAGACAAGGCTCAGCTCTGTGCCCCTTTTATTATTCTATATCAGAACCTTTGAGTTCTGGAACTTTGCCAGTCATATCAACACATCCCCCCAAAAAAGATTGGATACTTTCTCCCAACCTTGCTAACTTTCTGGTTCCTGAGGCACATGCAATTTCTGATCCCTAGACTTTGTCTCAATGCTACATTCCCAGCCTTCCCTGACACTTTTGCAGTGACATTTCCCACACTTCTAAGTGACCACCTCCAAAGACTTCCACTAACCTATTTATCCTAACATCTGTCTTACTCTCTCCTATTTCTGTCTGGCATTCCCTGCTTGACCAATCCTGACCCTCTCCCTACTCAGCACCCAGCATTTCCTTAATCACTCACAGTCAGCACCTTTAAATCATGGTCACCTTTACTCATATGAAGTAGATAACTGCCTAAATTATGTAATGGGAGGGACACCAAATGACTCACATAATCAAATAAACCACTTCCACTGGCATGGACAAGGATTTCCCACTATCATAATCACAGATTTAGAGGTGGTGGTGTTGTTTTTAGAAGAACCCAATCCAGTTATTGTAGAATACACATAGAACTGGGAATCAGGAAACCTAGGTTCTGTCCTTACTCTGTCTTTGGGGACCCCATATGACATGTAGCAATCCACTTAATATCTCTAAGCCTTAGTCTTTTCCCCTGTAATTAAACTAGATAGTTATACTTGTTCGATGTGTGCCCATTGGGAAGAAATAGGAGCAACTGTAGAAAGTTTCAAAGAGGAAAATTAAATTCCAATTAAGAAAACAAAAACCACTTCCTAACACTTAAAGTCCCAAGTGGAATACCTATTTGTTGGTAGGTAATGATTACCCATTCATAGGAGGTCTGTAAGCACAGTCAACATGACTATTTGCCCAGGACTTTGGGGATTTTTTTTTCCAGTAAAGACTCTATGGCCACTGAAGTCTCTTCCAACTCCAAACTATAATTCTTTCTGTCTCTAAATTGAATATGCTTTGCCTAATACCATCCATAGTCACCTGCAACATTTTATATCAAATCTATACAACCTATAAACCTATAAAAGGAGTATCCTAATGGAGCAGGAAAGAAAAAGGTTTGGTGAATACGGTGCTGTAGAGGGATGAATGAAATGTGATGGAGAGATTAAGTTGCAGAAACTGAGCAATCAAGATTAAAAGCATTTGCCTAAAAAAAATTGGAAAATGATTGAGGAATGACTGAACAAACTGTGGTAACTGATGGTGATAGAATATTATTGTGCTGAAAGGAATGATGAACTGGAGGAATTCTATATGAACTGGAAAGAAATCCATGAGCTGATGCAGAGTGAAATGAGCATAACCAGGAGAACATAGTACACAGTAACTGAAACATTGTAGGATGATTAAATGTAGCCGACTTTGCTACTACAAGCAATGCAATGATCCAGGACAATTCTGAGCTTCTTATGAGGAAGAGCACTATCCATATCCAGAGAAAGAGCTGTGGGAGGAAAAACGCAGAAGAAAAACATAGGATTGATCACATAGTTTGATGGGATATGATTGGAGTTTTTATATTAAAGGATCACTCTACTGCATATATGAATAATATGGAAATAGATTTTGAACAATGATGCATATATGACCCAGTGGAATTTCTTGTCAGCTCTGGGAAGGGGAAGGGAAGAGAGGGAGGAAATCATGAATCATGTAACCATGGAAAATTTTTCTTAATTTTAAAGAAAGGATATGCCTAGGAGGTGAAATATTGGCGAAGGATACAGTACTGCAGTCCTACTTTACCTACTATACTATTTCAATTAAATTCAGCAGATATCTAATAATCACCTACCATGTATAAGGTACTTCTGGCAATTAACTAAAGATCACAGTGTGACACAAACTCTGTAGCTATTCTCTAAACATCCTCTGTCACCATCACTAGCTGGTTGGGTACCAGAAGGCAATGGCTACTCCTTCCTCCCCAGTTCTAGAGATGACCCCAATAACCTAAACAGATTGGGAGGAGAATATTTATAATGCCAAAACTCCCAAGCCCCTTCTAGTGTACT
This sequence comes from Monodelphis domestica, assembly GCF_027887165.1. Classification (NCBI taxonomy): domain Eukaryota; kingdom Metazoa; phylum Chordata; class Mammalia; order Didelphimorphia; family Didelphidae; genus Monodelphis; species Monodelphis domestica. The sequence goes on along the minus strand of NC_077227.1, from coordinate 363,837,516 downwards.
TCTCTCTCACTGATTATCAGTGAATATCAATTCATTATCAGACTTAGCTTTTTTGAAATGATAATTTAGTAATATAGTACAGTAGAAACTATTGACCCAAAATACCACCCCCAAAATACTGAGCGCACATTCTCCCTCCAGGATCTATAGAGTCCAGGAGAAAATAGACTAAAGTTTAAGGCATATGTAGAAAAAAGGGTAATTTTTAGCCCCTAGATGTTCTTTCATTCAAAGACCTTTTTTCCTTTTGAGGAGGCCTCATAAAAAAGTTCTCCATAGTTTAGTGTGGCTTTCTGCTACTATGTCTATATCATCTTAAAGTTGTATTTCCTCAGTATATGTAGTTTGTGTTTGGCTAACTATGCAAACATTGCCACCTATCACTACTATTCTGAGGACATTCCTAAGTTGCTGATAAGAAATCCAAATCCTCTCACCATTTGAAGTTAATAAGGGCATATTCAAGTCAGAGGAAAAGACAAGTATTCCACCCAATTAAAAATATAATTCTCTCAGGAAAGTGGCTAAGACTGCTGAGGTTGTTGGCCAGACACTGAAATCCTAGAGTATGATAAGTTTCACAGTTTTATACAGAATCCACAAGGATAAGGAGATGATTGAGTTTCTTCAGCTAATTCACAAACATTCCTATATATCATCACTTCCACTTCATCTGATGTCTTTCATGGGCATCTCAAACTTGACTTAATGTTAATTCATTGTTTCAATAGAAGTGTTTTAGTGGGATATAATGCATGACTCAAAAGATTTCTAGGCCTTGATTGGTTCAATAGAGAAATCCTAAAAACTCTTAATACAGGCATCATAGATATGGAACTCCTGGAATCCTCAGAGGCCATCTGATCTCACCACCTCATTTTATACATGAAGAAAGTAAGTAAGAGCAAATGAAGTTAAATAATTTATCCAGATTCATAAGGTAGTAAATCTCAGAGAAAGAGTGGAGCCAAGGTCTTCTGATTTCAGAACCAATAATTTCTCCATTAGATAACACTGTCTCCAAATCCTACCCTAAGGCCTCAATGCCTGCTTTGAAGAAACATCAGGCTGAAGGCCAAGAATTTTCTGTGATGCCATACATTAAACATAATATTCTTATACCTGGATTTTTCTGGATCCTCTGTGCTTACCAAAAAAAAAAAAATAGATGGTGGGAGGGATATGTCCAGTTTGGCTCCAGGTAGGTTAAGGTTAGGCCTAGGAATGGAGAAGGTGTGCATGTTGGAATCAGTTTCCTGAAATCTAAATTTGAACCTAGTCAAGAGAGGAAAGATTTCTCTTCCGGGGTCTACTAAAAGAAAGAGGAACAAAGGCCTTAGGCAACACTTATTTGAATAACAATTGCTCCATAATTCAAGGCCAAACAGCTGCCCCTCCAGTTCCCAGCTGTTCCTACCCAGCTGGAACAAAAAACAAGTACTTTTGAGTTACATTCACTGGCCTGCCAGCTGGGACAGGACTGGGCTCTGCTTCCTCTCTCTAAATTGCAACCTTTTAAACTTAATCACACGTAAGACTGACCTCTTCTTGATCTTATTTTGAGCTTCAGAGATCTTAAATAGACTGAATTTTCCACTTTTACCCAGCAGGCAGAGACTCATAGACCCAAACTATATCTCCCTTCCCACAAAATAAAGCCTTGCTTCTGATGATGTAAAAATTAAAATTAGATCTCAATAATAAAAATATTATAACTTTGGAGATTTATTAATTATTATTAGAAATAAAGGAATAAAAGGGATACAAAATTAAGACCACGTGACCATGGCTGATCAGCCAGTTCAAATGCCAACCTTACCACCACCATGCTTGCTGTCATCAAGCCAAAGAGGCCCAAGAGGACCACCCACTCATTAATATCCTCTGTCTACAGGAAGTACATAAGGACAGGAAGTCAGTGGGCTCTGGGGGAAATGTAGTTCTTTTTTTAGGGTAACAGATTTTCAATTATACAATCATGTCCAGAAAGAGGGAGCAAAGATCGACAACTCTATTATGTAGACCAAGACTACATGGAATGATCTTTAAAGAATGGAATGTTTAGTAATGGTGGCTAGACTTAAATTCTTTTGGGATACAATGGAGAAAAATGGTGCAGAAGTGATCAACAGGGAATCAAAATCCATAGTTCAGAGAGAAATATGATGTTCTGAGAGGAATGGTACCCTTTTAGATGAAGCATTTCTATCATTAAATCCAAAAGAATTTTCAATGATGTAAAATATCCTCTAGTAAGGTGGCATAGAGGATGAGTGCTGGGCCTGAAGTAAAGAAGACTAATCTTCCCGACTTCAAATCTGGCCTCAGGTACTTACTAGCTATGTGACCTGGACAAGTCACTTAACCCTATTTGCCTCAGTTTCTTTATTTTTAAAATGAATTGGAGAAGGAAATGGCAAAGTAGTATAGTATCTTTTCCAAGAAAACCACAAATAGGGTCACAAAGGGTCTGATCCAATTGAAAACAAAGAGCAAAGTATCCCCATTAACAAATTAAAAGGAGGCAGAGTCAAGATGGTGGCTTAGAAATAGCAGAAGTTCAGACCTCTGAAAACCCTTCCTTACCGATCACAAACTGAATGCTCCTAGGGGAATGAAAATCAAACCTAACAACAGGACAGAGCCAAGGAACCCTCCTACTGGACTCAATCCAAAAGACTGCTGGACTTTAAGCAAATCAAAAGCCTCCAGAGGACAGGGAAGCTAAAATTCCAACACCCCTCCCCCACAGGCTGCACTGAAAAATCTGAAAAAGCTCCAAGAGGGGAGACTAACAGAAAGCCCCAAAACCAAAAATATGAGAGGAGCAAGAGCACAGACAAATACAGGAGCAAGGAAGGGGTAAATATGAGCAAACAACAGAAAAAGAAGAAAGAAATTACAATAGACAGCTTCTGTACAGGCGGAGCAGAGGGGGAGGGATCAGCAAATGATAAATCAGAAATTCCAACAAATTAGATACAGGCTTTGGAAGAACTTAAAATGCAATTCAAAACACAATTAAGAGAGGCTGAATACAATTGGGGAAATAACTTAAAAACTAATATAAGTCATCTGGAAACAGAAAATAATATCTTGAAAGCCAAAATCAACATCTTGAAAATGAGGCAAAGAAGATAAAAGATGAGGCAAAGAAGATGAAAGATGAAGCAAAGGAGATGAGAGATAAGGCAAAGAGGATGAAAGATGACCTCCAAAGAAAATCAGACCAGAAGGAGAAGGATGATGAAAAAGCCAGGGATGGAATCCAGTCTTTAAGAACCAGAATACAACTACTAGAATTAAGTTACCTCCAAAGGCAGTGGGATGCTATAAAACAAAACCAAAAGAATGAAAAATTTGAAGAAAATATGAAGCATCTCATTCACAAAACAGAAGATTTAGAAAATCATTCGAGAAGAGACAATTTAAGAATCATTGGTCTACCAGAAGACCATGACAAAAGAAAAAGCCTGGACATAATACTACAGGAAATTATTCAAGGAAACTGCCCTGATATTCTAGAACAAGAGGGGAAAAGGGAGATTGAAAGAATCCACAGATCACCTCCTGTACTTAATCCCCAACTAACAACATCCAGGAATGTTATAGCCAAATTCAAAAACTATCAGACCAAAAAAAAAAAAAAAATATATATATATATATATTACAAGCTGCCAAGAAAAAGTCATTCAAATACCATGGAACCACAGTGAGGATAAAACAGAAACTGGCTGCATCTACACTGAAGGACCAAAAGACATGGAATATGATATTATAGAAAGCAAAAATTCTTGAAAACCAAGAATTACCTCTCCAGCAAAACTGACTATATTCTTACAGGGGAAAGAATGGTCACTCAACAAAATAGAAAAATTCCAAGCATTTGTAAAGAAAAGACTGGACCTGAACAGAATATTTGATGTCCAAGCACAGAACTCAAGAGAACCATCAAATGGTAATTTAAAAAGAGGGGAAAAAGAAAAAAAAAACACCTTTTTTTTTTAAGAGTCTCAATAGGTTAAAATGATATGTATCCCTATAAGAAAAGAGGTCATTGGTAACTCTTAAATTATCACCTGGGAAGCTAAAAGAATTACTCTTAGAGGCAACAGTGACAAACTCTATAGGATGAAATAACAAGACATAAATAAGTATATAGATATATGTATGCATAAATACATATACACGTATATATATACATATATATATAACTAGAACTATAAAAGGAGGTTAATACTAAAAGAAATGACAAAAGGGGGTAAATTTATATGTCACAAAGAAGCTCATGGTGGGAGAGGGGAGAACATCATTACACTGGAAGGGTAAAGGGGTTTGGAACAGGAAATACTCACTTCTTATATGCATTGAAATTGACCCAAAGAGGGAAGAAGAATCTAATCCATTGGAGCAGAGAATAGATTCACACCCTATAGGGAAGTAGAAGAGTAACAAACAGACTGGTTGGGAGGGAAGCAGTATAAGGGAGGGAGAGGGTGGGGGTAGATTTAAAAAGACAGCAAAGAAAATAAGGGGGGAAATAAGAAGGGAGGGGGTAGAAAGGGAAGTAAAATAAGGGTGGGAACTAGGGGGACTGATTAAAAATAAACATTGGTATAGAAGGAAATAGTGAAAAAAGAAAAGGCAGAACCAGGAGTAGAAATCAAAATGCTGGGAAATACACAGCCAGTAATCATAATGCTGAATGTGAATGGAATGAACTCACCCATAAATAGAGAATATCAGAGTGGATTAGAATCCAAAACCCTACAATATGCTATCTACAAGAAACACACATAAGGATGGTAGATATCCATAGGGTGAAAGTAAGAGGATAGAGCCAAATCTATTGGGCATCACCTGATAAAAAGAAGGCAGGAGTCACAAACATGATATCTGACAAAGCCAAAGTAAAAATAAATCTAGTTAAAAGAGATGGGGAAGGTAATTACATCCTGGTAAAAGTCAGTATAGACAATAAGAAAATATCAGTACTCAACAAGTATGCACCAAATGGCATAGTATCCAAATTTCTAAAGGAGAAACTAAATGAGCTCAAGGAAAAAATAGATAGAAAAACTATACTAGTAGGAGATCTGAACCTTTCTTTATCAGAACTAGATAAATCAAAACAAAATTAAATGAGAAAAAGGTAAAAGAAGTGAATGAAATCTTAAAAAAATTGAAGTTTATATATATATATATATATAGGGACAAAAAGGAAAACACCTTGTTTTCAGCAGCAAATGGTACATTCACAAAAATTGACCATGTATTAGTGCATAAAAACATTGCAAACAAGTGCAAAAAAGCAGAAATAATGATGCAACCTCAGATAACAATGCAATGAAAATAATAATTAGTAAGGGTACATAGAGTTGTAAATCAAAAATTAATTGGAAATTAAACAATACAATTCTCCAAAACCGGTTAGCCAGAGAACAAATCATAGAAACAATTTATAATTTCATTGAGGAAAATGACAATGATAAGACATCATTTCAAAACCTATGGGATGCAGCCAAAGCAGTAGTCAGGGGGAAAATTATATCCTTGAGTTCATATGTTAACAAATTAGGGAGACCAGAGGTCAATGAATTGAGCATGCAAATTAAAAAACTAGAAAGTGAACTTAAAAATCCTCAGATGAAGTCAAAATTAGAGATCCTAAAAATCAAAGGAGAAATTAATAAAATTGAAAGTCAAAGAACTATTGATTTAATAAATAAGACTAGAAGCTGGTACTTTGAAAAAACAAATAAAATAGACAAAGTACTGGTCAGTCTAATTAAGAAAAGGAAAGAAGAAAACTAAATTGACAGTATCCAAGATGAAAAGGGAGTCCTCACATCTAATGATGAGGAAATTAAGTCAATCATTAAAAATTATTATCCCCAATTATATGTCAACAAATATGGCAATCTAGGTAATATGGATGATTATTTACAAAAATATAAATTTCCTAGACTAACAGAGGAAGAAATAGTTTACCTAAACAACCCCATATCAGAAAAATAAATTGAACAGGCCATCAAAGAACTCCCTAAGAAAAAATCCCCAGGGACTGATGGATTCACAAGTGAATTCTATCAAATATTCAAAGAACAACTAATCCCAATATTATACAAACTATTTGACAGAATAAGCCAAGAAGGAATTCTACCAAATTCATTTTATGACACAAACATGCTCCTGATCCCAAAGCCAGACAGGTCAAAAACAGCAAAAGAAAATCATAGACAAATCTCCCTAATGAATATAGATGCAAAAATCTTAAATAGGATACTAGCAAAAAGACTCCAGCAAGTCATCACGAGGGTTATTCACTATGACCAGGTGGGATTCATACCAGGAATGCAAGGATATTTCAATATTAAGAAAACCATCATCATAATTGACCATATTAACAAACAAACTGACAAAAATCACATTATTATCTCAATAATTGCAGAAAAAGCCTTTGATAAAATAAAAAATCCATTCCTATTGAAAACACTAGAAAGTATAGGAATAGAAAGGCCTTTTATAAAAATAATTAAAATATATACATCTAAAACCATCAGCAAACATCATCTGAAATGAGGATAAATTAGAAGCCTTCCCAATAAGATCAGGGGTGAAGAAAGAATGTCCATTATCACCTCTATTATTTAACATTATACTAGAAACACCAGCAGTAGCAATTAGAGAAGAAAAGGAAATTGAAGGTATTAAAACTGGCAATGAGGAGACTCTATCACTCTTTGTGGATGATATGATGGTCTGCTTCAAGAATCCTAGAGAATCAACCAAAAAGCTAGTCTCAATGATCAATAACTTTAGCCAAGTTGCAGGATACAAAATAAACCCACATGAGTCATCAGCATTTCTATATCTCTCCAACCTATTTCAGCAGCAAAAATTAGAAAGAGAAATTCCATTTAAAATCACCCTAGACAATATAAAATACTTAGGAATCTATCTGCTGAGACAAACACAGAAACTATATGAACACAATTACAAAACACTCTGCCACAATTAAAACTAGAACTAAACAATTAGAGAAACATTGACTTCTCATGGGTAGGACAAGCCAGCATAATAAAAATTACAATCCTGCACAAATTAACTTATTTAGTGCCATGCCCATTGAAGTACCAAAAAACTTTTTTTACTAAATTAGAAAAAACAATAACAAAGTTCATTTGGAAGAACAAAAGATCAAGGATATTCAGGGAAATCAGGAAAAAATGCAAAGGAAGGAGGACTGGCAGTCCCAGGTCTCAAATTATACTATAAAGCAGTGGTCATCAAAACAATTTGGTACTGGCTAAGAGACAGAAAGGAGGATCAGTGGAATAGAAGTAAGACAGTCTATGATAAGCCCAAAGATCCCAGATTTTGGGACCAGAACCCACTATTTGATAAAAAAAAAAAACAACAACAAAAAATAAACTTCTGAGGAAATTGGAAGACAGCATGGGAGAGATTAGGTTTGGGTTAACACCTCACACCCTACACCAAGATAAACTCAGAATGGGTGAACAACTTGAACGTAATGAAGGAAATAATAAGTAAATTATGTGAACACAGAATAGTATACATTTCAGACTGTTGGGAAGAGAAAGATTTTAAAACCATGCAAGACTTAGAAAAAGTCACAAAATGTAAAATCAATAATTTTGATTATATCAAATTAAAAACATTTTGTACGAACAAAACTAATGCATCCAAAATTAAAAGGGAAGCAAAAAATTGGGAAACCATCTTCATAACAAAAACCTCTGACAAAGTTCTAATTACTTAAATTTATAAAGAACTAAACCAATTGTACAAAAAATCAAGCCATTCTTCAATTGATAAATGGGCAAGGGACATGAATAGGCAATTTTCAGTTAAAGAAATCAAAAGTATTAATAAGCACATGAAAAAGTGGTTTAAACCTCTAATAATCAGAAAAATGCAAATCAAAACAACTCTGAGGTATCACCTCATACCTAGAAGATTGGCTAACATGAAAGCAAAGGAAAGTAATGAATGCTGGAGGGGATGTGGCAAAGTGGGGACATTAATTCATTGCTGGTGGAGTTGTGATTTGATCCAACCATTCTGGAGGGCAATTTGGAACTATGCCCAAAGAGTGCTTAAAGAATGTCTGCCCTTTGATCCAGCCATAGCAGTGCTGTGTTTGTACCTCCAAAGTGATAATAAGGAAAAAGACATGTACAAAAATATTCCTAGCTGTGCTCTTTGTGGTGGCAAAAAATTGGAAAATGAGGGATGCACTTCAATTGGGAAATGGCTGAACAAATTGTGATGTATGTTGGTGATGGAATACTATTGTGCTCAAAGGAATAATAAAGTGGAGGAATTCCATTGGGACTGGAACAACCTCCAGGAAGTGATGCAGAGTGAGAGGAGCCGAATCTGGAAAGCATTGTGCACAGAGACTGATACACTGTGGTACAATCGAATGTAATGGACTTCTCCATTAGTGGCAATGCAGTGATCCTGAACAACCAGGAGGGATCTATGAGAAAGAACACTATCCACGTTCAGAGGAAAAGCTGTGGGAGTAGAAACAATGAAGAAAAACAACTGTTTGAATACATGGGTCGAAGGGATATGGTTGGGTATGTAGAATCTAAATGAACATCCTAGTGTAAATAATAACAGGTAAATAGGTTCTGATCAAGAACTGGTTGCTATTTGTTAATTTGTTAATTTATTTATTTATTTTTCTTTATTTTAATTTTAATTTAATTTAATTTTTAATAAAGTATTTTATAATAATAATAAAATAATAAATAACAAATGTAATAAATTTTATTTATTACTTGTGCGTTGGCTGTGGGAAGGGTGGGTGGAGGTAAGGGAAGGAAACAAAGTGAGTATTAATTAAATTAATAATGTATTAAATTTATTATTATTAATTATTATTATTATTATAAAATAATTCATTAAAAATAAATTAAATTAAATTAAAAATAAAAATAAAGAAAAATAAATAAATAAATTAACAAATTAACAAATAGCAACTAAAAATTTCAGTGAATATTTACTTAATCACATGTTGGTATAGCATTACCAAGAATATGAATTACAAAATGTCAGGAGAACTCAATTTATTTTGTTCTTTTGACTCATTTTGTTATAAATAATTAATCTTGGAAGCTCTATAATAATTTATAAGCATTTATTAGTAAAGAGAAAGAAAGATAGAGACAAGGTTACCAGCCTAACTTAAAGTAAGTCCCCAGACAAGTAAATTGTGCTCCATAGGGTCCTAGATTCTCCATAGTCCCTGGTCTGTTTCACAAGATGGGCCTAGTGGGCCCAGCTACCCACATGATTGGGCCAAACAAATTATGACTGGTCAAGGAGCAGGCTTGAGATCAGGAAGGAAATGGAGGTCAAGAGACCAAGTTCTCAAATTCAAGCTGAGAAAGGTCCCTGATACACCATTTGCCAGAGATGGCTTTCATAGATAATCTGGAGAGCTAAGAGAAAGAGAGGCCCTTTCATAAGCCCAAAGGAATGGCAGAGAGAGAGAGAGAGAGCTTCACATGCTAGCTTTTTAAATTCAGTGTAAACCTTTCCCCAAGATCTTTCAAACGGCCCTAGGTTTCAACTCAGTCTCCATATGTCACATCTCCTGACTTCTGTGACTTCTGCCTGTCAGGAATCTCACCTGCCACAATGGCAGATTAAGACACAAAACTCTGTGACTCCTATGGGCACACTTGTGAATTTGTGAGTCTTCTAGGATTTGAATGGGTTGGAGGTCTCCTATATATTTAATTCACAAAATTTCTATGCATCTTCAGAAAAGTTATTTTATTTCTCTCTACTTTATTCCCTGCCAAGATTCCTCACCATCTTTATGCCCTAATCCAGAAAATAAACCTTAGGTGACTTAACCCTTTCAGGCACTGAACCCTACGTTCCTTGCTTTCTTGATTGGTTGTTACTCAATTTGTCACTAGAAGCTTCAGGCAGAATTCATTTACTTCTCAGACTTTTCTTCAACAGGTCTCCTAGTGCATCCCCCACAGCTGCCTTCCAGTTGTAGAACTATAATCAAAAAAATTCTAGCATTGTTTATGGGAAATAGTGTTCAATTTACTTTCCTATTACTCCATTCACCATTCCTGAGATTGTCCAAACCAAATTCTCCTCTACTGCCCCTATTCTTCTATTTGTGTTGTCTGACCTCTACAAGAGCATATGGTCAGACCCTGAGAATAGTCTATCTTCCCTTTTGTATGAGTATTCCCACATTTTAGCTTAGTGTTTGGGGCCTAGTACTCCCTTAAAAAAATGTTTCCTTCTTTCCTTTGTTCTTTCCTTTTTCATTCCTTCCTTATCTATTTTTTTCTTTTTCTTACACAAAGAAAACTGAGAGATGATAAATGCAATTTGTAATATTTCAGAATCTTTGAATCATAATGAATAAGGAAAATCTTTAGATACTAACTCAGATTTGGACTATTTACAATCAATATTCAATGTTACTCCATTTAACTTTTGTGTCTTTAAGCTTTCTGTGATTTTATTAGTAATCTCATTTTCACTTCAGTGCATATTAACCCTATTCACAGTAGAGTGTGAAGAGTGAATCAAATTTTCTTTGTCTATCAAAAAGCAATTTTTAAGTTAGTCATGCAATAACTCAAGTGCCCCTGCTTAACACTAAGTAATAGTGTTCTCAAGTCACTTGCTAAAGTGACTGACAATTCCAGAGACAACTGACCATCCCCTGGGTAGTGCTAAGCAAATTGAAAGCCTGCAATTGGTTCCCATAAAGTGGTGGATGAGACAGGAAGTGAAGTGGAAAAAGGATTATAAAAATGTCCTGAACTTCCTGTCAAGGGATCTTCAGCTGGTGACTTGGTTTTTGGAGGTGGTTTGGACTGGACCTTAGGCTTGGACCTTGACTTTGGCTCTTGGACTGCATCTTGAAGGACTGCACCTGGATATTCTCCTTTAGTCTTTGTCTTGGGTGAGTGAGTAGCTGGCCTTCCTTTTCTAGCTTCTGGAGAGATTAGTTTCCAGTGAGGTCTTCCTTTTCCAAGAGGAGACTATATAGGTGGAACCCTTGCATAAGACAGCACCTAGTGTGCTGGCTGAGGGTTAATGAGCCCTGCAGAGACTGAGCCAGACACCAGAGCAACATTTAGTGTGATAGGCTAGACATTTTCTCTACCCTCCTCTTACATTTCTCTACTTTCACTCTTTCCACTTCTTTGTAAATAAATGCTACTAAAAGTCATTTTGATTTGAGCTATAATATTTTAGATCAGCAACCACAATATTACCTTAGAATTCTCAGATTTAGTCAAACCCTAAATTTAATTTCTTATAAGAGAAAAAAATGAAAGGCTGGTTGTGCTGCTATCCTACTAGATGTTTCACTGATCTGGTTTACCCCATCTCTGTAAAGAGCTCTCTGTGCATTCATTGCAGATTTTCATTGCTTGCCTCTAATATTCAATTTTCCTATTGTAATTATGCCCCCAAAGCACAGTGAAAAGTCCTTTGTGCCCTAAATCTAGATGGGTAAAGTTAGCAATGTGGCTTAGTGAAAGATAAAAAGAGAAGATAAACTTCATGACAAGATGCCTACCCCACTCTCAGCTGTTTGTTATGAAAAGATTCATTATATCCACAAAAAAAGAAGAAAATATTCAGAGTGCTGCTATGTCATGTGTTATAAAAAAATAAATATTGTCTAAAATCTATTTATATATATATATATATGTATATATATATATATATATATATATATATGTATGTATTTTATTGAGATGTTACCACTAAAGGTCAAAGAATTCTAGGGAATTTTTAGTGAGAAAAATGTTGTGCATATTATTTTATTTTGTGTACTACATTTTATAGGTTGTTTTCATGGCTACTGTGTCAGGAGAAGTGCATATTAGCAGAATTTATGTTTTGTCATAAAGAATTGTGTGCAGAAATGTATTTTTAACAATCTCTCATGAAAGATTACAGTTTGGGGTTGGTTGGTGGAACCTAACTCATTATTTTCCATAGATTCAATGTATCAGCATTCATGTTTTGACTTTTTGCACTATTTTCTCCAATTCCTTTGGCTGCCATGTCACACGACAGCTACAAACTGATCTAGTAGTCTATTCAAAACCCAACGTGCATATAACATTTTTGCTTTGGTTTGATTTTTGACTAGACTTATGATTTCATTGCTCTGGGGAGGTCCTGGTGAGAATTCCCCTTCGACCTATTCATTCTACCTAGTCAATTGCTCTGCAATTAATAGATGTAAAAAAATGTCTGATGCATTCAGAGTATAAGTAGCACCCAGGGTAGTTAGTGCAAGCCAGATCCACCAGCTCTCTTCCCCACACTGCCTCTCCAACATATTTTCCCCCATAATCAAGTGTCTCTCCTCTTCCTCCATTCTGATACTTTTGGTTGACTTTTTGAACATGGTAAATTTTATCTCATTATATTAAGTCTATCATTCTAGATATAGCAGATACAGCTAATGTCCAATCAAATGCAAGGTGATAAAGATTATTCCTCTGATCATTGAACAAAATTGAAAAGAAAAAGTTACAGCAATTAACACTTGAGTTAGGATTCTGGCATTCATGACACAGGATCATGGATAGTAGAATCTGATGTGAACTAGAGAAACTTAGGAAATCTGGTACTGGTGCTCTCTATGGTTGTCTGGTCATTGGCAGAGACCTCTGACCTTCACTAAACCAGTATAAAGCAGAGTGATTAACACCAATGACTACCTCAGCAAAGGTTCTCAAGACCAGTGAATGTCCCTATGTCCCTTCCACCCTAAATGTGGCTACCAGATTGTTGTTGACACATTAGTTCACTTGCTTTTTCTCTCTTCCTTATAAAATTCTGCTGTTCCTTCAAGCACGGGGAAAAGGCAGTGTTAGAATAAGGGAGCACTGAATTTGCAATTGACAGTCTTTGAAAGGGGTCTTAATGTGACATTTTTCAGAGGTGTTGGGCCAGAACCTCATTTAGAACCATAACATCAAAAGACAGCATGGTTATAAATGAATTTAAGGGGTTTTTTTTCATTTTATGGATAAAAAAGGCCAAAGTATTCACTCAAATACAGTAGATATAACTTTTTTTTACTTACAATTTTGATGTCTAGTCTTTTTTTCTACTTGCATATCCATAATCTTCTAAATGTCTTAGAATGGAATATTTCTAAGATACCTTAAAGCTATTCTATCTTATGTTCCATTAGAGAAGAAAAGTCAAAAAGTCAAAAAGTCCCAGGGAGCTCTAAGTTACTGAATTTTTTAGCTGTTGCCCTAACTATCTTGAAAACAGATGGAGAAGACAGGTGGAGAACTCCTTTGCAAATTTTGAGATAAACACCAGGAAGTAAATTCAAGATCTAATGAAAAAACTCAGCAATTGAAATATGCTGAATTATGTGAAAAAGAAAAGAAAATCTTGTAAAGTTGACTTGGTGAGACTGGGTTCCATTTTCCTTTTATGTCTGTCTATATAGCAGTTTTTATATTTAATATGACTTTGATCAGGTCAATAACTCAGTTACTAAATTTGTTACTTTTTACAGTGATTCAAGGTACCACCAACATATAAAGTATCTTCTTTTACAGCTGTGCAGTTAATGTATTATAATTGCATACGTCATCAAAAAGTCAAGTTTGATTTTTTGCTAAATGACAGTTTTAATCACTTCTCATTGAGGCATGACTCTAATTAGAAGGATCTTCAGAATATCATGCCTAATAGCATCATTTATTAGAATACCAAATGAGCCACCCCCTCCCTCCAATGTCCTCTCTGAATTTTCTTTCCTTAATAAGATGTGACTTTTCCTATGGTATGGAAAAGACTGAATTCTGCTACCTATATCTTAAAAAAGGTCCACATGAGTACTCATTAATGACCATACCATTTTTCCTCTTGGATGTCTTAAAGGAAGCTAATATAGAACTGCAAACATTAAGTCTATACTTAACAGAAAGAATGTCCCCTTAGATAAGACATGGAACTTGTACTCAGGAAACCTTGGGTCCATATCCTTCTTCATACATATAGTAGTTGTGTGACCCTGAGTGAATCATATAACCTCTCTGTTCCATAGTTGCCTCATCTATAAAGTTTTGGACTCAATGGCTGTTAGATTTGTCAGTTGTCTTTTGTTTGCCTTATGGGTACAAGAAAGTGTCTCTGGAGGAAAGGACTAGAAAAAGATCCCTTTGCCCTTTGAAAACAAAATGACCACTCTACATAGTCATTGAGGGCAGAATTTCAGAACCTTACCAGGTCTGTTCACAAGAAGTGACAAAGAGATTCTGATAAGCTCATGGATGACTTACATTTAGTCATATGTAGTTCCTAGGGTAAGTGACTTTGTCAGGATGTTCAGGGCTGACATTCTGAAAAATAATTCTGAATCATATGAATCTGAAATATGATTTTAAAATGAGTGTGACTTTCTGCCTATGACAGCTATGCTTGGGGAGAGGAAGTAGGAAGCAAGAGAGTCTCCAGTTCAAGGTCTACTGGAGAGAATAATGGAATTTAGAAGTCAGAAAGTTGAAAAGACTCTCAGTGGTCATCTAGACATAATCTTGAAAATGAAGCCATGGTTCTCAGAAGTTCTGATTCTGTTCAAGGTAGGATGGAAGGAAGGAAAGAGAAAGCATAAATAATATATTAAAAGTATTAAAGCATATACCATATTAAGAGAGTCATGAGATTATTTAGTTTGAAGAGATGATGACCAAAATATGGCTTAATAATTCCCTTTGTATACAAAGGTATGTATTTTTCAGTAAGTAATTTTTCAATTACTTTTTCAACAAAAGATTTAAAAATAAGGAGCTGATTTAGATTAAAGCAAGGGTGAATTCAGTTAGATGTAAGGAAGAACCTGCTACCTACTAAGACTATCAAAATCATGTTGGGCTATAAGATAGACTATAAAATCCCTTTAAAATTAAAAATCAATTACTGTTGTTTTTAAGCATTTCCATATTCCTTTTTCCACTTCTGGGGCTAAAGAAGGTAAGTTTAATTCCACTTCCACATGACAACTCTTCAGACACTTGAAGATATCTAACAAAAAAGTGATAAGTTCACTTTAAATTAATAATGTGGGAGGCAAAGACTGTCATTCTGGCATCCTAGTCAACCTGTGTTTACAGAACAGCAAGCTGTTGAACAGACTGGGATTTCTCTGGGTGTGTTTGTTTTCTGTAGTGTTTGCACAGAAAGAGATCTATCCTGAGATAGATCAAAATAACAAATAACCCTGAATATAGACACTGTAGACTATGAACCACTAATTTCCACTATAGTTGTTCAGTAGGTAAGATGAGTGGACAGCCAGAGGTACTGTTAGCATAAATCTGAAGAAATAGTCCTGTTAAATCTACTGCAATGAAAGCCCTAGGATAGTTATGGTGAATCTATGGTACTGGTGCCAAAGATGGCACACAGAGCTCTCTTTGTGGACTCTTGGCAAACTTCCCCCCCTCCCCCGCCCTCTTCCTGACCCAAAGTTGTTTGCTAGAAAGCAGAGATACTTGGGCAGAGCTGCTCCCTCCCCACTCTCCATTGTGCCTGATGACATTTTTTTACATCCCCCATCCCTCTGCCTAGGAGTGCATAGGGGATAAAGTGGGAGGCTCACAGGCAGCAGAGTTGGAGGGGAGCAGAGTGATTGGGCCACTCCCTTCCCCTTCTCTACACTTATGGAGGACATTCCTCATGTCCCCCATCCCTCAGTCCAGCAGCCCAATGGGAACACTTTCTCCATCACCTGTGTGGGAAAATGGGGAGGGCAGGGTGTACCCAGAATATGGTGGGGGGAGGGGAACAACACATGGTCTCTGGGGGGAGGGGCACAGCACTTGTTCTGGGATGGGGGAGCCAGGCCTGCCACTCCATCTCTAAAAAGCTTGCCATCACTGCCCTAGGATGTGTGATGCCAGAGAGCAAAAAGGTATAGGATTTTGTTCGTTATCTGATAAAGGTGTAACTTCAGAGGACCATTGAATTTAGAGATGGATCAAACCATAGAAATTACTCCTTTACTTAATAGATAAAGAAACTGAGACCCAGAGAAGTTGAAAGATTTACCCAAAATCACTCACATTTCCTGCTACTCTTCCTCTCAGACCTGGGAACTATTTGCATAACACTCCTTTCTCTTTCAGTCACCAAGATCCCCAAGATTTCAAATTTGGTCTTTATTCTTAAGACAGCCTAGGAAATCTCCTTTCTCTGTCTAGAAGGAGGAATTTTCAGATATCTTTCCCTCAGAGACATTTGCCATAACTTCATATTTTAGAATCTGTGTGCCTCTACTAGTACCTCTCCAGGAACTCTGAATTCTTCTGGATTGTCTCCAGCTACCGACATATCTTACATCAGGATAGCCTTCTCTCCAGGGGATTCAGGTTGCTGACCTATGCTCAGAAAAGGAAAAACAAGGACCAGGAACTTTATATCTGGAGACACTTTTCTTAGGTCATGAAGTCAAAAAAATCTGCAGCATATCATGTACTTTTAAGACTAATCCTCCTTTAACAACCCAAGGCTATCATTAGCAACTCTTGGGAAGAAATATAATTCCTTATATTTACTTCCCCTTTACTATCTCTATTGAAGAAAGATAGAAGGGGAAATTATTGAGGAAAAAAGATCTGTTGAATCCTTCAAATGAGCCAGTTCAAAAACTTGACTCCTCTCCACATAGCCTATTACATGAAAGTGGGACCTGACAAATTTCCCTTGATATATCTCCCATCAATAAAATATCCTTCAGGTGGGACCAAATGGTTGACATAAAATCTATCAATTTACCTTTAGGAGCTGTCCCAATCATGAATATGCTTTTGCTCCTTGCAACAAAAAGCAAGTGAGCATACTCTCATCCTATATAGGGAAAGATTTTGAAAAATCCTAACAAAGGTTCATAGGCCTGGAAGCCCATCAAGTTGAGTGGGGGACTCCTTTGATCAACTACCAAATAAACACCTTTGAACATTTGCAAACCTCTACTTTCTTTTTTTAAAAATAATTAATTGATTGATTAATTAATTAAGTCAATTTAGAACATTATTCCTTGGCTACAAGGTTACAAGAATCATATTCTTTCCCTCTCTTCCCTCCCCCTACCATTCCCATAGCTGAAACACAGTTCCACTGGGTTTTACATGTATCCTTGATCAAAACCTATTTCCATGTCGTTGATGTTTGCACTAGGATGTTCATTTAGAGTCTATATCCCCAATCATATCTGCCTCGACCAATGTAGTCAAGCAGTTGCTTTTCTTCTGTGTTTCTACTCCCACAGTTTTTCCTCTGAATGTGGATAGTGTTCTTTCTTGTAGATCCCTCCAAGTTGTTCAGGATCAATGGAGTGCCACTAATTGAGAAGTCCATTACATTAGATAGTACCATAATGTATCAGTCTCTGTACGATGTTCTCGTGGTTCTGCTCTTTTCGCTCTGCATCACTTCATGCAGGTCATTCCAGTTCCCATGGAATTCCTCCAGTTTATTATTCCTTTGAGCACAATAGTATTCCATCACCAGCATATACCACAATTTGTTCAGCCATTCCCCAATTTAAGGGCATCCCCTCATTTCCCAATTTTTTGCCACCACAAAGAACTCAGCTATGAATATTCTTGTACAAGTCTTTTTCCTTATTATCTCTTTGGGGTACAAACTCAGCAGTGCTATGGCAGGAACAAAGGGCAGAAAATCTTTTAGCACCCTTTGGGTATAGTTCCAAATTGTCTTCCAGATTGGTTGGATCAATTCACAACCCCACCAGCAATGAATTAATGTCCCTACTTTGCCACATCCCCTCCAGCATTCATTACTTTCCTTTGCTGTCATGTTAGCCAATCTGCTAGGTGTGAGGTGATACCTCAGAGTTATTTTGACTTGCATCTACTTTCTTTTTTGCTTGGCTTTATGCTTTTATATTTTGCAAAGATCCCAGCCATCAGGGATCAATATAGTTAATCAATCAAAAACATTTATTACCAGGCACTACATTAGATACTTTAACTCAAAGATAAAAAATTAAACAGGTCTTTTCCTCAAAGAACTTACACATTCTTCAGGATGGAGGGTCAAGTGAAGAAATTATATATATATATATATATATATATATATATATATATATATATATATATATATATATATATACATATATATATATGCATTTTTCCTACACACCCAAATACACATATATTTAGAATGGAAATAGAAGGAATTTTTAGGTATGGGGGTGGCACCATCGACTGGAGAAATTTAGAAAGGTCTTGGGCAGAGAGTGTCACCTAAGATGATTCCTAAAGAAGGTCAGACATTCCAAGGGAAGAAGATGAGGAAGGAATGTATTCCAAACATGAAGAATGGTACACACATAATTACAGAAATGGGGGATGGAATGTCCTCTGAGGAGTAGGAAAAAGGCTAACCCTAGAAGGCATCATGCATGAAGGGAAGAAATATGTTACTACCCAGATTAGAAAGATAGAATGGAGTCATACTGTAAAGACCTTCAAATGCCCATCATAGGGTCTTGTTTAGAGGTAATAGGGAGCCACTAGAGTCTACTGAGTAGGGGAATGACAGTCATACTTACAACTCATTTGTTTCTGGAAGTTTTTCAAAGAAGGGATTGGAGAGACTTTACAAGCCCTATACAGTACTTGCCTTAGCACTCACCCCTCCTTTGTATAAACTCACTAAATCATCACTCAAACTTGAAAGAAAATGTTTCATTTCCATTATTATATATAAGCATTCAGATATATGAACAACAACAAAAAGAAAACAAAGGAAGGCAATGCAAGAAAAATCCTGAGACTAAAAATATAATAACCTACTGAAGTGATATAGAGAATGAAGAGTATTGAGCAAAATGGTACAAAAAGTTGGTAAATAATTGCAAATTGAGCATGTTTATTATTGATTTGTAAAGACTCCTTTCTCTGTTTATCAGTATTGTTCTTTTTGATGTCTTAATTTGCATAAGGTAATTAACAACATAGATTTCATAGGATCATAGATCTATCTTCCCTTCTGGCTCTGTACTATGCCTTTTTTGACTAGAATCTGATCTCCACTTACTTCACACCAGTGGATTGTTCCCCTTAGTATGTCAGATTTTAGAGGATAGCTTTGGACTTCTTTTGCTGCAGGTCCAAGCCTCTACATCTGCTACTTGCCATGCCTACTGCATAATGCCATCTCTTTGACAGTTCCCCTTTATGAGTTATATGTAACTGACAGAGCCTGGAGGTAGAGGAAGCTCTAAAGAATCTTCAGTGTTGATGTTATTCAGTTTTGTTGGAATCTTCCTTATCCCATGGACTATAGCATACCAGGTCCTTCTATCCTCCACTGTGTCCCAAAGTCTGTCACCTATGGTATAGGGACTGTCTTGATGCATATACTTATAAGTCTAAGGGTCTGAATGTTCTGAATAATGAATCCCCTAAAGTGGTTGCATCATTTGAATTTACACTACATATTGCCATTGAATTGGAAGCAATTACCACATTACTTATTACTATCTTTTATATAACTATAACTTCAAATAGTGCTAACTCAAATGTATGAGATCACTTCAGGGAATTCATTATTCACCTTACTGAAAACCTGGCTATATTTGTGTCCATAGTACTTAATCCAATGCGTGGTACATAGTAAGCACTTAATAAATGTCCTATCTATCTAGCAAGCTACCTTGTACAAACCCTTCATTTTACAATTGAGAAAACTTAGTAGAATTAGGCTAATTGATCTGCCCAAAGTCCCTTGAGTAGTATCCAAAGGTGAGATTTTAACTCTAAATCCCATACTCTTTCCACTGTAGCACGTCTTCAGTACCCTCACTCCACCTCTTCTATATATAAGGTCATCCACTTGATCTCACCATCATCCATATATGTTCTACTTTTATTCTTAAAATCCCTGCAATTTCTTTCCCTGACCACATTCATTTTTTTCCTTTACTTCCTTCTAAACTTACTCTTTATCTACAATATCTAGGTTCTGCATTCAAAGTCATCTCATCTTCTCAATTTTGTGCCTGTTTGGACTAGACATTTCAACCTACATTTCAATAACTCTTATCCCTTCTTCCTATTGAAGTCCCTGACTTTACAAACCCTAAACTAGTACTATAACAATCACTTCTTTGCAGATTCTATTCATGTGCTACAAAATGGAGTGGGAAGTGGTTAAGGAAATCACACAACTTCATTGATGGGGTCCGCAATCATTTCATGTTATCTAATCAAAAATGAGATTTAGGTTCAAGTTCCCCTAGTGCCCAAAGGATCAGCTAGAACTAAGAAAGAGAGGTATCTAGTTTTTATGTAATCTTTCCCCAAGGTAAGTCCTTGGGCACCTTTTAACTTTTTGTCTTGTTAATTAATGATACTGTGTGAAAATTGATTTAGGGCATGACCACGGCCCAGAGCTCTGATTTTTCATACGTACAGATGTATCAACTGCATGTTACCATCCCTTTATCCAGCAAAAGACTTTGCTCCATTATTCACTTACATCAAAAATTACTCTTTTGATTCATCTCTACTTATTTAGAGTTTATATGGGTACTAAATTCACAGAAAGAACCTGGGATAAAAGAAAAAGACTTTTTCAGGTAACAAATGATTTGATTGAATTTGGTTATCTCTAGGCTAGAGGAAGCATCTATTTATGTTTTGCCTTTATTGTAATAGATCTATCTAAACTCAGGGTACCATCTCAAGGAAGATGACTATGAGCTCTTCATCTTTCCCCAGGATCTATGGAACTAACAGAGGCTAGAGTTAAGGAGAACCTAAGGATTTTGCATTGTTGATGTGGTTGTTCAGTTGGATCTAAGTCTTCCTGATCTCATGGACTTTAGCATACCAGAAGTTTCTATCCTCCACTGTCTCCCAAAGTCTATCCAATCTCATCTTCATTGCTTCCATGACACTATCAATCTCATTCTCTGCCATATCCTTTTGCTTTCAATCATTCCTAATATCAGAATCTTTTCCAGTGAATCCTGTATTCTCATGATTCAGACAAAGGTATTTATGCTTCATCTTCAATACTTTAGTTTCCAGTGAATAGCACGAATTAATTTCTTTAAATATTGCCTGATTTGATCTCCTTACTCTCCAAAGGACTCTCAAAAGTCTTCTCCAGTACCACAACTTGAAAGCATTGATTCTACAAAACTCATTTTTCCTTATAATTCAACTCTCACAACCATAAATTGCTACTGGAAAAACATAACTTTGACTATTTGAACACAATTTCTCTGCTTTTTACTATGATGGTCATATTTACTATAGCTTTCCTCCCAAGGAGCAAGTGTCTTTTAACATTATGGCTGCAGTCCCTGTCTGTGGTGATCTTTGAGCCCAAGAATATGAAATCCGACACTGCTTCCCTTCTTTCTTCTTGCTAAAAAGGCATGAGACCAGTTGCCAAGATTCTTATTTTTTTTTTCATATTAAATTTCAAGCCAGTATTTTGACTCTCCTCTTTCATCCTCATTAAGAGGTTCTTTAATTTTTTAGGTTCTGCTATCACTGGTATTGACTGTGCATTTGAGGTTGTTGATATTTCTCACAGCAACCTTAATTCTGGCTTTTATTTCATTCAGCTTAGTATTTTGCATGCCATACTTTTAATATATAAATTAAATAAAGGTGACAATATTCACCCTTGTCATGCTCTTTTTCCAATTTTATATCAAAGTCATTCCATGTTTGGTTCTAACTGTTGCTTCTTGGCCTGTATATAGGTTTCTCAGGAGACAAGTAAGATGATCTCATGATCTCTTCTCTTTAAGGACTCGTCAAGTTTTTGTTGTGATGCACACAGTCAAGGTCTTTAGTATAGTCAATAAAGAAGTAGTAGGTTTTTTTCTTTTTCTGGAACTCTCTTGTTTTCTCCATATTCTGGTGAACGGTAGCAATTTGTTCACTAAGTGCTCCTCTGTCTCTTCAAAATCCAGTCTGCTCTTCTGGTATTTCTAGACTCACATATTGCTGAAACTAAGTTTGTAGAATCTTAAACATAACCTTCCTGGCATGTGAAATGAATGTTCAGTAATTTGATCATTCTTTGGCACTGTCCTTCTTTAGGACTAGGATATTAATTGATCTTTTCTATTCCAGTGGCCAATGTTGAGTTTTTCAGTTTGCTGATATATTGAGTATAACACTTTGAAATCATCATCATTTTTAGGATTTTAAATAGCTCAGATAGAATTTCATCACCTTCACTAGCCTTATTGTTAGCAATGCTTCCTAAAACCAAACTTGATTCATTTTCCAGGATGTTTTACTCTAGATCAATAGCTACATCATCATGGTTATTGATTGTGTTAAGAACATAGTCTTCTATATACTCTTGCTCTTTCTTTTTTTAATCTCTTCTACTTCTGGTAAGTTATTTCTATTTTTGTCTTTTATCATGCCAATTTTTGCATGAACTATTCTTTTGATATCTCTAACTTTATTGAAGAAATCTCTTGTTTTTGTCATTCTATTGTTTTCTTCCATTTCTTTGCTTTGCTCATTTAAGAAAACCTCATCTTTTCTTCCTATTCTCTAAAATCTGCACTCAATGAGGTATAGATTTCCCTTTCTTCTTTACCTTTTATTTTCCTTTCTTCTTTGCCTTTGATTTTTCTTCTTTCTACATCTCATAAAGTCTCATCAGACAACTGCTTTTTTTTTTTTTGCTTTTCCTTTCTTTTGGAATGTCTTTCATTGGTAACATCTCTTCACAGTTCTTCAGGAACTCTATCAAAGCTAAATCCCTTAAATCTATAAATCATTTCTACTTCTTATTCATGAGGGATGTTATGTAGGTCATGCCTATATGGTCTGGTGGTTTTCTCTATTTTCTTCAATTTAAATCTGAATTTTGTAATAAGCTCAAGATCTGAACCTCAGTCAATTCTAGATCTTCTTTTTAACTGACACTTTTGGCTGCAAAGTATGTAATCAGTCTGATTTTGATATTAACCATCTGGTGATTTCCATATGTGGAGTCATCTTTGGAGTTGCTGAAAAAGAGTTTGCTATGAACAGTGAGTTATCTTGAAATAATTCTGTTAGTGTGTGTCCTGCTTCATTTTGTCCTTCAAGGCTAAATTTGCCTGTCATTCTAATTACCTTTGATTTCCTATTTAAGCATTCTGAACTTTTATGATGAATGTGACATCTTTTTAGCTTTTTATTTCTAGAAGAAGTTGCAGGTCTCCAGAGAACTGATCAACTTTAGTTTCCTTAGCATCAATGGTTGGAGCATAGACTTGTATTACTTTGTTATTGAACAGTTATCCTTGTTCTTGAACTGATATTATTCTGATATTTTTGAGATTATATCTCAGTAATGCTTTTCTCAACCTTTTTTTTTTTTATTATGAGAGGTACTTCATTTCTTCTAAGGGATTCTTGTACATAATTGTATATCTAGTGATTGCCTGAATTAAATTCACCCATTCCCATCCATTTAAGTTCACTTAAATTAACTCAAGATGTCCATGTTTAATCTTTCCATCATCTGTTTGACTATATCCAGTTTATCTTGGTTCATAAGTCTTATATTCTAGGTTCCTATGAGATACTGATCTTTACAGCATTTGACTTTGCTTTCATCACCAAACACATATGTACTTGGGTTTCCTTTTGGCTTTGACCCATCCCATTTCATTAGTACTAGAACTACTTTTCATTTTCCTCTACTTTTCCCAAGTAGTGTATTAGACATCTTCTTAACCTGAAGGGCTTATCTTCCAATGTGATATCTATTATACTTTTAATACTGTCAGTGGGGGTTTTCTTGGTGAAGATACTAAGGTGGCTTGCCATTTCTTCTTCTGGTGGATCACTTTTTGTCAGAATTTTCCACCAAGATACATCTGACTTGGATAACCCTGCATGGTATAGATCAGAGTCTCATAAAGCTACACAAGTCCTTTACTTTCACAAGACTGTGAACTAGAATGGGAATCTGTTTAATCCTGTCTCTGATCCTTTCATTAGCTGTAAAATAAGGATAATAGTTGAAGTTGCCTCAGTCTTGTTGTGAGGATCAAATGAGATAACATATATAAAGTACTTTGCTAAACTTAAGGTACTTTTTAAATGCTATTATTATTATTCAGGTATAGGCTACATAATAACAAAAGAAATTAATGAAAGATAGCTATGCTTATGTATACATCTATACTACATATTTCTATTTACATGAAATGTAGAAATTATGCATTTATATGAATGCATATATATATATATAGATAGATAGATATATTCCAAATTTTCTATACAGATTGGGCTGGGTTACATTCTTTCTAAACTCTTATTTTGTACCTAGATACAACATAATATAATGAGGAAAACAAAGAAATAAACACTTTTTTCAAGTCAGAATATCTGAGTTCTAATACTACCCTTATCACTCTTCTGTATGACCTTGGGCAACTCACTTTTTAGTTTTCTCTTTTATAAAACTAGAGGATTAAACTAGGTCAAGGGTTATTAAATTTCTTTTAAAGTCATGGACCACTTTAGAAGTATAGTGCAACCTTCAAACTCATAAGAATAACATTTAAAATGCATAAAATAAAACATATAGGATTAAAAACTAAATCAATTATTTCAAAATAGCTTTATATATGCACATGTATACATAACATATACATATTTGTGTGCATACATATACATATAACTATATTTGCACAGTTAATAAGTCTACAAACCCCAAGTTGAGAACTCTTGGACTCAGCCTTATAGTCGGAGTCCCATTCTGATATCTGTACTTTTCCAGCACTAACTATTCTGTACATTATTCAGACCAGGTGTTCCACAACCTAAATCTTTGGAAAGTATTTAACAAACTGGGATGACATCAGGAAGCTGTCAGTGTGACATATGATAAGCTTCTCTCCAATTTAACATTTTAATGTAGAGAATACTTAGGTGAGATTAGTTCATTGCAGACCTGTCAGCAATGAATATGCTTTCTTAGGCCTTGTAGCCAACTCTCCCTAAATCCATTTGAGTTTTTCTTGGCAAAGATACTGGAGAGGTTTGCCATTTCCTTTCCCAGATCTTTTTACAGAGAAGGAAACTGAAGTAATCAGGATTAATTGACTTGCCCAGGGTCACATAGCTATTAAGTATATGAGAGCAGATTTGAACTCAGGTCTTCTTGACTCCAAAAATGGCTTTCTATCCACTACTCCACCTAATTGCCCTTGGCAAGGAAGAACTATCTGGGAACTTCTCCAACCAATGAAGTAGAGATTTGGATGGACAATGAGGGAATGATAGAACCTTCTGTCTACACCAGACCTAGAGCTAGAAATTCTTGCTTATGAGGAGGGTCTAGTCTCATACAAAGACAAAGGGAAATACATAAAAGATGCAAGCATTTGAAAAGAGCAAAAAATTAACAGCACAATTTTTTTAAATTCCATAGAACAAGTAAATAAATACTGAATATAATTAAGAGGAAGTAGCATAAGGAAAGGGTAACTATGCTGAACTTTCTCTCCTGAACTCAAACTTATAAACAAGTCTAAGTGCTCCCAGTTCTACCATTATAAGTATTCTGTAGGTAATGAGTCAGATGTGGCAGTAGATTCTGGGAGAGTGTTTCCATTAGTCTTTCCTGAGGCCACCATCAGTCCATGTTCTATGTATGCTCATTTATTCTGTAAATGTGGGCAAATCCCAATTTTTCTGAGGTTCTAAGTGTGTTGAATGATACTATCTTCATCTATCCAACACTCATAATCAGATTTGTACTACTGACATTCAAAGAGTTGTGAGGAAAGTACTTTGTCTATCTAATTGTTAGGTAGACCTTAGTTCAAATCCTTCCATTATAGTTAATAGCTGTTACTCTGAGAAAGTCATGTGAACACTCTCAGCCTCAGTTTCTTTATCTGCTATATTAGATTAATAATCACACTTATGCAATGGTGTTATAAGGATCAAATGAGTTAATATGTATGACACCATATAAAACTATATGTTAACATTAACTATATGTTAATTAGTTACTGTTATTTTCATGCACAGATAAGCTGGGATTCTTAAAAGCTATTCCAATGATATATCAGGGCTAGAAAGACTTTGGACCACAGGCCAAATGATGAGACTTTAATCTATTTCCTCATATTTCAACCACCAACTAGTTAGTGGAGAACTAATTTTTTTTTTTTTATCACAACAATAGCTTGTGAAAACTCTTCTATTAAGACATGAAGGGTTTCCAGGCTGCCACAGAAGTACACATCACCTGGGCAAAGACAAATGCTTTGAAATATTAAATTATCTTCATTATTTTTTGTTGTCCATACTCAAAGAGGACCAAAATACATCACACTGATGACTTTTGACTCACATATATCTTGGATTTAAATGAGGCAGTCACACAAAGTCATTAGCCTTAGTCCCTTTTCCAGAGTCATCCAAGTTCAATGGCAAGACAAAAATCAAGAAGATTGTTAATAACTTGGAATGCATTGGATGACACTGACATCTTTGATATCTGACCAAGCTCTCAGCACTCCACAATGCCCATGTCAGTCACCTTCATGACTATTGGAACAAATTCTTCTTATCCATTCATTCCATCAGGGAAATGTCTAGGGTAGAAACCCCCCTCCCAACTCAATGATGGGCTTGAGTTGTGAAGCCCATCAGTTACCCTCAGTCTAGTTTATCCTACTTTCTTACATGGCTGACCAGAGTATGGTCCCTGTTCATGCTATAGCTTTTTTAAGCCACAGGTGATATTTGGGTTCAAGATGGACAGTGAAGGTACATGAACAACCCAGAAAAAGGGCTTGGCAAGCTCTCACACCAGAGATACTAGTCTTCCCTGAATACAATAACAACAATAAATCAAAACAAAAGAATTTATTAAGATCTCATTAGATTCTAAGCACCACACTAGCCACCGGGGGTACAGAGACAGGTGAAAAATAGTCACTGACCTCAAAAAATTTAAAACCTAGGAGGAGACACCATATAGACATGTATATATTTGACTCTGTATGTATTCACATGTATATGTTTGCCTAGGCAATTCTATATCCATAGTCATATGTGCACATATGAAAATTTGCACTATGTGCAGACATCATTTGTATACATATATACACATGGATGCACACATATTGGTAGAAATGTACCACCTACCTTCCCAAAAAAGAGACAAACTCACATTGCAGAAAAAGACATGAATTTTTTTTAATATTATCAGTATGGGGATTTATTGGTTTGACTATCCTTACTAGATGCAAAGGTTTTCTTTTTTCAGTCAGTTTAAGTTGGTAGTAGAAGACATAGGAGACCTATCTCCTTAGGGTTACTAAAATGAAAAAAAAATGTAGGAAAAATGTTCATTGAGGCATTTATAAAATTTATAGATAAGAGGGGGCAGTTGGGTGTCTCAGTGGAATGAGAGTCAGGCCCAGAGATGGGAGGTACTGAGATCAAATCTGGCCTTAGGAAATTCCTAGCTGTGTGACCCTGGGCAAGTCACTTAACCTCCATTGCCTAGCCCTTACCACTCTTCTGCCTTAGAACCAATACACAGTATTGATTCTAAGATGGAAGGTAAGGGTTTAAAAATGGTATAGATGAGAGATCTGATTCTCCTTTCACAAGGAACTTTTGCTTTACAAGAATAGAATGTCCCCTGATTTTGGAGAATTTTTTAAAATAATGCTTGTCTTTGCAATAGGTTTTTAGGAAATATTCTCTTACTAATCAATGGAAACTGGTTGATCTATATTTAAAGAAGGAAAGTGGATGGGAATTTGTAAGAAGTCACAATTCCCAAAGGCTATTCTTTGCATCCTAAGGGGAAAAGTAGTTAACATGGCTCTAGAAATATAACCTACTAGTACTGGTAGGGTTTGGGAGACTGATTACAGAGTGGGTATTACATTTCTAATGTAATTGTATTAATGATTTTCTGGTTCTGCTCACTTAATTCTTCATCAAGCCTTATACGCCTTCCCAGGTTTGTCTGAAACCATCATTTCTTCATTCCTTACAATGCAGTAGTATTCTATTATATTCATATAGAATAATTTATTCAGCCATTCCCATTCAATGGTCATCTCTTCATGCTACCTTCTTTTGTTTCCAGGTCCTTGCCTTGACAAAAAGAGCTGCTATAAATGTTTGTTAGGGTTTTTTTTGTGTGTGTTTGTTTTTGAACTCATTTACAAATATGGATCTTTTTCTTCTTAATCTCTTTAGGGTATAGGCCTATTAGGAGTGTAGTTGGGATCAAAGGGTGTGTATGGTTTAGTGAATTTAAGACATAGTTCCAAATTGCTTTCAAGAAAATGCTCCAATTCATAGATCTACTAACATTGTCTCAATATGAATGTCTTCCCATTGTCCCTTTAACAATTGTAATTTCTATTTTTTATCAGATTTGTGAATATCATAGATACACAGTGGAATCTTGAGAGTTGGATTTGCATGTCTACAGTTATTGGTAATTTGGAGCATTTTTTTAAATTGTTAGCAATAGCTGGGATTTCTTTCTTTGAGAATTGCCTTTCCATATCCTTTGACAACGTATTGAGAAAGGGTTCTACTTTTTATATCTTTGTTTAAAGACTTCATTTTCATATCTAACCCAGACTGTAAGTGCAAGGCTTACTGTTAATCCCACCACTGGTACACCCCCACTCTCAAGGACTCAAAATATTGATGCCAGACTTAGTACAAATATGAAATTTGCTTTAGTTCACAGCAGGTCAGAACTTCCGAGCACAAGAGATATATCAACTTCACTATTCCCAGTAGTTGAAATTATAAGTGTGATGTTATATTCTAATTCTTTTACATTTAAATCAGTTCTTTATTGGGCTTTCATGTCAGACTTTTGCCACAGTAATTTGCTGCAAATATTAATTTCCAATTAGCTGTTTCCCCTATAACTTTAACTACATTAATTTTATTTGTGCAAAACCTTTTCAATTTTAAATCATCAAAATCAACCACTATATTTTCTGTGATATTTTCAAATCCTTGCTTGGAAACAGAGTTCGTGTGTGTGTGTGTGTGTGTGTGTGTGTGTGTGAGAGAGAGAGAGAGAGAGAGAGATAGGGAGAGAGAAAGAGACAAAGAGAGAGTAAGAGAATGCATAGTATATGTAGCATGTATCTATGTGTATGTGTACAGACAGACACAATATAGTATTTATATTGGTCTCAGATTCTTAACATACTGAACTAGCATATTAGATCGCCAAAGAGAAATACTTGGGCTCCAATCAATTGGAATAATTCTGAAGGGTTGGATTTTCTTTTATTGTCTCTCACAAACTACTATTTAGTATGCTCCACAATATTAACCAGCAAATAGAACTCTTAGCTTTTATAAAAGAATATTTGCTAAGAAAGTATGTTGAGGAAAGAAATTGTAAAACATCCCCCAGAAAGGGGGATCTCCTCTGCACTTATATGGTCATATGGAAAAAATGAATACAGGCTCAAAGCACAAAGGTAGGGCACATATGTGGGGACTTAAGGGATCAAAAGATATCTCATGACTCCTGGCTCTGGGAATTCTTTTCTCCTTTTATGAACTCATCACTATATTCGTTTTCAGGCAAAAAGTCAGTAATGGACAAGTAATTCCATTGTTTAGTTTTTAGCAAGGTCTTTTTATGATGAGATGTTTCAACTAAAGAACCAATCCACCTGAGTCAGGTCTGAGTCAGGTTGCCTAATTAGCTATTGTGCTTACTTCTGCTACTGATTCAGATTACCAGAATAAGGCTTCTCTGGACTCTCTTCTCTCAGGATAATCATTCACCTAAAATTAAAAGAGAATAAAGATAAAAGAAGCATAAATAACACATTTGAGAATACATATCAAACAGGTGGCATATCAAACAGATGACAGGGAAGGCATTGTTCTCCTACACAGCAGCTCAGGATAGTCCTTATTCAAAAGCTGCCTTAGAAGAAAAAGTAAGGAAATGTCTATACATGTTCTATACAATCCACCAAAATGGGGTTATATTGGCATGGGCATTGTAGCTCCCAACCTACAGAAGTGTTTCAGGCAAACTATAAATGAAAATTCTTTGCTTCCTTATATTCTTGGGATTCCTAACCCAAAACATCTGATAAGGACTATAAGACCCTGAGAGGATTATCCTCCTTGGATTTTCCTTTAGATTTGAGATGGACAGAGATCCTTGATATCATCAAGTTGTATCTCAGACATCCATCTGTCCTCTAAACTAGGAGGGTCACCCCCTAGGTCATCCTCCAAACATCCCCCCTGTTCATGCCTCAGGGCATACAACTTTACAGTTACATCTTCACCATGGCACAGAGTCAAGTCTTCAACCCAAAATTGATGTCATCTGGGAACAGCTTTCCACCTATGCTGTCCTCCTGGTCAGATTCAACATTACCTTCTGAATCAATAAATTTCTCTTTTTATTTTTAAGATAAGTTTTGGACTCTTGCATCCTTGCAAAAGTTACCCTTCCCGACATGAATAGGCAATTTTCAGTTAAAGAAATCAAAACTATTAATAAGCACATGAAAAAGTGTTCAAAATCTCTTATAGTCAGAGAGATGCAAATCAAAACAACTCTGAGGTACCACCTCACACCTAGCAGATTGGCTGACATGACAGCAAAGGAAAGTAATGAATGCTGGAGAGGATGTGGCAAACTTGGGACATTAATGCACTGATGGTGGAGTTTGAATTGATCCAACCATACTGGAGGGCAATTTGGAACTATTCCCAAAGGGTGATAAAAGACTGCTTGCCCTTTGACCCAGCCATAGCACGGCTGGGTTTATTCTCCAAAGAGATAATAAGGAAAAATACATGTACAAGAATATTCATAGCTGTGCTCTTTGGGTTGTCAAAAAATTGGAAAATGAGAGGATGCCCTTCAATTAGGGAATGGCTGAACAAATTGTGGTATATGTTGGTGATGGAATACTATTGTGCTCAAAGGAATAATAAAGTGGAGGAATTCCATGGAGACTGGAACAACCTCCAGGAATTGATGCTGAGTGAGAGGAGCAGAATCAGGAAAACATTGTACACAGAGTCTGATACACTGTGGTATAATTGAATGTAATGGACTTATCCATTAGTGGCAGTGCAGTGATTCTGAAAAACCTGGGGGGATCTACAAGAAAGAACACCATTCACTTTCAGAGGAAAAATTGTGGGAGTAGAAACACAGAAGGAAAAGCAACTGCTTGAATACATGGATTGAGGGGATGTGGTTGGGGATGTAGACTCTAAATGAACATCCTAATGCAAACACCAACAACATGGAAATAGGTTCTGATCAAGGGCACATGTAATACCCAGTGGAATTGAGAGTTGGCTATGGGAGGGGTGGGAGAAGGGGAGGGAGGAATAGAATATGATTCTTGTAACCTTGTAACCAAGGACAAGGGGATGGGTGAGGGAAAGAATATGATTCTTGTAACCAAGGAATAATATCCTAAATTGACTAAATTTTAAAAAATGGAAAAAGGTACCCTTCCCAAACCCAGGGGTTCACCACAAGCCCCCCACAACATTATGACATGATTCAAGGACTTGGCTCTCATTGATTACATATATATGTATATATATATATATATATGTATACACACATATATTTATATATATATACAAAACCATATATAGGTTTTGTGTCAGTATACATTTCTATATGTGTGTATATGTTTACATGAATATATATATATATATATATACACATAATTTGAGTTCAGTAAAGGAAGAAGTCATTGTTGAAGAAACAAGATTTCTTAGAGGAAGTGAGGCTTGAGTTGGATTCTGAAGGATGGAGATAAGATCAGTACCAGGTAATATTCACCAGGCAAACCTAAACATTTTGGAAAAAAAAATATATTCTAATAGGGGCTGCTTGTTTGCTTAGTGGATAGAGATGGAGGCTAGGTGATAGAATGTTCTAGGTTACAATATGATCTCAGAACTTCCTTGTTCTGTGATTCTGGGCAAGTCATTTGACCCCAGTTGCCTAATCCTCATTGCCATTTTGCCTTGAAACCAATACTTAGTATCAATTTGAAGATCAAAGGTAATGGTGAAAAAAAAAAAGAATAATATACAGGTCTCTCTTCTAAATTGCAACTTTCCTCATAATAATTTCAATATATCATGGGTCAGCATAATAAATTAAATAGAAATTGGGGGAGAGTTTTGAAGAGGCACCAAATGACACACAAAGTCAACAGACAACACAGAAAAAGTTTAGAAACTCAGAAATGCATAGAAATATATAATATTGTATGATATCAATATAGTTGATCTTTGAGCAACATAAGTATGGACAATTTCTTTTTAAATCTTAATAAGTAAAAGAAGGTAGTTTGTGTAAAGTATGCAAAAGACAGCAGAAAACACACAAAGGCTAGAAGTGTAGAGATGCTTAAAAAGTTTAGTAACTCATAAATGCACAATATGTATATACTGTAATATATAATATTATCTGTACAGCATTTCCAGTATAATTCTCCTCAAAGTTGTGTCATTTAAATTTTTTTCATATTTATTTGTTTATTTTTCATACGGTATTTTACACATTTTCAAAGAAGAATTACATAGCAGAATGAGAATTTGAACTGTGGTCCTTTGATTCCAAACCTAATTGATTTTTTTTACTGCAACACTTTTTTCTTTGCTAACCACTCACAGGGGAGATTTGATCACAAGATACACTTTCTCACTTGAGGATGGCAGATCTTGTTTGTTTGTTTTCTAATGCAGTGGCTGTTTTCATGAGACAGAAGTAGGCAGAGGGTGAGGGAATATTGAGCAGATGATTTTTTTTCAAAGTAGGTGTTAAAAATGTATATTGTTTTAGCAGGTTTGTTTTCAAAGATAGTATGAAAAATAGAGGTTAGAAGGGGTCTGGTGCACATGTAATAGAAAAGTATTGGTTGTCATGGTGAATAAAGCTTTAGTGTAAGCAGAACATGTTTCATTTGATTTTAACTGTTATCCAAATGTCCATGAAAGTCTTTTCTCATTTGGAAAAGAATACAAGTAAGCTATGAAAAATTGATTTCTTCGACAGCAATATATTTGGTAAGTATAGTGTAAATACCTGCAAGCAAGAAGGAAAACACATTTAACTTCTTTTCAAAATTAATTTTAGGCTTCATTTAGATGAGAGGGGAAAAAAAAACTGACCTGAAGCATCCAAAGGAAAATCTTTCCCAGTTTTCTCTAACAGTATATTTTCCAGTGCAGACCTGAGCCCTCCTTGACTTCCAGGTTGTCTTGGTTCTTGGTTCAGAGTTCCTATGGTTATGGTACATTCTCCCATGGTAGGTTTGCTTGCACAGGCATTGTTGAAGGATATATATAAAGAGAAGTTATCAATCTCTAGATATTCCTAAGAAGATAAGGCCATTCTTGCATACTCCTTCCATATCAGGTTAGTCCTGACACTGGAGGATTCACAGATCAAGACTTCTGCTAGAAATGAGATGATATCTGTCCACTTCTTGAGGGCTGAGGGGTAGTTGTAGCATAACTAAGATCTCTGGGCAAAGGAACACTTCAGGGTTGGCAGGGAGCACCTGGCACAGGGGCATCCTGTACCATGGAGGGTAGCAGATGAAAAGTGGAGTAATCTGAGAGACCCCTTTCTGCCCTCTACAAAGAAAGGTATTGAGAGGAGTCCTTCAGAGCATAACCCTAACCCTACAGAGGAGGGTTATTGAGGGAGGCAGACTCAATCAAGGAGTAAGTTAGCAGCATGGCAGTGAATTTAGAAATGACAAACTTGTCCTGGGAAGGACATCTTTTTTTTTTTATTTTATATAGTCAATTTAGAACATTATTCCTTGGTTACAAGAATCATATTCTATCCCTCCCTCCCCTATCCCCACCCTTCCCATAGCCCACACGCAATTCCACTGGGTATTACATGTGTCCTTGATCAGAAATTATTTCCATGTTGTTGATGTTTGCATTAGGATGTACATTTAGAGTCTGCATCCCCAATCATATCCCCCTCAATCCATGTAGTCAAGCAGTTGTTTTTCTTCATTGTTTCTACTCCCACAGCTTTTCCTCTGAATGTGGATAGTGTTCTTTCTCATAGATCCCTCCTGGTTGTTCAGGATCACTGCATTGCCACTAATGGAGAAGTCCATTACATTCGATTATACCACAGTTTATCAGTCTCTGTGCACAATGTTCTCCTAGTTCTGCTCTTCTCACTCTGCATCAATTCCTGGAGGTCATTCCAGTTCCCATGGAATTCTTCCACTTTTTTTATTCCTTTTAGCACAATAGTATTCCATCACCAACATATACCACAAATTGTTCAGTCATTCCCCCCCCCTCATTTTCCAATTTTTTGCTACCACAAAGAGCACAGCTATGAATATTCTTGAACACGTATATTTCCTTATTATCTCTTTGGGGTACAAACCCAGCAGTGCTATGGCTGCTCAAAAGGCAGACAGTCTTTTATCACCCTTTGGGCATAGTTTGAAATTGCCTTCAATAATGGTTGTATCAATTCACAACTCCACCAGCAATGCATTAATGTCCCAACTTTGCCACACCCCCTCCAGCATTCATTACTTTCCTTTGCTGTCAAGTAAGCCAATTTGCTAGGTATGAGGTGGTATCTCAGAGTTGTTTTGATTTGCATCTCTGATTAAAGAGATTTAGAACACTTTTTCATGTGCTTATTAAGAGTTTTGATTTCTTTAACTGAAAATTGCCTGTTCATGTCCCTTGCCCATCTATCAATTGGAGAATGGCTTCATATTTTTATACAAATGAGTTAGCTCTTTATAAATTTGAGTAATTAGACCTTTGTCAGAGGTTTTTGTTATGAAGATTGTTTCCCAAATTTGTTGCTTCCCTTCTAATTTTGGTTGCACTGGTTGTGTTTGTACAAATTTTTTTTTTGATTTGATGTAATCAAAATAATTTTTTTACATTTTGTGATTTTTTTCTAACTCTTGCTGGTTTTAAAATCTTTCCTTTCCTAAAGATCTGACATGTATAATATTCTGTGTTCACCTAATTTATTTATAGTTTCCTTCTTTATGTTCAAGTCATTCACCCATTCTGAGTTTATCTTGATTTATAGTGTGAGATATTGATCCAAACCTAATCTCTCCCATACTGTCTTCCAATTTTCCCAGCAGTTTTTATCAAATAGTGGATTTTGGTCCCAAAACCTGGGATCATTTGGCTTAGTATTGACTGTCTTGCTGAGGTCATTTACCCCAAGTCTATTCCATGGGTCCTCCTTTTTGTCTCTTAGCAAGTATCATATTGTTTTGATGTCTACTGCTTTATAGTATCATTTGAGATCTGGGACTGCAAGACCCCCTTCCTTTGCATTTTTTTTTCATTATTTCCCTGGATATCCTTGATCTTTTGTTCTTCCAAATGAACTTTGTTATATTTTTTTCTAAATCAGTAAAAAAATTTTTTGGAAGTTCCATGGGTATGGCACTAAATAGATAGATGAGTTTGGGTAGGATGGTCATTTTTATTATATTGGCTTATTCTACCCATGAGCAGTCAATGTTTTTCCAATTGTTCAAATCTAGTTTTAGTTGTGTGGAAAGTGTTTTGTAGTTGTGTTCATATAGTTCCTGTGTTTGTCTCGGGAGATAGATTCCTAAGTATTTTATTTTGTCTAAGATAATTTTGAATGGGATTTCTCTTTCTAGTTCTTGCTGCTGAGCTGTGTTGGAATTATATAGAAATGCTGATGACTTATGTGGGTTTATTTTGTATCCTGCAACTTTGCTAAAGTTGTTGATTATTTCCACTAGCTTTTTAGTTGATTCTCTAAAATTCTTTAAGTAGACCACCATCTCATCTGCAAGGAGTGATAGCTTGGTATACTCATTGCCAATTTTAATAACTTCAATTTCTTTTTTCTTCTCTAATTGCTACCGCTAGTGTTTCTAGTAAAATATTAAATAATAGAGGTGATAATGGGCATCCTTATTTCACTCCTGATCTTATTGGGAATGCATCTAGTTTATCTTCATTGCAGATGATGTTTGCTGATGGTTTTAGATACATATAGTTCATTATTTTTAGGAAAGACCCTTCTATTCCTTTATTTTCTAGTGTTTTCAGTAGGAATCGGTATTGTATTTTGTCAAAGGCTTTCTGCATCTATTGAGATAATCATGTGATATTTGTTGTTTTGCTTGTTGATATGGTCAATTAGTTGGATGATTTTCCTAATACTAAAGCATCCTTATATTTCTGGTATAAATCCCACCTGATCATAATGAATAACTCTCGTTATGACTTGATGGAGACTTTTTGTTAGTATCCTAATTAAGATTTTTGCATCTATGGTTTATTAAGGAGATGGGTCTATAATTTTCTTTCTCTGTTTTTGGCCTGCCTGGCTTTGGGGTCAGTACCATGTTTTTGTCATAAAATGAATTTGGTAGTACTCCTTCTTGGCTTATTCTGTCAAATAGTTTGTATAATATTGGGATTAGTTGTTCTTTGAATGTTTGCTAGAATTCACTTGTGAATCCATCAGGCCCTGGGAATTTTTCCTTAGGGAGTTCTTTGATGGCCTGTTCGATTTCTTTTTCTGATATGGGGATATTAAAGAATTCTATTTCTTCTTCTGTTAATCTAGGCAATTTATATTTTTGTAAATATTCATCCATATCACCTAGATTGCCATATTTGTTACCATATAATTGGGAAAAATAGTTTTTAATGATTGCCCTAATTTCTTCTTTATTGGAGGTGAGGTCTCACTTTTCATCTATGATACTGTTAATTTGGTTTTCTTCTTTCCTTTTTTTTAAATTAGATTGACCAGTACTTTGTCTATTTTGTCTAGTCTTATTTATTAGTTTAATAGTCCTTTCACTTTTGATTTCATTAATTTCTCTCTTAATTTTAGGATCTCTAATTTAGTTTTGGGATTTTTGATTTGTTCGTATTCAAGTTTTTTTTTTTTTTTTATTTGCAGAAGGGCATCTTTTTGCATAGAGGTGAAAACTGAGGTCAGCAGATGCAAAATGTAGTTATCCTCATCATAACCATCATCATGTATATGATAGGGTTAGCCCTTGCAGAATGTGAGACTAGGGGAGTATTGAATGCAGAAAGGCCAAGAAAATAAGGAGACATTATAGAATCCATAGAGAAAGGTGAAGTGGCAGGTGTGAATTACAAAGGTTATTAGCCTGTCTTGATATGAGGAATCTATTAGAAAAACAATTGTTCTTGTTTTTCTGTGCATTGTGACATAGTCTTTGCTGTCTTCCTCAGAACATTTAAACTGTTCAATAATTCCCATATAATACTTCTTTTTACTCTATAAATGCAGTTAGCTGAGTAGTGTTCCTATATACTAAGTATGGGTCCCCTCAGAATTTCCATCAGGTTTTTTGAAAAGCTAATCCAGGCAGGTTGGGCTCTGCTGTCTGTGACTTGGACCTCTTTCCACATCTGAGTCTTTCAAGCAACTAACTGAGGAGAGGTGGAATGCTAAGGGCTGAATCTGAGAACCACACATTTTAAAAACAGCCTGCTGCTGCTGAAGGTGCTAATTACATTGCATGGTAGCAGTAATTTCATTGCTAATGTGACTTCTTCAAAGTTGGCACATTGATAGAACTTGGTGCAAGTGCTATCAAATCACAGAAGCTAGAATTAAGCTGAGACCTGACTTCATAAAATCACAGAATGATTGAGGTGAAAATGGAAGATTTTTTAATTTAGAAGATAATTTAATTCAGACTCCTCATTTCACAGATGAGGAAACTGAGGTCAAGAGA
This sequence comes from Monodelphis domestica, assembly GCF_027887165.1. Lineage (NCBI taxonomy): Eukaryota > Metazoa > Chordata > Mammalia > Didelphimorphia > Didelphidae > Monodelphis > Monodelphis domestica. The sequence continues at coordinate 363,799,637 of NC_077227.1, read as the reverse complement.
AAGTTGACTTGCTCAAGGCACACAAATAATTCATGTCTAAGTCAGGACTAAGATCCAGGCCCCCTAATTCCAAATCTGGTAGTCTTCCCATTGTAACCAGAGAAGTAAACACTTTGAACAGACAAACTGGAATGCCATTAATTCTTAAAAACCTTATTGTACAAATTGTGAGCATTTTATGGAAACTACTTGTTTCCCAAAATGTCTTTGATTAACCTAAGTAAATAAATAAATAAATAAATAAATATATATATATATATATATATATATATATATATATATATCTTCATATCCCTGAACTTACTTATCATTCCAGAGACTACTGAGGATGGACCTCTTCTTCGTGTGATTATTAGATATCTCCTTATTTGATCCAAGTTCTTAATTTGCTCCTAATTAAAGAACTCATTTATTCTTATATGTTCTTTGGTATATTCTATTTGGTGTTGTATATTCCTCATTATTAATCTTTACCTCCACATTTTATCTATTATTTATGTTTCTGTTCATATGTGCTATCCTATAGTAAAATGCAAATTCCTAGAAGACAATTTTTAAAAAGTTATCTTTGTATTCTCTTCAAATAGCAAGATTCAACTAGCATGAATCTTTCCCACCTCCAACTGCAGCCAGATCTAGGGTTTCATTGATATAGGGAACTTATAGTTTATAAATTATCTTGACCAATGATAAGTGACACTTCTTCTGCAATTTATAATTTTAGAGAATTATTTGAAAGGTTATAAGTGATTTCACCATAGATATTTAGCTCTAATTCATCTGAGAAAAGACTTGAACTTCAATTCTTCCTTATTTTGACCTGGCTCTTTATCCCATTATGCTAACCTTTTGCTCATCCTGCCCAAAATAGATGCTCAAAAATGTTTTTGTTTTATTTCATTTGTATTATATAAATGTGATATAATATTATGCTGCTCCAAAATAATAAATACAAAGATTAAAAATGTAACTCAAGTCTCAAAATTATTTCACATGGAGACTCTTCTCATTAGTAGCTTGATCACTCCACACATTTCTCTCTAACTCTTACCAACTCCACCCGTCATATAAACATGGTATATGGGCTATCAATTTCCAACAATAAGGAGAGTCCTTGGCAAATAGTTTTAAGGCAAGTTTACGAAACACTAAGAGACTTACAAAGTGATACAGAATAAAATAAGTATGTTCAGAGCACTATATGTATATATGTATATATGTATACATATGTAAAAGCTTTAATTATGTAGAAATAGCAATACCAAAATTTATAAGTATGTAGATGAAAAAGAGATCAGAAAGGGAGCCAATATGTTATTATAGTTATTTCTTCAAAATTTCTATGGTTCTTTTTTATCAAAATGTTCATAGTTCTTATAAGTTTATTGTTTTTTTTAACCTCTCTCTTTGCTTTTTATATTTGTGATTGAGTTTATAACAAATTTATTACTAACAAAGTCATTGATGAAACATGAAAGGATTTGGAATATTTACTCAGATCATACCTTATTTAATTCAGGAGGCATCTCAGGATTATACGCCAATTTCTGTGAGAAAAAAAATTCATTGAGGAAGAAGGGACTCTTAGATTGGTACTTGAGGAAAAGTAAAATTGCAAATAAAAGGGGAGGAAATATTCTGAGAAATTTGCTCCTTTTTTAGGAAATTCTTCCTCCTAATATTGATCATTTACAGCCCTTATCCTGCCTTCTGCATGTCTAGGTAGCAGTTCAGGATGCCCTTCCTCTTACTGTACCCCACCCCCTTCTGTATTCAAACTCCCCAGGGTCTCCAATCTCTGCTGTAATCAGATAAACTAAATCCTCTCCACTAAGTTCTTAACTCTCCTAGGGAGCATAAAGCTTTATCCAGTTAAAGTGACCATGGATATAGAAAACTCTTGAGTGTTTCTCCAGTAATGAAGCTTTCTGGCACATTGGCAGGATGAGAGCAGAAACATTTGTAGGGCAGATAAGTTTCTCAGTCCTCTTCTCCCTTTCAAAGCATACAACATAAACACCCATATACTCTACATATCTAGCTTTTGATTTTGATCATATTTACCTAATTTATCTTTTTTGGGGGGAATATCTTAGGGTTCAATTTTGGGGAGTATCATTGGTTTGAATAAGTGATTCAATTAAATTCAATCTTATTTGAAAGAGACATGAAAAAATCAACAACTCAATTTAGATACATAGAATTTTAGAGGTGAAAAGGATCTCAGAAAACATTTATCCAGAACATTTATTTCTAAGACTTCAAAAAGATTATGTCTTATAATCTTAATTTTATTTTAATTTTTTTGAAAAAATTTATTTTTATTTGGTCAATTTCAAACATTATTCATTGGATACAAAAATCATTTTCTTTTCTCTCCTCCCCTATTACACCCTACCCCCATAGCATACACACAATTCCACTGTATATTACATGTGTCCTTGATCCAAACCCATTTCCATGTTGTAGGTATTTGCACTAGAATGTTCATTCAGAGTCCACATCCCCAATCATATCCCTTCCGCCCCTGAAGTCCAGCAGTTGCCTTTCCCCAGCGTTTTTACTCCCACAGATTGTCCTCTGCTTGAGAAAAGTGTTTTTTCTCATAGATCCCTTCAGATTGTTCAGGGACAATGCATTGACACTAGTGGAGAAATCCATTATGTTCAATTGTACCACAGTGTATCAGTCTCTGTGTACAATGTTCTTCTGGTTCTGCTCCTCTCACTCTACATCAGTTCCTGGAAGTTGTTCCAGTTCCCATAGAATTCTTCAACTTTATTATTCCTTTGAGCACAATAGTATCCATCACCAATATATACCACAATTTGTTCAGCCATTCCCCAATTGAAGGGAATCCCCTCATTTTCCGATATTTGCCGCCACAAAGAACTGAGCTAGGAATATTTTTGTATATGTCTTTTTCCTTATTATTTCTTTGGGGTATAAAACCAGCAGTGCTATGGTTGGATCAAAGGGCAGACAGTCTTTTAGCGCCCTTTGGGCATAGCAAATTGCCCTCCAGAATGGTTGGATCAGTTCACAACTCCACCAGCAATAAATGTAATATCCTGACTTTGCCACATCCCCTCCAGCATTCATTACTTTGCATGGCTGTCATGTTAGCCAATCTGCTATGTGTGAGGTGATACCTCAGAGTTGTTTTGATTTGCATCTCTCTGATTATCAGAGATTTGGAACACTTTTTCATGTGTTTATTAATGGTTTTGAATTCTTTAACTGAAAATTTCCTGTTCATGTCCCTTGCCCATTTATCAATGGAGAATGGCTTGGTTTCTTGTACAATTAATTGAGCTCTTTGTATATTTAAGTAATTAAACATTTGTCAGAGGTTTTTGTTATGAAGATTGTTTCCCAATTTGTTGCTTCCCTTCTGACTTTAGTAACATTGGTTTTGTTTATACAAAAACTTTTTAATTTGAGCAATCAAAATTATTTATTTTACATTTTGTGACTCTTTTTTTTATTTTTTTTTTAATTTTATTTGGTCATTTCCAAACATTATTCATTGGAAACAAATATCATTTTCTTTTCTTCCCTCCCCACCCTCCCACCACCTCTCCCATAGCCCATGCGCGATTCCATTGGGTATCACATGTGTTCTTGATTCAAACCCATTTCCATGTTGTTGGTATTTGCATTAGTGTGTTCATTTAGAATCTCTCCTCAGTCATATCCCCTCCACCCCTGTAGTCAAGCAGTTGCTTTTCATCAGTGTCTTTACTCCCACAGTTTATCCGCTGCTTGTGGATAGTGTTTTTTAGGTCCCTGCAGATTGTTCAGGGACACTGCATTGCCACTAATGGAGAAGTTTGTGACTCTTTCTAAGTCTTGCTTGGTTTTAAAATGTTTCCCTTCCCAACAGTTTGAAATATAGACTATTCTGTGTTCACATAATTTACTTATTATTTCCTTCATTATGCTCAAGTCATTCACCCATTCTGAGTTTATCTTGGTGTAGGATGTGAGGTGTTAACCCAAACCTAATCTCTCCCATACAGTCTTCCAATTTTCCCAGCAGTTTTGATCAAATAGTGGATTTTGGTTGCAAAAGCTGGGATCATTTGGCTTAGTATTGACTGTCTTACTGAGGTCATTTACCCCACGTCTATTCCATGGATCCTCCTTTCTGTCTCTTAGCAAGTATCATGTTGTTTTGATGTCTACTGCTTTAAAGTATCATTTGAGATACTACAAGGCCACCTTCCTTTGCATTTTTTTTCATTATTTCCCTGGATATCCTTGATCTTTTGTTCTTCCAAATGAACTTTTGTTATGTGTTTTTTTTTTCTTAATGCAGTAAAAAAGGTGTTTTTTTTTTGGTAGTCCGATGGCTATGGAATTAAATAATTAATGAGTTTGGGTAGAATAGTCATTTTTATTATGTTAGCTCATCCTACCCATGAGCAGTTAATGTTTTTCCAATTGCTCAAATCTAGTTTTACTTGTGCGGAAAGTGTTTTGTAGTTGTGTTCATATCGTTCCTCTGTTTGTCTAGGCAAATATATTCCTAAGCATTTTATATTGTCTAAGGTGATTTTAAATGGAATTTCTCTTTCTAATTCCTGCTGGGGAGATGTGTTGGAGATATGTAGAAATGCTGATGACTTATGTGGGTTTATTTTGTATCCTGCAACTGTGCTAAAGTTGTTGATTATTTACACTAGTTTTTTAGTTGATTCTCTAGGTTTCATTAAGTAGACCATCATATCATCTGCAAGGAGTGATAGCTTGGTCTTCTCATTGCCAATTTTAATATCCTCAATTTCTTTTTCTTCTCTAACTGCTACTGCTTGTATTTCTAGTACAATGTTGTATAACAAAGGTGATAATGGGCATCCTTGTTTCACTCTGATCTTATTGGGAATACATCTATTTAATCCCCATTGCCGATGATGTTGGCTGATGGTTTTAGATAGATATTATTTATTATTTTTAGGAAAGGCCCTTCTTTCCTATACTTTCTAGTGTTTTCAATAGGAGTAGGTGTTATATTTTGTCAAATGCTTTTTCTGCATCTATTGAGATCATCGTGATTTTTGTTGGTTTGTTTGTTGATATGGTCAATTATGTGGATGGTTTTCCTGATATTGAACCATCCTTGCATTCCTGGTGTAAATCCCAACTGATATAATGAATAACCCTCCTGATGACTTGTTGGAATCTTTTTTGCTAGTTTCCTGTTTAAAATTTTTGCATCTATGTTCATTAAGGAGATTGGTCTGTAGTTTTCTTTCTCTGTTTTTGGCCTGCCTGGCTTTGAGATCAGTACCATATTTGTGTTATAAAAGGAACTTGGTAGAACTGTCTCTTTGCTTATTATGTCAAATAGTTTGTATAATATTGGAATTAACTGTTCTTTGAATGTTTGATAGAATTCACTTGTGAATCCATCAGGCCCTGTGGTGTATGGGGTGTTCAGGGAGGGGTGGTATATCTGGCATGGAGGGCTTGTCATGCCCTTCTAGGGCAGCTCTCCAGCCTCTGACCCTCACCTGACACCCAGCTCTCACTTTTGGATCCTAGTTGCTGCTAGCATGCGGCAGTGGCCATACCCCGGGCAACGGCTTCGACAGGCCGACTAAACCTTGTGAGAGTAGCCATCGAGTTGTAGACCCCTGGTGAACCAGGGCCTTGCTCACCAGCATGTGAAGACTGCTTCGACTGAACAGATGGAAGAAACCAATAAGAAGGTTCAATGGCTGAGATGGCGACGCAGCAAAGCACTGTGGAGTGCTTAGGGCATGTTGGAACACAAAAGACAACACAGCCATCCAATGCAGCTGAGGAAGTCTCCAGGTTTAACGACTTTTCGTGCCACTGGACCCAGGCTTCCAATGCCGAGAGAGTGGGACTATCTCTGTGCATCGACTTTTCTATTTAAATCTCCTTCACACACAAGTGTCTTTGTGCACACTCATCTATCATAGATGAAAACAAACAAAGACAATCATCATCCTCGGTTACCAAGAGACTACTACTACTACTACTACTAGAATTCACTTGTGAATCCATCAGGCCCTGTGGATTTTTTCTTACTGAGTTCTGTTCAATTTCTTTTTCTGATATGGGATTATTTAAGAATTCTATTTCTTCTTCTGTTAATCTAGACATTTTATATTTTTGTAAATATTCATACATATCACTTATATTGCCAAATTTTTTGTCATATAATTGGGCAAAATAGCTTTTAATGATTGCCTTAATTTCCTCTTCATTGGAAATGAGTTCTCCCTTGTAAACCTCAAAATTCCTTAGACTTATAAATGTTGGAAATTTCACCATTGGGATATTTCATACTTGGAAAATTTCTTACTGATAGTCTATTGGAATGGGAATCCCATTGGCATGGGAGGTTCTTTCTCTTCCCTTCTTAAGATTACTTTAGGACAGAAACCCTTTGCTGAACAATGGAAAGGACTTTGACCTATGCTTAAGCATAGAACAGGAATTTCTTTGAGTCTTGATTGATTTTAGAATTGATACAATGGAGATACTCCACCCTATTCAGTCCTAATAGGATTGAGTAAGGGCTGCAGCCTAGAACAAAATTTAATTATTCCAATCTCTACCATACTCAAGTTAACAGGATTTAGAAAGGGCTGTAGCAAAGGAGTAAAGATTTAATCATTTGAAAAATATGACCTTCAACAGACATGTGCAAAAGCCAGAAACCTCTGGGCGGTCCTGGGTTAAGCGAGAGCCTCCATTGACAGGGAAATTGATGAAGAGTGATTGGTAGATGTGAGGACTGAGGGGAGGCAACTTGGATGGTGCCCTTAAAGATAGGAGGGTCTGGAGAGGAGCGGGTTGAGGTTTTGGTCGGTGTGGTTCCTGGGCTCTGAGAAGGCTTGCTCTGAAGGAAGCTGAAGGTGGGGGCCCCTGAGACTGTTTCTCCATTTTGGACATGTGAGTAATAGGGACTGGTCTCTTTTCTTTGCTCCAGCTATCTAAGGGCTTGGGCCTTTTGGCCCAGCCTAAACAGAAGGGGTATTTAAGCCCTATTCCCTTCTCTCCCCTTTCTCTCTCTCTCTATCTCTAATTCCTTTCTTACTCCTATTGTAATTAAACTCCAAAAAAGGCTGACGGCTGACTTGAGTTTTTCATTTAGGAATTACATAGCTGATTCCTTGGCGACCTTAAATTAATATATATCAGTCTTTTAAAGTGATTCCCTTGTTACATCTTTCCATCCCTGATACTGTTCATTTGATTTTCTTCTTTCCTCTTTTTTTATTAGATTGACCAATATTTTGTCTATTTTGTTTGTTTTTTCAAAATACCAAGTTCTAGTCTTATTTATTAGTTCGATAGTTCTACCACTTTCAATTTTATTAATTTCTCCTTTAATTTTTTCGGGTGTCATATTTGGTTTTCTTCTGGGGGGTTTTATTGTGTTCATTTTCAAGGTTTTTGATTTTCATGACCAATTCATTGTCCTCTGCTCTCCCTAATTTTTTAATATATGAGCTCAAGGATATAAATTTTCCCCTGAGTATTGCTTTGGCTACATCCCATAGCGTTTGAAAGGATGTCTCATCATTTTCATTTTCTTCAATGAAATTATTAATTGTTTCTATGATTTGTTCCCTGACTAGTCAATTTTGCAGTATCATATTACTTAATTTCAATTGATTTTTAATTTTACTCTCCATGTACCCTTACTGATTATTATTTTATTGCCTTATGATCTAAAAAGGTTGCACTTATTATTTCTGCTTTTCTGCATTTGTATGCCATGAATGTTACATGTGCTGAGGAAAAGAAGGTGTATTCCTTTTTGTCCGTATTTATTTTTCTCTATATATCTACTAACTCTAATTTTTCTATGATTCCATTTACTTCTTTTACCTCTTTCTTATTTATTCTTTATTTGATTTATCTAAATTTGATAGTGCTAGGTTCAGGTCTCCCACTTGCATAGTTTTACTATCTATTTCCTCCTGCAATTCTACTAGTTTCTCCATTAGAAATTTGGGTACTATACTATTTGGTGCATACATGATGATTAATGATATTTCCTCATTATCTATACTCCCTTTTATCAGGATGTATTTACCTTCCCTATCCCTTTTAATCAGGTCTATTTTTGCTTTGGCTTTGTCAGATATCATGATTGCAACTGCTGCCTTCTTTCTGTCATTTGAGACCCAATAGGTCTTACTCCACCCTTTAATTCTGATCTTGTGATTATCTACTTGCCTCATGTGTGTTTGTTGTAGACAACATATGGTAGAATTCTGGATTCTAATCCACTCTCCTATTTGTCTATGTCTTATGGGTGTGTTCATTCTGTTCAGGTTCAAAGTTATGATTGTCACTTTTGAATTTCCTAGCATTTTGATGTCCTCTCCTAGTTCTAACCTTTGTTCTTTGACTATATCCTTTTAACCCAGTGGTTTACTTTTAGTCAATCCCCCTATTCCCCTCCCTTGATATGCTTCCCTGTCTTGCCCCTCCCTTTTTTTCACTTCTTGGTTTTTTTTGTTGTTTTTTAGGGTCTGTTAAGTTCCCTTCCCCCTCTCCTTCCCTCCCTTTTTTTAACTCCCTCCCCACTGTCCCCCTTAGTTTTCCCTTCTTCCTTACCCTGTAGGATAAGATAGACTTCAAGATCCCAATGGATCTACTTGCTCTTCCCTCTCAGAATTGATTTCACTGAGAGTGATATTCAAGTATTGCCTATTAGCACTCTCTTCCTCTCCCTCTTATAAGAGTATTGTTCCCCTCCCCTTCCCATGTGTATCTTTGTGTGACAAAGATTATTCTATTTATTTTATTTCTTCAAGTATATCTTAGTACCCTCATTAATTCCCCCTCAAACCTGTCTTTTGCATATCATTTTATAGCCTTTAATGTCACATTCTTTTTCTATGAATGATTTGTCTATTTACTATAATAATGAAAATATTTTTGAGAGTTAAAAATAACATTTTCCCCATATAATAATATATATAGTTTGATCTAATTATAGCTCCTAAAGAAGAGAGTTTGAATAAAAGAAAAAAAAACATTTTTTTTCCTTTTCCCTCTCTTTCATATTTACATTTTCATGTTTCTCTTGATCTTTGTGTTTCGTCAAACTTTCCACTTAGTTCTGTTCTTTTCCTTTCAAATACTTGGTAATCTTCTATTTTGTTGAATGCCCATACATTCCCCTGGAAGTATATAGTCAGTTTTGATGGATAGGTGATTCTTGGTTGAAGACCCAGTTCTCTTGCCTTTTTTAATATCATGTTCCAGGCCTTGCAGTCCTTCAGAGTCAAAGTTGGCAGGTCTTGTGTGATCCTGATTGGTGATCCTTTGTATCTGAATTTTTTCTTTTTGGCTTCTTGTAGGATTTTCTCCCTAGTTTGAGAGCTCAGGAATTTGGCAATTACATTCCTGTGAGTTGTTTTTTGGAGGTTTGTGTAGTGGGTGTTCTATGAACTCTTTCAATGTCTATTTTTCCCCCTTGTTCTAGAACTTCATTCAGGGCAGTTTTCTTGGATGATATCTTGTAGTATGTTTTCAAGGTTTCTGCTTATTTCTAGCTTTTCAGGTAGACCAATGATTCTCAAATTGTCTCTCCTTCCTCTGTTTTCCTGATCAGTTACCTTGTCAGTGAAATATTGTATGTTTTCTTCTCTTTTGTCTGTCTTTTGATTTTGCTTTATTAATTCTTGCTATTTTGCAAGATCATTGCTTTTGAGTTGCTCAATTCTGATCTTTAAGACCTGGTTTTCTGCTTTAATCTTTTGTTATTCAGCTATGATTTCTTCATTTTTTAAACTATTTCCCATTTCATCTTCCAGAAGTCTTCCATCTTTTTTGAGACTTTTCCAGAGCTTGTGGAGAGTTTCTGCTTTTTTTCGGTATTGTCTTTGTTTGAATTTCATCCAGTATTTCCTTTATTGTCTGGGTTTTTCCTCTGTAAAAATCCTTGAGGGTCACAGCCTTCTTTTTGGTTTTTTTTTTTTGTAAGAATTTTGAGGCTCCTGTGCACAATTAGCCATTTTTCCTGGGTGTTTTCCCTTTCCTTTTTACTCAGAAATCTGAGATAGCTGGACAGCTTCTCTGTGTATGGAATTAAGGAGAAAAGATTTTGCCTAAGGCATGCTCTTGAATCTCTATAGTCCTTTGCAGTTCTTCTCAGTGCTTCCTTCACAGGGGCACCCAGGGTCTGTGCTCTCCCACCCACCTGGTTTTCCGATCCAGCTGCCTCCAAAGTTGGTTCTCTGACAGTTCCCATTGGCTCCCAAGGACCCAGAAGTGCCCCTTGCTCGCCTCAGAAGCACTCCTCACTCACTCCCTGGTTCTGGCGGGCACGCTGGCTCCAGGCACCTAAGGTCTGCAATCCCTTGCACGCTGGGGTTTCCCGCCAAGCTGCTTTCGGGAGTGGGTCCCCTATGGTTCTAGTCCACTCCCAAGGACCCAGAGTTTTCCCTTGCTCACTTCAGGGATTCCTCTTGCTTGTTCGTCTTGGCGTGTGCTGGCTCTGGCTCTATAGCTGGGGGTGGTGGAGGGTGTATCATCTTGAGTTTGGGTAGAAGCCCTTTCACTCTCTTATAGACTGGAAAAGTCCCAATCCCATGCACCTTCAATGCTGTGCCCCACTGTACAGCTCCTACACTCCTCTGAAAATGGTTCTTAATGTCTTTTGGGGTAGTTCTTGTCGGTGTGTGCTGGGGAGGGTAAGTGATTCTCTTTTAGATTGCTACCATGCTTACCCGGAAGTTCCCCTATTTCATAATCTTAATTTTATGAATGAGACAAACAATACTTAGAAAGAATCACTGACACATGGGATTTTTGTCTTTGAAGAAAAGAAAGCTTAGAAATTATCTGGTCTAAACTCTTTTGCACAAACAATTGAGATCCAGAAAAATGAAGAATGGCTTGCCCAAGGACACATAATGAGTAACACACCTGATCCATGTCCACGCCACTTTATATGCTAAAACATTACTTCTCACTATGCAATCCAGTGAAAACACTGGGTCTTTAGGTAGGAGCTGGGTATTGCAAGAAGGCAATGAAAGGAATGATGTTGATAAAAATCTCTCTCTTGATTGATTGTTTTGACTATGACTACTCTTGGTGAGATTAAGTGTACTGAATATGAATGTTCATGTGTGATATCAAATATTTTTTGCCTTTATTATCAGGCAGTGCTATGTACTATAGCTATCTTCTCTGTTTATTATTCCTCTCATCATTGGCTGTTAGATCAAGACAGACTTTTTTAAGTCTTTTTTTATTTGCCTTCTCCTCCTCATCATCATTATAATCTTACTATTAGAGTGATCCCTAGTGAAGAGTTAACCTAATTGAAGATTGGAGGATCAGTATCCCAAATATACCTCATTCCTCTATAATGAGTCAAGTTGCATGATTTTACCAACCTCTTCCTTGACCAATAGGCAGGATCAAACGTTCATGATCTTGCGATCTGTCCTGCCAGGACTTATAATCAAATCAACATTATCATTTCTATTATGAAGGGCAAAGAAAGCAATTAATATTTTATGAATCCACTCTGAATCCCCTTAATTCTGTTATAAGCAGGCTATACTGAATCCTCTTTTCCTAGCTATACTTCCTCATACTTATCAATCAGCACCATACTTCCCTAGATTCATATTTAATTCTACCTAATTCTTCTCCATCTTCCTGAAATCTCCATATTATCAAGGTACTTTTAATATTTAGCTTGTCTTCTCACCTTTGTAATTATTTTGTATATATTGTATATATATATATATTGGTTTTACCAGTTGAGGTCATCTTTCCTTAATTAAGGGTTGGAATGGTTTCATTTTTTACTTTGTTTCCACAGCATCTCACAAAACATGTAATGCACAGCAGACAATAAATATTTGTTAAATTGAATCAAATACCTGTAGTTCAAGTATAATGAAAGCATCTAATAGCAGCATATAAATGGGAATACTATTCAAGGAGTAAAAGTAATAATCCTTTACATTTGTATACAGTTTTCCAGTTTAGAAGGTATTTTCATGAATACATATTGGTTGATTGATTTTATAGAAATATCAACTTCTCTTAATACAGTCCCTTTGAGTCTCATGTAAAGCTATTACTTGCTTCTGTCAAATAAGTACATACCTAAACTGAGAAACTGATGCTCTTTCTCATCCACTCCTCTTAGTTTGACCAAAACATTCAGGTCCAATCTCTAAAACATCAAACTCCAAAATGGGAACCCTGGTCTGTACCTTTAGAGATATGTGACAAACTATTTAAAGAAGGAAAAAGATGGGTCATATATCACTCTCCCTTTGATAGACTATCATGGGATTGTCTCTAACACAACCATACCACACTATTTCATTCATTTTAAGTCACTGCTCCCTTCCTCTTCCCTCTCACCTCCAGCTTCCCTTGTTCTGTGCACCATCATCTCAGGGGAGTTATAGGTGAAGCACCTTGCCAAGCAACAACTGTCCCCCAAGCAACAAATGCAAAATTGACACCCCCCTCCTCTCTCTCTCTGTCTTTCTGTCTCTGTCTCTGTCTCTCTGTCTCTGTCTCTCTCTGTTTCTCTCTCTCTCTCTCTCTCTCTCTCTCTCTCTCACACACACACACACACACACACACACACACATACACACACACACACACACACATATACTTTGTTCCCCACAAACTCTTTTACCTAGAAAACTACATGAAAGGCACACTGAAGCTCTCATTAAAATATCTTTTTCTTCAAAACATAATACAAGTTAATCTATTTTCAAAATTTCTTATTTTCATTGAAGGCACCATCATTCTTCTAATTTCTTAGTTTTTCATAATTCTTGTTATCTTCAACTCCTCAATCAACTGGAATTGCTCTCTCCAAAGTTACTAATGATCTCTTAATTGCATAATCTGATTTCCTTCTTTCCTTCTTCATCCTTTTCTTTACTTTTGTTCAACATTTGGCATTATTGATTACCCTATTCAACTAGACTTCTCTATTACTGAAAACAATGTTAGGATATCATCTAGGAAAACTCACATTTGTACAACTGAAAAAAGAATACTTAAAAAAAACTAAATTTGTTTAAAATCCTTTCTAAAATGTTTGGCCAATTTAGTCTTAAAAATTAAGATGTATCATCTTCCAATTAGTTTGTAAGAACAATTAATTAACAACATGAGAAGATGGAAATTTTCTAATTGACTTTTTAATTCAATGAATAATTATTAGATGGGATAGGAAAATAATTAGCTTAACTTAGCAATGAACTATTTGAGAACATATTTTATTTGGATCTACATTTCTTGAGGAGGTATCATGTTCAGCAATACCAACTATTAAAATCAAAGATAAAAATAAACTCAACCTAGAATCAGCACTTCTAATCTCTGTATCACATACGAGTTAAAGCAAGATTTTTTAAATGAAATGTATTCAACAAAATTGCTCTCAGCTATATGTTAGTGAGAACTAAAAAGTCTTTGTATCTCTAATAAACTAATTTTTACCTTTATCTTAAACTTTTAAAAAATGTTCTATTTTTTAACATGTTTTCTTGTTGTTTAATCAATTAATCATCCCTGATTTTCATGACCCATTTGGGTCTTTTCTTTTTTTTTTTTTGGTGAAAATACTGGAGTGACTTGCCATTTCATTCTCCAGATCATTTTCCAGATGAGGAAACCAAGGCAAACAGGGTTAAGTGACTTACCCAGGGTCACACAGCTAATAAGTATCGTGAGGGCAGATTTGAACTCAGAAAGACTAGTCTTTGTGTTTCCAGGCTCAGCACTCTATTCACTACCACTTAGCTTCCCCAGTGTAGGTTTTTAAATGTACATAATTATTAGTATTATAAAAGGGAATTCTTAATCCCTTGCTCTAATTTAACTGGGGAATGAGCTGGCTGGCTTAGTGGACAGAGAGCCAGGCCCAAAGATAAGAGGTTCTGCTACTATGGAGACCAGTCCACAGTTAAAGGAAATAGAAACTGCTCTCAGAGAGAAAATGATGTAAGAATAACAATTGGACAGTGGGAGATAAAGGTAATAAGGAAGTGTGAGAAGGGACTTTCATTTTCCTCAGGATAGGGTGCTGCTGGCATTTGCTGGTTTCAGTTGCCTGCTGTAGAATCTGATTGAAGGAGTGTGGGTTGGTAGCTTCCAGTGTTTAGTGAGTTAGTTAGAAATATATATATATATATATATAAAGTAGGTTTAGTGATTAGTGAAACTCTCTCAAATGAGCATTTTTAGATAGTTTATAGGTTGATATGAAAAGATTTAGGTAGTTTTGGGGTAATATTAGAGTAGATAGTTAAATCTCTCTTTTCTATCTTTCCATCTTCATTATTTTTTCTCAATTAAAACAAAAATTTGTTAAACTGCTCTTCTATCTTTGTCAAGCTCCTAATTTTAACCCCTACATTTCTTGGCAAGCCAGCTAGGAGTTTGATTAATCTTTTAATCTTCTTTTCTGATTATTTTCCTCACTTTTTATTAAACTATCCCTACTGGAGTTAGTTAAAATTTTTTAAAATATATAGGCAATTCAGTATGGTGCTAGAGATCATGGCACACATTGTGAAGGAACAGTTTCCATCCTATCTCAAACAACTTCTGCTCCCAGAGAGCTTTACCAAGTCTGCACAGCTCACAATTTTAGATTGTCTCTGGTTATTGACATTTATGGGTTTATTCATTCTGATAGAATCCTTACAAATTTACCAAATTTACCCAATAGTTTACCTATTTCTCTCTAATAAGAAAAAAACAACAGAAAGGTGGTTTAATTGACACTCGGATAGAATACCTTGAAAATTACATCTCTCAACTAATCCAAATTATCTCTCAATTTGCCAAAACTACCTCTCACTCTACCCAACCCATATCTTTCTGTTCCTCTTCCTCCTCCTCCTTTCACCCACTCCATGGCAACTCAAGCAGGAAACCAAGAGGAAGAAACAAGAAATAATATAGCTACAGTATTCTTTCCTTAGTGCCACAATGGATAAGGAACTAACCTTGAAGTTTTAAAGGATTTTGCTTCAACTCTTATACCTTGTTGTGTAACTGGTTGTGTGATTGCATTTTCAATGGCTGTCCCAGATGTCTGGTATACTCTCCCTTTTCAGTTCTGCATTTTGGCTTTTCTAATTTCCTTCAGGTCTCAGCTAAAATCCCAACTTCTCAAGGAATCCTTTACCAATTCCTCATAATTATCTTCCTTTTGTTGATTATTTCTAATTTATCCTGAATATGAAATAGGCATGTTGTCTGTCTCCCCATTAGACTGTGACTCTCTTGAGAGAATGATCTGTCTTTTGTCTTTGTCTATATCCCCAATACTTAGTTCAATGCCTTGCCTAGAGTAGACATTTAATGTTTAGTGACTGATTGACTGATTTAACAATATTCCTTTTTTTCACTGAGATCATTGACCTACTCCTTATCTCTACACCTTTTAACTATTTAATACAGTAAAACGAATATATTGTTAATAAGTCAATATGAATATATTGGCGGTACATGATCAATTTTTTAAAACTGATTGGATCATACTCTTCAAAAAGTTTGAAAACTGTTCCTTTCAAATATCACATTATGGATTTTGTTTTCAATAGCAAAGATAATGAAGGCAATTTCAATAATCTTTGTTATTAGTCCTATAAGAGTTTGTGAATCACCGGGAGTATCTTTTTTTTTAATTTTTAAACAGCATTTTCATCATTTCCATGCAAGCACTCAGGAGTTTTTGTAGTTGGCTAGTCTAGTATACTCAATGGACTGAATTTAAAAAAGAAAACACACATACATACTTCCTTGAGAAACAATAGCTATTAATAAATCATGCAGAACAGAGGCACATGGAATATCAAGGAAATCACTAGCATAATACACACATTCAAATATTATTGAAATTAGCATTTCTATATTGAGACGTAACTCTTTAGCATTACTCTCTAAATACTCAAATGGGCATATGCTCATAACAGGAAGTCAGAATTGGGTTATGGTTTACAATATTCTTGGGTCTTAATGATGAATCACATGAGTGGCAAGAATGGAGAGCTAGGCACAGAGAGAGCTGGAAGAGATATGATAGAAGAAGCAAGTTGCCAGGTAATAAAATGACTCAATAACAGGAACAAATAAGTATGCATGAGTTAAATATGCTTTATTAACATAACCTCAACCATTTGCTCAAGTCTAGAAAATTAACAAAATAATTCATTGAATACTTATTTTTAGTATTTGCCAATTTCTGAGGTATAAATATCTCCCACTGCAAATCTAACAATTGGCTTTCACAAGGTGCTATCATCTGGCTCCAGAACACCTCTATTTAATGGATGGATTTGTCGTTATATACTTTTATAGAGATTTTGTATCTTTATCTTTCATTTAAAGGGAATAGTGGATCTATTTGCATTTTATTATCTTTTCCTTCTTTGAGGAAAAGGAAGTGATTAGGCAGGAATTTGATTCAGACAACCCAAATCAGCCACACAATCAGGGGACTTCCTGGTTGATTAAAAATGAGCTTGGAATTACAGGATGAATGAATGAGTTATATATAGAGTATTCCAGTGATCCAAATCTAAATTAAAGGATGAATATGTACCAGATGTACTAGCTATTCCAGGCCTAGAAAGAATCATGAATCCTGTTAAGCCTTAAAATTTTTAGCTAAATAGAATTGCTTAGAAACTTTAGATTTATAAAGTCTGGTGATAGGTACTTTTCTTTTGTATTTGTGTAGTAGGACTTTGGAAACCAATATTCTCAGATTATCTACTGAGCCCTACTTTAGCTTAATCTATTCCTAACTAAGAAATTGGGGAGGGTGGGGTGAGAGGGAATAAAGGAAGTGTAAGACACCAAGAAATTCAGTAAGATGAGATACTACTTTTGAGGAGACAAGAGGGAAAGGCTGCCCCTGGAGTCACTGCTGGTTCTGTCACCCAGAAATACAAGTCAATTGGAAGAAAAGAAAGTGTTGAGATAAAAAGGCAAAATACTGTAGTCAAACTGTGGGGAAGCTTCCTAGAAAAGATGCAGAGTGACTAGAACCCCTGAGGAAAGAAATGTAACATTCTGGATTGTTCATATCCTGACTCACTCTGACCCTCATACTGAGGCTTTATCTCCAGTCCTCATCTCTTCAACATATTTTTTGCTCCTTTATTTGTCCCAAGAATGTGATAGTGCTCTGAGAAGCTGAGGAAAATCCACAAAGCCTAAGGATCTTAGCTACAGCTATCACAAGGAGACCCAGGAGGTTTTTATAAACAGAAAAATAGAAAGACTTGTGAGACTGAAGTTTCTATTCAAGTTTCATGTTTTGTCATGAAAACGTCTACTGGTGGGAAATCTTCCTGATGACAAGAGATTAAGCTCATGAAGAGTCAGAAGTATATCTTTGACCTTGAATCTATAGAACTTATGATTTCTTCTCAGCATTTTTCTTGTATACATTGTTTCCTCATTACTTAACAGCATAGAATCTTACTGTAGACCTGTAAAAATTAAATTAGTCTCTAGTAATAGAAATATTATATTTTATGAGGCTTATTAAGATTATTAGAAATCAAGGATACAAAATAATAAACCATATGCCTAGGGCTGATTAGCCCATTCACAGCTTACTCACTACATTTTGTAATGTCTGAGTAGAGGAAGAGGATGAAGTAGGCATTACAGACAGTTTAAACACTAATTGTGATCACACCCAGGTGGAGACTCAGGTGAGATTATAGAGAATATGGGAAATACCAGGGACTTCTGGGAATTGAAGTCTTGGGTTCAAATCTCCATTTTTATAGACCACACAAGACTGCAAAGAAACACAAATACACCATGCAAGCTGCTAACTTATTCTTCCCCAAAGGCACAATAGCCAGGGCCACAAATAATAGCCATGCTGAAGGCAAGAAGGGAAAAAATCCAACTTGGGACTAATCAGCTGAGCCACTACTAGGTTTTCAGAGCCTTTATTGAAATCCATTTCCCTACTCTCCCATAAGAAATTGTACTAGAGTTTGTGATTGTTGTCTTTGGAACTTGAAGAAGACCAAAATGGCAAGTGATGTCTTTTGACTTACATGTAAGTTGGATTTAAGTGAAGTAGAGTTGCCCATAATTATTACCTTTACTCTCTTCCAGAGTCTTTGAAGTCTAGTGGCAAGACAAAAGTCATGACAACTGGTGAAGGTTAAGGATGTGATAGATAACTTTGGCTTCTTTGTTATCTACCAAGCTGTAAGCACTCCACAGAGCCTGCTTCTACCATCTCCATGGCCCTTGGAACAAATTCTTTTCATCTGCCCCCTCTACCAGGAGAAATCACCATAGGTCTGAAGTAGAGTGTGCTGCCTGCAACTCACTAGGTCTAATTGGTAACCCTTAATCTGGGTTATCCCCCCTGCTGAGAGAGTTTACCAGGTATGACCACTGTATATGCTCAAGCTTCTTGGAATCATAGGTGACAGCTGGGTGGCACATGTTCCTCCAAAGAGGATAGCAGGCTTGAAAAATATAGCAATCCCTCACATTAGATGTACTCATTTCCCCCAAACATACCACATACCCCCTTTATACCAGAGTATATATATATACATATATATATATATATATACATAAATAAAAATTATTTAAGTCAGTTTTACACATATATACGTGTAAATATATATATGTGTGTGTGTGTGTGTGTGTGTGTGTGTGTGTGTGTGTGTGTGTGTGTAAAACTGACTTAAATAGTTTTTCCAGTATTACTGAATTTGGATGGAGTCTTTGATTTTGTTATCAGTGCCCAGGCCCATGGGAGATTCTTTTTTTGTTTGTTTGTTTGAAAAAAACAAACAAACAAACAAACAAACCTCTATTTGCAACTAAAACCCCCAGTATCTCATAGCATTTCATGGAGGTTGTGCCTTCTGCCATCCATTCTCAGAGGAAGAAGAGAGGCAATGAAATTGTCCATTATTGCATTTGTACTCTTGTATCTGCACCTAAAAGTCATCCTACTTAAGCTAGATATACATTTCCAGGAACATATTCCCTCTCTGTACCTGCTATTACAATGTAATTCTCTACAAGGAATAGTAGGGAAAATTTCTAAGGTAAGCAATATTTATCTTACTTCACAATATGATAAATAAGGAATTTGTATTTTATGATTATATATATATATTTATACAGCCTATTTCATATCCCCTGTCTTTTTGGGGAAGGGGGAAGTAGTGGTGAGATCAAGACAGATTTTTTGATATGGTTAATGTGAGAATCTGTTTCTGTTGGATAAGTATATTTATTATAATTTATCACAATTATAACAAATCATGTTATATTATTATCATGTTGCATATCTTGTTATATATAAAAATTAAAAAATTGTAACAAAAATAAAAGATAACATCTAGTGACTCCATTATTTGCATTGCATAAAAAGTGAGGAGTTGAAGATGGCTATAAGGTTAAGCATCTGACTAGCTCAAAGAATAGTTTTAGTCTTGATCTCAGGAATACCTGGGTTCAAAAATCTCTCTTAGACATTTATTAACTTTGTAATCCTAAACAAATCACTCTTTCTTCATCAGTTTTCTCATATGGAAAATGGGCATAATAATCATCTCTATCTCCCAATAGTTGTGAGATTAAATTATACACAATTTGTAAAGTATTTTACAAACCTTAAAACACCATATGAATGCTATCTGATGGTAGCAGTGGTCGTTATGGTAGTATTCTTTTTATTTTTATTATTATCATCATTCTCTTCATCTTTGTAATTGTGGCAAGGTCCCAATATCCGGTTCTATAGTAGAGGAGGGGAAGATGGAAACTTGAATGATTGTGGGATAAGCCAAGGTGAGATCATGTTTATGAATAATGAGTAAAGGATAGGTGTGTTTGTGATGGAGATCATGATTGGGTATTGTTCTGAGGGTGTAATGTGACCTATCCTGCATTCATTTTGTCATATATTTCTTAAGATCATGCCATTACCATTGAACCAAGACTACACAATCTGTAATGGACTCATCTCTAAAAACCTTTATCACTAGGATGGTTTTAAAGGAGAGAGTAGCAAATGGGTTTGAGTTCAAATGCCAGCTATACCTTTCCTTGCCTTTGTCGCACTGGCTGAATTAGTGGATTGGACTTCATTAATGACTTTTAAGATTTCTTCCAGATCTGTCTCTTCAATTAGGAAAAAGTTCCTTTTTTTAACTTTCTTTTAACAGCCTAAGATTTTATTAGTATCTACCTAGCACACAATAGTCTACAGTAATTTTTTTTTTAGAATGAAATGGCTACCTAGTTAAAATGTGCAAGCTCATTTAGGAACATGATTAATTTGTATCTCTTTTTTTTTTCAGGAGTGTAATTCAATCCAGCTCATTTTGTACATACTCATTGGATTCTCAGAGTTAAATTATGTGGGTTCTGTGCTTCTTCCTACACATATTAAATTGATAGATATCTCTCATAGGACAGTAAAGGAAAATTGGTTCTGCACAAGAAAACCATGGTCTAAAGTAAATTGGGTAAAAAATGTCTCAGATAATGCTTAAATGCATTACTGAAATGATACAACTGAGATTTCAGTGTAGTAAATAAAAAGTAATGTAGCCTATTGGGTAAACTATCTTTGTAATTAATATAAATAGTTAAAATTTGCATTGAGCTAATCAGTAATTATAGTC
This sequence comes from Monodelphis domestica, assembly GCF_027887165.1. Classification (NCBI taxonomy): domain Eukaryota; kingdom Metazoa; phylum Chordata; class Mammalia; order Didelphimorphia; family Didelphidae; genus Monodelphis; species Monodelphis domestica. The sequence goes on along the minus strand of NC_077227.1, from coordinate 363,778,944 downwards.
TATCAGTAAACTAATGTTTTAACATGTGCATTTATATAAGTAAATTATATGCTATAAAATACCTAAATATTTATTTATTATATTTTGATGACTTAAATAAATCATCAAATAGATAAATGTGTGATAAATAGATAAAATGTGTTTTAAGTTCATTTTCTTTCTCTTTGTTATTTTTCGTTACATTTTGAGTTTCAAGTTGTCTCCCTTTCTCCCTACCAACATCGAGGTAGAGAAAGCCAATATTTGATACAGATATATATGTGGAACTGTATGACACATACGTCCATATATCAGTTTTTTCTCTAGAGGTAGATAGCACATTCCTCCATAAGCACTCTGTAGTTGATCTGAATGACCAAATGAGCTAAGTCATTTGCAGTTATTCTTTGAAATGATATTTCATATATTTTTACATATATTCCTAAAGCCAATCTGCTCATTTCTCTTTTTTTAATTCTGAAGTCTTTTATTGAATTAAATCTCATGATCCAAAATAAAGGAACTTCATGAATCAGTAAGATACAGGGGGAATAATTTGGGAGGATAAATATGCCTTTGGGCAGAAGCCCAACCTGATTTCCTTCATTACTCACTTTTTTTCCATGAAGCACTATCACTTTTATTTTTTTTGCTTTTCATAATTTTTTTAATTTTAAACATTATTTTATTTGGTCATTTCCAAACATTATTCACTGGAAACAAAGATCATTTTCTTTTCCTCCCCTCCCCCCTTCCACCACCTTTCCCACTCCCATAGCCGACGCAGGATTCCACTGGTTATCACATGTGTTCTTGACTCGAACCCATTTCCATGTTGTTGGTATTTGCATTAGAGTGTTCATTTAGAGTCTCTCCACAGCCTTATCCCCTCCAACCCTGTAGTCAAGCAGTTGCTTTTCATCCGTGTTTTTACTCCCACAGTTTATCCGCTGCTTGTGGATAGTGTTTTTTAGACCCTGCAGATTGTTCAGGGACATTGCATTGCCACTAATGGAGAAGTACATCACCTTCGATTGTAAAACAATGTATCAGTCTCTGTGTACAATGGTTTCCTGGTTCTGCTCCTTTAGCTCTGCATCACTTCCTGGAGGTTGTTTCAGTCTCCATGGAATTCCTCTACTTTATTATTCCATTTAGCACAATAGTATTCCATCACCAACATATACCACAATTTGTTCAGCCATTCTCCAACTGAAGGGCATCCCCTCGTTTTCCAATTTTTGGCCACCACAAAGAGAGAAGCTATGAATATTCTTGTACAGGGCTTTTTCCTTATTATCTCTTTGGGGTACAAACCCAGCAGTGCTATAGCTGGATCAAAGGGCAGACAGTCTTTTATAACCCTTTGGGCATAGTTCCAAATTGCCCTCCAGAATGGCTGGATCAATTCACAACTCCACCAGCAATGAATTAGTGTCCCCACTTTGCCACATCCCTTCCAGCATTCATTACTTTCCATAGCTGTCATGTTAACCAATCTGCTAGGTGTAAGGTGATAACTCAGAGTTGTTTTGATTTGCATCTCTCTGATTATAAGAGATGTAGAGCACCTTTTCATGTGCTTATTAATAGTTTTGATTTCTTTGGCTGAGAACTGCCTGTTCATGTCCCTTGCCCATTTATCAATTGGAGAATGGCTTGATTTTTTGTACCACTGATTTGGTTCTTCATAAATTTGAGTAATTAGACCTTTGTCAGAGGTTCTTATGAAGATTGTTTACCAATTTGTTACTACCCTTCTGATTTTGGTTACATTGGTTTTGTTTGTACAAAAACTTTTTAATTTGATGTATTCCAGATTATATATTTTACATTTTGTAACTCTTTCTAAGTCTTGCTTGGTATTGAAGTCTTTCCCTTCCCAAAGGTCTGATATGTCTGCTATTCTGTATTCACCTAATTTTCTTATAGTTTCCTTCTTTATGTTCAAGTCATTCACCCACTTTGAATTTATCTTGGTGTAGGGTGTGAGGTGTTGACCTAAACCTAATCTTTCCCACACTGTCCTCCAATTTTCCCAGCAGTTTTTATGAAATAGTGTATTTTTGTCCCAAAAGCTGGGATCTTTGGGTTTGTCATATCCTGTCTTGCTGAGGTCACTTGCCCCCAGTCTATTCCACTGATCCTCCTTACTGTCTCTTAGCCAGTACCAGATTGTTTTGTTAATTGCTGCTTTATAATATAGTCTGAGATCTGGGACTGCAAGGCCCCCTTCCTTTGTATTTTTTTTTCATTATTTCCCTGGATATCCTTGATCTTTTGTTCTTCCAAATGAACTTTGTTATGGTTTTTTCTAAATCAGTAAAAACAATTTTTGGAAGTTCCATGGGTATGGCACTAAATAGATAGATGAGTTTGGGTAGGATGGTCATTTTTATTATATTGGCTCGTCCTACCCATGAGCAGTTAATGTCCTTCCAATTGTTCAAGTATAGTTTTAGTTGTGTGGAGAGTGTTTTGTAGTTGTGTTCATATAGATCCTGTGTTTGTCTCAGGAGATAGATTCCTAAGTATTTTATTTTGTCTAAGGTAATTTTGAATGGGATTTCTCTTTCTAGTTTTTGATGCTGAGCTGTGTTGGAGATATATAGAAATGCTGATGACTTATATGGGTTTATTTTGTATCCTGCAACTTTGCTAAAGTTGTTGATTATTTCGATTAGCTTTTTGGTTGAATCTCCAGGATTCTTTAATTAGACCATCATGTCATCTGCAAAGAGTGATAATTTGGCCTCCTCTTTACCTATTTTAATGCCTTCAATTTCTTTTTCTTCTCTAATTGCTACTGCTAGTGTTTCTAATACAATGTCAAATACTGGGGTTGATAATGTGCATCCTCGTTTCACTCCTGATCTTAATGGGAATGGATTTAGTTTATCCCCAATGCAGATGATATTTGTTGATGGTTTTAGATATACACTTTATTATTTTTAGGAATGACCCTTCTATTCCTATGCTTTCTAGTGTTTTTAGTAGGAATGGGTGTTGTATTTTATCAAAGGCTTTTTCTGCATCTATTGAGATAATCATGTGGTTCTTGTTGGTTTGCTTGTTGATGTGGTCAATTATGTGGATAGTTTTCCTAATACTGAACCAACCCTGCATCCCTGGTATAAATCCTACTTGATCATGGTGGATGACCCTTCTGATCACGTGCTGGAGTCTTTTTGCTAGTATCCTATTTAAGATTTTTGCATCTATATTCATTAGGGAGATTGGTCTATAATGTTCTTTCTCTGTTTTTGGCCTGCCTGGCTTTGGAATTAGTACCATGTTTGTGTCATGAAAGGAGTTTGGTAGAACTCCCTTTTTGCTTATTATGTCAAATAGTTTGTATAGTATTGGAGTTAGCTATTCTTTGAATGTTTGATAGAATTCACTGGTGAATCCATCAGGCCCTGGGGATTTTTTCTTAGAAAGGTCTTTGATGGCCTGTTGGATTTCTGTTTGTGATACGGGATTATTTAAGAAATCTATTTCTTCTTCTGTTAGTCTAGGCAATTTATATTTTTGTAAATATTCATCCATATCACCTACGTTGGTATATTTATTGCCATATAGTTGGGCAAAGTAGTTTTAATGATTGCCTTAATTTCCTCTTCATTGGAGGTGAGATCCCCCTTTTCATCCTTGATGCTGTTAATTTGCCTTTCTTCTTTCCTTTTTTTAATTAGATTGACCAGTACTTTGTCTATTTTGTCTGTATTTTCAAAGTACCAGCTTCGACTTTTGTTTATTAGCTCAATAGTTCTGTCACTTTCGATTTTATTAATTTCTCTCTTAATTTTTAGGATCTCTAGTTTGGTTTTCTTCTGGGGGTATTTGATTTGTTTGTTCTCAAGTTTTTTGATTTGCATTTCCAATTCCTTGATCTCTGTCCTCCCTAACTTGTTAATATATGCACTCAGGGATTTGACTTTTCCTCTAAGTACTGCCTTGGCTGCATCCCATAAGGTTTGAAAGGATGTCTCACCGTTGTCATTTTCCTCAACAAAATTATTAATTGTTTCTATGATTTCTTCTCTAACTAACTGATTTTGGAGGATCATATTTTTTAATTTCCAATTAATTTTTGATTTGGCTCTCCATTTACCCTTACCAATCAATATTTTTATTGCCTTGTGATCTGAAAAGGCTGCATTTATTATTTCTGCTTTTCTGCATTTGAGTGCCATGTTTCTGTGACCTAGTGTATGATCTATTTTTGTGAATGTGCCATGTGGTGCTGAAAAGAAGGTGTATTCCTTTTTGTTCCTATTTATTTTTCTCCATATGTCTATTAACTCTAATTTTTCTATGATTTCATTCACCTCTTTTACCTCTTTCTTGTTTATTTTTTGGTTTGATTTATCTAAATTTGATAGTGGTTGGTTCAAGTCTCCCACTAATATGGTTTTACTGTCTATTTCCTCCTTCAATTCTCCTAGTTTCTCTATTAAAATAGATGCTATTCCGTTTGGTGCATACATGTTGATTAGTGATATTTCCTTATTGTCTATAATCCCTTTTAACAGAATATATTTACCTTCCCTATCCCTTTTAATCAGGTCTATTTTTGCTTTGGCTTTGTCAGATATCATGATTGCAACTCCTGCCTTCTTTCTATCAGTTGGGGTCCAAAGGGTCTTACTCCAACCTTTTTTTTTTTAAACATTATTTTATTTGTTCGTTTTCATACATTATTCACTGGAAACAAAGATCATTTTCTTTTCCTCCCCTCCCCCCCACCTTTCCCTCTCCCATAGCCGACACATGATTCCACTGGTTATCACATGTGTTCTTGACTTGAACCCATTTCCCTGTTGTTGGAATTTGCATTATAGTGTTCATTTAGAGTCTCTCCACAGCCTTATCCCCTCCAACCCTGTAGTCAAGCAGTTGCTTTTCATCGGTGTTTTTACTCCCACAGTTTATCCTCTGCTTGTGGGTAGTATTTTTTAGATTCCTGCAGATTGCTCAGGGACATTGCATTGACCCTAATGGAGAAGTCCATCACCTTCGATTGTACCACAATGTATCAGTCTCTGTATACAATGTTTTCCTGGTTCTGCTCCTCTCACTCTGCATCACTTCCTGGAGGTTGTTCCAGTCTCCATGGAATTCCTCCACTTTGTTATTTCTTTTAGCAGAATAGTATTCCATCACCAACATATACCACAATTTGTTCAGCCATTCTCCAATTGAAGGGCATCCCCTCGTTTTCCAATTTTTGGCCACCAGAAAGAGCGCAGTTATGAATATTTTTGTACAAGTCTTTTTGTCCATTAACTCTTTGGGGTACAGACCCAGCAATGCTTTGGCTGGATCAAAGGGCAGACATTCTTTTATCTCCCTTTGGACATAGTTCCAAATTGCCCTCCAAAATGGTTGGATCAATTCACAACTCCACCAGCAATAAATTAATGTCCCCACTTTGCCACATCCCCTCCAGCATTCATTACTTTCCATAGCTGTCATGTTAGCCATTCTGCTAGGTGTGAGGTGATACCTCAGAGTTGTTTTGATTTGCATCTCTCTGATTATAAGAGATGTAGAGCATTTTTTCATGTGCTTATTAAAATTTGGATTTCTTTGGCTGAGAACTGCCTGTTCATGTCCCTTGCCCATTTATCAATTGGAGAATGGCTTGATTTTTTGTACAAATGATTTAGTTCTTTATAAATTTGAGTAATTAAACCTTTGTCAGAGGTTTTTATGAAGATTGTTTCCCAATTTGTTGCTACCTTTCTGATTTTGGTTACATTGGTTTTGTTTGTACAAAAACTTTTTTAATTTGGTGTATTCTAGATTGTTTATTTTGCATTTTGTAACTCTTTCTAAGTCTTGCTTGGTTTTGAAGTCTTTCCCTTCCCAAAGGTCTGATATGTCTGCTATTCTCTGTTCACCTAATTTTCTTATAGTTTCCTTCTTTATTTTCAAGTCATTCACCCATTTTGAATTTATCTTGGTGTAGGGTGTGAAGTGTTGATCTAAACCTAATCTTTCCCACACTGTCCTCCAATTTTCCCAGCAGTTTTTATGAAATAGTGGATTTTTGTCCCAAAACCTGGGGTCTTTGGGTTTATAGTATACTGTCTTGCTGAGGTCTCTTGCCCCCAGTCTATTCCACTAATCCTCCTTTCTGTCTGATAGCCAGTACCAGATTGTTTTGATGACCCCTACAAGGTCCCCTTCCTTTGTATTTTTTTTTTCATTATTTCCCTGGATATCCTTGATCTTTTGTTCTTCCAAATGAACTTTGTTATGGTTTTTTCTAAATCAGTAAAAACAATTTTTGGAAGTTCCATGGGTATGGCACTAAATAGATAGATGAGTTTGGGTAGGATGGTCATTTTTATAATATTGGCTCGTCCTACCCATGAGCAGTTAATGTTCTTCCAATTGTTCAAGTCTAGTTTTAGTTGTGTGGAGAGTGTTTTGTAGTTGTGTTCATATAGATCCTGTGTTTGTCTCAGGAGATAGATTCCTAAGTATTTTATTTTGTCTAAGGTAATTTTGAACGGGATTTCTCTTTCTAGTTTTTGATGCTGACCTGTGTTGGAGATATATAGAAATGCTGATGACTTATGTGGGTTTATTTTGTATCCTGCTGTGGGGTTTTCCTTAATGGACTTCCTTGACCAGCAGGGTCCCACAAGGGAAGGGGCTCACCTTTGTGATGGGACCCGAGGAGAGGTAGGAACCGAGAACCAGGGTGGAAATGAAAGACATGGACAAATCAGTAGTTGGATAGGGCAGGCAACCCCTATGATTTTCCTTAAGGCAGAAAATGAGGATAATGGAATACAAGGTGGTTGAGGAGATTAAGATAGGAAATGCAGGCCGAGATGGTTACAGCCTCGGGGAAGGAGAAGGTCAAGAGGAGAGAGAGACATAGTCATTGAGGAGCTCAGTGGAGCTCCATGGAAGGGGAGAAAGGCCAAGAGGCAAGAGGAAGTTCATGGGATTGCCTCTGGATTTTATTCCTGTCCTGCTTGGGCGGTACTCCCAAGCACGTAGTAACCACATCACAAAGTATAGACAATCAAGATTGGGTGGCAAGGTAGAGGGAACACCTTTGGGCGTGTACATTGCAAACCGCGCTTTTCTGGGGAATTGACTCCGAGCATGTAAATGAGTTTGTCTTAGCCAAGGGCCACATGGCCAGTTCAAGGTTACATTCACAAACCTCATTGGTAAAACCTTATGCTTGGACACACAGTAGCCATACAGTCATTTATATTTCATAGATGTGAATATGCTTGGGATGCTACACCTGCAACTTTGCTAAAGTTGTTGATTATTTCGATTAGCTTTTTGGTTGAATCTCTAGGATTCTTTAAGTAGACCATCATGTCATCTGCAAAGAGTGATAATTTGGTCTCCTCCTTGCCTATTTTAATTACTCCAACCTTTAATTCTAACCTTGTGAGTGTCTACCCGCCTCATATGTGTTTCTTGAAGACAAAAAATGGTAGGGTTTGGGGTTCTAATCCAATCTGCTATTTGTCTATGTTTTATGGGTGAGTTCATCCCATTCACGTTCAAAGTTATGATTATCATTTGTGGATTCGCTGGCATTTTGATATCTTCCCCTGGTTCTGACCTTTCTTCTTTAGCTATCTCCTGTGGAACCAGTGATTTACTTTTGGTCAGTCCCCCTAGTCCCCGCCCTTGAGATGCTTCCCTTTCTAGCCCCTCCGTTTTTATGCTCCCTTCCCCTGCCCCCTCTCCTTCCCTCCCTTTTTATACTCCCTCTCCCCCCCCTCCTTAATTTTCCTTTCTTTCTTGCCCTATTAGATAAGATAGAATTCAGGATCCCACTGGATCTAGATGTTCTTCCCTCTCAGATTTTTTTTCACTGATAGTAAGGTTTAAGTATTTCCACTTCACGCTCTCTTCCTCTCCTTCTCATATGAGAGTTCTTCCCTTCCCCTTTCCATGTGTATCTTTATATGGGAAAGGTTATTCTTTTAAGTCCCCCCCTATTTCTTGAAGTAAATCTTAGTGTTATCGACGGTTCCCCCCCTCCCTTTTCCTTTCTTTGCTCCCACTTTCCCCAAATCTTCTTAATGCCCCAATCTTTCCCTATGCATGTTTCTTCTAACTACTCTTATGATGCATAAAATTTTTGAGAGTTACACAAAACATTTTCCCCACATATTAATATATATAATTTGATGTAAATGTAGTCCTTATAGAAGAGTGTTTGACTTAAAGAAAAAGATAAGGTTTATCTCCTTTTCCCTTTCTTTCATATTTACTTTTTCATGTTTCTCTTGCTTTCTGTGCTTGGATATCAAATTTTCCACTAAGTTCTGGTCTTTTCTTAGCAAATGCTTGGAAATCTTCTATTTTGTTGAATGCGCATCCTATCCCCTGGAAGTATATAATCAATTTTGCTGGGTAGTTGATTGTTGGTTGGAGACCCAGCTCTCTTGCCGTTCTCAATATCGTTTTCCATGCTTTGCGGTCTCTTCGTGTGTTAGCCGCTAAGTCATGTGTGATCCTTATGGGAGCCCCCCTATATCTGAAGCTCCTCTTCTTGGCTTCCTGTAGGATTTTCTCCTTTTCTTGGAAGCTTTTGAATTTGGCAATTACATTCTTAAGGGTTGTCTTTTGGGGATTTAGTATAGAGGGTGTTCTATGAACCCTTTGTATTTCTATTTTGCCCCCTTGCTCCAGAACGTGGGGGCAATTTTCTTTTATAATCTCCTGTAGAATAAAATTGAGTTTATTGTTTATCTCTGGTTTTTCTGGGAAACTGATAATTCTGAGGTTGTCTCTTCTTCCTCTGTTTTCCAAGTCTGTCACCTTTTCAGTGAGATATTTTATGTTTTCTTCTAATTCATTAATTTTTTGGTTTTGCTTTATTGATTCTTGCTGTTTTATGACCTCAGTTTCTTAGAGTTGCTTAATTCTGTTTGTTAGGGACTGGTTTTGCTTTTCAGCTTCGTCTGCCCTTCTATTGGATGCTTCGAGTTCTTTTTCCAATTGAGCAGTCTTATCTGTCAGACTGATGATCTCTTTCTCCCATTTTTTTTCCAGGTTTCCATCTTTTGGGTAAGTTCCAGTTTGAGATCTTCCAGGGCTTGTTGATAGTTTCCATTTTGGGAGGCATGTTCCGAATTTTTTTGGATTTCATCCTCATTCTCCTCTTTTCCTTGGGTACTTCCACCATAAAAGTTTTCAATAATCACCTTTTTCCCTTTCTTCCTGGAGGCTTGATTTTTGGCCATGTGAGCCATCCCTTTGGTGGTTTTATTCCCCTTTCCTTTTTGTTCTGGGGTCTGGGTGATATGGGCGGGTTTTCTGTGAATTTAGGTTGCCTCAGACTAGTTCTTCCCAGCCTCTGAGGTTTCTTAGAGATCTGGGCCCCTGATCACAGCCACACTGCCCAGGTGTTTAGCTCCACCCAGATGCTCAGCGCAACCGCCCTGAGTACAGCTCCCTGGTCCCCCTTTGCTCGGAGCAGGATTCTCCCGTGTTTTTTCCTGGCAGTCCCCAGATCCCAAGGAACCTAGAGTGCCCCCCCCCCCTAGACAGAGACGTTCCCCACTCACTTGCTGTCCCAGTGAGTGCTCCGGTAGCTCACTCTGGTTTGGTGAGGAAGGTGGGGGTGGGGTGGAAGGGTGGTTCAGTTCATCTTTCTGTGCAAGCTTTTCCTCCTTCTTATTATAGTGTGGAAATGTTCAAACCCCATGTACCTTTGCCTCTGTGGGGTACTGGGGAGTACTGGGGAGTCCTTCTGTTTCTCCAAAGGTGATTTTTATGCTCCTTTGATGTAGTCTATTTCGTTCAGTGCCGGGGAGAGGAAGCGTGTGGTGTCTAGATTGCAGCCATGATTACCCGCTGCTCTTCATTTCTTATATCACAGTAGTACTCATCATAATTATATATCCCTGCTTCTTCAGTAATTTTCCAATTTATGAACATCCCTTCAGTCTCCAATTCTATTTCACAATAAAAAAGTGCTGCTTTTAATTTCAGAATGTATAGGTTCTTTCTTCCCCCCCCCCCCCCCCGAGATTACCTTGGGAAACAGTAGTATTGCTAGGTCAAAAGATAAACATAGTCATAACTCTTTAGGCAATAATTGAGATCTCTCTCCAAAAGTGATGGATCAGTTCACAATTCTACCAGTTATAGCCCCAATTTTTCCACATCTCCTCCAGCATCTGCCATTTCCCCTTTCATCATTTTACCTAATCTGATAGGTGTGAAATGATACCTCAGAGTTGCTTTAAAATGCAATTCTCTAATTAATAGTGATTTTGAACATTTTTTCATATGACATATGGAGTTCTAATTTCTTCCTCCAAAAATTGCCTATTTATATTCTTTGAGAATTCATCAATTAGGAAAGGATTTACATTCTTATAAATTTAATTTCATTCGCTATATATTTGAGATATGAGACCTTTATCTGAGAAACTGGCTATAATTTTCTTAATCAATATTCTGCTTTCCTTCTAATCTTGAAAGTTCCCTTTTAGTAAAGTTTCTTTGTTCTTTTTTCTGGACTGCACTGGTGAGGTGGTTAGGACAACAGAGTAAAGAGGTTATAATAAGAAAAGACTGAGAGTTTACATATGGCTTTAAGGAATTGTAAGGTTAGTAACTTGCAAACTGATCTTTTGAGAATCATTCTCAATATCCATCACAAATTCTCTGATACAAGGTAGTTATTGCCAACCTCTGAGGGAGTGTAATGAGGTAAACCACAAACAACAAAGTGCCTATAGAAAGGGAACACACACTAATTATTCTATTAGCCTCTCCTTGGGTAATCAGAAAACCACACAGATCAATCAAAAGGGTGACACCAAAGTTAGAGACAATTGTGGCTACATCTTAGCATAGTATAACAGTAGCCAGCTTAGGTCCATCCTTTCCTTTCTCCTTCTAAATCAAGAGATTCTAAACTATAGGCTAATTTTAAGAGACCAGTAAATAGGAATATTCCTTCTATTCCATTAGTGGCTTGACTGAATACCGTGATGGCTTAGGCAAAATTGTCAATATCTTCACCCTCAAAATAATCTCAGATCCTCACTTTCTGGTTGTGCAGATCAGAATACTTTCTCTTGTAATAATAGCATGCACCTAATTACAAATTCTTGGACAAACAGAATATTGATTATTCAATTGATTTTAATTAAGAATATGTCATTAAAAGAGGCAGATGTTTATATGATGTGGGTTTTAGAAAACCTGAAAAAGGTCCCTCTCTTCCCAGGCCTTCTGATACCAGGCCTGAGTCATTCCTGTGTGTTAAATTGTTTTCTTGTGAATTCCCAGAAAAATTAGATATACAAAATGGTGCAAAACTAGATAGCATTTTTAAAAAACTTACTTTCTGTCTTAGAATTAATAAGAAGTATTGGTTTCAAGGCAGAAGAGCAGTAAGGATTAGGCAAGCAGGGTAAGTGACTTGCCCAGGGTCAAACAGTTAGGAAGTTTTTGAGGCCAGATTTGAACCCAATATCTCCTGTCTCCAGGCCTGGATCTATATATGCACTAAGCTACCTAACTGCTTCTAGATAGTATTTTTATTACTTATAATTACAGAATGCTTATACTGGAAATGTATATTAATAAGAATAAGGATTGAAATGGAAAGTAATTGAGTATCTTAATCCCTCTGACTTTAGCCTACACTTTTTCTTCATCTTTTTTTCATTCTATAAAATCTATTTTCAGGATTGTGTGCATGTATGTGTTGCATACATATGTATATGTATACTTTGCTATGTTGGGCCCCAAATCTCCACATCAAGAAACCAAAATAAGATAATTTCAAAAGCAAATAAAGAAAAAGCACCACTACAACGATCATGACATTTATAGTGGAAATGAAACATGAACATGATGAAACATAGAACAATAGTATCTCAAACCTAGAAAGGCTATCAGAGTTTATTTTATCCAAAATCTACTTAAAACAATAATACTCTCTGTAATATGTCAAACATGAGCTCAGGGTTCAATAGTGCTACAGTGAACATTTAAAAAACCCCTCTAAACATAGAAGAAATCACTAAACACAACTTAGAGTTACAGAGTATTTTCACTGCCTTAGTCATTATCTCATTTGAAGCTAAGAGAAAGTCTTTTTAGGCAAGTAGTGGGAAAAGATAGAAAGAAGAAAGGATGGGTCAATTAGAAAAATAGATAATAAAGAGAAGGATGGATAGAAAGAATCAGGTCTGTCACGCAAAGGAAGTTGCCTCTATCCATCCATACTGTTTCCTGCTCTAATATTTTTAGCGACTAGAATATGGCACTAAGAGGCTAATTTCCCAAGATGCCACTGCTAGTATCTTCAGAAGTAGAAATTAAACTTATTTTTAAAAAAAGAAGGAAGGGAATGTACCTCCATGAGGGGGTGCTTGGACCCTGAGGTATGGAGAGGGGGAAAGGGAGGAGAAACTCCCCCTTCCACAAAGCAGGGTTCAGGGAGGACAGCAGATGTAATGGGTTGGCTCAGAGAGAGGAGATGGGGTTTGAAGATTTTTCCCCCTTCTGCCTTCCCTCCTTGGCTAAAGCTGTTCTTCCCAATTTGCTCTTGTCCCTCTTGTCCCCATCCACTATTTGAGACCAAAAGGTCTTCCCTTGATCCTTTCACTCACACTCAGCTTGGGGAACAGGTAACTTTTTTATGTTAATCAGGTACTACAAAAGGAAATAACGGACATTGAAGAATGGGAAAAGGAAAGTGGGGAAAGGGAGTCCCTGTATCTATCTAAACCCTTTTCCTCCCTGCTCAAGTTTGGGGGGAACTCAGGCCTTGGCAGCCTGAGCCCCCTGGGAGAAAGTCAGATTGACTCACCCCTGGGTAATAGGAGCTGAGGTAAAGTCTGCTCAGGTTTCTCTTCAAAAAGTCCCTTCAATTGGGAAGAGTAAGAGGAAGGATTTCCAGTCACAAGCAGGAAAAATGGGTAACCCTCTGGAGAAAGTCTTTATCCACCTTCTCTCTTCAATGTCTCAAGACCAAGAGACCTCACTGCTCTCCTCATCAGAGTCTTCTCTCCTCAGGAAAATCCATTCCTGGGGCCCCTCCCCCATCGAGGTGGCACATATTCTTCAGCCTGGCACTTTTTCTCTAGTGCCAGCTTCTATAAAAAACTAGTAACTTTGTCTCCAAAAGCAAATATTACTACATGACCCTGTCTATTGAAAATGTTAGTATTCTAATTTCATAATTGAGAAATGAAGGATTTCCCATGACATCATATAGCTTATAAATGGCCACATGGAGGAAAAATCATTTTAAGAGCATGTTAAACGCCAGTCATGCCAAGATAGAGGGAGAGAAATCCAAAGTTTACAGTTTTACAAAGTGCTTTCATATCCATTTTCATTAAATGTTCACACCAAACTTTTTAGAGATTTTGTTTCTGTTTTTTTAACTGTACAATTCACATATATATTTATATATAGTATATAAATCTTTTTTCTCAAGACTGACCAAACTCCAAAAAAACAAAACAAAACCCTAAAAGTTATCAGTAGCCAATTCAAAAGAGAAATTTGCATTTTTTCCCCTTCTTCTCTTCTTCCACTGTGGTATTCAATAACTGTTTTTTTTTTTTTCAAGACAAAAAGCACACACACACACACACACAAATGTTTTAGAGATATAATAAAAATATATAACTTGAACTGTTTTCTTCTCAGTTCATACATAATATTAGTCCATGCTAATCTTAAATAACCTTCTCTCTTGCTTCCTCATACAGTCATTTCAAATCTTGCTGCCAGCCAATTTCACTAGACTAACTAAAGATGATATGTTTATACTCAAAAGCCCCATATGGCCAGAGATTCCCATTGCCCAAATATACCAGATAATCTCCATCTCTTGTTGCTCCTTTGTCAGGATCCATTCCACTTCATTGAGATAAATAAGTATAAGCTTTTAAAGAACTTATTGTACCTTTGAGATTGAGGGGTTGGAAACCTTATTAAATATTGGAAATACAACTACTCAACTAACTTTAAGAAATGTCCCTGAGGCAGCTATGTGGCTCAGTGGATACAAAGTCAAGCCTGGAGATGAGAGGTCCTAAATTCAAACCTAGTCCATACCTCCTTGATCCTTAGCAAGTCACTTGACCACAATTGCCTAGACTATACCACTCTTCTGTCTTGGGACTAGTACTCTGTATTGATTCCAATATGAGGTAAGGGTTAAAAAGAGAGATAAAGAGACTCAGGACCTCCTATATCTAGGCCAGGCTCTTAATCCACTGAGCTACCAGCTGCCCCATTTTGTTATTTCTAATGACAGAATAGCATTACATTAAAATCACATGCAACAACTTGTTCATCCATTCTCCAATTGATGGACATTCCTTCAGTTTCTAGTTCTTTGCCACCACAGAAAGTGCTGCTACAACACTATTTTAGAAGATATAACTTCTTGTCCTTTTTCCTTGATCACCTTACAAAAGAAATCTTATAGTGATATTATACTTCATATATGTACTACCTCACATGTGCATGTACATATATATGCATATTCTGAATTCATCATCTCTCTTAGTATGTGGATAGCTTAATTCATCATAAATTCTCTGAAATCATGGTTGGTCATTTCAATGATCAGAATTCCTAAGTCTTTCATAGTTGTTTGATTTTACAATATTGTTCTTATTGTGTAAATTATTCTCTTTGTTTTGCTCACTTCACTCAGCAATTATCCAAACAAGTCTTTTTAGTCTTCACTGAAAACACCTCCTTCATTTCCTTTTGTATAATAGTATTACATAATGTTCACATGTCATAACCTGTTCAGTCATTCCCCAGTTGATAAGTTTACCCCTCAGTTTCCAATGTTTTTCCACTACAAAGAAAACTACTATGAATGTTTTTGTATGTCTTTAGAGTCTTTTGTTAAAAACGAATACCTTTTTAATCACCCCCTAATTTCCCTTTTTTCTCCCCTTTTCCTTATTTATTTGTTGAGTGAAATATATTGCTCTATCCTGTTCTGTGTGTATATTCTTTCATCTTTTAACTGTATTTAGGTGAAGAGACATAAATTCCACCTGCTACTACACTTCCTTCTTTTTGTTTGCATAGTCTTCTACTTGTATATTTCAAATGAATGAGATTTTTTGCCATCCTTCCTCTCCTTTTTTTTTTTTGCCCTAGCATATTCATCTCTCCCTCTCTTTCCATTCTTTTTTTTTCTTTCTTTTTTTTTTTTAATATATTTTATTTGATCATTTCCAAGCATTATTCGTTAAAGACATAGATCATTTTCTTTTCCTCCCCCCACCCCCCATAGCCGACGCGTAAGTCCACTGGGCATTAGATGTTTTCTTGATTTGAACCCATTGCTTTGTTGTTAGTATTTGCATTAGAGTGTTCATTTAAAGTCTATCCTCTGTCATGTCCCCTCAACCTCTGTATTCAGGCAGTTGCTTTTTCTCGGTGTTTCCACTCCCATAGTTTATCCTTTGCTTATGAATGGTGTTTTTTTTTTTCTCCTGGATCCCTGAAAGTTGTTCAGGGACATTACACCGCCCCTAATGTAGAAGTCCATTACGTTCGATTATACCACAGTGTATTAGTCTCTGTGTACAATGTTCTCCTGGTTCTGCTCCTCTCGCTCTGCATCACTTCCTGGAGGTTGTTCCAGTCTCCATGGAACTTCTCCACTTTATTATTCCTTTGAGCACAATAGTATTCCATCACCAACATATACCACAGTTTGTTCAGCCATTCCCCAATTGATGGGCATCCCCTCGTTTTCCAGTTTTGGGCCACCACAAAGAGCGCAGCTATGAATATTTTTGTACAAGTCTTTGTGTCCATTATCTCTTTGGGGTACAGACCCAGCAGTGCTATGGCTGGGTCAAAGGGTAGATATTCTTTTGTCGCCCTTTGGGCATAGTTCCAAATTGCCCTCCAGAATGGTTGGATCAGTTCACAGCTCCACCAGCAATGAATTAATGTCCCTACTTTGCCACATCCCCTCCAGCATTCATTACTTTCCTTTGCTGTTATGTTAGCCAATCTGCTAGGTGTGAGGTGATACCTCAGAGTTGTTTTGATTTGCATCTCTCTGATTATAAGAGATGTAGAACACTTCTTCATGTGCTTGTTAATAGTTTTGATTTCTTTATCTGAGAACTGCCTATCCATTTCCCTTGCCCATTTATCAATTGGAGAATGGCTTGATTTTTTGTACAATTGATTTAGCTCATTATAAATATGAGTAATTAAACCTTTGTCAGAGGTTTCTATGAAGATTTTTTCCCAATTTGTTGTTTTCCTTCTGATTTTAGTTATATTGGTTTTGTTTGTACAAAAGCTTTTTAGTTTGATGTAGTCAAAATTATTTATTTTACATTTTGTGATTCTTTCTATATCTTGCTTGGTTTTAAAGCCTTTCCCCTCCCAAAGGTCTGACATGTATACTATTCTGTGTTTACCCGATTTACTTATGGTTTCCTTCTTTATGTTTAAGTCACTCACCCATTTTGAATTTATCTTGGTGTAGGGTGTGAGGTGTTGATCTATTCCTAGTCTCTCCCACACTGTCTTCCAATTTTCCCAGCAGTTTTTATCGAATAGTGGATTTTTGTCCCAAAAGCTGGGATCTTTGGGTTTATCGTATACTGTCTTGCTGAGGTCGTTTTCCCCCAGTCTATTCCACTGATCTTCCTTTCTGTTTCTTAGCCAGTACCAAATTGTTTTGATGACTGCTGCTTTGTAATATAGTTTGAGGTCTGGGACTGCAAGGCCCCCATCATATGTGTTTTTTTTTCATTATTTCCCTGGATATCCTTGATCTTTTGTTCTTCCAAATGAACTTTGTTATGGTTTTTTCTAAATCAGTGAAGAAGTATTTTGGTAGTTCAATGGGTATGGCACTAAATAGATAAATAAGTTTGGGTAGGATGGTCATTTTTATTATATTGGCTCGTCCTATCCATGAGCAGTTAATGTTTTTCCAATTGTTCAAGTCTAGTTTTAGTTGTGTGGCGAGTGTTTTGTAGTTGTGTTCATATAGTTCCTGTGTTTGTCTTGGGAGATAGATTCCTAGGTATTTTATTTTGTCTAAGGTGATTTTGAATGGGATTTCTCTTTCTAGTTCTTGCTGCTGAGCTGTGTTGGAGATATATAGAAAAGCTGATGATTTATGTGGGTTTATTTTGTATCCTGCAACTTTGCTAAAGTTGTTGATTATTTCAATTAGCTTTTTGGTTGAATCTCTAGGATTCTTTAAGTAGACCATCATGTCATCCGCAAAGAGTGATAACTTGGTCTCCTCCTTGCCTATTCTGATGCCTTCAATTTCTTTATCTTCTCTAATTGCTACTGCTAGTGTTTCTAGTACAATGTCAAATAGTAGAGGTGATAATGGGCATCCTTGTTTCACTCCTGATCTTATTGGGAATGCATCTAGTTTATCCCCATTGCAGATGATATTAGCTGTTGGTTTTAGATATATACTGTTTATTATTTTTAGGAATGACCCTTCTATTCCTATGCTTTCTAGTGTTTTTAATAGGAATGGGTGTTGTATTTTATCAAAGGCTTTTTCTGCATCTATTGAGATAATCATGTGGTTCTTGCTAGTTTGCTTGTTGATGTGGTCAATTATGTGGATGGTTTTCCTAATGTTGAACCAGCCCTGCATCCCTGGTATGAATCCTACTTGATCATGGTGAATGATCCTTCTGATCACTTGCTGGAGTCTTTTTGCTAGTATCCTATTTAAAATTTTTGCATCTATATTCATTAGGGAGATTGGTCTATAGTTTTCTTTCTCTGTTTTTGACCTGCCTGGTTTTGGAATCAGTACCATGTTTGTGTCGTAAAAGGAGTTTGGTAGAACTCCCCCTTTGCTTATTATGTCAAATAGTTTGTATAGTATTGGGGTTAACTGTTCTCTGAATGTTTGATAGAATTCACAGGTGAATCCATCAGGCCCTGGGGATTTTTTCTTAGGAAGTTCTTTGATGGCTTGATGGATTTCAATTTCTGATATGGGATTATTTAAGAATTCTATTTCCTCTTCTGTTAGTCTAGGCAGTTTGTATTTTTGTATATATTCATCCATTTCTCCTAAATTGGTGTATTTATTGCCATATAATTGGGCAAAGTAATTTCTAATGATTGCCTTAATTTCCTCCTCATTGGAGGTGCTGTCCCCCTTTTCATCTTTAATGCTGTGAATTTGCTTTTCTTCCTTCCTTTTTTTAATTAGATTGACCAGTACTTTGTCTATTTTGTTTGTTTTTTCAAAGTACCAGCTTCTTGTCTTATTTATTAAATCAATAGTTCTATCACTTTCGATTTTATTAATTTCTCCCTTAATTTTTAGGATTTCTAATTTGGTTTTCTGCTGGGGGTTTTTAATTTGATCGCTTTCGAGTTTTTTCAATTGCATTTCCAATTGATTGATCTCTGCTCTCCCTTGTTTGTTAATATGAGCTTTCAGGGATATGAATTTGCCTCTGATTACCGCTTTGGCTGCATCCCAAAAGGTTTGAAAGGATGTTTCGCCATTGTCATTTTCCTTGATGAAATTATTAATTGTTTCTATGATTTCTTCTTTAGCTAAACGGTTTTGGAGTATCATATTGTTTAATTTCCAATTGGTTTTAGATTTGGTTTTCCATGTACCATTACTAATCATTATTTTTATTGCCTTGTGATCTGAGAAGGCTGCATTCATTATTTCTGCTTTTTTGCATTTGTGTGCTATGTTTCTGTGACCTAATGTATGGTCAATTTTTGTGAATGTGCCATGTGGTGCTGAGAAGAAGGTGTATTCCTTTTTATCCCTATTTATTTTTCTCCAAATGTCTATTAATTCTAATTTTTCTAAGATTTCATTCACTTCTTTTACCTCTTTCTTATTTATTTTTTGATTTGATTTATCTAAATTTGATAATGGTTGGTTTAAGTCTCCCACTAGTATGGTTTTATTGTCTATTTCTTCCTTCAATTCTCCTAGTTTCTCCATTAGAAATTTGGGTGCTATATTATTTGGTGCATACATGTTGATTAATGATATTTCCTCATTGTCTAGAGTCCCTTTTAACAAAATATAATTACCTTCCCTATCCCTTTTGATCAGGTCTATTTTTGCATTGGCTTTATCAGATATCATGATTACCACTCCTGCCTTCTTTCTATCAGTTGAGGCCCAGAAGGTCTTACTCCATCCTTTAATTCTGACCTTGTGGGTGTCAACCCGCCTCATGTGTGTTTCTTGAAGACAACATATGGTAGGGTTTTGGATTCTAATCCATTCAGCTATTCGTCTACGTTTTATGGGTGAGTTCATCCCATTCACGTTCAAAGTTATGATTGTCATTTGTGGACTCCCTGGCATTTTGATTGCCTTCCCTAATTCTAACCTTTTCTTCTTCGGCTCTACCTTTTAGTCCAGTGATTTACTTTGAATCAGTCCCCCTTGTCCCCTCCCTTGATGTTTCCCTTTTTAGTCCCTCCCTTTTTGTTCCCTCCCCCTCCCCCCCTCTCTTTCCCTCCCTTTTTGTTCTCCCTCTCCCCCTCCCCCCCTTGGTTTTCCCTTCTCCTTACCCTTGTTGGGTAAGATAGAATTCAAGATCCCAATGGATCTGGATGTTTTTCCCTCTCAGAGTTGATTTCCCTGAGATTGAGGTTTAAGTAAACCCCCCCCCCTCTCTTCCTCTCCTTCTTATAGGAGTTTTCTTCCCCTCCCCTTCCCCTGTGAATCTTTGTGTGAGAACCATTATTCTATTTGGTCTTTCTTTACCCCCTATTTATACATTACATTTTCCCCACATATTAGTATACATAGGTTGATATAAATGTAGTCCTTATAGAAGAGAGTTTGAGTAAAAGAAGATAACATTTTTCCCCTTTCCTTAATATTTACCTTTTCAGGTATTCCTTGCTCTTTGATTTTCGGTATCAAACTTTCCACAGAGCTCTGGTCTTTTCTTTGCAAAAAGTTGGAAGTCTTCTATTTTGTTGAATGCCCATACTTTCCCTTGGAAGTATATAGTCAGTTTTGCTGGGTAGCTGATTCTTGGTTGGAGACCCAGCTCTCTTGCCTTTCTGAAGATCATGTTCCATGCCTTACGATCATTCAGCGTAGAACTTGCAAGATCTTGTGTGACCCTGATTGGCATTCCTTTATATCTAAATTGTCTTTTTCTGGCTTCCTGTAGGATTTTTCCTTTTGTTTGATAGCTTTGGAATTTGGCAATTACATTCCTGGGAGTTGTCTTTTGGGGGTTTAGTGTAGAAGGTGTTCTGTGAGCTCTGTCAGTGGCTGTATTGCCCCCTTGTTCTAGAATCTCTGGGCAATTTTCTTTGATTATATCTTGTATCACCATGTCCAGTTTGGTGTTTATTTCTGGCTTTTCTGGGAGTCCAATTATTCTTAAATTTTCTCTTCTCCCCCTGTTTTCCAGATCTATCACCTTGTCGGTGAGATATTTTATGTTCTCTTCTAATTTCTTGGTGTTTTGGCTTTGCTTTATTAGTTCTTGCTTTAAAGCCTGGTTTTCTTTTACAGTTTGGTCAAACTGGTTTTGTAGATGCGTGAATTTCTTTTGCATCATTTCCCACTTTTCCTCCCAGAGGGCTTCCATCTTTTTGGTCCTTTCTGATTCAAATTCTTCATGGGTTTGTGGAGAGTTTCTATTTCCTTTGGAAGATTTTGGAGAATTTTCTTGTATATCTTCTTCTATCTGCTCTGTATTTTGTATTTTGGCTCCATAGAATGTGTCCAGAGTCGCCCCTTTCTTCTTATTTTTCTTGGTATTTTGGGGCTTCTGTGCTTCTGTGGAGTTTGTCATCTCTGAACGTGGAGGATTGGCTTTTCTTGTCTTTGTCTGGTGATCAGAGGCTTTAGTCCTGGGCAGATGTTGGTTCTATGAGCGTTCCCTGGGTTAAACTGAATATGCCTCACTGGAACTGGAATGGAAGGGTCGGACCACGAGGCCACACTCTCCCCCTGGCTCGGTTTCCAGAAGTTGCCTTCAGAATCCCTGGCCGTGAGGCTGTTTCGTCGGCCTGCGGGGGGATGGGCTGCCGCTTCCCCAAGCTCCGAGAGCACAGACTTTCACTGAGACTTGGATAGCAGGATCCAGCCCGTGAGGCTGTCTTGCCCGCCCTGAGGGTTGCTGTTGTTTTGACCAGCTCTCTGCAGCGGAGGCCCCAGGCAGTAACTTTCACCCGGACCAAGCGGCTCTTTGCAGCGGAGGCCCCAGGCAGTAACTTTCACCCGGACTGGGACTTGGGTAGAAGACCCTGAGGGTTGTTGTTCCTCAGACCCTGCTCTCTGAGCCCGGCGCGGCTGCCGCTTCCGGGAGCCTTGGACTCTGCGCTCCTACCCCTGAGGTCCGAGGGATCTTGGGTTCTGGCTTTTAAGGGGAGCCGTACCTTTTGAACCGGGTCCAGGTCCAGGAGGAGGGTTCCCAGGGTCTGTGCTGTTGATCGTTTTGAATTTCGGCGCCTTAGGAGCTTCTAGTTTGAGATCGGTCGGGAAGGGTTTTCCGGAGATCTGAACTTCAGCTTTCTCTAAGCCACCATCTTAACCGGAAGTTCTCTCCATTCTTTTTTTAAGAACATCAAAAGATGATAGAATTATTTTCTGGCTTTGTCTAAAATTAAATTTCCTTTGTGATCTTTGATGATTTTGGAATTCTGGGGACACACATTATCCTTCCCCATTTTAGAATGTAAATAGGTTATTCTTATGTAGTCCCTTATTATTTCACATTTATGTTTACCTTTTTATGTTTCTCTTTTCTCTTGGGTTTGTACTTCACTTTCTAATCAGCTATGCTCTCTTTATCAGGAATGCTTGAAAGTCTGCTATTTCATTTGAAGCCTTTTTTTTTGCCCCTATTGGATTATACCAAATTTTTTCTGGATAAGATATTCTTAATTGTAAGCCTATATGCTTTGCCTTCTGGAATATTGTTTTCTAAACTCTGAATTCCTTTGTGTAACAGCTACAAAAATCTTATATGAGCCTAATTGTGCCTTCTTGATACTTGAATTAATTCTTTCTGGCTGAAAGCTCTGGATTTGGCTATATTTTTTCTTAGAAGTGTTCATTTTGAGGTTTCTTTCCGCAGGGGATTACCGTATTTTTTTTTCATTTCTACTTTGCCCAGTAATTCTAAGAGATATGAAGTTTTCTTTAAATACCATATCTCTTGAAATATGTATTTACCATCTTTTATTTTGGTCATGATTTCCAGGTGGTTCAATGATTCATAAATTATCTCTGATCTCTTTTCTAAATTATCTGTTCTTGCTTTGAGATACTTTACATTTTCTTCTTTATAAAAGTTTTTTACTTTGTTTTAATCTTTCTCTTTGATTCATGGAGTCATTAATTATATTTGGTGCATTTGAATCTTCAAAGAGTTTACTACTTTGAACAAAGTTTTATATCTCTTATTCCTAAGTATTAAGTCTCTTTTCCAATCTTTTCTTCTATAATCCAAACACATTTATGGTTTTCTTCTGAATTCTCTCCTTCTTCAATATATAGTCCAAATCACATACAAAGTTCTACCCTGTAATATCACCCCAAGGTACAAGTTCACTCTTTATTCTATCCTAAATTTGTGGCCCAATATGGAGTAGGAAGAAGAAACCTGATAGCTAGCACCTGTTCTTGCATCGTGCACAAGGTCAAATTCCTTTGTGTATATATGAGAATTCTTCTTGCCCTGATGCACAGTCTCCTCCTTTGTGGCCATTCCTGGTTCGACCAGATTGTCAGCATCCACAGATCTTTCCATCTTTCTGCCTTTGCTGACCTGGAATGGGAAAATGACCTACTGTGAGGATTCTTTTTACTTAGCTTTCTGTTTGGAGTATTTTTTAGATCTGTGTGGAGGAGTTGTGGGGGCAGAACTCAGCTGTATATCTTTCTACTGCTCTGTGCCAAGTGTCATATACTCAGATAGAAAAAGCCACTGATTGACATTGCTTGACAACTTTGTCTCCATCTTCGACCTGTGCTATGACAATAAGAAGAGCTCTATCCCTGAAAATATGATTGGCAAGATCCAGGGTTAAAGATGTTGACCATAGAAGAACTGCCAAAAATGAATTAGAATGTCCCAAAAATCAATTTGATTTAATAAAAGTTAGCTCATTATTTTAGTACTCCTGATTTTTTAAAATGCTTGCATTTCAAATAAAGCACAACTAGTTTCCCAAATGTAGCACATTGGGCAGGCATTCTATCTTGTTCTATTTATATATTAATAACTTTAATATGTCAGCCATGCTTGACTTAACCCTTAATTGCAGTAATTTTGAGTTTCAAAAGCTAGGAGAGATGTTATTTTCTTATAGGTGACAATGAGTGATCAACATCCTGATGAAGATATTTGATTCCACCTTATTTGTATAGTGTAACAGATTATATGATAATCTATTATCTGGGTACTGAAGGGGAGCCATTAGCTGTCTCCACAGAAGAAAAATTAGGATTCTCTTTCAAGTGTTCATTTTTCAGCAGCAAGCTGTCAGATTGATAAATGCTCACATATGATGTTGTTTTTCATATTTTTGATGAGTGATAATGAGGCCACATAAAGACCTTCATGCTCATTTCTAAGCACTCTGGAACATCTGTCCTATTAAATGCCTTTAGAAAGCACAGCACTATAAGATCTATAAAATAAAACAGTTATGGTTCAAAACAACTCTAGTTTACATTATTTATAAAACTTTCAGGTTAAAAGGCATGATTGCATTCTAATCTTGTAAGGTACACAACAATAGTATAATTTCCCTCTATTTGTAGATAATGAAACTGGATGTCAGAGAGGTAAAGCCAATTGAGCAAAGATTGTTAGAAAATAGGTCAACAACCCAAATTTTCTAATTCCAAACCCAATGCTCTTTCCAAAGTACTTCATTGATTCTTTGTGATGTTGATGATTTGATTAAAGTAAAATCATTATTAGGATTAGATACCTAGAAGAACAATCTCCATTTTCCAGAATAAGTAATGATCGCACCACTCATAAAATTTCAGAGTTGAAAAAGATGATTCTAGTTCATATCTTCCAATTCCTTTATTTTATGAATGAAGAAACTGAGAACAAATAAATGAGGTAACTTTCCAAGAGCCATCTAAAGTTGTTACTCATCACTGGCAGAAAAACAGACTAGAATCAAGTCTCCTGACCTTAAATTCAGGGATCTCTTCATTACAACTTCTTGAGTCTTGGAAATGACCGTGAAAGTTTACCCTAACCCATTTTCAAATGTGTATCACCTGATGACTAGAAATCAATATAAAAATTCAGATTACACATCAGTTTGCAAAGATAATAAAAATTGGTCAATGGTTTTTGAAGATATATCAGTCAACTTAGCAAAGTAGAAAGTGCTCTGGCTCTGAAGTAGTAAGACCTGAGTTCAAGACCTGGTACTAGTGAATCAATTAGGTCACATTAGTGGATGGAGTTTTGGACTTGGAGCCAGGAAGACCAGAGTTCAAATCCCACTTCAGATACTTACTAGCTACATGACCCTGTATATATCACTTAAGTCCTTTCCCTGTCAGTTTCCAAATCTATAAAATGGAGATAATAGCTCTTACTGAAAATAACTATTGTAAGGATTAGATGAAATGATAAATGTAAAGCACTTTATAAACCTTCAAGTGCTATGTGAATGTGAATGTCTGATATTATCTCTTAATAGCAAAGAAATCTTTTCTCAAGATTTTACTGCAGAACTTAGTTTATATTCCAATCTCAGTACATATTCATATTTGTGTCATTTTTTAAAAATCCAGATATTTCATGGAAACTTAAAGCCAATCTTTTCACTAAACACTAAACTGCAAAAAAGGAAGGAACATGAGGAAAAGGTTTTCTGAACTTGAAATTTCTAAATATTTCAGCAATAGCAAAACCAGCCTTTTGGATAGTTTTCCTTTTCTAGATCACCTAAATTGACTACTTGAAGAACTATATCTTTTCTCCTTGTGTTAATGACTAATTGTTTCCTACTCTGCTTTAGTGGAGGATATGACCCACAAGGCCATTACAAATACAAAACTTTTAATGATTCAAATTGACCCTTGAAAGATGTTAAGAAAATGTACCTCCCCTCCCTTTAATTATAAGGGGAGGAAGATCAATGAGTGTGAAATTCCTTATATATTGCCATAAAAAATGCATATATTGGTAGCTTTTGCTTAATTTTGTTTTTTTTTTCCTTTTTCAAAATCTTAATTACTATGGAAGTATCATAGAGCAGGAAGGGACAAATATGTTCAGAAATGCATGGAATAGTAAAAATAGCAACATAAAAGATTGATTTTTTAACACAGAAATCATTAATATAAATATTTCTCTCCATGCTAGGAGCATCCTTCAGAAAGATAATCAAGATAATATAGTTGAAACATGATTAGAAAAATATATTTAACCCGATTTTTGATAACCTCTGTGGGAATTATAAAGACTAGGTACCCAAACACACACTGTGGCACTTTGACAAAACTGATCCTATATTAAAATGTGAAGGAATCATAAAAAATGTTAAAAATCAGAAATAAAATATTAAATACATCTCTTACAGATAAAATATAATGTAATAGTAATTAAGAGTGAAGATATGAGCTATCCCTAACAAATTTATAGACCTAGATAAATTCATTTAGGAAAAGTTCTAGAATTTCAAAGAAAAAGATAAAAAAAAATTCTGACAGGGAACATTGCTTTAACAGATCTCATACTATATTGTAAAGGTAGCAGTTGCCTCATATATTTGGTGCTGATCTAAAAACAAAAACAGAAAAGTGGATTAGTAAAAGAAATTTCATGAGAAAGAACCAATGAGAATAAAAAACAGCATCATAGATTTTTAAACTCTAGAACAGTGGTTCTCAACCTTTCTAATGCAGTGACCCCGCAATATAGTTCCTCATGTTTCAGTGACCCCAAACCAAAAAATTATTTTGGTGGCTACTTCAAAACTCAGTGACTTCCCTCTGAGGCAGATGCCTCACTGAAGAAAAAGGCAGGAAAAAAAGATCTGATAAATTCCAAAATATTCATAGCAACACCCTTTTGGATAGGAAAGGAAAGAATGTAGAAAGCCATTAAATGGGGAATGAGTTAATCTAATTGTATATAAATAGAATTCAGAGAATGGAATGGAATTCAGAAAAAGTTGGGAAGATTTGTGATGAATTGGTATATCATGAAGCAAGCAGAAACAAAAGAGTAATATGAACAAAGGCTAAGACATAATTGGAAAATTCACTCAAAGGAAGGTAAATTGAAAGAAAAAGTAGACAATAATACATCTCTATTCACAGGAGTGAGTAAGGGTAGAATAGTATACACATTTGCAGATATGGTCATTATATCTTTGACTTTTTGCTTAATAGTTTTTATTACAAGTGATATCCAATGGGGAGGAAATAGAGAAGGAAGACATTATCCCCCCATATGTTGTAGTGATATAGAAATGAAAGGTATAAATAAAATACCTTTTTTAAATGAAAAGTCATACTTCATTTACTCAAACAATCAATAAACTACAAAATTAAAATATGAATTAAAGAAAAATGAAATTCCTTTTATTTGTTTTTGTTTTTAAAGAATACTCCTAAGGGCTCAGGGACAGAAAGTTCATGTCAGTGAAGAGAGAGTTCTGGGAGAGAGAAAAAGAAGTAGAAAAGAGCATGTCTGTAACGAGAAGATGGATACCAATCCAGACTTCAAATTCTCTTTGGTACTGGCAAAATATGACCTTTCTGCTTCAAAAGAAAGTGAAGTCTCTTGCACATCAAACATCACTCTGATACCTGATGTTTCAGAGCAGCAAGCCAATACTGCTTATATTCCCTTTGAAATCTTCTACTGACTGTGAATCACAAGTTTTAAAAGTGCTTTGCATAAATGTATTTGCTTGCTTCCAGAACTGGCAATCCTGGAAGCATCTTAGAAGCTGTCATGAGCATCAAAGTCTCTCTCTACAATAACTAGTCTATCTCCTTCCCTACCACCCAGAAGTGTTAGCCCTTCTGCCTTCTAGACATTCATCTTCTATTAGAAAGAGGAGGGATAGGTCCTGAACACAAGATCAAATCTATAATGGAAAAAAAGAACTGGAAGTGAAGATCCTTGATTTGATTACTATTTGTAAACCAGAGCTCCTAATTCTGGTTAATGACAGTCACACAAAAAAAATAGATAGATTATTTGAGGGTGTTATCGAAGGGAGAATTGGAATTCAAAATAGAATCATTCTTAGAGCAAAAGAGACAATGAAGTATTTGCTTGTTACATTGAAAAAATTCAAAGTTCAAATTGTTTAGTTATCATAATGATTTATCAACACAATTCAACTGCTGGGAAAAGACAATCAACATCATCAAAATTGAGACAGTTAATTTCAGTTGTTGGAGAATATTTGGTATCTTCTTTTTTGTAAACAATTTTATTCCAAAAAGATGCAAGACAATTTTAGTGATAAAAATTGAATTATCTTCCAAGAACAGAATAGGGTGTTACATTTGAAAATTAAGGTAATCTAAGAGGCAATGACCTTAGCATGATTGATTTATTAATTAAGATAGCAATATTCAATAAACTGAGTCAATGACCTTTTTCATTAAGCAAAGATCTCAAGGTAGGACTCTTGAGCTTTAATATACTTTTGTGGATTACAGAGTTTGGTAGGCAGAGAAGATAAATATGATTGGTTATAGAGTAAATAGTATCATGGTGTGGTGGGACAACTTGATTGGTAATTTTGAAGAAAGTGGGACTACCCCTCCCTGCTAATCAAGGGGTATTAACTGTTTTATGAGATCCATGAGCATCTTGCAGGCCTTGTTTGAAGACCTGAGTTAGTAGTCACCCTGGTGCCTGGAATGGTTTGTATGGGAGATAAATTTTGTGAAAAGTAGACAATATAACTTTCGGGGATGAAAATAAGTTAATTTACAACTAACTTAGAGGAAAAGCTGATTTTTGAGAAAGAGAAATGTGAAGTGAATAACTGTACAAAATGAGCCAGTAATACAGAATAGTATACATTTCAAGAATAGAAACAACTATTAATTGATGCAGCATAATTTTAATTTCCTCATTTCTCTCTTTGATTCAATAAGGAACACTTCCTCAATTAATCACTAATATGCCAATTATCAAATGTTATCCTAAGTATTCTACTGTGATAGAAATTGCATAAGAGGGAAAAAAGATAAAATTGACTGATGTATTGGCAGGAACCCTGGGGTCAAGTAGGCAAATAGAACTTTCAGAAACAGCAGTGCATGGGGAAGAAATTAGAGTGAAGGATAGCCATGCAATCTCTGTCTTGGTTACCCATTCCCAGTATTCATTTTATTAGCACATTATATTTCAAACTGATAACTCATGCAGTTGTCTGCTTTCTGAAAACATCTCCTCTTAGGCTTTTTGGAATGGGCTTGTTCTAAGAATATTTTCTCCTAGATCTGTTTCTCCAATACAGGCTACTTGCAAAGATTCTTAGATGTTTCTGCTAAAATCTGCTGCTTAAAAGACTCAATAAATTTTAGTACAACCCCTTAAATTTGACCTAAAATATTTAGGCAATGTGGTAAAAACCAATTCATTCCTTATGGTTCTAGTCTTGTCAAAAGCAGTCATATGAAGAACATCAGAAATTAGGATCCCATAGTTCCTTTGAACCTTCAGAGAACTTAAGATTTTATGTATTAGATGGTAATTCTATCCTTATCTAAACCCTGAACTTGATATAGACACTTCCAATAGACTGAAGAAGAATCTTAAGAAGAAATCTAGAATTCTGGGTAAGTAAGGCAGCAGTCTAAACGCGGTCACTTCATGTCCCCAGCACACAAAAACTACCCGAAAAAATCTAAAAATAATTTTCAGAAGAATGAAGGAATTGTACAGTAGGGTGCAGCATTGAAGGTACCTGGGATTGGGGAATATCCAAACAACAAGAGGGTGAAAAAGCTTCCACCCAAAGGCTACAATTAGATCAATATATATATATATATATATATATATATATATATATATATATATATATATATATATATATATATATATATATATATATATATATATATAATATGGGGAAAATGTTATTTTTAACTTGCAAAAATAATTTCATTATTAAAGTAAATAGACAAATCATTCATAGAAAAAGAATGTGGCATTAAAGGCTATAAAATGATATGCAAAAACAGGATTGAGGGGGAATCGATGAGGGTACTAAGATATACCGAAGAAATAAAATAAATAGAATAATCTTTGTCACACAAAGATACACATGGGAAGGGGAGGGGAACAATACTCTTATAAGAGGGAGAGGAAGAGAGTGCTAATAGGCAATACTCGAATGTCACTCTCAGTGAAATCAATTCTGAAAGGGAAGAGCAACTAGATCCATTGGGATCTTGAAGTCTATCTTATCCTACAGGGTAAGGAAGAAGGGAAAACTAAGGGGGGCAGTGGGGAGGGAATTAAAAAAAAGGGAGGGAAGGAGAGGGGGAAGGGAACTTAACAGACCCTAAAAAAAAAACAAGAGGTGAAAAAAAGGGAGGGGCAAGACAGGGAAGCATATCAAGGGAGGGGAATGGGGGATTGACTTAAAGTAAACCACTGGGATAAAAGGATATAGCCAAAGAACAAAGTTCAGAACTAGGAGAGGATATCAAAATGCTAGGGAATTCAAAAGTGACAATCATAACTTTGAACCTGAACAGAATGAACTCACCCATAAGACATAGACAAATAGGAGAGTGGATTAGAATCCAGAATCCTACCATATGTTGTCTACAACAAACACACATGAGGCAAGTAGATAATCACAAGGTCAGAATTAAAGGGTGGATTAAGACCTATTGGGTCTCAAATGACAGAAAGAAGGCAGCAGTTGCAATCATGATATCTGACAAAGCCAAAGCAAAAATAGACCTGATTAAAAGGGATAGGGAAGGTAAATACATCCTGATAAAAGGGAGTATAGATAATGAGGAAATATCATTAATCATCATGTATGCACCAAATAGTATAGTACCCAAATTTCTAATGGAGAAACTAGTAGAATTGCAGGAGGAAATAGATAGTAAAACTATACAAGTGGGAGACCTGAATCTACCACTATCAAATTTAGATAAATCAAATAAAAGAATAAATAAGAAAGAGGTAAAAGAGGTGAATGGAATCTTAGAAAAATTAGTAGATATATGGAGAAAAATAAATACAGAAAAAAGGAATACACCTTCTTTTCAGCAACACATGGAGCATTCACAAAGATTTACCATATACGAGGTCATAAAAACATGGCATACAACTGCAGAAAAGAAGAAATAATAAATGCAACTTTTTCAGATCATAAAGCAATAAAAATAATGATCAGTAAGGGTACATGGAGAGCCAAATTAAAAAAAAAAAAGCCAAAATCAAAAAAATCAAAAATTAATTGGAAATTAAATAATATGATTCTCCAAAATCAGCTAGTAAAAAACAAATCATAGAAACAATTAATAATTTCATTGAAGAATATGATGATGAGGAGACATCATTTCAAACTCTATGGGATGCAGCCAAAGCAGTACTCAGGGGAAAATTTATATCCTTGAGTTCATATATTAACAAATTCGGGAGGGCAAATGGAAATGAATTAGACATACAAATCAAAAAACTTGAAAGTGAACAAATTAAAAACCCCCAGAAGAATACCAAATTAGAGATCCTAAAAATTGAGGAAGAAATTAATAAAATTGAAAATGATAGAACTATCAAACTAATAAATAAGACTAGAAGCTGGTATTTTGAAAAAACAAACAAACAAACAAAATAGAGAAAGTATTAGTCAATCTAATAAAAAAGAGGAAAGAAGAAAACCAAATTCACAGTATCATGGATGGAAAGGGAGAACTCACCTCCAATGAAGAGGAAATTAAGGCAATCATTAAAAACTATTTTGCCCAATTATATGGCAATAAATATGGCAATCTAGGTGATATTGATGAATATAAAATGCCTCAATTAACAGAAGAAATAGAATTCTTAAATAATCCCTTATCAGAAAAAGAAATTAAACAAGCCATCAAAGAACTCCAAAAGAAAAAATCCCCAGGGCCTGATGGATTCACAAGTGAATTAGTGAATTCTATCAAACATTCAAAGAACAGCTAATCCCAATACTATACAAACTATTTGACATAATAAGCAAAGAGGGAGTTCTACCAAATTCATTTTATGACACAAATATGGTACTGATCCCAAACCCATGGAAGGTAAAAAATGGAGAAAGAAAACTATAGACCAATCTCCTTAATGAACATAGATGCAAAAATCTTGAACAGGATATTAGCAAAAAGACTCCAGCAAGTCATCGCAAGGGTTATTCATTACGATCCGGTGAGATTTATACCAGGAATGCAAGGATGTTTCAATATCAGGAAAACCATCCACATAATTGACCATGTCAATAAGCAAACCAACAATAATCACATGATTATCTCAATAGATGCAGAAAAAGCTTTTGACAAAATACAGCACTCATTCCTATTGAAAATACTAGAAAGTATAAGAATAGAAGGATCTTTCTTAAAAATAATAAACAGTATCTATCTAAAACCATCAGCCAACATCATCTGCAATGGGGATAAACTAGATGCATTCCCAATAAAATCAGGAGTGAAACAAGGATGCTCATTATCACCTTTATTATTTAACATTGTACTAGAAACACTAGGTGTAGCAATTAGAGGAGAAAAAGAAATTGAAGGTATTAAAATTGGCAATGAGGAGACCAAGATATCATTCTTTGTGGATGACATGAGTGTCTACTGAAAGAATCCTAGAGAATCAACTAAAAAGATAATAGAAATAATCAACAACTTTAGCAAAGTTGCAGGATACAAAATAAACCCATGTAAGTCATTAGCATTTCTATATATCTCCAACACACCTCAGTAGCAGAAATTAGAAAGAAATTCCATTCAAAATCACCTTAGACAATATAAAATACCTAGGAACCTATCTGCTGAGACAAGCACAGGGTCTATATGAACACAACTACAAAACATTTTCCACACAACTAAAATTAGTTCTGAGCAATTGGAAAAACATTAACTTCTCATGGGTATGACAAGCTAACATAATAAAAATGACCATTCTACTTAAACTTATCTATTTAGTGTCATACCCATTTAACTTCCAAAAAACTTTTTTTACTGAATTAGAGAAAACCATAACAAAGTTCATTTGGAAGAACAAAATATCAAGGATATCCAGGGAAATCATGAAAAAAAATACAAAGGAAGGTGGCTTGCAGTACCAGATCTCAAACTATATTATAAAGCAGTGGCCATCAAAGCAATTTGGTACTAAAAGACAGAAAAGAGGATCCATGGAACTGACTTGGGGTAAATGACCTCAGCAAGACAATCTATGACGAGCACAAAAATCCCAGCTTTTGGGACAAAAATCCAATATTTTACAAAAACTGCTGGGAAAATTGGAAGGCAGTGTGGGAGAGATTAGGTTTGGATCAATACCTCACACTCTACACCAAGATAAACTCAGAATGGGTGAATGACTTGAACATAAAAAAGGAAATAAGTAAGTAAGTTAGGTGAACACAGAATAGTATACATGTCAGACCTTTGGGAAGGGAAAGATTTTAAAACCAAGCAAGATTTAGAAAGAGTCACAAAATGTAAAATAAATAATTTTGACTACATCAAATTAAATAGGTTTTGTACAAACTAAACCAATGTAACCCAAATCAGAAGGCAAATAATGAACTGGGAAACAATCTTCATAACAAAAACCTCTGACAAAGGTCTAATTATTCAAATTTACAGAGGTAAATCAATTGTAAAAAACACTAAGCCATTCTTCAATTGATAAATGGGCAAGGGACATGAATAGGAAATTTTCAGTCAAAGAAATCAAAACCATTAATAAGCACATGAAAAAGTGCTCTAAATTTCTTATAATCAGAGATACAAATCAAAACAACTCTGAGGTATAACGTCACACTTAGCAGATTTGCTAACATGACAGCAACAGTAAATAATGAATGCTGAAGGGGATGTGGCAAAGTCATTACATTAATGCATTGCTGGTGGAGTTGTGAATGGGTCCAACCAATCTGGAGGACAATTTGAAACTATGCCCAAAGGGCACTAAAAGACTGTCTGCCCTTTGATCCACCCATAGCACTGCTGGGTTTGTACCCCAAAGAGATAATAAGGAAAAAGACATGTACTAAAATATTCATAGCTGTGTTCTTAGTGGTGACAAAAAATTGGAAAATGAGGGAATGCCCTACAATTGGGGAATGGCTGAACATATTGTGGTATATGTTGGTGATGGAATACTACTGTGCTCAATGGAATAATAAAGTGGAGGAATTCCATGAGAGCTGGAACAACCTCCAGGAAGTGATGCAGAGTGAAAGGAACAGCACCAGGAGAACATCATACACAGAGACTGATAGACTGAGGCACAATCGAACGTAATGGACTTCTCAATTAGTGTCAATGCAATGTCCCTGAACAATCTGCAGGGATCTATGAGAAAAAAAAAAACACTATCCACACGTAGAGGAAAAACTGTGAGAGTAAAAACACTGAGGAAAGACAATTACCTGACTACAGGGGCCGAGGGGATATGATTGGGGATATAGACTCTAAATGAACATCCTAGTGCAAATACCAACAACATGGAAATGGGTTCAGACAAGGACACATGTGATACCCAGTGGAATCATGAGTCAACTATGGGAGGGTTGGTGGGATAGGAGGGAGAAAATGAAAATTATTTTTGTATCCAAGAAATAATATTTGAAATTGACCAAATAAAAAATAATGTTTAAAAAAAAAGAAGAAATCTATGCAAATCAAACTTGTAAAATGAGTCCTGGTTAAAGATATAAGTCTATCAAAGCAAACTTGTTAAGTAAGGTTAATAGTTTTTTTGTTTTCTGAATATATATTGACATGATTATTACCTATATTCCTGTGATGCAAATTAGTAAACTTTTTTGTGGATATATTTTTAAAAATGAAATAACTACTGAGAAATAAAAAAAATCAAACATTATTATATGTCTGATTTGTGCAGAGAGTGAACAATACAATTGCATATGTAGAATTTTGAACATGATTTTTTGAACTTGTCATTACAATATGTTCATGCACCTAATCCACTGGAAACATTTACATTATGCGTATGTATACACACATGTATACATAATATCATCAGTTGCTCATTCCAACTAACCATTAAATTACCCTCTCAGGAGGATGATATGTTGCTAAGGATCTCATTATATGTATGAATATATAAGGAAAAACAATCTTTGTGAGTAGATTCCTAGGTTCAGTGGCTACAAAAATATATTTAACTAACAGATGCATATTTTGCTCCAATTACGACAAAAGACCTGGAATGGGACATGTAGATATACTAAGCAATTAATTCTAAATTTTGTACAGAGAACAGTATATATCAAATTTCTATAGTAAAATGTGTTCAGTTACTAATCCTGTTAAAATAGAATAGATATTGCACACACATAGATCATTGCTCTTACTTATCCTCTCAATAATAATTAATTTAAAGTAAGTCGTGTAATTTGTATAGATTTCAGAAGATTTTCCATATGTAAATTTATTTAAGGACCTAATCTTAGTCATGAATAGATAATTATCAGTGATCAGATACGTCATAGTATTCATCTACATAGTTTATTAGATTGAAAACAATAAAATCTTACATACTTGAATCCTATTATAGCAGTGACAATGAGTAGCAAATGACGTTTTAACTAAAAATTCTAATAGAAAGATATTTCTTGTAGATAAATGAATCTCACATTAAAATTACTAGGAATACACACATATGACTACCATTTTAAATTCATAATTTCTATTGTTAGGTCAATTCAAAATACATTAGGCAAAATATTAGAAACCATTTTTTAAAATCTTATTCTATTTACTATATAGAATTTTTTGCCTAAACAAAAAAGCTCTAAGGAGTCTTGTTTCATTTTCACACAGTGCAAGCTCACCCACATTTTCAAAAAGAGGTCAATGAGAATCTGACAGGAGTTATAGCTATGCCATGGCACAGCTCCCAGGGAACATAAAGAGATCCAGTATGATTATTTTTAATTTGCATGATAGACAAGAACAACATATAATATAATAGTCATATCTAAACCATAGTACATAATTATCTAAAATAGAGTATTAATATTGATATAATTTTGCTTTTCCAGGTCAAGATGGCTCCAGAGTAAAAGCACGGCTCTACCTCTTCTCTTCACCAATCGAGACAGAGTGCCTCAAAATGACAAAACCAAAATCAAAGGAGCAAAGAAGTTCAATGGTAGGACACAGCACAGAAGGCAGGCAAAGTTAAGGTATTTCCTCACTAAAAGGGGGTGAAATTCCCCCCACTAAGGGGTGAGCACCTCCCCCTCTCCCACTTTAAGTACCTTTTCAGAGTTCAAGCAACCACAGGACAAATCTCTAAGATCTAGGAGGGAGGCTGTCTGAGATCAACAAAGACTTACCTCAGAACACTGGGAGGCTGAGGAAACATGGAGATAAGGTGTTGCAGAGCTTCCAGAGAAGGGGCAGC
Source organism: Monodelphis domestica (assembly GCF_027887165.1). Taxonomy (NCBI): domain Eukaryota; kingdom Metazoa; phylum Chordata; class Mammalia; order Didelphimorphia; family Didelphidae; genus Monodelphis; species Monodelphis domestica. The sequence goes on along the minus strand of NC_077227.1, from coordinate 363,743,317 downwards.
TCATAGCAAAATGCCACAGAAAACCTTAAAAATCCCTCAGTCTAAAAACTGTCCAGTGCTCAATACAGAGACCCCCTTGCATTCCACACCCAAAGACCCAGGCAGTCTCTAAGTTCTCAGGGACTGGAACTGCCTGCAAGTACTGCAAGTCTAGGGACCCCAGGAGGCAGAGGAAATATGGAGATAAGGCACAGAGCTTAGGCAGAGAGGGGAGGCTCAAAGCAAAAGGCCACAGAGACCGGAATAAACAGCCTTGGGCAAAAACCTCTCCAGTACTCAATACAGGGACTTGCCTACAATGACACCCAGACCTCTGCAAGGCAATCTTTAAGTTCTTAGGGGCTGAACCTACCACAAAGAGCAGCTGGACACTGCTGAAGCCTGGGAAAAATATCCTCAGGGCAAAAACCTTTTCATAGGCCAATACAAACATAACCCACATCCCTTACTTAGACATCTGACCAGGAAGGAACAAGGCAATAGCCACAAATCCCAGGAAGTAAAATCCACCAATACCAAAAAAAAAAAAAACACAAGAAGAAAACATTGACCCCTCAATAATTTTTATGAAGAAAAAAACTCTAGACTAAAGAAGAGACAGCAGAAGATGACAAGAAATTAAGCACACCCAAACCTTCGAAAAAATGGAAGTTGGTCACAAGTTCTTGAAGACTTTAAATTAGAGATTGTCAGAAAAATGGAAAAGATGTGGCAAGAAAAGTGGGAAATAGTCCAAAAATAAAATAACAGTTTAAAAGACAGTGTCTCCCATCTGGAAATTAAAGTACAGAAATCAAATAAAATAATAAGTAAGTTGAAGACCAGAAATGGCCTGCTGGAAGCCATGAGAAGCAGGATAGATGAAACCAAAAAGGAAAATCAAAAGATCTTAGCTGAAAACCAGTCATTAAAAACTAGAATTGGGCAAGTAGAAGCCAATGATCTAACAAGACAGAAAAAAAGATTAATAAAGCAAATCCAAAAAAGTGACAGATTAGAAGGCAACACAAAAATATCTCAATGAGAGGGTGGTTGACCTTGAAAATAGATCTGGGAGAGACAATTTGAGAATCATAGGTCTACCTGAACATCTGGAAACAAACAGAAACCTTGACACCATACTACAAGAAATTATCCAAGAAAACTGCCCTGAGGTTCTGCAACAAGAGGGAAAAATAGATGTTGAAAGAATCCATAGATCACCTGCTACACTAAATGCTCAAAAGACAACCCCCAGGAATGTAATTACCAACTTCAGGAGCTTCCAAGCTAAGGAGAAAATATTAAAAGAAGCCAGAAAGAAACAATTCAGATATCAAGGAGCACCAATCATGATTAGACAGGATTACACTGAATCTGGAAACCTCTACACTTAAAGACCTCAAGGCTTGGAATAAGATTTCCAGAAAGGAAAGAGAATTGGGTCTATGACCAAGGATCACCTACCCATCAAAACTCACTATATGCTCCCAGGGGAAAGTATGGACATCTAACAAAATAGAAGACTTCCAAATATTTGTAAAGAAAAAACCAGAACTAGACAGAAAATTTGACATCAAAATATAAGAACCAAGAGAAACATGAAAAGGTGAATAAGAAAGAGAGGGGTCTCATTTTTTGTTCTCTAAGAGCCTCAAATAAGGCCAAATTGGTAATATTCCTATATGGAAAAATGTTATTTGTAACTGTAAAAAATTGTATTTACTATTATAGTAGTTAGAAGAATTATCCATAGGTAGAGTGGGGTACTAAATGGTTTAAAATAATATATAAAAAAGAAGAAAGACAGGGGAGGGGGTGGAGAAAATGGCACCAAGAGAAACTTGAAGGAATAAGAAAATTAGGATAATCTACACTACACATAAAAGCACATGTGTGAGAGTTAAAATAGTTGGTTGTCATAAACTGTAGTGATTAAAATAGTGGATGAGTAAGTTGTGATTGCAGAAAATATGTTTTCAATACAGTGTCTTGTTTTAAATCAAATATAAGGTGGTCGCCAGGGAAATATTCCCAATTATTAAAATATACCCAAGTCAACTGGGTTTATAGAGATTTTAATTCATACAAATGAGGAATTAAAGAATGAGAGAGAAAATAAGAAAGGAATAAGTATGAAGGGCCTTAAGCCAACATGGCCTAGACCTGAGTCTTAAGAGAGAGATCAGTCAGTTCTTAATCACTTACCACAAGATCTGTCCAAGCAAGAATATAGTCAACAGTTCAGCCAGCCATCCTTCTCCAGAGAGAGATTCTTCTGACTGTCCTCAAGAGACTGTCCTAACAGACTGTCTCCAATAGACTGTCCCTGTTCTCAGTTTCTCTTCTCCTTTTAAAGGGAATTTTGTCCTATGTCTCCTCCCCTAAGTTCTCACATCTACCAATCACAGTAGATGTTTTTCAAAGGACAGACCATTCTTAGTTCACACCTCAGTAGACTAATCTTTTGAGTAATTCACACCTGAGTAGACTAGACTCTCTGAGTAAATTTTCACCTCTTTGCTCCTTGTAAGTTCACAAGTTGTCTGACATTTATAGGTACTTAGCACCCCTTTGTATTATATCCTAAAATAGGCATAGCTTAAGAACTTTTGTCCTACTATAATTATGGGCTTAAGTACTTTCATTGTTCAGCAAAGAGTTTACAACTTTATCTTCCACTAGGGCAGACTTAAGTAGGGGTGGCGTAGAGGTCTCACATTCCTGATCTAAGTACCTTCACTGCCCAAATGGGGAATTGGTCCCAATGGGGAATGGTCTTAACCCAACCTTATGAAGTAGGGTCTGGGAAATTTTAAGGTTCACAATCTTAACCTTATGAAGTAGGGTCTGAGAATTTTTTAAGGTTCACACATGGCAGTGGGAGAGGAATAATACAACTATAGGAAGGAGAGGAAGAGAGTGCTAAAAGGTAATACTCAAACATTATTCTCAGTGGAATTAATTCCTAGAGGAAAGAACATCTAGATCCATTGGGGTATCAAACTCTATCTTACCCTATAGGGAAGCTGAGAGGGGAAAACTAAGGAGGGTGATTGGAGACAGAGAGTTAAAAAGGGGGGAGGAAGACAGAGGGGAAAGGAAATTTAATATACCCTAAGAAAACAAAAGGGTAATAAAAAGGGAGGGGCAGAAATGGAGGGAGGAGAGGGAAGCAATATAAGGGGGGAGAGTGTGTGGGGTAGATTAAAAAGACGCCAAAAGAAAATTAAGAGAGGAATAAGAAGGGAAGGGGGAGAAAGGAAAGTAAAATAAGGGTGAGCATTAGGGGGACTGATTAAAAACAGAATACAGGTGTAGAAGGAAATAATGGAGGAGGAAAGGTTAGGACAAGGAGAGCAAATCAAAATGAAGGGGAATACAAAGGTAGTAATCATAACTTTGATGAACTCACCCATGAAGCTGAAGCAAATAGCAAAGTGGATTAAAAACCAAAATTCAACCATATGTTGTGTACAAGAAACACACATGAGGAAGGTAGGGTAAAAGTAAACATATGGAACCAAATCTATTGGGCATCAAATGAGAAAAAGAAGGCATGAGTTACAATCATGATAACTAAGAAAGCCAACATAAGTAAAAATTGATCTAGTTAAATGAGATAGGGAAGATAATTACATCCTGATAAAAGGCAGTATAGACAATGAGGAAATATCAGTACTCAACATGTATGCGCCAAATGGCATAGCATCCAAATTTCTAAAGTAGAAACTAGTGGAGATCAAGAATGAAAAAGATAGAAAAACTATATTAGTGGAAACCTGAACCTTCCTCTATCTGAAATAGATAAATCAAATAAAAAAATAAATAAGAAAGAGGTAAGAGAAGTGAATGAAATCTTAGAAAAATTAGAGTTAGTAGGTATGTGGAGGAAAATAAATAGGTACAAAAAGAAATACACCTTCTTTTCAGCAGCACATGGTACATTCACAAAGATTGACCATGTACTAGGGCATAAAAACATGGCAAACAAGTGCAAAAGAGCCAGAGTAATAAATGCAACCTTTTCAGATAACAATGCAATAAAAATAATGATTAGTAAGGGTATATGGAGAGGCAAATAAAAAATAATTTGAAATTAATTAATATGATTCTCCAAAATTGGTTATTTAAATAACAAATAATGGAAACAATAATTATTGAGAAAAATGACAATGAAGAGACATCCCTTCAAAAATGTATGGGATACAGCTAAAGCAGTACTTAGGGGGAAATTTATATCCTCGAGTTCATATATTAACAAATTAAAGAGGGCAGAGGTCAGTGAATTGAGCATGCAAATTAAAAAAGTAGAAAGTGAACAAACTAAAAAACCCCAGATGAAAACTAAATTAGAGATCCTAAATTAAAGGAGAAATTGATAAAATTGAAAGTAAAAGAACTATTGAATAAATAAACAAGACTAAAAGATGGTACTTTGAAAAAAAAACAAATAAAATATACAAAGTACTAATCAATCTAATAAAAAAAAAAAGGAGAAAACCAAATTGACAGTATCCAAGAGGAAAAGGGAGACCTAACCTCGAATGAAGAGGAAATTAAGACAATCATTAAAAACTATTTTCCCTAATAATATGGCAATAAATATGGCAATCTAGGTGATATGGATGGATATTTATAAAAATATAAATTGCCTAGGTTAGCAGAAGAAGAAATAGAATTCTTAAATAGCCCCACATCAGAAAAAGAAATTGAACAAGCCTTCAAAGAACTCCCTAAAATAAATACCCAGGTCCTGATGGATTCACAAGTGAATTCTATCAAACATTCAAAGAGCAAATAATACCATTACTATACAATATATTTGAAATAATAAGCAAAGAAAGAGTTCTACCAAATTCCTTTCAAGACACAAATATGATACTGATCCCAAAGCCAGGTAGATCAAAACAGAGAAAGAAAACTATAGACCAATCTCCTTAATGAACATAGATGCAAAAATCTTAAATAAAATACTAGAAAAAAGACTCCAGCAAGAGATCATGAGGGTTATTCATTATGATCAAGGAGGATTTATATAAGGAAAGCAAAGATGGTTCAATATTAGGAAAAACATTCACATAATTGATCATGCCAACAAGCAAACCAACAAAAATCATATGATTATCTCAATAGATGCAGAAAAAGCTTTTGGCAAAATACAACACTTGTTCCTATTGAAAATGCTAAAAAGTAAAGGAATAGATGGGCCTTTTCTAAAAACAATAAGCAGTGTATATTTAAAACCATTAGCAACCATCATCTGTGATGAGGATAAATTAGAAGCATTCCCAATAAGATCAGGAGTCAAACAAGGATGCCCATTATCACCTCTATTATTTAACATTGTACTAGAAACACTAGCAGTATCAATTAGAGAAGAGAAAGAAATTAAAGGTATTAAAATAGGCAATGAAGAGACCAAGCTATTACTCTTTGCAAATGATATGATGGTCTACTTAATGAAGCCTAGAGAACCAACTAAAAAGCTAGTGAAAATAATCAACAACTTTAACAAGGTTGCAAGTTACAAAATAAACCCACATAAGTCATCAGCATTTCTATATATTTCCAACACATATCAGCAGCAAGAATTAGAAAGAGAAATTCCACTTAAAATCACCCTAGACAGTATAAAATACTTAGGAATCTATCTGCTGAGACAAACACAGGAACTATATGAACACAACTACAAAACACTCTGCACAATTAAAAACTAGATCTAAACAATTGGAAAAACATCAATTGCTCATGGGTAGGATGAGCTAACATAATAAAAATGACAATCCTACCCAAATTAATTTACTTATTTAGTGCCATACCCATCGAACTACCAAAAAACTATTTTAATGAATTAGGAAAAAAAAAACATGACAAAGTATATTTGGAAGAACAAAATTCAAGGATATTCAGGGAAATAATTTTTAAAAAAATGTGAAGGAAGATAACCTAGCAGTACCAGATCTTAAACTTTACTATAAAGCAGTGATCATCAAAAGCTTATGGTAGTGGCTAAGAGAACAGAAGGGAGGATCAGTGGAATAGACTAGGTGTAGGTGACCTCAGTAAGACAGCCTATGATAAACCAAAAGTTCCCAGATTTTGGGACATAAATTCACTATTTGATAAAAACTGCTGGGAAAATTTGAAAACAGTATGAGCGATATTACATTTACATCAACATCTCACACCCTACACCAAGATATACTGAGAATGGGTGAATGACTTGAACATAAAGAAGGAAACAATAAGTAAATTATGTGAAAACAGAATAGTATACTTGTTTGATCTTTGGGAAAGGAAAGTTTTTAAAACCAAGCAAGAGCTAGAAAAAAATCACAAAATGTAAAATAAATAATTTTGATTACATTAAATTAAAAAGGGTTTGTACAAACAAAACCAATGCAATAAAAATAAGATGGGAAACAACAAATTGGGGAAAAATTTCAAAACAAAAACCTTTGACAATGGTCTAATTACTCAAATTTATAAAGAGCTAAATCAATTGTATAAAAAATCAAGCCATTCTCCAATTGATAAATGGGCAAGGGACATTAATAGGCAATTGTTAGTTAAAGAAATCAAAATTATTAATAAGCACATGAAAAAGTGTTCTATATATCTTATAATCAGAGAAATTCAAATCAAAACAACTCTGAGATAGCACCTCACACCTAGCAGATTGACTATCATGACAGCAAAGTAAAGTAATGAATGTTGTAGGCGATGTGGCAAAATTTGGACATTAATGCATTGCTACTAGAGTTGTGAATTGAACAAAGCATTCTGGAGCCTACCCTTTTATCCAGCCACAACACTACTGGGTTTATACTCCAAAGAGATAATAAGGCAAAAAATTTGTACAAGAATATTGAAATATGCTCTTTGTGGCATAAAATAACTGGAAAATGAGGGGATGCCCTTCAATTGGGGAATGGCTGAACAAATTGTGGTATATGTTGGTGATGGAATACTATTGTGCTCAAAGGAATAATGAACTGGAGGAATTACATGTGAATTGGAATGACCTCCAGGAATTGATTCAGAGTGAAAGGAGCAGAACCAGGAGAGCATTATATACAGAGACTGATAGTCTATGGTACAATTGAATGTAATGGACTTCTCCATTAGTGGCAATGCAATGACCCTGAACAACCTGGAGGAATCTATGAGAAAGAAAACTATCCAAATTTAGAGGAAGAACTGTGAGAAAAGAAACACAGAAGAAAAACAACTGCTTGATGACATGGGTTGGTGGGGCTATGACTGGGAAAGTAGACTCTAAAGATCACCCTAGTGCAAAAATTAATAATATGGAAATGGGTCTTGATCATTGACACATGTTAAATCCAGTGGAATTGCATGTCATATACGGGAGTGAGGTGGAGGGAGGAGAGGGAAGGAACACGAGTCTTGTAAGCATGGAAAATTATTCCAAAACATCAATTTAAATAAAATTTTTAAAAATTTAAATATTTTTAAAAGAATTATATAATTTTCATAAAATCCAAGACTTAAAAATTTTTGAGAAAAAATTTCAGGACAAGGAGACTGCTAATTCCTCAAATAAAGAAAGTGAACTGTTTGAAGAAAGGCCATAAAAAACCTACACTGCATCAGAAAATCCAGAATGTACTTTGGGGTGTAATTGATTGAACTGAAGGGGGTTAAACATATTTATTCTGAATGTAAACTTATACCAAAGAGAACTGCCCCCTAATTGGCTTTTTGTCAATATGCCTAGTAAATATTGGTTTTGCTCTCTCTCTCTCTCTTATTTCTATCATCTCCAATTATTGTAATTTCCTCTTCGAAAATTCAATATTGTATATACCTTTAGCTAGCAGATCTTTTAGAAGTATAAGCTGTTTATGTTATATGATTCATTGGGGAGATTAGTCTCCCAAAGAATCACAGGGTGTTTTATGAAGCATGAAAGAAACTATCTTTGACTATCAATCTGTGACTTTTAAGTTAATCAATCAAAAACTTAATTAGCCCCTACTTTGTACCTTACTGGTCATTAAGTATGAAGAGTTCACAAGTCACTTCCTAGAGTAGGTGACAACTCCAGAGGCCACTGGCCCCCACCCCTATCCCCAGCAGTGCTAAGCAAATTGAAAGACTGTTATTGGTCCCTGTTAAGTGAGGAAAGGACAGGAAGTGACTAGGAAAAAGGACTATAAAAAGTCCTGAAATTCCTGTCCAAGGGGACTTCTCCTTTGGAGTTCTTCTTTGGTGTCTCTGCAACTTGGATCTTCTCCTTTGGACTTCTTCTTTGGAGGACAGCTTCTTAGGGCTTTTGGATTTGGACTGTTATTTGGAGCTTTGGGCGTTTTTACTGGAGTTTTCAGTGTTGGGACTTCAACATATTGTTGTTAAAGAAAATCAATCACTTAATAAAAGTTTTGGAACTTTGTCATTAAATTACCTATGACTATACAGATCTTGCTAATTAGTAGCAATTCTGTAATTCTCTAGGCAATAAAAGTTCCTCATCTTAGCTATATTCTACTTTGCTCTTTTTCCTACTCTTTCTTCACTTTGGCATTCCACTGACACTACTTTCCCATATCTCTTTGGAATCCATATAGAGTTCTCCTGTAGATTCAAAATTTCTTTTCCTTTTTCAAAACACTTAAAACATTCTAGAGAACTGAGAGGTTAATTGACTTACCTGACTCAGATCATACTGTCAGTAGGTGTCAAAGGCATCACTTGAATTCAAGTCTTTTGACTCTTTAACCATTATGCCACTATTGCCTCTTGGTTAGCTATACCAAGACAAAGTGTGAGATGTGCAATAAGAGGTCTCAAATGCTTTGACAACTCAGACAAATGAAAAACCATATGTTATCAGAAGAATTATGGAAGGTTTTTATGGAGAAGGTAGCATTTAAGATGGAAAAGAACCACTCCTGGAGAAAATTAAAAACCTGACAGTTAATAAAATTACATTTTGAAAGAATTGGCGTAACTCTCCAACCCTCTCCCTAGCTAAAGAAGCTTTCAATAGCTGCCTACAGCATCTAGGATAAACTATGAAAATTCTTTAGCTTGTCATGTAAAACCCTATCTCATTTGGTTTCAACAACTCTTTCCAGATGGATTGTTTATTGCTATCCATCCTGCACTCTAAGTTCCAGAAAAATGTTTTTTCCTTAAATATACACAAGATTCCATTTTTGTCTTAATGCTCTTTATACAGGGTTACCACATGGCTATCTCTTTGCCTCTGTCTCTTGGAAATTTTGCTTCCCTTCAAAGCTAACTTTCAGTCACACTTTCTACTAGCATATTCTTAATTCTGATAATCACTCATATTTTTCTACTCCCTTCATTGAAAACAACTTTGTATTTAATATTTAAATATTTTGTCCTTAGTGTATATATACTATTTCTCCTTTGTATAATGTAATCACATTGAGGGGAAGAGATTGTAATAGTTAAAGGAATTTGTAGAGGATTGAAGAGATATAGTGGATAAAGGTTTAGTAACAGGGAATGGAGGAGTTGAAGGGATAGAGGGAATATGGATGCTAGTGAGGTAAAAGGAGAGAGATACCCCTGCTGAGAGGCTATCTTTGAAAAATGGGGTTCCTGGGAAATGTGCCAAATATGATAGCCTAAGGGGATGTCTTCTCTATTGATTGCTGTTGAAGCTGTATTGATTGCTGTAAGCACAGACCCTCCTAAGGGACAAACCTCCCCCTGGACCAAATTTATCAAGGGTATCAAATTGTTCAAGGTTATACAGGCAATAAATTAAAGTCTGGATTTGACCCCTGAGATCTTCTGACTCTAAATCGATCCTATGTTATTTCCATTACAATATACTGCCTTTCACTGACTTATATGAAATTGATTAAAAAACCTGAGTCTGAGGTTCTATGGACAATTATTTAATTAGGTTGTGTTTTGCAATCCTATACCATGTCCAACCCTCCACATTACTATAACTCTCTCCTACTCCATTTCTCGTTTTTGGAGATTCATAGCATATGACTTCCTGACTAAAATTTAATTACATGCATAGCAGAATATGCCTATCTACATATACCTTCAAAGATTTCATATAATCCAAGAAGACTTAACTGATCTCTGGTATACTACAAATTGGCCAATAAAGATGACTATATTGAATTAAAATGTTCCACTTTCTACAGAAACTTAGGTCCCACATGAATAGAGATAAATATTTTGATCCTAATCAATATGAGTCTCAGCTACCAAACAGTGATTAGTCTTAGAAAAACTCTGATGAAAGCAAAACCTGTATTAGTCACTTTATCACCCTTCATTTAAGGATTTCTCTACTCCTTTCCAGGATTTCTCCTAATAGAGCTTTGAATATTTCCCTACTGACACTTTCCTCCTTTCTTCTCCTTTTTCCATTTTTTCTCCTCCTTCTCTTTTGGCCAATGCTCCCTAACTCTTCAGGTAACTTTTCTTCTATGTACCAATAGGTGGTAATGGGTTAAAAGTTTGGTTCTACAGTTTTATTACTCTCAAGTGGGGAAAATGTATTGAATTTACTAAAGGATCAAATAAGATAAAAAAAAGATCAAATAAGATGTTTTATGAACTAAAACAATTGGCCACATCCTGACAGGGTTTTAAATTGCCCTAGAGACAGTCAGGTGTGTCATAGAAGTTGTAGATATCTTTGCTTTGAAATAACAGTCTCTCCTGAATGATTGCTAATGAGAATCATATCTGTAGTGTAATATTTATTGGGAGAGATATTGGGATTGGAAAAATGGGGGATAATGTGAAGTTTGTAGAAGGATATGGAGAAGTTGAGGGGAGAGAGGGAATATTGCTTGGTGATGCAAAGGAGAGAGATGCCCCCTGCCGAGAAGAAATAGCAGGGGTCAGATAAGGATTGTTTGTCGTTGAATGACTGAACTGATGTTCATCTCCCTCTATGCACAGAAAAGATAGTCCACTTATCTGATTGTGAATTCGAATAAAATAAAGTTTAATAACCAGTTGGGATTGGAGTTTTTTCCTCAACTACAGAGATGAGGCCAGGCCTCATAGGCTGGTGGCAGGTTTCTCCCCTTCCCATCTACTCTAAATCAGTCCTCGCTTTTTCTAATTCAGAATCTTAGCAGTAGACAGAAAGCAAACAAGAACAATTCTAAACTTCATAAGTGATTGGGCCTGAATCTTCGGGCTGAACCAAGAAGAGGCATGCCACTCCAGACTAGGCTGAATGAGCTCCTCCCTCCTCCAACACCCAGAAGGAAGTAAAACCCAGCAGGAAGGAAGTGCTAGTCACAAGACCCAACTGCCACTCCCACTTGCCCCTTCCCCCACCAACTGTCAGTCTTGTTTCCTTAACATAGAAGGGATTTATGGGCTATGGTGATAAGAGAAGTCACCTATAAAAAATTTAAAATTTATGAAAATAGCTATCACTTTCTTCTGATCCAAGAGAACTAACATAAGCTGTGAGACCACTTCCTGAAGCCTATAAAGAAGTCCATTAATTCAAGGAAGTACCAGGTTCCTAAAACTTCAAGTGCATTGTGTGATATTGAAACCACTTTAAAAGACATATATATATATATATATATATATATATATATATATATATATATATATATATATATATATAAATTTAAGGCAGCCAAGGAATTCACTTATGCAATTCCTGAATGAAACACTTAAATCAGCTGCCAAATTTTTATGGTGTTTTAATTACAAACAGGAGGAAGAAAGTATCAGAGAGAGAGAGAGAGAGAGAGAGAGAGAAGGATAAGAGAGAGAAGGAAAGAAGTTTAACCCAGACCCACTCTGACTCAGGCTGGGCCAAAGTGGGCTTTAAGGCCTTGGATAGCCAAGGCAAGGAAAGGAATTAGTCCTTATCACTCATGTGACCAATCTGAAGGAAAGCAGTCTGCTGGGCTCCTCCACTTCCAAGCACCAGCCTCCAAATGTCTCTAGCCCTCCTCACAGGAAGTCCTGAGAACTCCAGAGGCTGTTCTCTCTCTCACTTCTTGCATCTCACATGTGCCATTATTGTCATTTTGAGAATTCTAAAAGAATGAAAAATGTAATGGAATAATTACAAAAAAAAAGAGCTTCTAAGGAGATAGACAACTCAATGGAGTACAAATGCTAACAAATTCTACTGTACTAAAAAGACTTTGAATATTTTCCTCAAGATAGACTTTGTCCACTTCTGTGTGAAAAAAAAAAAACTCTGCACCCCTTTGGCCATCAGCTAATGAATGTCTTAGTCTCAGCAACACATGAAAAATAGGAACTTGAAAAGTAGTGCCCTTCTACTTTGGTATTGATAAAATCAGAATGTTAGAGAAAAGAAAGGAGAGAGCATTTGTTGCTCATAAAATTCTGAAATGGCCATTAAACATTAATTACATTGGTAGTACTATAAATCTGTGATTCTCGCCCAATAATGAACAAATCAACATTATAGTAGAGGAACTGAAGTATATGAATATTGATTCTCTTATTCTACGTGAAACTAGAAGATATATGGAAGTTGAAACTAAATAGAAGAATGATTCTCAGGTTTTTTGTAGAGAAGCAAATAAAGGGACCTACATTCAGTTTTATTATATATCCAAAGACAGCAAGAAATCCAGGGCAGTTGGTTACCTTATCTAACAGAAGTCTTGATCAGCATGAGCAAAAGGACCTCTGTAGATATGGGAACAACTTTTGCACCAACATCTCTTTAAAAAGAGGAAGAAGAGACATTCTACGAAGAAAATTATTAGTGTCCAAATTAAATAAACTTATTCTTTAGTACTAGATGGCTTCAGTGCAAAGCTGGCCATAGGTGAAGATGAAAAAATAAAAATAAAATTGAAAAAATTTGCCTCATGATCAATACAAAAAAAGGTCAAAAGTGTATAATCTGCAGAGAAGTCTCATGCTTAAAAATTACAAATATATTCGTTTTGAAGAGAACCAGAAGCTGCTAGATATTGTGAATAGTATATAACATAACACAAAAAAATAAATTGGTCTGGTCTTCTTAATGGGCCATATAACTATGTCCTAAATTATTTTGAATTTGAGGGAAAAGGTAGGATATTCTATATGAATTAAATAAGATCCATATTTAACTGAGTGAATACTTGACTCCAAATAAAAGCACTTTTTAGGAAAATTATTGAAGGAATTCTTAAATTTCCTGCCCCATCCTGGAATTCTTTCATTCTATGCAATGCTGCTTACTAATTCATTGAAAGCAAATGGAGAACAAAGATGTATTTCTGTCCTGAATATACAGGTCCCCTATCTAGTGCATCCCCACGAGTCAGCAGAGCTTGATATGGAACATTGCTTTAGAAACGAGCCAAGAAGAATGATGTCTTATTTTCTTCTGCCTCTCCCAGTCAGTGAAAAGTACTGAATATGTTGCCTTTGAAGAACTTCCAAGAGAGATTTTCTAGATAACCCCCTTGTCATAAAAGTCCATCAGTTTGTAAAGCCCAAGCAGCGGAGAGAACACCTAAAATATGAATTCACCTTCCTTCATTTGTCTATTCCATCATAATCCCTTCTATCCCTGATGCTGAATGCCTTGTCCCAGGATGGGCCTTGGGTTGAGGGTGGGAGGGATTTATTTATAATCTTACTAACAAACATAACAAGTGTCTTCCATTTCCCTGCCACTACTAATTTCCAAATCTTAAATCTAATTAACCTTTAAAAACTATATTAAAAGAAAGAGTACTATCTGTCCATGCAGAGTTAAGTTCCTGGGTAATCTAATGTGAAGTGTCCATCTTAGTTGAGCAGGTAATTGCCATTTCTCCAAACTGGGAGGCAAAGACCTGGTCAGAGCAATTTGGCTGAAGTTCACACCATTTAAATATACATTGACATTCCAATGGAATGTGGATGATTATGCCTTCATCTTGAGATCAAGATAAAGTCTTTTTACTCTTCCTTGGCGCTCTGCTCAACAAGAGAAGAAAGAGGCATGTACTTGTACTGAGTGATGTGAGAGGAGGAAAGAGACCTGGCTTGTTACTCCCAGACCTTGAAGCCAGGTCTTTGGGAAACAGATGCCCCAGCAGCTGCCAACCAGATAACACACTGCCACTCTACATTTCTAATCCAGAAGAGAGAATTTAAAAAAATAGTGTTTGATAGCTTGGTGGTGGTACAGGCAAAAGATATCAATTGAAACAATGATGAATTTGGAGTCAGAAAGCTTGATTTCATTTCCTGACTCTGCCATTTATTACCTGGGCATTAGGTGATTCAACAAGACCTCTCTACTGTCTGGACTTCAGTTTCTTCTTCTGTATCATGGAGAAGAGTAAGAAGTTTTCTGTTTGGGAGACAGTAGACTACATAATCTCTAAAGTCCTTTCTAACTCCAAATTTATAATATTACTAACAAACATAACAAGTATCATCTGTCTCATTTTACACATAAGGAAACCATGGCCCAAGTGATCAGTTGACTTATCTAAGGTCATAGTCATTGCAAGTAGCACAGTCAGAATCTTGCTCTGAATTCAGGAGCATTTCCACTAACCCACACTGCTACAAGAAATCTTTAATCCAAAATAAACAAGAAATTGAAATCAATTATTTCTATGGAACCAGCAGCTCCTTACAGATGACTCTTAGAAGGCAAAGAATTATAAAACCATAGAAATAAATTGAGACATATCAGATAAGTGCCAGGAGCACTGACACTCAATGCACTATTCCAAGACGCCAATGTGGCTTTTATTTTTATTTCAACTGGTGCACTTCACTTTGGACTTACTTCTTCTTGCAGGTTTGACAAAGATGAAGAAAAGTGGGTCAGTCCTTCCTTTGAGCTGGGGTTTTGATATAGAGAAACCTTTTCTTTGATTTGTTTAAGACATGGATAAAAGTTCTCCAAGCTTCCCACTCAAACCTCTGGGAATCTGCTTTAAATCTGAGCTATAGGAACCACATGCACCAATATTCTTGCAAATGACCTCCAAATTTCAGTTTCCTTGGGAACAATTTGGGATCTGACTTTTCATTCATAAGCCCACAGGGCTTGGATGCTGGTTGGAATGATACCCAAATTCTCAAAAGGATTACAATTTATTCTGTCTCAGTTTCAGAAACACTTAGACAGAAGCTTTTCCTATAAAGAATAGAAAAATGTCTGTACTATAGGATGAAAAGACTTATTACCTGGGAAAGAAAAGTAAATGGAATCTCTTCACTCCCACCTCCAAAACAGGCCATGAAGTATTCAGCAACTTGTCTTGAGCTCACAGAATTTCAGAGCTGCTAGGGATCTCAGAGACTATCTAGTCCAATTTTCATCAGAATCTTCCCACATAATAATCCAACATGTACATGAATAAGAATCTTCTTGTTTAGTATCTCCAACAAGTTTCCAATATAATAAGACCTAGATGGGCCCACAAATTCTAAGAGACTAATGAAACCTCAAGAGAGAGCAATTGATGGTTTATTGACAAAACTTGGAACCAAATATTGACAGTTTGTATACTCAAACTGTCTGTCAGGCTAAGTTACCCATTTACTACCATATTAGTGTCCTTAATAACCCATGCCCAAAAAGCTCCTGATGGAGCTTATCTACTAATTTTCAAAGCCCAAAAGTGTTTCTTATTATCAAAATTTCTCTGTTCAATTATATTAAAAGGTCTCTGACCACAAACATTATTCTAGACTTCCCAGAAGTTTTATCCTCTGCTGCTTCTACAACAATTTTTTAAATCACCTAATATTGGTTGAATCACAGTTGAATCATGGAGATTTGACCCATATTTGATTGAAGGACTAGACTGAGGGTGTATCCTGAGAAGACTAGTTTCTTTATAAGGGATGGTTTCTTTTCTATTTTGCACTTACTCCCAGTACTCTGATCATCTGATTTATCAGAAAACCAATCTGCTTCAAAACAATATTTTATTAAGTATTAAATAAAGTATGAAGTAAGTACTAAATAAAAAGATAAGTGTTAAATATTAGTATTAAGTATTAAGTAAGTATTAAATAAAAAAGGTTAGAGCTTGACTGTCTCTCCATTTTGGGATGATGTATCCCTGAAACCCAAAAAGGAAATTATTCAACCTGAAGTAAAACCATACCCATTATTTTTCAGTTGTTTTCAATAGTGTCTTACTTTACATGACCCAATTTGTGGATTTTTTGGCAAAAGTTCTGGAATGGTTTGACATTTCCTTCAACAGCTCATTTTACAGATGAGGAAATGGAGGCAAACAGGGTCAAGTGACTTGCCTATGGTCACATAGCTTATAAGTATCTGCAGACAGATTAAATTCAGGAAGATGAATCTTCCTGACCCCAGGTCCAACACTCTATCCACCATGCTCATGCTAAATTTTAGGGTTGAGACTGAATATATTTTAGTTGATCCCCAGGGATTTAAATTCTACATCTCAATGAAATACTCAAGTCAGAATGGAATTTTATGGTGTTTTATTTACAATAGAAGGAATAAATTAGGAATGGGGGAGGAGGGAAGGAGGAAGATCTGCTCCAGCCTGGTCTGAGCCAGGGGGAGTTCTGAGGCCTCAGCCAAGAGGCCTTCTCAGAGACTGTTGTCTTCAGAAGGCCAAGGAAAAGGGGAGTCAGTCTTAATACTCACCACTTGGTCCTCTCAGGAAAGCAACTTGAGGTCTCATGCTCTAGCCCTCCAAGCCAAGTACCACCACCAAGGTCTCTCTCACAGGAAGTGACATGAAAAATAAAGGCAGTTCTTTACATCACTTCCTGTGTCTCACTTGTACCAATGGTGGCTTAAACTTGACTTTGGACAGCCCAGGGGGTCAGTCAGTTCTGTTCTGATTTGTCACTTGCTAGCACATGCGGGTCATAGACCTTCCTCCCCCACAGTTAATCCTTAAGTGGGGGGGGGGGGGGATGCATACATTCCTGGTTGCTAAAATTCTAAAGACTAACCAGGGTGGAGTAAATCTAAAATTCATATCATCTAGCTTCATCCCATTGCTTTAACTAAATGGCTAGTGTCTTGTTCCTGACCTTTCATCTTTTGTATATTTGAAGAATTCCACTGAGAAGAACTCTACTACCTCCTGAGGAAGTCCTTTTTATTTTTGGACAGCTACAACATTTAAAGAGGTATCTTTTAAAAGAGACATTAGACCAGCCTAACAGGGTCCAAAGGAACTGAAATTTGCAGGGACTCAAAAAAATAGACTGGGCTGACTTGGAAAATAGTAATTTTCCCATTACTAGAGGTTCCCAAGGGAAGACTACATTGTTCATAACAGAAATTAAAAAAAATAATAACTAGAGGTGTTTATAATTAAAATAATCAAACAGTCAACAAAGAGAGGAGAAAATACACCTCCTTCCCTTCTTGATTTTCCAGGCTTCAAAACCACGTTTCTTTTGCTGTTTCATGTGGAAGCTTCCTTCATCAGTGGAGATCTCCTCAGTCTGACATATCCAACTCTCTTTCTGGTCTTATCAGTCTGAAACATCCCTCCAAAGATGCAAGATAGGTGCCCTTCTCTCACTGGCAAAATACTCCTGGACCTAGGGTCTCTCCATTCTAATACATTTTCCATGTAAGTGCTAAAGCTTGTTCCTAAAGCAAAGACCTGATCTTCTCACTCCCCTGCTCAATAAACTTTTTTACTCTCTATTACTTTTAGAACATAATATAAAATCTTCTTCCTAGAAAATGACTTATTCCTACATTTTCAGTCTTTTTTATCTCCACACATTCTGTGACCTCAGAAACAACATGCTCACTCCTTCCATTAGAGTGTGAGTTCCACAAGGGCAGAAACTATGTCTTTGTCTTTCTTTGAGCTCTTGGCTCAGGATAAACACTAACTAAAATCTT
The DNA here is from genome assembly GCF_027887165.1 of Monodelphis domestica. Taxonomy (NCBI): domain Eukaryota; kingdom Metazoa; phylum Chordata; class Mammalia; order Didelphimorphia; family Didelphidae; genus Monodelphis; species Monodelphis domestica. The sequence continues at coordinate 363,725,490 of NC_077227.1, read as the reverse complement.
ACTGACTAATTAATATCAGTAGTTTTTCTATCAATAATTTGTGTATATGTCTTCTTTTACTCCATTCACATAGGATCAATGAAATGAAGAACTAATTTTTATTTGCCTTAGTATTTGCTTAAGAATCTAGAAGTCTTAATATTATTTAATAGATCATCAACAAATATTTTTCAGATAAAAAGAAGTCATATTCATATTATGATATATCTGAAAAACAATTTCTGTCCAATAACTCTATGATGTAGATTTTCAAGCATGTGATTATCTCAGTTTCTGTGAACTTTAGATTGCTCCATCCTACTTAGTCTAACAAAAACAGGAATGTCTACATCCATACTTAAGGATTAAGTATTTAGGAGATTGGCCTGTGACAGACATGCTAGCAAATGACAAATCAGAAACAACTGACAGACCTCTGGGCTGTCCTAAGTAAAGCTTAAGCTACCATTGCTACATGTGAGATGCAGGAAAGTGATGTAAAAATCATCTATAAATTTGGCATCACTTCCCCTCTCTGATCTCTTTCTGCAGAGAGGTGGCTCTGGCAGAAGCTTGCTGAGCGTTTAGGCATCTTGGCATGGTGGCAGCCATTGTCCAGGGTTGGTGGTGAATTTTCCTTGATACTATACTGGGAGCTTAGTAGCCTAGTTCAGGTGAGGCATCTTCACTGAGTTCTCTTGGTGTTTAGGCTGATTCTTTTCTCCTTTACCTTCCAAACACTATCCTCTTAGAAAAACCTCTAATCTTCTTCAAAGACCTCGTGGTGGAGGTCTTGAAGCTTCCCCTGGCACAGGCCAGGCGGGAGAAATCCTATACCCTCCTATATTCCTTCCCTCTATGTTAATTAAAATCACCATAAATTTCCAAACTGACTTGAGTATTTTATTTGGGATTTTCTCTGGCGACCAAATAAATTTAGATTAGGTCACAACCCTCAAATTATCCTTACATTTCACAATTGAGAAAACTGAAGTTGAGAGAAAATTTCAGTCTAGTCACTACCTTTGTGAGGTAGATGATAAATGTATTCTTATCCTTATAATGACTCATACATATCTACTTAATGACATAACCAGTATTGGAAATCAGGTCTTCTGACTAAAAGTCACAAGTTCTAATCACTATTACCACCTCTTGGCTTTTGACTGGATAAGAACCCATGAAAATTCTAATGATCACGTGGCCAATGATTGGGTGCCTCTAGGTCCTGAATAAATTATAAATGCTCAAAATTATGTAAGTATATTTAATGTTAAGTAATATTTTCATAACTATTAATTCCCTCCACAAAGAGTTCCCTTGTTCCATCTAAGAATCTATTTAAAAAGAGAATTATAAAGGTTTTTAATTAAAAAGACTACTTAGCAGAGAGTTGCTGAGAAGACTTTTGGCAGGTATAGATTGATTTAGGAGATCTCTAAAATTCTTTTCAGCTCTGAAATTCTACAACTTTAAGGGAGAGAAAATAGTTGTATTAAGTTAGCTTTATACTTCAAGCTTGGCCAGATCTGCCATTTCCAGTGAAAAAATTTTTACTTTCTCAGAATTTATGAAATTGCCAGTTCTAGCAACTGTTTTTTTAAATTTCAAAAACATTTTGAAGTGATCATGTACACCCAGATAAAGTCTCAGTTGTGATAGAAAAAAAAATTTAATCACATTTTTTACCCCTAATTCTTCTGACCTGCTTAGGGAATGAAACTGAGCATAAAATGTCCCACAGATACATTTAAATCATTTCAAACAAAAATATGAATATATATTTACTGTAGTTGAAGAATTCCACTGAAACAATAACTAATTAGAAAAGATTAAAGGGACAGTATGAACAAATTCAAGATCTGCTATATAACTGGAAAAGATTTTGTTTCAAATATGGTCTGTGATGTGTTTATAACTCCACTGGAATAAAAGAAAAGGAATATTTCCTTTCTGACTCGACATTTTTTTAAATGTAAAAATACGTTTCTAACAGGTTCTATATGCAATCTGCCTAAACCATGGGTATGAATAAGGGTCAAGTATAATACCAAACAATTCATTGTTATATTTTAAGTATATGTTACATTCAATTCCTTTATAATTTCACTTCAATAGGGGATAAGAATAGTGATTGGAATTATGAATTCATTTTTCTAAGGAGTTTTCAGGAGAAAAACTCATCGAAAATATAGACTGAAAGGGGTAGCTGGGTGACTCAGTGGATTGAGAGTCAGGCCTTGAGAAGGGAGGTCCTAGGTTCAAATCTGGCCTGAGATATTTTCCCAGCTGTGTGACCCTGGGCAAGTCACTTAACCTCCATTGCCTAGCCACTCTTCTGCCTTGGAACCAATATACAGTATTGATTCCAAGACGGAAGGCAAGGGTTTAAAAAAAAAAAAAAATATATATATATATATATATGGAGGGGGGGACGACTCTTTCTGAGACTGTGAATCTTAAAGAATTGCCTAGAGCACTGAAAAATTAAGTGACTTTAGCAGGGTCTGGTCACATAGTCAGAGGTGAGACTTGAACTTTCATGTATTCCAAACTCCAAGGCTAGCTCTATTTTCTATCTCATGCTACGTCTCTACTTCAACAAACATTCATTAAACAGTTATTTTGTGTAAGGCACCATACTTCAGTAGAAATGAGACTGAAGAAAAATATTCAGTCCTTACATTCAAGAAGCTTACCAGCTAGGAGATATGGTTGGGGATTTAAACTCTAAATGATCACCCCAGTGCAAATGGAAATGGGTCTTGATCAATGACACATGTAAAACCCAGTGGAATTGCACATCAGCTACTGGAGGGGGCTGGGGGAGGGGAGGGAAAGAACATGAATCATGTAACCATGGAAAAATATTCTAAATTAATTAATAAAATGAAATTTTCCAAAAATCTAAAAGAAAAAAAGAAAAGAAGCTCATCATCTAGTAGGAAGAAGAAGCTTTCAAATCATTCATTATGATTATTTAGTTGTTTTCAATTTTGCCCAATTTTTTGCAACTTCATTTGGGATTTTCTTGGCAAAGTTATGGGAGTGGTTTGCTGTTCCTTAGCCAGTTTATTTTATAGATGAGGAAATTGAGAGGGTTAAGCAACTTGCCCAGGTGTTAAGCTATTAAGTGTCTGAGGCCAAACTTGAATTCTCAAAGATGAGTCTTCTTGATTCCTGGCCCAGCACTCTATTCACAGTATTATCTAGATGCCCTAACTCATTTTAATACAAGTTGGAAAATGAATTTTTGAAAATAAAGAACGATAGCTAGGTCAAGGCCATTGAAGGCAGTATTTTAAAAGCAAAGCAGACACACTAGGAAAAAGAAAAAAATGAGTAGAATGTCATGATGAAAGTACTAATGAAGGTATTTTATAGATGTAGAAAGAATAGTTTAGAAGAAGGAGAAAACAGAATCAGGGAAAGCAGGTACAAATTCATTAGCTGAATAGTTCCATGGCAGAGGGTCTAAAGCTAAAGAAATGCCAAAGATTTTGTCTTTGGCAAGATATTAGAAATTACCAACTGGTTGGTACATATTCATCAGATTAAGACAGAGATGTAAACCCAAGTCCTCAGACTAAATTCTGTGCTTTGATGAGGAAGACATGAAAAACAGTTGAATGCAGGAGACAACGCAAACAGCTAGCTCAGTCTGGAGAGGCTTCAGAGTGGGTGCCTACAGAGGGATGTCACCACGTGTTGGGGGAGTCTGGGGACTTCCTGGTCTCTCCTCCATCCCCCAGCAGTGGGGGCAGTTCTCCAACAGACACAAAGCTCTTTCCCCTCCTCAGGGCTCCCAGAGAGAGAGGGAGCCCCATTCTGTCATTCCTACCTCTCCTATGTTCCTCTCTTCTCTCTGCTCACACGGTGGTCCACGCAGGCCCAGTCTTTAGCAGTTTTCATCTGGACGATGGCTGCCTCCAGTCTCTCTGGTCCATCCTCTACAAGGCCTCCATGGGGATCTTCCTAAAGCCTAGGTCACACTCTGTGTGGCTCATTAAACTTCTCTGGCTTCCCATAGACTCTAGAATCCATGACTTCATCTTTATCTTTTCCTTTTAAAATGTCTATTTCCATGTAAGTTTTATAATGCATATAATTATTAGAGAAGTATATGCTTATGATCAGTAAAGAATACACACACACACACACACACACACACACACACACACACACACACACACACACACACAAAGTCAAGAATCACATGAAATGCAAAAATGGAGAAAGGTCACAATAAATGAGACCACAACTCGATCTGTAACCTTCCTCTTCCAAAAATTAAAATCAGGAATTTTTAGTCCTGGGGGAAAATAAATATTTGTTCATATAGTATTAGAGTAATATAATTTTGTACTTTTAAAACTAGAAAGAAGCTTAGTGAGCATCCATAGTAAGTCTTATTTAAGTAGCAATTGAGTTTGCAAAATACTTTGCAAACTTTAACTCCTCAGATCCAGGGTAACAAACACCAGAGCTATTCCATCTCTGATAATATAAAATGCTTGTTAATATAATTATCATATGGAATACTATTGTGCTAAAAGGAATAATAAAGTGGAGGAGTTCCATGGAGACTGGAACAACCTCCAGGAAGTGATGCAGAGCGAGAGGAGCAGAACCAGGAGAACATTGTACACAGAGACTGATACACTGTGGTATAATCGAACGTAATGGACTTCTCCATTAGTGTCAGTGTAATGTCCCTGAACAACTTGCAGGGATCCAGGAGAAAAAAACATCATTCATAAGCAAAGGATAAACTATGGGAGTGGAAACACCGAGAAAAAGCAACTGCCTGAATACAGAGGTTGAGGGGACATGACAGAGGATATACTCTAAATGAACACTCTAACGCAAATACTATCAACAAAGCAATGGGTTCAAATCAAGAAAACATCTAATGCCCAGTGGACTTACGCGTCGGCTATGGGGGGTGGGGGGGGAGGAAAAGAAAATGATTTATGTCTTTAACGAATAATGCTTGGAAATGATCAAATAAAATATATTTTAAAAAATATATAATTATCATATCAAATTTCCTCTACTCTCTGCCTTACTAAGTTTAAAGATGAGAAAACTTGAGAGGGATAAGGAAAGAAATAATATTTTCAAAGCCTTTAGTATTGTGCCTGGTACATAGACACAATATAAATTTTTATATTTTCCCTAGATCCTACCTGTGAGGTAGGTGCTATTATTAATAAAAATCTGAGGCTCATGTCTTTCTGACTCCAGGCCCAATTCTCTATCTTCTGTCTTACCTAACTGTCTCATCTGAGGCTTAGATTTTTTTTTAAATAAATGTTCAAGTTCACACATATAGTCAAAATGATCTTTATCTCCCTGAAGGAGAACGATATTCTTTGTTTTCTTGAATAGTATTAAGGAAGCCATCTATTTTTCACATACTTCATTTTAAGTGTCCTAAGACTTCTAAAATTAATGAGAATATAAATGATAGTTCACTGCTAATAAAATTTCAGGACAATTGTTACATAGGATCTAATAAATAAGAGAAGATTTGAGAAAGATTCTATGATTAGGGAAGGGAAGAAGAGAAAAGAGGAAAGGAGAGGAGAGGAGAAGAGAGGAAGAGAGGAGAGGAGAGAAGGTGGGGGTTGGAGAAGGGAGGGGAGTGGGAGAGAAGAAAAGAGAAGGACTTTCAACTAAATTCAAAGTGTGTTAAGTATCTACTTTTTGCAGAGTACTGTGCTAGGTGCTGGGTATGTCAATACACTAATGAAACAGTTCTTACCCTGAAAAACCCATTATCTAAATGTCTATTCTAAAATAAACATTTACCCTTTATATTTCCTTCCCCTTTCTGCATTAAAAGAAATGCAAGGGAAGTGCAGGATAGAGGTGTGTTATAAAAATGGATTCGGAGTCAGAGGACCTGAATTTAAATCTTATTTCTGCCAGTTATCCAGTCACTTTTCCTTTTTGAACTGCATTTTCTTCATTAATAAAATGAGGTAAGGAAAAGAACTAGATGGTCCTTTATAGATCTCTGCTCCACTTTTTGTTATTGAAGGGGCCAGAACATTTATCCTTTTGATGCTAGGCTCTGTCACAAGCCCAAGAACAGTCCAAGAATAGAGCATAAACTATGCAAAAGACCAGGAGTTGATGGAATATTAATGGACAAGCAAGAGATTGAGCATGGATAAATCTATGGCAATGTCTTCAATACCTTGTTTACACCCAAGTTAGACTGATTTGGGTTAGCCATTAGCAGAAGGTAGAACTGGAGCAAGTTGAATAGTCTGACCCAAAGAATTGTCCTTCTTAAATGCAGGTCCTCTTAGAGAGTTGTCCCTAATAGAGGACTTCAAGGATCTGTTCTTGGTTCTTATCTCTATTTTTATCAGCAACCTGTATAAAAGCATAGAAACCAAGCTGATAAAATTGAAAGAGGACAAAGTTGGATTAGAGTAGTTAACACATTGGAGTATCCAAAAATATCTTGACAAGCTAGGAAGAGGTTGAATCCAATTTGATTTTTTTAAGCTTCAAAAGCTCAAGATGGGGAAGTATGGCTAACATTTCATCTGGATATCATTTTGTGTGAAAAAATATTTGAAGACTGGACTGCAAGCTTGATAAGTGAACAGTGTGATGTGGCAGCAAAAAAAAAAAGTTAGAGTTCTATTAGGGTAAGTTGAGAGACAGTGTGAACAGAAGAAGGAAGAAAAATAGTCCCACTCTACTCTGCCCTAGTAAGGTCAAATATGGAGTACTATATTTAGTCCTGGGCACTCCATTTTAGAAATGACATTGACAAATTGGAATGAGTCCAGAAGCAGACAACTAGAATTATGAGGAAAAGGGGGAACATTTCATATGAGTAACATAAGGAGGAATTAGGAATATTTAGCCTAGAGAACAGAAACCTTTGGGTAACATGTAGCTATCTTTAAGTATGCAAAAGAGGGCCAAAATCAATTACACTGGAAACCTTAAAGAACTATATAAGTGGAAGTTATCATTATTATAACTACCCCATGATAATAACTTCCTTGAAGAATGACCTATCCTCCATTCAGAGTATGCATGTGTGAAAAAGTAGGAGAACACTGGTGCCTTGACAATACTTTGCTGACCATGAAGGTCTGTTGGGAACCTTGAAATACTAAGACATTGATAACTGTTGATGCCATGAATTGGACCTAGAGCATGGCAATCAGCATTGTGTACCTGCTCCTAAGAGTCAAAAAACAAAACAGAACAGATGGGGTAGCAATGAATGGTTAGTTGGTTCTTTTTGAAACCATCAAGTTTGCTGAAAAACTTAACGTGAAAGATAGGAATGTGAATGGTGGCCCTTTGTGTTTTTATGCAACAAGAAGCAAGGCAGTCAAGAACAAATCAGAAATGCCAGTACTTTACCTCTCCTTACATCTTAATTCTTTATTCAATCTCAAAAGGCAGTAATTTTATCCACTTATTTGACAAAAAAAAAAACACTAAATATAAAAGAATAATAATGAGATAGTGAGTTGTTCCTGAACTGATTGTATTGGAAATTAATAAAAAAGATGAGAAATTTAAAATCATCCTCATCATCACTAACTTGAAGGTTTTGCAATGTACTTTACATATCGAGCTCATTTGACCCTCACAAAAACCTTGGTCAATAGGCACTATATTCATCTCCATTTTATAGATGGAGAAACTAAGGCACACTGGGGTTAAGTGGCTTTGCTTAGGGAGACACAACTAGTAAATATCTAAGGTAAAATTGGAACTCTGATTTTCCTGAATCCAAGCTTGGAACTCTATTCACTGTGCCACCTCATTGTCACAATCAACACAATAACATTTATGTAGTACTTTAATACTTCATGATCTGTATAGCTTATTTGTACATCTTTTCTCATTTGAGGCTCACAAGCACTTTCTTAGGTTCAGGATCTCCATCTTGTTTCAACTTCATACTTCAAATGCCTAGTACAGTACTTACAGCCAATGCTTAATAAATATTTGTTATTAATTCCTTCCAAAATTACTTGGCCCTTACATACATGAGTATATATAACTGTGAGGTAGGATAGTAGATGGAGCAAAGGACCGGGAATTAAGAAGAATCAATTTCAGAAGTGCAATTCAGCCATAGACTGGCTGTTTAAACCAGAGCAAATTACTTAATTCTGTTATCCTCAGTCCCTCATCTATACAATGAGTTGATAAGGAATGAAATGGCAAAACATTCCAGCATCTTTGCCTAGAAAACCTTAAATGGAGTCAGAGTTAAACACAACTGAAACAATTGAATAACAATCTGAGTAGTGTATTCCTTTTAGTAGAAGAGAAATTCTTTGAAGTCAGGAGCTATTTTATTTTTGTCTTTTATAGAAATATAAAAGCAGGAGCTTAATAATGAATGAATAAGTGAAAAAATAATGAAAAATATTAGGCTGAAAATTTATAACATCATAGATTTAGAGACTTAAGGAACCTTAGATGCCATTGAGTCCAAACTTTTCATTTTACAGATGAGGAAACTGAGGCCAGACAGAGTTACCTGCTTTGTCTAGAGACACAGAGCAAGGAAATGTATCTGAGACAGAATTAGAACTGAAGTCTTCCTAACTTTGAAGTCTCTCACTCTATCCTCTATGCCATCTATGTGATAAATTGAAAGGAGAAAAAGAATAGACTAACAAACTTGCAGAAGGGCACAGAAATAGAAGTACATGATGAGAACTATAGTCATCCACAATCCCCTATGAGAATCGGAAAAGCTAATTTTGATTCCAGTCAGAGCTATCTCTAGTATAAGCCTTTTTATATCTCCAAGTTTGAACTTAAAACCCAGAAGAATTGGGGACAATGTCCAGAGCATTTTGAAAGCTAAAAACAAAAACTTTTTATTGATCCCTCTTCAAAATTCTGGGGACAATTCATCTCTTTGGAATTCATCAGATTGGTGTCTAGGATGAGAAACAAAAGTGGTGACTACAAAAAAGATCCACCATGTTATCTTTTCCTTAAGAACAATTTATGTAACTTAAAATAGAAGGCTAATTATATTTAGATCCTGATGCTATACTCAATTATGCCCCCTGTGATAGGAAAAGTGGCCCCAATTTCTGGCATTTATTTACAATCAATCAAATGCATCCTACTGGCATTCCTGAAAACTATGTTTTTATCTTAATGTGGAGATAAACTTTATGATCTTTAGTTATACAAAAAAAAAATCCAAATGTAATTTTGTCCAAGCTCTGGGGAATGATAGATTTTAAGCTGAGGTTTGAACTTTGATATATGGCATTAGATGGACTAGAGGGAAGAATTAATCTGGAAATCCAAAGACCTGTATTCTAACCCAAGCTAATTAGTTCATGACTTCCACTTACCTCCTTGTTTCATTTCCCTAATTTGTAACAAAAGGTACTGGATTCAATGACTTCTGAATTCCTTTCAAGCTTTTATGACTCTATTTTTTCCTCTGTAAAGCTATTGTATTCTTCCCACATCATTGCTCTGAACTCTTGATTCCCATTTAAGCAAATAAAGTAGCTTTGCTTCGTTACAGACAAGAGATAGTAAAAATTAATAATAATAATAATAGTTTAAAGGTTTGCAAAATATTTCACATAAATTATTTCCCTTAATTCTCCTCCATGATGTGGGTTCTTTATAATTTTCATATTTGAGATGAGAAAACTGAGGCAAAGAATTTAAGTAACTTGATCAGGTATACACAGTTAGTAATTGTCTAAAGAAGAATTCTGATGCAGTCCTTTCTCACTCTATGGTCTGCACTCTAAGAACAATACAATATAACTTGATCCCCTGGCTTCTTTTTGTAACACAATGAGAATTATTTGATTTGTTAAGGGGTAGAATTCTTTGACACTTGGAGGAAGAGTCTTGGAGCTGGATGAGGGGCATTCAGCTGTTTAGCTGTTGCCTTCTGGAAAGGAAAATAGCATAACCTTTGAATCAGTTTGACTGATGGCTTCTCTGAGGCAAGAGATTGAATTTTGATTTATAGGATAAGCAATGAATTTGCTAGTGGGGAATATCCTATATATTTTTTTAAAAATTGAAATTTGAATATAATTGGAATTAAGCCTTTGAGGATATGTCATTTATTCTGTATGTAGCTTCCTTTTAGTTTAATGTTTCCTTCATTTAAAATATAGACAAGCAGAGACTGGAGGGATATGGTGACAGATTGGCCCATACAATTATTCAAATAATAATAAGGCACAATAATGTGAACTGTTGATTTTCTCCCTCTGGTTCCTGCAGCCCAGATGCTTTGAATAGGCTCCAATGATTTCCTCCTCTGCCTAGAATTAAAGTAGCATCTTCTTATTGCAACAATTAAGGTTTTCTATAATCTTGTTTAAGCCCTCACTTCTAACTTCATTTTCCATATTGTCTAACATAAACCCTCTTTTCCCTCCATGCTGGTCCCCTCATTGGTCCTCCAACATGCCATGCTTTATCTTTGACTTCAATCCTTTGCTCCGATCACTCACTCTTCCAGTATAGATTGAAATCATCATCCAGTGACCAACTCTTTTAAAACTCCTAGAGTTGAACAAAGCGTTCTAAATGATGCTCTGACTTAATCCCTGGCTAATAATTAAATTTCATTAGGGTCCTCAAATCCACCAAAATACTAAAAGTAATAAGAGACCTGGGATTCTTGGAACTAAGAGGATAGATCTTGAGTACTTGCTAGGGGCTGGGAAGGTGGTTACTTCTGTTCATGACCTGTATGCTATCATCTTGAGATGTAGCTAAAGGACTGGCATTAGAGTTTAATCTCTCTTAAAATTTGGAATTTGGGTTATTAACTACACATAGGAACTCCTACATCCATCTGAAAGTTTTAACTTAATTATTGACAAGTTATCTAGTATAAACAATCTGTGACTAGGGGTAGATTTGAGTGAATCCAGAGTACATAACACTTCCCATAGTATAACTGAGAAGACCCTAATAGATTCCCATCAAAGTCCTGCTGCCCTCTCTAAAATTCCTCATGATGCAATGAAACAACCAGATTTGGAATCAGAAGATCTAGATTTATGTCCTAACCCTACCATATATACTACTTGTGGGTCCTTGGAGAAGTCACCTAACTTCTTTGATCCTTAGTTTCTTCATTTGTAAAATGAGTTTAGCCAATTGATTGATAAGACCACTCCCAACTCTAAATCCATGACACTATTTTTAAGAGATACCTCTTTGTTCAAATTATACTCTCCTTAGAGGGGTAATATTTAGTTACCAAATACTGATCTGAAGGACTTGGCAGTGTCATGTATCTGATTTGGTGATTTGGAGTGAAGAGTTACTACTATGTAGCCTGGCTTCTTCAACTAGTACAAGGACACAGAATCCAAACTTGCTTCTCCCAATGGCAAGATTATCATCAAGATATGCAAGTTTTGTTTAATTAATATTTGGCATAACAAAAAATGTGGATGAAGAAGTCTTACTATGTTATTAAAAATCATGCTAATATGCACAATACACATTTTAATAATAAATTAAAATAACAAGTCAAAACATTATATAGTGCATTCACACATAATAATGCAATGAAGGGATACAATAAAAAAATTTGAAGAGACAATTACTTCTGAATTAATATTTGGTGAAACATAAAACAACCATGTTCTCTAGTATTAAAAAAGTTAAAAGTTTGGAGATTCATTCCTTGTTTTGTTTCATTCCCATAGTATGTTTTTGTTGTTGTTCAGTAATGTCTGACTCTTCATGATCCCCTGGACCATAACATGTCAAAAAGTGTCTATATGCTTTTCTTGACAAAATACTGGAGCAATTTGCAATTTTCTTCTCTAGTGGATTAAGGCAGACAGAAGTTAAATGACTTGCCCAAGTTAACAAAGCTAATAAGTGTCTGAGGATAGATTTTGAACTAAGATCTTTCCAATTCCAAGCCCAATGCTTTATTTGCTGAACTATCTGCCTCCATAAAGAGAACTAGATTTTTGTTGTTTTTGTTCTTAATTTCATTACAAAGAACTGGCAGACTTCTTTTGTTGTTGTTTTAGTCATATCTGACTTTTTGTGATTTTTTTTTGGTGGGGGGAGGTTTCTTGGCAAAGATACTTGAAATGGTTTGCGATTTCCTTCTTCAGTCATTTTACAGATGAGAAAACTGAGACAAATAACATAAAGCGATTTGCCCAGTGTCCAGCACCAGATTTGAACTTGAATCTTCCTGATTATGGTACTAACATTTTATCTACAGCTATTTACCTATCCTGCAAAATATATACATAAATGCTTAATTTCTCTTTCACATATACACACGTATGTACAAGCTAAGAGGTATACATATGATTCCTCCCTCAAAAAAGCAAACAAATAACAATTTTAAACCATCTGACCAGAAATAGAAAACAAAAGAATTTATGAAGCAGATTGCTAATTTGGTTCAAAGGGATAAAATTATGAGCTTGATATGTCATAGTAATGAAACCATAGTTAGCCAGGCATATTCTGGAACTCTCTTTTCTCTGAAATCATAACATCTAATATTTTCTTGATTTGCCTCAATAATAATTTTATCTTTTAAAAGATTAATAAATTTAAAAAATATATTTTAGATTTAATTTTCACCAACAAGGAGGAATTGATTGCTGAAATAGAAATGGATAGGAACCTGAGGAGCAAATGATTTCTCCTTCAAATATTTGTGAAAGAAAAAGTGTAAATCCAAACACACCATGTACCTTGTACTTTGGATTCAGGGAGAGCCAATTTCAATGTATGAAGGAAAAGGATAGGTAAGTACATGAACTATATGAATACTAGTTCTACAAGAAAGTCATCCCAAGAAGGATGGGAAACTTTCAAAAATGACATTTTGAAGGTTCAAAGAGAAACAATTCTGAGAAAAAGGAAGGTAAAGAGTTTTCTAAAAAAGACAAATGTGGATTCATATTGACCAATCTGAACTAAAAAAAAATTAGGAAAATGGAAACAAAGACAGTTAATAGAGGAAGAATACAAAAGCATGACTCATTTTCAAAAGAATGTCAGTTATGCTAATTCTCAGAATGACCTAATGCCAGTAAGAATAGCTAAGGACAGCAAAAAGATATTTTTAAACCATATTGAGGAAAAGAGAAGGAACAAAGGAAGTATGGGGCTACTTCTCCTGATGGATAGAACAATATAATGAAATATGAACTTTTGAATACTTATTTTGCTTCTTTCTGTTTTCCCTATCAATTAAAATGATCTTTGAACCAGAAAGGATGTCAATATGGGATGAAAAGTAGTTGAGAGCAGAAGACAATAAGAGAACATCTAGCTACCATTGATATATTCAAGTCACCAGATCCCTATACACTACTGGATGATACTGGAAGAACTGAAAGATTTAATTGTAAAACCATCATCTCTAGTCTTGAAAAATAAAGAACAAGAGTGATATGGCAACATAACAGAAGAATAATATTTCAATATTTTTTAAAAATACAATGGAGTCTATAAGCTATGCTGCAATGAGTTCTACTTTGATGTTTTGTAAAATTCTAGAGTGTATTGATACAGGGAAGAGTTTTAAATATCAAAAAGGGAAACAGTGATCACCAAAAATAAATATGACTTCATAAGAAACAGGTAATATCAAGGTACCCTTAATTTCTTTTTTTTAAATCTTTCTTTTCCAATGTTCAATCCATTTATTTGTCACATAAATAGCAAAAGTTATTTCAAATGATAAATAGGAGAGGATGCAGGAAAACAAGCACATTAATGCATTTTTGGTGGAGCTTGGAATTGGTTTAGTCATTCTTTAAAATGATTTGAAACTATACCTCAAAGTTACTAAAACTACACTTACACTTTAAGTTAATTCCTTTTGGGGTGGGGTGGAGGGGGAGGGAGGCCAAGATTATTAGACTAACCATCAAGGAAATGCTGTAATTTACCTAAATTTTAGCTAAGTATTTGACAATCATACTAATCATGTGGACAAAGTGGTGTAATGTGGTCCAGATAGTAGTACTATTATATAGAACTAAAATTAATTGATTAATTGGGCTTAAAGAGTAGTAATTTGTGGTTGAGTGTAAGTTATCTTAGAGGAAGGTCTGTATCAGAGTGCTCTAGGCATCTGTGCTCAACACTTAGCTTTTTAACATTTTTATCAGTGACTTGAATAAAGGTCCACATGGCATATTGATCAGATTTGCAAAAGAAATAAAGCTGAGAGAGAGAGAGAGAGAGAGAGAGAGAGAGAGAGAGAGAGAGAGAGAGAGAGAGAGAGAGAGAGAGAGATCCTGACACATTGGATTACAGAGTTCTTTACCAAAAAATAAATAAATAAATATTGACTGACTAGAATGTGGGGCAATAAACAAAAACATGCCATTTAATAAGGATAAATGTCAAGTATTACCCTTGGGTTCTAAAAATCACCTTCATAATTATGATATTAAAAGGCGTGGTTAGATAGCAAACATTGATCTGAAGATGCCAGATATTTTAGTGGAGAATATGATTTAAGATGAATATGAGACAACAATATAATTTGACAGCCTAAATATTGTGAATAGTGAATCAGACTCTCTGTCTATCAATCAGTTACTTAAGTTAATCAGTCAGAAACTTAAGTACCCCTACTTAGTACCTTACCAGTCACTAGGTATGAAGAGTTCACAAGTCACTTGCTAGACTGGGTGACAACTCCAGAAGCCACTGCCCCCACAGTGCTAGGCAAATTGAAAGACTGAAATTGGTTCCTGTAGAGTGGGGAAAGGACAGGAAGTGATATGGGAAAAGGTCTATAAAAATTCCTGAACTTCCTGTTAAAGGGACTTCTCCTTGAGACTTCTCCTTCAGAGTTCTTCTTTGGATCTTCTTGGATCTTCTTTGGATGCTTCTTAGATCTTCTCCTTTGGACTTCTTCTTTGAAGGATGGCTTCTTGGGGCTTTTGGGCTTTGACTTCAACTTGGAGCTTTGGAGCTTTGGGCCTTTCAACTGGAGTTTATGGCTTTGGGACTTTGACTTTCAACTTTGGAGCTTCTTGGAGTAGGGGACTTTCTTGTTGGTTTCACTGCTGCCTCAGTGAGCTTAGCTCATGAAGGTTTTTCTGCATTGGGACCTTGCCTGGATCCTGCCTGGCTTGCTGGTGAGTGACTAGGATTTCCACGTGGAGATTAGAATTCTGTCAAGGAGTGAGCTTCATTTCACCAGATCAGCATTTAGGGTAGGCTAGGCAGTCTCCTTACCTCTTTCCCTTCCACATTTCCCTCTTTTTACTAATATTCCAATTAAACAAAATTGTTAAAAGCTCTCACAGTTTTCCTGACTTAAGGAATAATAATTGGCAACCACTTTCTTATAACTCTCTTATTTAGTCAAAACATCAATTTAACTATTATAGTATCTAATGTAACCATAAGCTTGATTGAGAAAGCTTTATGTTCAGTACTTGGGAAATGACTGTGTCACTGAAATATGCCATAGTCAGACTATATCTGCATCATAATATTTGATTCCAAGTGCCTAAATTTAGGGGAAATATTGGTAAATTGGAGATTATCCAGAGGATAGCAACCAAGATGACAAAGGGTCTTGAGATCATCTTAAAAGAGGAACAGTTGAAATAACTTCGAATGGTTAACCCAGAGAAGATTGATGAGGAACATGGTAGTTGTGTTTAAGTATTTGATAGGCCATCATGTGAAATATCAACAACATGGAAATAGGTCTTGATTGATGATGCATGTGAAACAAGTCGAATTGCTCATTGGCTATGGGGTGGGGAAAGGAGGAGGGAGGGGGAAGTAGTATGAATCATGTAACCATGGAAAAATATTCTAAATTAATTAAATAAAAAAGACAAGGTTCACTATACTATATTGCATTCCATCATCAATATAAAGATTAATGTCCTTGTTTATAAATTAATGGTCTACATTTTGGATCATGACCTCTGGCATGATCAAAAATTTGAGCACGCATCCTTAATGTTTCTATGTATGTATATAAATGTCTATGTAGACACACATATTCTTTTATATAAAGTACATGTATTTTACAGTGAAATAAACTGTGTACATTATAAAACTTACACAAAATGAAATTTAGAAGATTAGATGAAAATAAAATATTTCATCCTTGAGTCAATGATAAACAGCATGGGATAATGAATAAAGAACAGGTCTTACAACCACAAAAACTTGGGCTCAAACTCCAATTCTAATCCATACTGGTTTTGTGACCATGCGTAAGTAATTTATCAGCTGGGTTCTCTACATAATTTTCTAAGAGTGCAAGTTACAGAGAAAGTGCCAAACTGCATTGATAAAGGGAATTTTCTCACTTGGAAATTCCCTGTGCAAATGAAATTACAGATCCATTTACTCCTGATATCCCTCATGTGGCACTTATCTAAGTCTTGAAAGCTTGGACTTTTAAAAGAAAGATGTGATGAGGGTATACATTCCAGGTACAGGGACAGTGTGGACAAAGGCACCAAAGTAGAAAGAGTGTAATTCATGACCAAGGAATGAGATAAAGAGGAAGATAAATGAAAAGCTGGAGCAAAAGCCCCAGGGAACTCAGTCCCTCCCATTTCTCCTTCACATAGGCTGAGCACCATTTTTGTTAGGTGGTTTATTATCTACCATGCCTCAAAAAGCATCTTTGACAAAATATGGTTCGAAGCAGCCTGAAGGGGTGGAGAGGCTGCTGTCTTAATAGTGCAATTGCAGTGTATTTGTCACATTGAGAACATTAAACTAATCTGTCCCATTAGAGAAAGAGCATCATGGAAGCCTAAAGGAAGTTTTTGTGAAGCCTTTTAATTTTATATCGAAAGGATGAATAAAAAATGAAAGCAAAAATTTAGAGAAGGCAAAAAAAAAAGCCTGATAAAAAATTGTTTCCTTGTGTTTCCCCTTGAAATGGCAATGATTTCCACCCAAAATGTCACCATGGACCCTCAAGGAAATTATCTCATAGCAGATTATAGTGTTACAGAAGGGAAAACAATAGTTTCACTTTCAATAGTACTTAGTTGATATTTTAGTAGTGAGTTTTATTTTTTTTATCTTTCTTCTTTCACTTAGCACAGACCATTGCAAATAATAGCTGCTTAATGAATATCTAAAGAAAGGTGGGAAATGAAAAAGAGAGGCAGTTGGGCAGAGAGGGAAGCAGAGAGGAAGGGAGGCAGGCAAAGAAGACAAGGCAGCTGGAGACTAATCATGGTTAAGGGCTTAAAGGAATATCAGACCCAAGTTAGAGATGGCTCCTAGGAATGTTAACCTAGAAGGATGTTAAAAGGTACATTTTAAAAGAGTTACCTAGAAGGATGTTTTCCTAAAGTATATCTGAAAAATGCTCATGATTTCAGGAAAGGTAGCGTTAAGCAAAACTGAGTTAAGTGGCCACCCTAAATAATTCAATTTGAGGGCTACTAGGTCAACCAGTATCTCTCTGTCTCTGTCTGTCTGTCTGTCTGTCTCTCTCTCACACACACATACACTTTATCATCATGCTACCCTCCCCTCCCTCACCAGTGAATTGTCATAATACCATCAACTTCCAACATATTTTGGAAAAAAAATCAAACTTACCTGGTAAAGTCAATATTTTGAGCTATCATCAACCTTTGATTTCTTAGTTTTCATTTTTAAAAATCAGTTTAGTCTAAGCAGATGACTTAATCCTGAGGAGTATGAGATGTGATTGTGTATTTAAGGGAAAGGTTTGGGAGAGAATTTCTGAAAACAGCTATTGTAGAACAATATCACTTAATGCTTGTACAATTTATTTACCATTAAAAATGCCTTCATATGCAATATCTCAAGTGATCCTGATGACAACCTTGAAAAATACATGAGGCTGTTAATCATTCTTTCTATTCAATCGATGTACATATGGTTTTGGTGACTTTCCTAAGGCCATATAATGTTATTTGTGAAGATGGAAATAAAATCCAAATCTCCCAACTCCCAGCTCAGTGTTTTTAAAGAGACAAAATTGTCTAGGTCCCATTAGTAAAGTGCAATCTGTATTATCCTCCTCAGAGAGAAATTTAAAAAAAAAGTTGTTACTGCTTTTGATTGTAACTCCTAATTGATTCTCTAAATCTAAACCAGTGGCCAGCATTCCCTGTGTCAATGAATCTATAGAGACACAATTAAAAAAAGAGTTAATTTACTTGTTTAATGATCCAATCTAGCTTACTATCACCTAGATGACTGTGAAAAGGCAGAGGCCCTCTATGTTGTATAAACTCACAGAAGATCAGAATACATGAAGACCTTAGATGTCTTCCACTTCAATTTCCCACTAAATGCCAGAATCTCTTCTACAGCTACCTTGACAGATTGTCCTGACTATATCTAGACTATGCACATAACAGGGGATCATTTTACCTGCCATCTCTGGTATGCTTATAATTTTGTCTTTCTCACCTTCATCTTTTAGAATATTTACCTTGTGTCAAGACTCAATTCCAGTAGTCTTCTACATGAAGAAAATTCATATCCCTCCTTTCTCTCCAAATTAAAATTTATATACTAAAATTAAAATGTATATACTAATATATAGATACAAACACATTTTATATATATATTTATATATGTGTAAATATTAACCTATAAAATATATTTATATATTAATGTATGTAATTTTATATATTTATATATACATGTATATATGATAAATACATATGTTTACATATACATATATTCATATATAATATTTGCTTATCTTTATTTTTCCCTCTGTGAGATCCTTGATACAAGGCATTATGCTCATTTTATTTGTATTCTGCAAATACATATGTACTTTCTATCTTCCACATTAGAGTATAAACTCCTCACAAGTAGGGATTGCTTTTTTTTCTTTGTATTTATATTCCCAGCACCTAACACAGTGCCTGACAAACAGTAGGTGATTAATAAATGTTTGTGGACTGGCTTATTGATCAACTTATTATGTGATTCTGACTCAGGAAAGCATAATTACTCTTATAGAAGAAAGTTGTATGGTTAGATCAAGTCTGCTTTTCAAAGTTCAGATGAGCTAAATATACAGAAGGTCACTATCTATAGAATGGCTTAGTGATTGTTTTTGGCTTGTCCAGTGATGAATAAATAGACATAATACCAGAGGAGCTAAAATCATATGAACTTTAACAATTCTGTTAGAAATGAAACCAGAAGAAAGAAATGAGTTAATAATCAACAAGCATTTATGAAGTGCCTACTAAGTGTCAGGCAACCTCCTAGATACTGGAGTTTGTTTTCTTTTATAAAAAGAATACTTGAAAGATGCTGTACAAGTGCCTTGGAGAGGTAGAAAAAGGAATTGGCTGAATTTGTTCTATTTTATACTCAAAGGCAACAAGGAACTTCATGGGAAATTTGACAATTTCATATTGCAATATTCATGTCAAGTATTTGCAAAATACACATACACATACACTCAAAAGAGTGTATGCAAAGCTTGAAGAGGTAGAAAAATTCTATGAAGATCCTGATAAGACCCTTCAAATTAAATCAACATACACTTTATTAGTTTGTGGCTTAAATACAAAGATGGCATTAAATGAGGATGATGAGGAATAAATCACAAATCATATGTCAGGAATGACTGAGAGAAGCAAAAGACTGATAGACCACCCAGAAACCCCACACCTCAACATTGTGAACATTTTCTTCAAAAAAATTACTTGACAAATGTGGCAATCAATAAAAAATATATCAGAAAAGAAAATCAATTGATCATATTTTAACTAAAAGAACAATAAGCAGCAAAGCATGATGGAAAGAATGCTAGACTAAGAGTCAGGAAGATTCCAATTTAAATCTCACCTCAGATACCCACTAGTATGAACTTGGGCAAGACATTTAACTTCTCCAGCCTTCTGTTCTTTGGAAATAAGAGAGTTTGGACTATCAATCAGTAAATGTTTATTAAGTGCCTACTTTGTTCTATGCATTGTGCTCATGGCTGAGAATACAATAAAGAGGTAAAAAAACAGTCTCTGTCCTCAAGGAATCTGCAATTTGATGAGGAAGAAAGCAAAGAAATAAACATATACAAGATAAATAATAGAGGGAAGGCCCTGGAATTAAGAGGGGTTGGGGAAGCCTTCCTAGAGAAGGTCATAATTTAGTTGGGACTTAATGGGAGAGATCAAGGAAGAACATTCCAGGCATGGGAGAGAGAGAGAAAAAATACCTAGAGCTGAGAGGTGGAGAGTCTTACTTATGGAAGAACTTAGGGAGTCAGTGTAACCTAATTGAAGATTCCAGATAGGGGAATAAGGTGTAACAAGATTTAAAAAGGTAGGAAGGAGAGTGCCAGTCCAGCAGTTAGGAGGATCTGGGTTAATATCTGGCCAGACACTTCCTAGCTGTGTGATCATGAGTAAATCACTTTGATTGCCTACTCTTCTATCTTAGAATCTCTACTAAGACAGAAGGAAAGAGTTTAAAAGCAAAAATTAAACAAAACAAAAATAGAAAGGCACTAATTCATGAAGGTTTTTGAATGCCAAATAATGAATTGGAATGGAAAGAGACTTGATTATAATTGCAATAATCCAGACAAGAAGTGATGAAGGATTGAACTAGAGTGGAATCAATTTCAGAAAAAAGAAGGGGACATATATAGGAGATGCTGCTAAAATGAAAATTAGATTGCATATAGGAGGGGAGGTGGTAAACAATGAGGAATCAAAGATGACTCTTAGGTTGTAAGCCTGAGAGATTTGGAGAATACTGTTGTCCTCTATAGTAGGTACCAAAGGGGGTAGGGCACAGTTTAGGGGGAAAGATAATAAGATTTGTTTTGAATATACTGAGTTTTAGATGTATACTCAACAATCTCAATCAAGATGTCTGAAAGGCAGGCAGGCTGTAGAGATATGAGATTAGATGTCAGCAAAGAAATTGGGGCAGGATAGGTAGATTTGAGAATTATTAGCATAGAGAAGATAATTAAAACCTTGGGAGTTTGTGAGATCACCTAGTATAGAGGGAGGAGAAAAGAAGCACCAGGACAGAATCAGAATACAAAGTGTCATCTATAGATCTAGAAGAGGGCCCAACAAAGAAGATAAAGAAGAAGCAAACAGAAAGGAGGAGAACCAGGAGAAAGTAGTGTCCCGAAAACCTAGAGAGAAGAGATTATCAAGAAGACAGTGATCAGCAGTGCAGAAGAATGTAGAGAGGTGTAGAAGAATGAATATTGAGAAAAGCTATTGCATTTAGCATCTAAGAGATCATTAGTGTAGATGATCAAGTGAAGTGAAAGCCAGTTCTAGTGAAGGGAGGTTCTAAGTTCAGATATGACCTCAGACACTTCCTAGCTATGTGACCCTTGGCAGGTCACTTAACCCCCATTGCCTAGCACTTACCACTCTTCTGCCTTGGAACCAATGCACAGTATTGATTCTAAGATTTTCAATTTTATTTTTATTGTCATACAAAACCCACTTCTGTATTGGTCATTGTTGTAAGAGCAAACTCATACATAACTCAAACTCCCAAATAAAAATATAAATACACTGATGTTGAAGACAACTCTTAGCATTTTAATTGGTAAAGAAATTTGGTGCAAAGTGGTTATTTAGTAATTTTCTAGTCATGTCTGGCTCATTGTGACCCTATTTGGAATTTTTTTGGCAAAGACATTGCAAGAGTTCATCATTTCCTTCTCCAGCTCATTATACTAACAGAGGCCAACAGGATTAACTGATTTGCCCAGGATCACACAGTTAGTGAGTATCTGAGTCTAGATTTGAACTCAGGAAACCTTCCTGACTTAGGAACAGCATTTTATCCACTGTGTCGCCTCCTAGCTGCGGTGGAAATAACACTAACTTTGCAGTCAAAGGATAAGAGATGAAACACTAGTTCTGTTATTTCATTAGCTATGTGGTCATGAGCTCATCACAAAACGTCTGTAGTACACTTTCCTTATATTTAAAATGAAACCGTTAGAAGAATGACCCTTAAGATTCTTTTCAGCCCTAAATCTTGAAACCTATGAGGCAAGGTTATAGTCTCTACTTCCATCGCCTTCATCATCTTGATTTGGGGGCAGGGGGTGTTATTGTTTCATTTTTTTTTTGTCTTTTAAATGGTTTTGGCCTTAATTATGAGGTGGTACTTTGTCACATAGACTACACTTTCATGACCTTTCCACAGTCTCCCTTGGCCCTCTGACAAAGTTCAGGAATATTGCCAAACAAGGGTAAGATTACAGCCCAATTTTACCAGGTAATAGAAACATATTTACTTCCCTGGATAGAGGAGGTAATACTATCTTCCAAAAGGGTATTCACCTTTGTAATTGTAAAAGAATCATATTTTCAGCTAGACAAAAAAAAATCCGAATATAAAAGAATGAATGAAAATACCCTTATCCATTACATAATATGTACAGGACTCTGTGTTTGTAGGATAGTGATGTGCTTATATAAACAAAGGTAGATTAGAATACTAAATAGGACTTCTTAAAGAAAGGAGTTCCTGCTTATTAACCATAAATGTCCCATGACCTCTCTGGGTCTCACTTCCTCACCTATAAAATGAAGAGATTTAGATGGTCTCTTAGGTCCCTTTCATCTTTAATCCTATGAGCTCTTATTTGTGACCTGAAATTAGAGGTAAGATAATTTTCTATGAATTGGGGATCATCAAATAGCCACCTTTCAGACCACCTGAACATAGCCTCCTTGATGTCTAAATCAATGATAAATCTGCTCTTTCTGAATTATTACCAAATAAACAGGTCCCTGGTCCCTTTGTAGTATGGGAGTGCATTTTTATGCATTTGGAAAGAGAAAAGGAAAACTTTCTGAAAGCTCCTGTGTGTTGCAATCATTAAATAATTAAGCCTCAATTACCTGAAGGTACTTGAATACCTTTTCCCTATGGAAAGGCTGGAGCTGAAGTGGATATATATGTAAATGCAAGACCTAAAGAAGCTTCCAGCATCTCGGATAATTCTTAGCAACTATCCCAAGTTTTTTCCAATTTTTTTTTAACAGAGCTTTCCTAGCCCCCCTATTCTGAACCATAGTTATAGAAACATCATCTCCTACAATGTTGCCAAACTAAAATTATAGCAAGTCTCTCTACCCACCTAAGAAGTATCTTTTTTTTTATCAATTCTGTCATCAATGACTTTAAGCCTCAGTTAGAGGGAGAGGGGGAGGGATGAATAAGGATCTTGTCTTGAATTTCAAAATGGAAACCACATTTTGGGATCAGATTTGTCTTTTTAAACCTGAAATTAAATATAATTATCACTTTATGAGAGAAAACAAGATTGAAGTGAAGATCCTTTGACTTTTTAATCACATCCTTTTAAGAGAGAAATTGATTATATTCTCATAAATCTTAGGAGGGAGATATGGGGGGGGGGGATGAGAGACAGAGACTGAGACAGAGACAGAGATAGAGGGACAGAGAGAATCAGGAAGATTCATTTGGCCAAAATCCAAGCACTAGGTAAGTAACACTAGGGAAATTCCCTTAACCTCTCAAGTCCTCAATTTCTTTATTTTTACTAAGTATAGATCTCTTTATTCACTCCCAGCCCCAAATAAGTGATTCCAAGAGTCTCACAATCTTTTAGGAATCAGAAAACCTGCTTTATTATTCCTCCAAACTACTCTCCATAAACATATATATATATATATATATATATATACACACCAAGAGCTCAGTGTTCAATTCCAAAACTTTAATTCTTATATCAAACAAAGGCCTGAAAATAGCAGTCTCCCTGATTAAATGCAGACAAGTTGGATTGCCTAAAGTGGAACTATTATGGTGACTATGTATATTCTCTGAAGTGAACTAAGCTTTGAAAATAAGCAACCAAATATATTTTATAAAACTAAAAAAAAAGGAGTTTCATAGACTCTTTCACATTAAGAATATAATTTCTTAATCAGTGACTACTGCAATACTTTCAGTCTTAACATTATCCAGAAACATTGACATTCCACTTGCTAGTGAAGTATTCTATGCAAGCAAAAACTCAAAATTCCCATCATCAGCCTTGTCCTTCCTATCAAATCTTTCTTCTACTAATGAATGTACTTTTTCCACTATAGTTAAGGTAGCCATATTGATTCTTGATCTTCTTCCTTACTTTGCCTCACCATATTTGCTTCACTCCTACCTATACTCTTATACCTATACACCCATGATCAAAACAGTGGCATCTCATTGACTACATCATTGTACACCAGCGAGACATCCAGGATTTAAAGATCACCAGAGCCATGAGAGGAGCTGAATGCTGGACAGACCACCGATTGGTTAGAGCGACTTTTCAAATGCGCATTGGGCCTCACCATCCAAAACGTGCCCAGAGAGTTTGCACATTTTACAACATGAGTCGTCTTAGAGATCCATCTTATTTGCAAACATTCCAGTCTTGCCTGGATGACAAGCTGTCTGCCAAGGGACCACTCACTGGAAGCTCAACCGAGAAATGGAACCAGTTCAGAGATGCAGTGAAGGAAACATCAAAGGCAGTCCTAGGCCCAAAACAACGCAACCACCAGGACTGGTTCGAAGAGAACAACACTGCTATTGAAGACCTATTGAGCAAAAAGAACAAAGCCTTTATGGAGTGGCAAAATAACCCAAACTCTGCTCCTAAAAAGGACAGATTCAAGTCTCTCCGAGCCACAGCGCAGCGTGAGATTAGGAAGATGCAAGACCGATGGTGGGAAAAAAAGGCAGAAGAAATCCAGTGGTTTGCTGATACAAAAAACTACAAACAATTTTTCAGTGCCCTCAAGACTGTCTATGGGCCATTAAAACCCACCACCACTCCCATACTATCCTCTGACGGTGACATTCTCATAAAAGATAAAAAAAAGCATCAGCAACAGGTGGAAAGAACACTTCAGTCAGCTTCTCAACCGACCCTCTTTAGTCGACCAAAGCCCCCTTGACCAGATCCCCCAAAACTGCACCATTGAACAACCTGATGTCCCTCTTTCAATAGAGGAAGTCCAAAAAGCCATTAAACAAATAAGTGCAGGCAAGACACCCGGTAAAGATGGGATCCCAACAGAGGTGTAGAAGGCCTTAAATGGAAAGGCACTCCAGGCATTCCACATAGTGCTGACCAGAATATGGGAAGAGGAAGACATGCCCCCAGAACTCAGAGATGCTTCCATCATAGCCCTATACAAGAACAAAGGCTCACGAGCAGCCTGTGACAACTACAGAGGCATCTCACTACTCTCCACTGCTGGAAAGATCCTCGCCAGTGTTATAGTCAACAGACTCCTGTCATCTGTTTCAGAGCAGAACCTGCCTGAATCACAATGTGACTTCCGACCAGATCGCAGCACCATCGACATGGTCTTCACAGTGAGGCAAATGCAGGAAAAATGCCTTGAGCAGAACCTGAGTCTCTAACTTGTCTTCATAGACCTGACAAAGGCGTTCGACACAGTGAACAGGGACGCATTGTGGGTGATCCTCAGCAAGCTCGGTTGCCCAGCAAAATTCGTCAAACTGATCCAGCTCTTTCATGTCAACATGACAGGGGAAGTCCTATCTGGTGGAGAGACTTCTGATCGCTTCAACATCTCCAATGGTGTGAAACAAGGCTGTGTCCTTGCTCCGATACTATTCAACCTATACTTCACCCAAGTATTATGACATGCTGTGATGGATCTAGACCTGAGCATCTACATCAAATACTAACTGGATGGCTCACTATTCGACCTTCGCCGCCTGACTGCAAAAACAAAGACAACAGAGAGACTCATCCTGGAAGCTCTCTTTGCAGATGACTGTGCTCTCATGGCCCACCAAGAAAATCATCTCCAAACCATTGTGGACAGGTTCTCTACTGCAACAAAACTGTTTGGCCTGACTACCAGCCTCAGCAAAACAGAGGTGCTGTTCCAACCTGCACCAGGGAGGCCAACTAACCAGCCATGCATTACAATCGACGGCATGCAGCTTTCTAACGTCAACACTTTCAAGTACCTGGGCAGCACCATCGCCAACAACGGGTCCCTAGACCATGAGATTAATGCCAGGATCCAAAAGGCCAGCCAGGCACTCGGGCGGCTGCGCTGCAAAGTCCTCCAACACAGAGGTGTAAGCACTGTGACGAAGCTCAAAGTGTACAAAGCAGTGGTCCTCAGCTCGCTCATGTACGGTTGTGAGACATGTACCGGAAGCACATGAAACAGCTGGAGCAATTCCACCAACGCTCCCTCCGTTCAATCATGAAGATCCGATGGCAGGACCGAATCACCAACCAGGAAGTTCTCAACAGAGCCAACTCCACCAGCATCGAAGTCATGGTCCTCACAACCCAGCTACGATGGTCTGGACACGTCATCCGCATGGACCCACAGCGAATACCAAGACAGGTATTCTACGGTGAGCTGTCAGCTGGACTCAGGAAACAAGGCCGACCAAAGAAAAGATTCAAGGATCAGCTAAAGTCAAACTTGAAGTGAGCTGGCATTACACCAAAGCAACTAGAACGTTCTGCCTCTGTCAGAAGCAGCTGGCAAACCCACATTAACCATGCCGCCACCACCTTTGAAGATGAACGACGCCGAAGTCTTGCCGCTGCACAGGAACGCCAACACCAGGCCTCAACCGCACCTCCCATAACAACTGGCGTCCCATGCCCCATGTGCCACAAACTTTGCGCCTCAGTCTTTGGACTCCAAAGCCACATGAGGGTACATCAATAGATGATAATGCACAAAGACAATTGTCATTCTCGATCACTGAGAGACTACCACTATATACCTATACTCTTTTTTTCTTATTCAAGTCCTACTTATTTTCTGCGGCTCAGCTAAATCCATCTCCTAAACCTTCTCCAACTACTTTATTCAGCCTGGTATACAAGAAAGTCCACAAAAGATGTAAGACTTGGATTTGAATCTTGTCCTTGCTACCTGTGTGTCTGAGCATATTACTGTCCACTCGGTCTTTTTCTGCATCTGAAAATGATATAATTGACAAGTGAAAAATATTCATGACTACAATGATGTAAATGAGAAGATTCTTAAAAGGAAGACCAAATCAGAGTAGCTGAAAAAGTAATAATGGTCCCTGAGATAGAAGAAGAAACAAATCTTTCTCTTCATGGCAGAGGGAATAATATAACACGTTTTCCAACATGATCACTTATTAGTTGCTTTTGCTTTGTTTTGTTTTTTAACAAGAAAGTATTCATACAGGAGGGATAAGAGAAAAAGAGGAAATGCACTTCAAAAAGTGACAGTGACATAAAAATAAGAATATCAATAAAAGTTATTATTTTAAGATAGTTGAAGGGTTGAACTGGATAACTTCTGAAGTCTCTTCCAGATTTATGATTCAGTCAGCATTGATTTCTTTTTCTCCATCCTCATAAAGTTTTTAGTATATATATACTTTAGTCTAGTATTTGATTCTCTACTTACTCATAGTCTTTGATGGTTTCATATGTGACTCCTTTCTGCATAATGAAAGTATATATTCAGTATCTGAAAGGGTAGGACAGCATCTCCTTTATTATGCCCTAGAGAGTATAGCATAGTAAAGGCATGACTTCCAGAAGTTTTCAATATATATCACACAGAAAACACTCTTCCTAGTGAGAACACTTTCTGATTCATTTCAAGTTAAAGGAGAAAGGATGGAATAATTGACAAGAAGGGACATTTTTGGGGGCAGCTGGGTGGCTCAGTGGATTGAGAGTCAGGCCTAGAGGCAGGAGCTACTAGGTTCAAATCTGATCTTAGACACTTCCCAGCTGTGTGACCCTGGCCAAATCACTTAACTCCCATTGCCTAGCCCTTACAACTCTTCTGCCTTGTAGTCAACATGGAAATGGAAGGTAAGGGTTTAAAAAAAAAAGGGGGGGGCATTTTCAAAGCTTCCCCTTAAAAATGTATTTATTCTATAGCTGCCTTTAAAAACAATCAAGCCGTTATACCCCAAAGAGATAATAAGGAAAAAAGACATGTACAAGAATATTCATAGCTGCGCTCTTTGTAGTGGCAAAAAATTGGAGAATGAGGGGATGCCCTTCAATTGGGGAATGGCTGAACAAATTGTGCTATATGTTGGTGATAGAATACTATTGTGGTTAAAGGAATAATGGACTGGAGGAATTCCATGTGAACTGGAACAACCTCCAAGAATTGATGCAGAGCGAAAGGAGCAGAACCAGGAAAACATTGTACACAGAGACTGATACACCGTGGTACAATTGAATGTAATGGACTTCTCCATTAGTGGCAATGCAGTGATAACAACCTGGAGGGATCTATGAGAAAGAGCACTATCCACATTCAGAGGAAAAGCTATGGGAGTAGAAACACTGAAGAAAAACAACTGTTTGACTACATTGGTTGATGGGGATATGATTGGGGATATAGAATCTAAATGATCATCCTAGTGCAAACATCAACAAAATGGAAATAGGCTCTGATCAAGGACACATGTAAAATCCAGTGGAATTGCGCTTGGGCTACTAGAAGGGTGAAGGGAGGGGAGGGAAAGAATATGATTCTTGTAACCAAGGAATAATGTTCTAATATGACTAAATAAAATTTAAAAATAATGATAATAATAAATTAAAAAGTAGATATAAAAAACAAACAATCAAGCCAAATAGTCTCCTTGAGAACTCAAACTATGAACAATTCTAAGAATTGCAAATCTGAAAGTTAAATAGAGACTACCACCAATGATGGAGACCACAATCTGCCTAGTCCCTCAGGTTTTACTATAAAGCATTTAAATCACTACTTTATATCTCAGTTTTTTCTTCCTTAAAATGAAGGCTTTGGGCTAAATGATGTCATAAGATCACTGGACTTGGAAATGGGAGTGACAGAGATCAGATCATTACCTCTCTTTATTTTACAGAAAGGCATAATGCTATTGGAGAAAGCACCCTAAATGTCAATTCTGGAGGCCTGGATTTAAGGCATGGGTAATGTGGAGTGATGGGAAAATCATTTAACCTCTCTAAGCCTAAGTTCCCTTATCTATAAAACTATCTACTTCAAGGGGTTATTATGAAAAAGTTCTTTGTAAACCTGAAAGCACTATAGAAAGGTAAGCTCACCTGTGATCCCATGGCCAAAGTGGAATAGAATTGACAATTTTCTTTGACTTCAAGCTTCAGGGAGCATATACAAAGAACCAGAAAAGCTAAACTAAGATGGAATATATTAGATAAATAAATAAATGAATATATATGTATATATATATATATATAATCACATTGCTGCTTAATGCCATCTGTTATCTAATTCACAGCCAAGTATGGAAAGGGCTAATAGTAAGTTAATAAATAAACAAATATCTCATGTAGGTTCTTCTGCTTATTGTCAACTTCCTTATCTTCCTTTTATTTCAGATACCGACTTCCCTCAGAATCTAGCTCACTCAATTCAGGGGAACCTCGTGATTTGGAATAATTTTATAGCATTGCCATAGCAACATAATATGATAGCCTAGATACTAGGAATATCAGAGTGCAAAGTAATGGATAAGCACTGTATGTCTCTGGTAGAAAATTTTGTAATGAACAGAAAAACAGTATGAAAAACAATATACAGGAGTGAGGGAGATAGAAAGTGAATCTGAAAGGTTTTTTTTTTTTAATCTGAAGAACCCTGATGGTTTTTTTAATAACATATAACAAGTCTTAAAAAAATTTCTTGAGAAAAGTGGTTAGTGACATTTAACTTCAGTAACTAGACGGTAACAGGAATAGTGTGGATTTGAGGGATAGGAGTTGAAAACAAAACTGAAGGATGACTTAGAGAAAGACTGATGATAAATCCTTCAATGATCCAAAAATATCTTTCTCTTCCCCCAAAGCACCTTGAGGACTGTACTGATCATGGGATAACTAATTCCACAATTTTGTCTTAACAAATTTGAAAACTTCACTAAGCATACATAGACAAAACTTTAAACATCCCTAGATAATAATAATGGTATCTAGACCTTGTAATACTGTTGTTTTTTAATCTGAGGTTTAGGCAATGGAGGTTAACTGACTTGCCCAGGGTCACACAGTTACAAAGTATCTGAGGCCAAATTGGAATCCAGAACATCTCATCTCCAGGACTGTCTTTCTATCCACTGAGCCACTTAGCTATCCCCAAAATAGTGTTTTAAGGTTTATAAAGCACTTTACAACTCTCACCTAATTTTATCCTCATAACAACCCTAAGAGGTAGGTACTATAGTCAGTTTTACAGATGAGAAAACTTAGGTAAACCAAGGTTAAGTGATTTTTCCAAGGTCAAATAGCTAATAGGTATTTGAGACCAGATCCTACCCCAGGACTCTCTGACCCCAGCTCATTTTATTCACTGTGCCACCAAGCTATAAACTGACCATTGGAAGAAGACTAGAACCTTCCTCAAATTTCCCTAGTCTCTACCTCAGACAGAATTCATTTGGATTTCTCTGTTTAGCTCTGATTACCACAAGTTAAGGATTCTGATAACCAGAAATCTAGCAAGGCACCAGTCTTTCCTGTGTATCTATGACTACTCATACATACTTTGACTAATTTGTTTGGCATCACACCTCTTCTGACTTTGTCCTTCTGGCTACTCCACTGAGACAACATATGAATGTCTACATTCATCTGAATTACATGGTTAATAAAATATATGTGTATATGTACACATGCGTTTGTGTGTATATATATATTTATCCTTAATAGCACTCTTCTTTTCTTCTCAAAAATCTCTATGTAATGCCAAATCTCAAATCAGCAAGGTTAATTCACACAATTCCTCCTGATATCATCTATCAGTCCTGACCTTTTCTTCTAAATCTTTGTTACACAATTCATTCCTTTGACATGCTATTGTTTAACCACTTTGGGTCTCTGTAGTGACCTGTTAGATACTTCCTACATATCTCTGCTTCTCATAATAATTATTAGCTGTTGGATGAACTCATCTCTTTAATAATGAAAGAGTTTTAAGACCTAAACTCCTCTTGCTCCCTTCCCTTGGCAGTCATTCTTGGTGCTGAACTAAAATATTCCATACACTGGCTCCTTTCCACAATCCTCTCTTCCTTGTGAAAAACAACTGAAAACTGTTCATTTTTACATTTGCAATTTATTAAGATTAAATAGCTGAAAGGAATGGACCCTTTCTGGCTTTACACCAAGAATGATACACTTTGCCTTAGTTCTGGGAATTTGTGATTAATTTTGGGTAGAATTATCTTTCTTAAAATGAAGCAGGAGCAGTATAATTGGGTGACTCATTTTGCCATGATCCCAAAGAAGTTAGTAAAGGGAAACTTTTGTCAATGGACCATTGTTTACCTAATGGCTTTCAATAAACTCAATATAGTCTTTCTCCCCTTGGGGTCCTGACAAGAATTTAGCCCATTTTTTCTGTAACTTCAAGAACAGCCTTTTCCTTTGGGGGGCAAGTCAGTACAAAATAAAGAAAACTGCAAAGGAAAACAGAGCCTTGGGTTCTAGTTCTGTTCAAATTGTTATTAACTTCATTGTTGTTTAGTCATTTGCAGTCATTTCTGACTCCCTGTGACTCTTGCGTTTTTCTTGACAAAGATACTAGAGTTCTTTCCTTCTGGAAAGCCACTAGAACCATTTCCTTCTCCAGCTCATTTTACAGATGAGGAAACTGAAGTAACCAGAATTGTTACCCAGGATCACATAGTTAGTGAACGTCTGAGGCTGGATTTTGATTCAAGTCTTCCTGACTCCAGACCCAGCACTACACATACATTGTACCACCTAACCATTGTTATCTTCTTGGCTGGATGACCTTAAAGAAGTCTTTCTAACTTCTCTGGGACTTAACTGTCATCTGTAAAAGTGGCAATATAATAATAATTTCCTGAAATTTGATTTGGATCAAATTAGATAACTAATGAAACACAGAATCCTGGAACTTTAGATTTAGAAGGGAAATCAAAAGCCTTCTAGTCCAATTTCTACCCAAAATAAATTCAAAGAATAACCTACTAGGCAAATAACCATCTAACCACTGTTTGACAACTTCCAATTGGGAATAACTCAATACTTTCTAAAATAGTCCATTGCATTTTGGGACAGCCCTTAATGTTAAAATTTTTTGTTTTCCTCAGATATCAAGCTCAAATTTCCTTTTTTTTTGGGGGGGGGTAAATTAGGACCCCATTGCTTTGGGAACCAAATAGAACAAGTAAAATGAATTTTCTACATGACAGCCAATTTGAATACACAACAGGACAAATACGTGAACAGATCCAACTACTTCCCCCCACACACATGTCAACTCTTCTCTTCTTCAATCTAAATTGTTTTTCAATTTTTTTCA
The DNA here is from genome assembly GCF_027887165.1 of Monodelphis domestica. Taxonomy (NCBI): domain Eukaryota; kingdom Metazoa; phylum Chordata; class Mammalia; order Didelphimorphia; family Didelphidae; genus Monodelphis; species Monodelphis domestica. The sequence goes on along the minus strand of NC_077227.1, from coordinate 363,693,154 downwards.
ACCAATCTTCCTATGATTGGGATTTAAGAGCCTTCATATCTTTCTTGTTCCCCTCTGTTTATTCTCCAGCTTATGTGTCCTTGAAGTCCCTTCCAGCTGTTATATGATTCTATGAGTTTTAACAAGACATTATTAGAACTTATTTTTCAATTGAATAATCAATCATAAATGCAACTGCGTGAATAATTTCTAGCAGGAATTTTTTTAAATGCTGAAGTTCATCTAAACTCCATCTCCTCTATGCTTCTGTGTACTAGATTTAGAGACATAACTAGTCTCTACGTGAGAAAAGCACATGCTGCCATATGGGGCAGACATGCTTCTCCTTGACAGTGTCCAGTCATAAATCTCACACTTGCCTCAAGATTCTCTAACAGTCTGAGCTACCTATCAGCCCAAGGGTCTTAGGAATGACCTTGAGTGCATTTGCTTGGGAAAAGGGAAAATTCTAGAAGAGAACAGCTAGAAGTCTGCCTTCCTTTTGACACCATGAGAGCAGGAGTTGTCCATCATCCTTTCCAAGAATAACTGTCTGAGGTAGGACTACTTTTTGTTCCCAGTGCTTCCCCCTTTACTCCACTCCATGTAGACAGTTTACTTAGTGGCTGAGTTCTCTGCCAACTCTTTTTGTCCTAGGTAAAAAATGACCCCAGTTAGAGCTCTGCCACAGTTCTTAAAGACAAGAACAGACCTCACTCCTGAAGGACATCCAAACTAAAGTTGCACTTAAACTACTCCCTAACTGAATCATTGTACATTTCTCCCTTCTGCCTCTGCCTGGCAACAGGCTAAATAACAATTTATATTAATTTATTCCTCAACTTTTCCAGCTATTTAAATTGCTATCTTCAAAAGGCAGACTTGAAATAGCTAGCTTTTCTTGGAACTAGGTCTCATAGCTGTGAGAAACCTGGAGTGAGGGGGAAGAGGTCCTCATGTTTATAGCTACTGTGCCCACTAAAGAGATGCTTAACCTGTCAAATTGAACTGGGCCAAAGATGGCCAGGAAAGGGTGAAAATAGCCATTTGAACTATAGAAGGATAAATGCAAACAATGTAACTAAGATTAATCAGCACTGTTTCTAGGAAACCTGTGTTGGTTGCCTGAGAGCAGAGCCATGTACTGTTGTTTCTATTAATACTTTCATTAATCAAAGGGACAACTCTTACTGCATAATGAGGCAAGGAAGGGTAATGGGATATTATCATAGTGTGGTGGTTTCTTTTTGGTTGGGCTGAGGGAGCAAACTCCATGGCCTTATGATGCCACCTGTCTTCTTTATCCTGAAATGTTAAGGTAAGAAATAGATTCAGTAAATCTAATTATGGAGCTCAGCTCCAAAGCTTTCCTCTGGAACTCCACAGAATCAATATGCATTGCTTACATTTAAATATTACTTTATAGTTTTTAAAAGTCTTTACTAGCCAAAAGATTAAAGCAATATATGAGGGAGGTCATGCATTTTAGTCTTTGCCTGGAGAAGGACTAACACATTCTAATAATTAAAGACATTTCCATGGCATGGTGAAAAGTAATCCTCACCTGGGATAGTAGAAATGAGTCTTGAGTAAGAAGATCAAGTGATAATCCAAAAGTCAAGTTAGGCTATGATCGATTACAAGATGCCCTTATGTACAATTAATTAAATCTTATCAGTTCTGTCTCTACATTATCTCTTTTACCTATGCCTTTCTCTCTACTTACAAGGCTACAATCCTACTTCAATCCCAATCACTTCTTGCCTAAACTATTTCATTAGCTTCTTAATTGATTACTCTTCTTCTGGTTTCTCTTCTCTTCAATCTATCTTATATATTTGATTATTATTAAAACAAGCATCCAAAAGCACAAATCTGACTATGTTGCTCTACTACTCAAGAAACTTTGGCAACTCCTATCTCTTATTGTTTGTCTTTCATTTTTAAAAAAGACTGATGACATGTAAGGATCTTTACATGCATTAACTATAGTTAAATAAGACAAAGTTTCAAAAGCATGGAATTAAGTCTCTCTCTTCTAGTTATTAAAGTCTACTGGCAGGATAAAAAGTCAAGGGGATTGGGGATGACCCAGGGAATAGTGAATCAACTTGGAATCTTCAATGTCTATCCAAGCTCTAAATATTCCACAAAAACTATTTCAGTCACTTTTATGGTCATTGGAACAACTTATTCACATCCACTTATTCCACTGGGGAAAATCTGAATAATAAAATAAAATAAAATAATAAAAAATGGGATAAATAATCTACTAATTCATTAATGGGCATATTGCCTGTTGGTTACACTCAACCTGGTTTAGCTTGTCCATAGAGATGGTTTACCAGAGTGTGGCCACTTCACATTAGATTCTGGAGCCATATATGAGAGTTGAGTGACAAGTAGAAACCAAATACAAGATATGTAGCACTGAAAAGGATTTAGCAAGTCCTCACACCAGAGGTGCTTGTTTTCCATGAATACTCATATACCCTGAGTTGTATATAGGATTAAATACAAACTCTTCTTTTCATCATTTAATGTTCTTTAACATCAGACTCCATTCAACCATTGCCAATTTTCTCATTACTCTCTTGTGCACATTCTCCATTCCAACCAAAATGCTCTTCTACCTGCTCTTTCCTGAACTTTCCACTTCATCTCCAACACCAATTACTTTATAAAGGCCATCCCCCATACCTGGAATCCACTTCTTCCAAGGTAAATCCTTTTAAACAGCTCAAATTCCTTTAAAACTCATCTCTAGTGGCTTTTTAAAAAGGAGATATTTTTGATTCCCTCTTCTTAAAACGTCTCTCTTCTCAAATGGTCTTAAAATTACTTATAATAGAGGTAGGTGGGTGGCTCAGTAGGCAAGAGTTGGGCCTCAAGACAGGAGTGTTGAGCTCAAATCTGGTCTCAGATACTTCCTAGCTGTTTAACCCTGAGCAAGTCACTTAACCTTAATCACATAGCTCTTACCACTCTACTGCCTTAGAATTGAAAATTGCTATTGATTCTAAGATGGAAACTAAGAGGTTTTTCTTTTTTTTTTTTAACAATTATTACTTATAGTATACCTTATCATTAAGGGTAGAAGCTCTCCTTTAAATTTCTCTTTGTATACCCAGTGCCTTCCCAATACCTTATACTTATATATTTTGTTTGAGTTGCAAATATCCAAGTGCTATGCTAAATGGGAATTACAGAATTTTAGATTTAAAATGAACTTCAGGGGATGACTAGTTCACTGTATACACAAAAGGAATGCCCACTGCAATATACCCAAGTGAGAGAATAGATACTGCTGAAAAAACAAGGATTCAACATTTAGGAGCAAAATTTGGAATGTAACAGAGATTTACAGGAAAGGAAATGCAATTGTACTCTAGAGTAGGATCATATCGTGAAGTGTAACAATTTTGGAGGATTTTAAAATGACCTATTTTGTATTCTATATGGAATATTACTTATTCATTTCTTCTCTAGCCATGTCCAAGGATTTCACAAGATAAGTAATGGTTTTCACTTCTCTCATACAAGTTCCATAAATCATATCTGTACATAGTAGAAGAACTACAGAAAGGGAAATGACTGCTAACTCTTTTTTTTATTGTTTTTAATTGTTGATTAATGGAAAGGAAAGATAATAACATAGATATAAGGGAGTATAGCAATAGTGGGTAACTGGCTTTTTTGTTGTTATTTTCCTGTAGGAAGTAAACACTTGAGGTGGCACATTGATGAGCACTGGATTTAAGTCTGAAGACTTGGGTTTAATATCCTGCTTGCAATTTGCTACCTGTCTAACCCTGGACAAATCATATGTCCTCTCTAGGCATTTTTCCTCTTCTATAAAAGAAAGAAGATGAACTATATGATCTCAAGGTCCCTTCAACCTTTAAATCTATGATTTATGATTATGCTCTTGCAGAATGCACTCCTTTTTCCCTTATTAAATTAACTCCTACACACAGACCCTGCCAGATCATGTATAGTGTTCAATGGTTACAGTGAATTAAATCCCAACATGTTAAGCATGATCTCCATCAAGGGAGCCTGGAATGGCTAAATAATCTAACCAAATTGTCCTGTGACTTCTCATATTATTATTATATGTTAAAAACTAGTCAGATGAGTTAAGGAAACATTTAGTCATGAGAAAGTTTATGTTCCTCATTCTTTTCTTCCAAGTCAAATAAACAAACATTTATTTAAACCCTCCCATATATTGTTCTAAGAAAGGGAATTTTAAAAAAAGACAAAAATGATCCCTGCCCTTAAGGAGCCCACAGTCTAATAAAAGAGATATATTGAATAATAGAAAGGAGTTCAATGTCACTGGATCATGAAGGGAATTGAGATGTAAGAAGACTGGAAAAGTGGGAAGGGATCTAGTTTTCAAGGAGTCTAGAAGCCAAACAGAGAATATTATATTTGGTCTTAGAGCTAAAAAAGAGTCAATAAAATTCATTGAATGGAAAAGGGGAAGAGGGAAAGCTTTCCAAAGCTTTAGGAAAAATAATTAGACATTGGTGTGGAGGATGAACTGGAGTGGGGAGAAACTTGAGGAAAGGAGGCCAACTAGGAAACTGTTGCTATTTTCCAAGTATGAGATGCTAAGAGACTAAACCAGGCTATGTTAGAGGAGAAAAGGGAACATATAAGAAAAAATTTATGAAAGTTGAACCAATGGAACTTGGCAACAGATTGGATATGGTAGGATAAGAAAAAGTGAGAAATCAAGAATGACATCTAGGTTGTGAGCCTGGATTCCTGGAAGGATAATGGTGCCTTCAACAGTAATAAAGCAGTTGGGAAGAAGGGAATACTTGGAGGAAAGATAGATTATTAGTTCAGTTTGGGCCACAGTAAACTTAAAATATCTATGGACATTCAGTCCAACATGTTCAAGGAGTAGTTGGACATTGGAGACTGGGAATCAAGAGAGAGTTTAGAGATGTATGAATAAATCCAAGAATCATCTGCATAGCCATGATAATTGAACGAGTGGAAGTTGAGATCACTGAGAAAAAAGAATTTAGAGGGAGAAGGGAAGAGAACCCAGAAAAGAGTCCTGTGGGACATCCAGGATTAGTGGACACAACCTAGTGGAAGAAAAAGCAAAGAAGAATGAGAAGGAATGATTAGACTGATGGGAAGTGAAACCAGGAGGAAGAAATGTCACAAAAAAAAAAACACCTATAAAGAAGAGAGTGTGATCAACAGTAACAGAAGCTGAAGAGAGGTCAGAAGGATAAGGTTTGAGAAAAGGTCATTCTGATTGGCAAATAAGAGATAATTAGTTACTTTGGAGAGAGCAGTTTTGGTTGAATGATGAGGTAGAAAGGCAAACTGCAAAATTCAAAAAAGAATGAGAAGTGAAGGCCCTGATTATAGATGACTGTCTCAAGGAGTTTAGAAAAGGAAGGAAGGAAGGAAGGAAGGAAGGAAGGAAGGAAGGAAGGAAGGAAGGAAGGAAGGAAGGAAGGAAGGAAGGAAGGAAGGAAGGAAGGAAGGAAGGAAGGAAGGAAGGAAGGAAGAAAAGTTTATTAAGTAATTATGTCAGCTGCTAAGTATTTTTACAAATATTACCTTACATGATCTTCATAACAACTTGGGGAGATTGGTCTTAAGTGGGGGGGGAGATGGATTAAAGTCATACTAAAGTGGCTTGACTGGTGTGCCCTGGCATGGCACCCAACAAGCAGCCCTTTGCCCCTTTTATACGCAACAAAATGAAAAGCAGTTTGAGAAAGCTCTGTCCCACCCTGATTCCATGTTGCTCTAAAGTTCCTAACAGAGATATCCATGCCTAATACGCTTGTTCCCTGTGCATTAGCCTCACATGGCTTTTCTTGCCAGTTGCTCCTCTTCTAACACTGGCTTAGAATGATCTAGCCCTTGCTTGAAGCAAACTGTGTAAATTGGTTCTATAGAGATCTGGCAAAGGCAAAACAATCTGAAGTTGCTGCCAGAAGCTCCAATGAGTATTGGGATTGAATTGGGGTGGGGGTGGGAGGGGGGATTCAGGCTGTTTTGTGTTCACTTGCTAAGTACAGAGCCATGTGAACCACTGAGTTTTTCCAGAAACATTGCTATGGCAACTGACAGGTAATTATCTGTTTTTCACAAAGGGGGAAAAAAAGGTGTTTCAGTTGGAACATTCTCCCTGCAGCAGTTTGTCTATTTCACAAAGAAGGAAAATCAATGTGTGTACTGTCTGTAACAGTATTTTTAAAAAATTCTTCCTACTCTGAATCCTCTGGGAAATAGAGACATATTTACAAGGGTCATTATGGAAAAGGGTAGTGGAAAAGAGTCTCATCCTCAATTTACCCTTAAGCTCAGTCCTCAAACCTTTGTTCATGCTTTCCCTAAAGCTAATGTAGGGTTTAGAAATCAGCTTTGAATGTTGAGGCTCTCAGAAAGAGAGGGTCACATTTTAAAGGATGGGCATGAAGACAATAGCCTGGAGGCTGCCCCAAATTGATAAGCAAACATTTAAAGGGACCAAATCCACCTTGGCTCTTATAAATCCAGTTTCCAAAGACCAACTGTGATCCTTTCTTGGCTTCCTTGATCCTACCACCAATCGGTGATAGTTCTGGGAATTGAGAAGATAAAATTAGCCTGTTCCTATAATAAGAAGAAAAATTATTTTATCACAAGAGCCCTAAATACTTTTATATATTTTATCCACATGGTTTCAGGACACATTTGGATACAATGACCTTCCACTCATATTTAATTACATCTCACTTAATTTTAATTGCAAACATTTATATAGCACTTACTTAAATTCCAGAAACTGTGCTAAGTGATTTACAATTATTATTTCTTATGATCCTTACAACAGTCATGAGAGTAGGTACTATTACAATTCCTATTTTACAGATGATACACAAAAGCAAAAATGGGTTGTAACTTTCCCAGGATTACACAGCTAATAAATGTCTGAGGGAAGATTTGAATTCCTGACTTCAGGTTGTGACAAGGAAATCACTTTAAAAGACTGATATATATTAATTTAAGGTTGCCAAGGAATTCAGCTATGTAATTCCTAAATGAAAACTCAAGTCAGCAGTCAACCTTTTATGGAGTTTAATTAGAAACAGGAGGAAGAAAGGTATTAGAGATAGAGAGAGAAAGGGAGAGAGAAAGGCGAGAGAAGGGAATAGGGTTTAAATAGGCCCAAGCCCTTAGATAGCTGAGGCAAAGAAAAGAGATCAGTCCCTATCACTCACGTGACCAAAATGGAGAAACAGTCTCAGGGGCCTCCACCTCCAGCTTCCTTCAGAGCAAGCCTCTCAGAGCACAACCTCTCAGAGCAAAACCTCTCCAACCAACCACCTCTAGTCCTCAGACCCCGCTATCTTTAAGGAAACCATCCAAGTTCCCTCCCCTCAGTTCTCACATCTACCAATCACTGTCCATGTCTTCCCTGTGCCAATGGTGGCTCTACCTTAACTCAGGACCGCCCAGAGGTCTGTGGCTTTGCACATGTCTGTTGAAGGTCATATTCTCAAATAATTAAATCTTGATCTATTCTGCAGCCCTTCCTAAATCCTGTTAGGACTGAGTAGGGTGGAAATTGTATTTTCCAAAAGACCTGGTTCTGTCATTCCAAGTATCTCTATTGTATCAATTCTAAAATCAATCATGACTCAAAGAACTTCCTGTTCTATGCTTAAGCATAGGTCAAAGCCCTTTCCATTGTTAAGCAAAAGGTTTCTGTCCTAAAGTAATCTTAAGTAGGGAGGAGAAGGAACCTCCCATGCCAATGGGGTTCACATTCCAATAGACTATCAGTAAGAAATTTTCCAAGTATGAAATTTCCCAATGGTGAAATTTCCAACATTTATAAGTCTAAGAAATTTTAAGGTTTGCAAGGTCCATAGCTCAATCTACTATTCTACCTATTTGTCCCATTTCTGAGTAATTGAAATATAGGTATCAATCAGGAAAATAACATTTTACAGACCTACATTATTTAGTTTTTTTGTTGTTCAGTCGTTCAGTCATGGCCCCTTGGACCATACTCTCAATGGGTATTTTTATTTGTCATTTTCTTCTCCACTTATTAAATTTTAGAGACTCTTAGTATTTTGGAGAAATAAACAAGGTCTTTCTGAATGCATATGATGATGATGATGATGATTTTCCTTGGATTTTTTGATGCACAATTTTATTTTGAAAAATATTCTTAGCCATTTGTCATGCTTTCTGCACTGTTACACTCAAAAGAGCCCAGCAGCAGATGTCGGTGAAGCTGAGCTTTAACTAGCTAAATATTTATTAAATAATAACACATCCATAAGATCTAATGAGTATAAAGAACATATTTCAAAAACTGCACTAACGTACATCTCAGCAAGAGCTGCCATGTTCCATGATCACTTCTCACTAGGAAGTCGAGTCTGGTGTCATAGCAAGGAGGAAACTACAGAAAGCAACACATCATGAGAATCAGAAAAACTACTTTTATAAACCCTTGAACTGAAAGAGGTCACAATTAGAAACATGGAAAAAAAAAACTAGTGTTTGGCGGTAATCTCAATCCTAAGTAAAGCAAATAAATGGAAAACATAAAGAAATCAGTGGAACTGAATCACTTCCTGGATCAGAGATAATGCAGTGCAAATTTTGTGTGAGAAATGCCAAGTGAGAAGTCCTGGATTCAGATTTTTTACAGACATTCAGATCTTATTTACTACCTCTGTGACCGAGCAAATCAAGGAACCCCTTTGGAATATAGTTTCTTTCTAAGTAGAAATAGATATCTAAGCTTTCTCACAATTTGAAATCTAAGAGCTAGAATTATGAACTAAATTCAGGAATTTATAATCCTACCAACAAGACCCTTTAGGCCCCCATCTGAACACTTCAGCTCTAAGCAAATTTGTGTAATCAAATCAAATTTGTAAATAATGATGTCTATCATCTTCCCTTTAGAAACCCTTCCAAAATATTTAACTATGCTTATGCTGCTCAGGATTCCCACCTGTGGCACTTAATTCAACTCTCCCTAAAAATCAACCAATCATTTATTATTTATAAACTGCCTTCAGAAATACTACAGCTATAAAGAGACAGAAGACAGATACTCCCTGCCTTTAATGACCTTATAATTTAATGGGGGGGGGGTGACAGCATGTAAAAAATATGCAAAGCAAGCAGCATATGAGATAAAAAAGGAAATAATTAATAGAAGGAAGGCACTAGAATTAAAGGGCTAGGAAAGACTTCCTATAAAATATGAGATTTTAGTTAGGACTTCAAGGAAGCCAGGGAAGTCAGTAGCACCTTATGCCCTGGGCAATCTTCCTCCTTACTCTCCTCTGTCCAAAAATATTCTTATCCTTATTTCTCAGTCCAAATGTTCTGTTCCCAAAGTAAGAGATAACTAACCTGATAATAGTGGGTCCTTTTGATTTAATGTGCTTCTCCTTCCAGACAACTCATTTATATTTTAGCAAGTACTTTCTCGAGATGCAATAACTTAATAAATGATTCTAAAGGTGAGAATTATGGACAACAACACAGGCCTATGGTATGATGTCTTTTAGAACCAAAACCCTTACCACAACCTTCAAATCCAATCCTTCAGGTAATTGCCCTTTCCCCGACTTAAGGCAAGCAAGCCCTCTCTTATCTATGTCATAAAGCTATGTGATGGCATTCATACCCCTAAGTTAATTCTAATATTTTATTAATTTTTTGGTCTCAGAAATCTTTTTTCAAGTGCTGGAAGTGAATTGATAAGCTTCAGAATTAGGTCCCTCTTCTTCCCCACAAAAAATCTTTCTCCTGCAATAGGTGAATTTATGTAGATTACATAAATTTTAAAGTTCGTGGAACATTTTGCTATTTATTAGTATTTACTGGAATTAGAAAAGCTGAAACCATAGAACAGTGTGAGATGTAATAAAAAGAGAATGAAATCGGCAGTTAGATCTGGGTTCAAGACCTGGCCCAAACCCTAGCCCTTACTAAGTCAACAGCATTGGATAAGATCTTTACATCCTCAATCTGCATTATTATAAAATAAGGGAAATTATACTTGTCTTGCTGATTTCATAGGAAGGTTTTATATATTGTCAATGTGGAAATCTAGAGATCCCCAGTTTATTTAGTTGGGAGGTAGAAACCCCAGTTTTCTTTCCACTTCAGCTTTGGCACAGTTAGTAAGCATGTCAGTCTCACAAGCTGAAGGTCCTGAGTTCGATGGGGAAGGAGGATGTGATATACTGGGAAAGGCTTCTGGAGACAAAAGAGCTACTTGACTTCTGATGGGGTCTATGTCCCACCTGAAGTGGATGTCTATTGTCTGGTGAAGAGGGACCTTCCCTCAGGGGGAAACCTCTCCTGTAACAAGGTCAAAACTTGGGCTTTCTACCTTCCAACTGGGGATTTCTAGATTTCCATGTTGATAATATCAATGGTAGAATATATTACATGAAGGTACTTTGAAAACTGGAAAAACCCATCAGCTATAAGATATTATCATTATGTAACCCCACTTTCTTCAACATCATAATGAATATGTTTCTGGCATTATTGCCTTTTGAATATCTATCTTATCATACATTTCCATATCATATCACAAATTTTAAATATACTTTTACTTCATGATGAAAAAATTCTTTCATGAAAATGAATTTTACCACCCATTGTGGACTGAGATTCTTTAGTTAGCTGAGGATTCAGTAGTAATTAAAACAAACCCTCTCCTTTGTGTGCCACAAAAGCTAACCTGCAGGTCAAATGGGAAGCTGTTCCTTGATATTCTGTGCCCTTGCTCTGATGTTAATCAGACAGAAACCAAATCTCAGCCACAGTATTAGTTCTGCCTCAGTGTACAGGAACAGTGACAATAAATAGTATTCCAGGAGAGGTGTTCTACACATGTTTCATCTCCAATGACTTCACTCAGGGCAATGTATTGCATCCTATTTCTTAAGTCACTGAGGCATCTAGGCATTATCACCGAGGTTTGATTATGGAGAATACTGAAGCAAATTTAGTCATTCCACACAGGTTGACTGAATGTCTTCCATGTTCCTAGTACTGTTGTCCTGATTTCTCTATTTCCTATGCACTCTTCACCTTGACTTCTCACCTTGGTCCCTAGACTAGGTTAACCTAGTTAGAACACCTTCCTGGACCTTAGGCTCCCCTGGGATCAAACAAAAGATATATACTTACTTACTTACTCATTCTTAACCTCCTTGAACTTTGCAATTTAATTCAATGTGCATTCAAATAGAATCCACTTTGTGTAGACTACCAAACTAAACCTGAGAAAGACACTCCCTGCCCTTTAGGCAATGAAAATCCAGCTCTTTCACTTGACATTTGCCAGTACTTTGAACTCCTTTGATTCCCACTACCTTGCCATTTTCCTATATTTACAGATGCCCTAAGGCTAACAAATAATATGGGCATACTATAATTAATCCTATATCTCTTGCTTTGAAGGAAGTTACCAAATCAAACTACATTATGCGACAAAATAAATGACATTGTCTGCAATTACAATTGCAACTAGTCAATGCTGATGAAATTTTAAGAAAAATTTTAAGAAAAAGAATAAAATATGAGAAGATATAATACTCAACTAAGGTAACTCCTTCATGATTTTTAAATAGGTTATTGATCTTAATATATGAGAAATGGATATAGGAACAAATATTGGCTGAGATTATCAGGATTTCCTAAATTAAGCTAACCAATATAAAGTTAAAATGAGACAAAAAAAACCCAAAACACTAGAAGTCAGCTGCATTAGCTTGATCTCCTCACCAAGAAGAGATAAAGAGTAACTGGGGGAATTACTAGTTTAGAATATAAGGCTATGCTTAAGCACTTATTAAGAATGATAGGGGAAGATTAGAGAATGTATGACTTCATAAAACTATGAAGAGAAAAATTAATTTAAAGAAAATTTAAAAGAAGACCCAACTAGATAAAGCCATACTGAGGGTACTTAGATATGAAATTAGAAGATCAATGGATAGTTGGAAGATTTTTTTAAGGCATATTTTTTAATGGTGCCAACAAACTTTTCTCTTTCAATTGCATTAGAATTTCCCCATTTGAACTATAGCACCAAATGACTAAATAAGGATGTATAGTAGAAATGGCACTAATATTTCAGAGATGGAAACATCTAAATTAAACCATGCTAATACAGAGAAAGTCCATACTGAATATAATACATTTTTGAAGATTATTGAGAGATTGACTTGCAAGCCATCAGAAAAAGAGAAAGGTATCAAAGGCCAATAAACAATTTTGGATCCTATTATGTTTTCTTTACATGGTCATTCAATATCGATAAGAATTTATCATCAATTTTCAAGCTCTAAAACATTTTTTGAAAATCATTTACACATTCATCAAGGGCATCATTGTGAGAAGCAGTAGAAGAGAATGGACAAGAATTTTGCAAGAATTATTATATAACAGATCACTTATTAAAGTAAAATCTTAACATGCATTTGTTTGATCATTTCAGTTTTTTCTTGACACAGATACTATAGTGGTTTACCATCTCCTTCTCCAGCTCATTTTATAGTTTAGGAAATTGAGGCAAATAGGGTTAAGTGACAGACCTGGCACACTAAACACTGTTCATCATAAAGATTCCACCTAAAGACAATACTTTCTCCTTAAGTTGGAAAGAATGCCCAACACATACCATTCATGCCTTGGAATGGGTAATGAACAACATAATTAAAATGAGTCTAGATGTACAACATAAGAGGAAATGATTAGAGCAAGCACATGAATGGATAACTTTTTGTTAAGGCACAGGGTGATCTTTCACTTTTCACTGACTTATCTATTCATAACCAACATGATTCTCTAGGAAAAATCAACATTTGCTTAGTAAGTGACAGCCACTCTGCTCAGCATCTTGGGCCAGGAATCAGAATGACCTGAGTTCAGATTCAGTCTCAGATACTTAGTGCAGTGCCTAGCATCCAGTAATCACTTAAAAAAATTTTTTTTTCCTTTATAGAGGATACAAAGACAAAAATGAAAGTTTCTACCTTCACAGGGGTTATATTCTATCTATAGTTACTGATCTGATTGTATGGGAATCTCTCCCAATTTACTACATAGCATTTATGGTTTATGAACTAGATTTAAATTAACCCTCTAGAAATCATTGGAGTTTCCTGAAAGTTTGGAAAGATTGCCAAAATCTTGCTGAGGCTCACCACTCTAGAGAAGGCAACAGAAAAACCAACATACAAATAAAAAAAAGCATATCTAATCCTGAAGCAAACAGAAAAAGATGAAGATATCTTACCCTAGTCAATTCTAATAGATGAACATTAACTTTCACTGTCATCTGAGTGATTCCAAAAAGAATATTGCCTCCAAAAGAGTTGAATGTTGGTGAATGCAGAATCATGAAATTTCAGAACTGGATGGTGTAATGTTGTGGAGGAGAGATGGAAAAAAAAGTCTGTAGCAAATGCTGGAGAAGCAAGGACTATAAAACTGTCAATCAAGATGGACATTCTATTTGGAATGAAGACTAGGAAGGACAGTTGAAGAAGAAGAGCCAAACTGAAAAAACTTGGTCTCTTGCCCTTGGGACAGAAAGGAGGAAGAACAGAAAAGTCCTGCTCTCTGGTTTCTCCCTACAATACTCCAGTGACTGAATCTTCAAACCTGTTGGCCATTTCCCCAAATCTGAACTCTATTCCACCATCCTCTAATTTAGGAATTGTTTTAGTATTAGGGATACCCCAAAACCTCTCTCCCTTCAACTTCTTTACCTTTCCTCTTCGCCTAAATAAACCCCCTTATTTAAATTTAGAGAGAGAGTGATTTGTCTGATATATCACTCTGAGCTGATTTCAATGATATCAACAGAAGAATCAACTAAAGCGGGGAAGGGAGGAGGGAGGAAGGACAGGGAGATGAAGGGGAAGAAAGAGGGAGGAGGGAAGATATTGGCAGATCTGATCTTGAAATTATCATCTTCCTCTTAAAATAATCCCCTAATACAATGGATCCTCAAAATCATCTCATAATTATATCTCATATTTGTATATAGTACATTAAGTTTTACATATGTATATAATCTCATTTGTTCATTACAACAAAACCATGAGGTAGGCAAGATAAAAAGTCAGAATGATTGGGGATGCCTTGGAATGCAACGGACAACCATGGTATCTTCAATGTCTGACCATGCTCTAAGTGCCCCACATTTTCCCCATTTTATAAATGAGTAATTGAGTTAAATGAGCATTAAGTGACCTGCTTTAGTTTCATACAACTAGAACACATTTGAGGCTGGATGTGAGAAAGAGGGAGGAGGGAAGATATTGGCAGATCTGATCTTGAAATTATCATCTTCCTCTTAAAATAATCCCCTAATACAATGGATCCTCAAAATCATCTCATAATTATATCTCATATTTGTATATAGTACATTAAGTTTTACATATGTATATAATCTCATTTGTTCATTACAACAACATATAAACATATGTTATAAAACATATAAAATGGGGAAAATGTGGGGCACTTAGAGCATGGTCAGACATTGAAGATACCATGGTTGTCCGTTGCATTCCAAGGCATCCCCAATCATTCTGACTTTTTATCTTGCCTACCTCATGGTTTTGTTGTAATGAACAACAACAGAGGCCTTCTTGAATCCAACCCTATTCATTGTGTAATTTGGCTGCTTTATTTTAGTTCCTTTTAAATAATAACTAACACTTAAGTAACACTTAGTATATGCCAGGCATGGTGCTAAGCACTTTATAATTATTATCTCATTTGATCCTCACACCAACTCTTGGAGGTAGGTGCTATTATGCCCATTTTACGGATGAGGAAACTGAGACAAAAAGAGGTTAAGTGACTTGCAAGGGTTCACACATCTAATAAGTGTCGTCAGAGTATGGATTTGAGCTCAGCTATTCCTAACTCCAGTGCTCAATCCACTGTACCACTAAACTTTCCCTAAACAACTTACCTGGAATGTGACACAGCTAGCTAGTCAGACTGCTTTGGGATGTGAACTCAAGTCTCCCTCACTGTTAGAACAATGCTGTTTGCTATTCCTAATAGAAGACTAGACTATCATTGAATGTTAGAGTGAATTCATGATTCTAAAATTAAATATTTAATGCTGAGTTACCTTAAAGACCATTTATTCTGATTCCCTAGTCTTACAAATTATGAACTGAGGCACAAAGAGATTGCAAAGTTACTAAAGGGTAAGAGCCAGAATTCCAGGTGGTGTGCTCTGACTTCAAATCCAAGTCTTTTTCAATTATATCACACTGTCTCTCAAAAAAATTATAGAATAGGAGACATCTAAGTGATTGAATGGACTCTGGGCTCAGATAGGAGGTCCTGGGTTCAAATTTGACATCAGATACTTACTGGCTGAGTGATCCTGGACAAGTCACTTAACCTCCATTGTCTAGCCTTTCCTGTTCTTCTGCCTTAGAACCAATATACAGTATTGATTTTAAGAGTGAAGGGAAGGTTTTGTTTTTTTTTTTTTAATGTTGTGGAATATTAGATCTGGGAAGGACCTTCTATATCATCTATTCCAACCACATTTCTAGATGAAGAAACTAAGGACCAGAGAGGTTAATTACCCACCAATGGACATATAGCTCATTAGTGTCTGGGCCAAGCTTAAGACTGAGATCTCCTGACTCCCAGCTTAGTGTTCTTTCAAATGTCTTGCTCTGTACTAGAAGACTGAAGCCTTTGATTGCTATTGTAGCAACTGCTACTGTTCTGAGGCTGACAGATCCATCATCAGAACCACGGATGGGTAACTCATATTTCAGTAATCTGTGACCTACAAATGAGTCACAATGTCCCACATATCACTTAGACCTTGGTAATAAGGATATCAGTCAATTTTTCCTCTCCTGTTGTGTTGATGTGAAGCCTACAGACTGACACTCCTAATGCAGGACTCTGGTAGCACATCAATAAAAACTCAGTGCAAATGATTTTGCCCTTCACTTTCTATCCCTGACTGGCATCTTTTCTCATCATTGGCTAATGCTAGTTGATTCCCATGTAGATCTGACCTAAGGAGCATTCCAGCTTTTGGGTTCACTATCACAGCCACTGCCATTGCAAACAGGTTTAGTCAAAATTTCATTCATTCATTTACAAACATTTATGATTCTTGTTCATCCTTCATTTTTGAAGGGATCAATGACATTAGAGGGTGATGCTTTGGTTCGCTCATGAATTAGATTTAAGTGAGGCAGAGTTGCACAAAGTCCTCAGCCTCACTCTGTCTTCCAGAATCATGTAGGTCCAGTGACAAGATAAAAGTCAGGATTATTGGTGATGGTCCAGAATGCAATAGATGACTTTGGCATCTCCCATGTCTGCCCAAGCTCTAAGTGCTCCATAGCACCTGTTTCAGCCACCTTCATGGCCATTGAAACAAATTATTCTCATTTACCCAATTCCCCTATGGAGGAAGTCTCCCTTAACTCATTGAAGGGTTTGAGACCTGTTGGTTACCTCCAAGCTTATTTATCCCATTTGCTGAGATAGTTTTACTAAGGTTTGGCCATTGGGTATACTACAGCTTTTTGGATCCACAGGTGAGAGTTGGGTGAAAGGTGAACCCCAAAGGTGGATAAGCAGTCTTGAAGAGATCAGCATGTCTTCATACCAGAGCTTTAGTCTTCACTGAACATCCCATATATTTATGATATATATATATATACATATTTTTAAGGCATACCTCAATGGATCTATGATTTCATCAATATGAGTACTCTCTCTTTTGGGGGCATATTGTAACACATTGGTGATTTATACTCCTGGGTAGTTCTTATTTATCTGTGTGGTTATTTTCCTAAAGATCCTCCACAGAATATATACCCAGCATATACCCATAAAGAAAAGCCTTTAGGCTTTTCTGTAGCTCTATCACATGTTATTCAGAACTGTTCATCCTTTATTCCTTCATGATCAGACAACATTTTTTTCAATCACACATTTTCTATATTCTTCACCCCATTTCTTGGACATGAGTGATCAATGAAAATAGACTGAGGCCTACTTATAACTATGTGACACCTTTCCTTCTTTCTATGAATCAACTGCAACTATGCTTTCTTGGAACCATAGTGTTCTGATGCCTGCAACCATACACTATTAAAAAGATGATGTTTTTCTGTCAGAAAGCAACTTGCAATAGTTAAGAATATAACTAAGTTTCCCAAAAGAATTCTGACTCACTCTCTTCCTTCCTATCAATTCTGAACCAAGCACTTTGTCCATGACTCTCCAATACATATGTTCTGTTGGGTTAACTCAAAGGATTGCCCATGAACTGGATGTCACAGTCTGAACAATAGGGGTTTTTTATCCATTTCTAATATTTTATGAAATGTTAGGTCATCATTTCTCAAATAATTGTCTGCCTCATTGAGGAATCCCTGAAATATTCTTGGGTTTGTTGCAATTAACATACTGCCAATTAAAAAGAAAAGAGATTCAAAGATGTAAATAATCAAATTTCTATTCTAAAGAAGTTCAGTAATTTTTCAATCAGACATGACTAAACATTTGGGGTCTTCTTGGCAAAGATACTAAAGTGGTTCGCCATTTCCTTCCCCAGTTTATTTTACATATGAGGAAACTGAAGGAAAAAAAAAATTGAGTGACTTGCCCAGAGTCACACAGCTAGTAAGTGTCTGAGGACAGATTTGAACTCAGTTAGATGAATCTTACTGGTTCCAGGCCTGATGCTCTATTCTCTACACCACCTAGCTTGCCCATACTCAAGTAGACAATAACTTAAGAGGGAGATATAAGAAATAACCTCAGATAAATGTCATATAAAGAATATATGAATTCAAGAAGAAGCAAAAAGAATATATAAGTACACAAGAGAAATATAAAGTTCTATGAGATCGGGCAGTGCAGAAATCATCTCCACCTGAGGGGTCAAGGAAATTCCCTGAAGGAAGCAGAAGTTATCTTGGCCCTGATGGATTGATAGGCTGTCAGATGGTTAAGATAAGAAGTTTTTCTAGGCACAGAAAGTAATAGTGAGAGAGGAAAGTATTTA
This sequence comes from Monodelphis domestica, assembly GCF_027887165.1. Lineage (NCBI taxonomy): Eukaryota > Metazoa > Chordata > Mammalia > Didelphimorphia > Didelphidae > Monodelphis > Monodelphis domestica. The sequence continues at coordinate 363,675,075 of NC_077227.1, read as the reverse complement.
TCATGTTTATTATGGTAGTGAATAATTCAATTTGGCTGAAACATAAATTATGTAAGAGATAGGAATGTGAAACCAAGGTAGAAAAGTAAGGGAGAGGAAGATTTTGAAGAATCTATGATGCAGGATTGAGACATTTAGCTTTCTGGAATCATGGAGTCATTAAAAGTTCCTGGTCAGAAACTGATGTGAAAGAAAAGAGTATTCAACCATATATACATACCACCTGATGGACTTCTAAAAGGTTGCCTGCCCAAAAGTATCTCCATTATTTTCATGGCATAGCCAATAATATAAAAAAATATAAAGTTATACTAACACTGTCTTCCCTTCCTTCTCTATATCAATGGTTCCATTGTTTAGTTCAGTCTCGGTGTCTGAGATTTCTGATGGAGTCAGGCAGCAATCACATAATCATACACTATAACTAAAAGGGTTCAGAATCAATCCTCTTTTCACTGAGGAGATTGAAGATGAAAAAAGTTATATAATTTGTTTAAGGTCACATAGTATGACAGTGACAGAAATGGAACAATACTTGGGTGTCTTGACTTCTAAGTCAGGATTCTTTTCACTATACCAAATTGACTTTCACCGTGACTTAAACGTATGGATTATTTCCATCAAAAATTCTGCTTTAATGAGTATCATCATGCTGTATTTTTAATTGAGAGAATGATTAACTTGGGTGACTTTTCTTTCTTTGAGTTTCTGCCCTATCTCCTCCCCCACCCTTTTCAAACCCTTTTTGAAACATAAATTTAAGGACTATAGATATTCCACTGATTTGCCCCTCCTGTATGTTGGAAATTAAAAATATAAAAATAAAAATGCTATTTTTGGCAGCAGAGTGCAATCAGCAGCTCAGAAGGGAGCCTCTCTCCATGCCCTTGCTGATATTGTTAATTAGCCTCCAGCTTCCACCCCTTATCCCAATCTCCTGAATATCTTTGCAAAGGTGGTACCAAGTATCAACATCCAAGCACAATGAAAGGAAACCTCTGAGCCTATGTACTTTTAATAACTTTCATATAATTCTAGAAGAGAATCTTTATTTGCTCCTTCTCTCTCCCCATATTGAATCATTTAAGTTCCTTCTCAAACTTCACCAGCTCATTTATTAAATGCTTACCATGTGTAAGACCTTTTCAAGTATTAAAGATACAAAGTCAATTATATATGTTACCTGCCATCAATGATCCTACATTCTTCCAGGGGTGGGAAAAACAACATTTAAACAGAGATGAAACTAAGAGACTAAGTGATAAAGGGACACTAATTCTGAGTTTGGCATCAGAGGAACTGATTTTGAATTCTGACTGCCATTTATTATCTCAGGGTTTCACTCTTTCAGGGTCTCACTTTCCTCATATGTAAATAAAAGGGTTTAGAACAGGTGGGCTCTGAAACCACTTCCAGTTCTAACTGTAAGTGTGGGGCATTGAGGAATCTATCTTCACCAGTGAGGAGAGGGTCCTATACAATTGACCCTCTTAGCCAAGAGTTGATCCTATAATCTTATCCAAAAGTTTACATCAAGATCTTTTTGAGGAGATAAGGAACACCAGTATCTGTGGTGACAAGGGATAGATTTCCAGAGTAGATGGTACTTGTGTTGAATCTTGAAAGATAACAAGGATTCTGAAATGGCATTGTGAAAAGGAAGGACACTTGGATTACTTTATGCAATGAAATAGGAGATGGAACACCAGGTTTAAGAGACTAACTATTCAGTTAGTGCTCTTTCCTAAGCCAAATATTATAAAATACTTAAGTACTGTAGCTAAGTCATATTTCTTTTATATCTTCCATCCTGTCTGCCACAATATGAGGCACTTAATAGATGCTCAAGGAATATTATTGGTTCATTCTTGCTAACTGCTCTAGTGAATCTTACAATAGCTTCATAGATAAGATAACAGACTTGTTAAAATTTAGAAATGTGAACTGATTTTAAAATCCCCAATTTCCACTCTCCTTTGAGCCAGGATGTTGATTTTGCTCCATGTGGGCATTCTCTGATTTGCATAGGTGATGTAATGGGCATCAACTCCAGGTATTTAAGATGAAATTAAGTAAACCAAATTATGTGAAATCTCAGAAGTTGTGTTCAGACAACAGGCAAGGCCCGAAAATTCCTGAAATATTTGTCAGGCCATTTTTTAATTTAAATTTTATTATGCAAAACACACTTCCATATAAGGTCAGATCATTTTAAATAGGAGTCATGAGGATGATAATAAAGCAAGAATTAGTCTGCCCTCCTTGAAAAGTTAAAATGGCATATTTCCAATGATGAAGAATATAGAAACTTGACCTTGTGTCTATCGGTGATATTAGTTCCCAGGCTGTATCTTGCTATTCAGTGTTAGACTTGGAATCAGGAAGACTTGAGTTCAAATATAGCCTTAGACACTTATTAGCTACATCACCCTAAGTTACTTAACTTCTTTCTGCCTCAGTTTCCTCATCAGCAAAATGGAGATAGTAATGGCATTAGGGTTGTTATAAGGAAAAAAAGAGACCAAATTAGTAAAAAACTCATGTGTGTAAAAAACACAATGCCTGGCTTGATTAATGTATCTCCCTGCTCCTTTCCCAGCCCAATTTAGTGTCAAAACACAAACATTTCTTACTCTATCAAACATTTCTTTCTATATCTATTCGTTAGTCATGCTTAAAAAAACATTACTTTTTCTTATATACTGTATGGAAGATAGATTAGAGATAGGAGAGACTGCAATTAGGAAGATAAATTGGGAAGTTATTACAAAAGTTTCAGCAAAATATGGTTAATCTAGGGTGAAGAGAAGGAGACAGATGTGAGAAATGTGTATTGAATATTGACAAGACCTGGGAACTAAAGTTTAAGAATCTGAGTTTCCAAGATTATGATGATTCCCTCAACAGAGAAGAGGAAGCTTATCTCATGGAGAAAATAATCGCTTTTGCTTTAGACGTGTTGAGTTTAAGATATCATGGAGATGTCTAGGCAGAAATATTCAGCAGACAGCTGGTTTCCTGTGGCCAGATTTCCAGGAATAGATTATGGTTAGGTATATAGTTTTAGGAGATATTTACATAAAGATGATAATTGAATCGAGGAGAGGTGATGATATACATTCCTTCACAAAGGTAGAAAATGTAGAGAGAAAAGCCAAGGGCCAGGACAGAAAATTAGGAGACACACACATTTAGTGGGTAGGAGATAGGTTTTGACTCATCAAAAGAAACTTTTGCCAGTATAATTGACAGCAGAAGTATCTGTTGAATAGTGGGATTAAAACTAGTAAGTAGTGAAAAAGTGTAGATGATAAATGTAGAAAATTCTTTGTAGGTGTTTGACAGCAAAATGGAGAAAGTTGGATAACCTGAGGAGATAAAAGAATCAAATTAAAATTGTTGTATTCCTTTTATGAGGCTGGGAGAGTTCTAGGCATGTTTGTGGGCAGTAAGAGTAAAGTGGGTAGATAAGAAAAAAAACAAAGATGAGGTCAAGAAGAAGGAAATGATTAATGAGGCAAAACTCTGGACAAGATAGGAGAGGATGGTGATGGGATCAGAGATACAAATGGAGTGGGTGGCCTACAAAAAGCAAAACCTCTTCCTAGAGATTAAATAGGAAGAGAGAAAATGAAAATTTATAGGGATTTGAGGGAATTAAGGAGGGGAACTAAAGAAGCTCATCACTGATAGTCTCAGTTTTCCTAGTAAAGTAGGTAATGAGAAAACCACAGTGATATGAGATCAATTACAGAGGGGAGGGAGGAAGGGACTGCTTATCTCTGATTCTCTTAACCAATCACAAGATAGCTTTTTTTTTTGTGGTATCATCTGTTTTCATACAATGGCTCAAAGTATCTAGGACCTATTCAAATTTATAATGGATTTATTCACATCTGATTTCCTTTTGACTGGTGGATTCAATCAAGATGTCTAGACCTTCTGCAGTTAAGTGGTGGGAGAACCCATACCTTTTCACACACACCCAGTTAAATATTTGCTTCATCTAACAATACTTTTGACAAAATCCATAATACTAAATTATTGATAGCTTGAAACATAGCTCTTTTTCAGCACCTTCTGTTAGCTTGTTCTAAAGGGTCGAATCTATGTGGCACAGTTCATAAACAAAAGCAGATATAAAAACTTTTACAAAGTTCCATGGTGTTAGAACATAACAAAAGATATTTTACAAAATTCTTTGGGCTTGCAAAGGCCTTCCACAAACTTAAAATGACAAAGGAAAGGAAAAGAAAATCAAGCCTTTTATCTCAAAAGGAAATCCTGTTTTTCTGGGCTCTCAACACAGATAGGATAATCTGAACAAAGATTAGAAATCTGTGATCACCTGGAAATCATCCCTTTACTCTTCAAGTAAGAAATCAAAGTATTTAGGGCAAAAAATCCCATCATTCCCATTGAAACTTAGGACCATCCAAGTGGAAGCCAGGACAAACATCCCTAAGTTTCTCTTACCCTTTTTAGGGAACATCAAAAAAAGTCTTTAGTAAATATATTAACATGCTAGACCTGGCCTGTAACTCACAAAAGTTTAAGAGAGGGATGGAACTTTTAAAAAGAACTAAGTACTTAGGTTTAATAACTCTAGGTTTCTAGATCAGCAGGCAAACATAATCCTATAGGTCTATTGTACATAAAAGTATCAGTCAAGTCATCTGGATTCATGCAATAAGGAAAATACTTTAAGTCTGCTTAAAAGCACATATAATTATCCTAAAATTCATGGTTTGAAATCTTTTGGAGAAATTTCAGGAAAAGAAACTAACCAGCACCCTGAATCAAGAAAGTAGATCTTTTGGAGAAGTTGCCATAAGGAAGCCTATGGAAACTACATACTTCATCAAAAGATTCAGAGTGAACTTTGGGATATAATGAACTGAACTGAAGGGGTTTGAATATATTTATTTTGAATGTAAAATCATGCCAAAGGGGAATGCCCCGAATTGGCTTTTTGTCAGTGTGTCTATCAATCACTGTTTCTGTTTTCTTTCTCTTTTATTCCTCTCTTATCCCCAAATTATTATAATTCCTTCTAGGTAAAGTGCAATATTCTATATTCCTCTAGTAAGAGAATCTTTAGAAGTATAAGCTGGTTATTTGAAATGATTCATTGAGGAGACTAGGCAGGTTAATCTCCCAAAACCCTCAGCTGAGGAGATTTCAGCATGCTTGTCTCCCAATAAAATCACAAGGGGGAATTATGGGAAGGAAATCCCCCTATCCATTATGTCGCTTTGCTTGATGTCACCAACCAGGGACCTGAAGATCCTTTACCATTGAGATGTGCAAGTATAGTCAAACCCTCAGAGAAAGAAATTTGAAACCAACGAAATGGGAAACTGATCCCACTGTCACTGTGCCCTTGGGTGGTGCCAGGCAAATTAAGGAACTATGATTGGTTCCTGAGATGTGACGTGGGAGAGCTAGTGGGTGGAAAAAAAAACTGCTTATAAGGCAAGACCAAGGTACTCCTCTCTCTCTCTCTCTCTCTCTCTCTCTCTCTCTCTCTCTCTCTCTCTCTCTCTCTCTCTCTCTCTCTCTCTCTTTGTGTGTATCTCTCTATGTCTCTCTGTCTCTCTGTCTGTCTCTCTGTTTCTCTGTCTCTGTCTCTGTCTCTGTCTCTCTCTCTCTCTCTCTCTCTCTCTCTCTCTCTCTCTCTCGTGCTCTTCTGGTTGGAGCTTGGAACCTGAAGGAACCCCTGTTGGTAGTGAGCTTCAATCTATCAAACAGCAAATAGGGTATTAAGCTAAGCAACTCTTTACCTCTTTCCTACATTTCCCTCTCTTTACTATCACTATTTTGATTTAATAAAGCTACTAAAGCTACTAGCAGCCTCATAATTTAATTTTAACTATTACAAGCAAAAAAGCTACTAAATAATAAAATGAATATTTATTAGCTATTTTTGAATGCTGTAGGCAAACTACTAATACAAGTATATTAGGAATGCAAACTCCATACTTATTATATCAACCTTTATTTTGTAAAGGATTTAATAATACAATAGATATTAGTATGTAAGCATTCAAATAACAAAAGTAACTTGTCTAACTTTTAAAGGAAATCAAAATAAATTGTCCAATTGCAATCTAAAAGAAGTGCAAATACTCATTTATTTTCCTCGAGTGCATCCAAGAATGGATGAGGAAGAGAGAGAGGAAAGAAGGAAGGAAGGGAGAAGGAAAGAATTCCTTTCAGGAGGATTCTTTCACAATCAAAAGGTCTAGAAAATATCTTGAATCATCTAAAGTGAAGTTTTATCCTCTATTCCTGACCCCCTGTCCAGACTTCTTCCTTTCCCCCCCTGGGCCACTTCCCTAACTCCAACTCTCACTAGCAAATTAGATCCCCAATGGGTATCTGGCAACTTAGATTCAAGATTCTAGGGGGCTAATTCTAAGAGTTCACAGGATTTCTTGTATTGTTCCTTATGACCCCCCACCAATGTGCTACTCATAGATTATCAACTGGACTTAATTAGCTTTTAGAACAGGCATTCGCTAATTATAAAAACCATCCCCTTGGGAACATGCTCTCCAACTTGGAGAGTACCTGAGGATAAGGTATAGTTACATACAGTATAAAAGTTACTAGATGTCCTTTTGTCTCCTTGTGGCATTATCATGAAATTCCTTTTTGATGTGGCTCCCTGCTAGGCTGCAATCTCCCTATTTTACCTTGTGATGAGGTTTTCCTAAGTATGTTTCTCAGTTTCCAAAGTAGACACTAGCATCAATCTCTTCTGCTTCATGAGTACTCCTGCTAATGCTGAAGGACCTTTAAGTCTTCTGATTTTTCTTAAAGTTCACAAGATAAAAACCAGGTCAATTCAATTTCTGAATACTCTGTTACCTTTTCTTAAGAAATCTTCTTCTTGTCCTTGTTATTCTGTGTGTATTCCTAACTGTATTTGTTGTATACTACTTGTTCTTTATGTTGTAACATGGTCAATGGGAAAGAGGGACAGAGAAAATGAGACAGAGAAGCAGAGATAGTAAGGAAAACAGAGAGGGATACCTTCTCAAGGTCCTAGATTTGGAGTCCTTTCTCAAACAACTTACTAACTCCAAATTAACTTGCTGTTTTTATATTTAGCTCCATAGACCATGACTAATTCTCTTCAACCAATCAAAAAAATACATCCCAGGGGGAATTATCTGCTTTTATCAGACAACTCAAAACTTCTATGATGCTCTCAAGTTAATTGAAGATTTATTTACACATAGTTTACTTTTATTGATTTACTCAGTTAAGATATTTGACCTTTTCTGATCAGTTGGGGTTGGGATGGATTCCTACTCTTACATATGTATATGTATATATTTTCACCTTCAGAGGGACTCTAAGTTCATCAAGAACATTTAATCTTTGTATTTTCAATGCCTGGAACAATTCCTGGTAATAATAAGTACTTAATAATTTTTTTTCTTGATTTGATTTCACTTAAGAAATGCTTGCTTATTGATTGATTAAAGATATAGATCATGGAAATTTAAGATTTTGATAAATTGGCAAATTGGAATGTTTAAATCAGAATGAGTACATTTTAAAATCTCCAAATATGAGGAGAAAGATTTTGTGAAGAGGAACACTATGAGCCAGGCTTGCTGTTCCTCACACATGAACCTCCATTTTCTTACTCAGTGCCTTTGCATTTCATGCATCCACCCACCACAAGACTGAAATGTTCTTCCTTGGTTCTACCTCCTAGTTTTCCTGACTGTCTTTAAGACTCAGATCAAATCCTACTTTCTGCAAATGACCTTTTCCCTGCCCTTGTTGGGATTACCATTCAACTGCACTATATACATCTGGTATGAGTGGATAAAAATTGTTTACATATTATCTTCCCCATTCAAGTGTGAACTGCTTAAGAGTAAGGACCATCTCTCCATCAATTTTTCAAATCCCTAACTTTTGACACAGAGTTTGCCACATATTAAGCACATGAAAAATATTTGTCCTCTAACTAATAGAAACTGAAAAAAAAGGAGGGGGAGTGTATATCAATTCAAAAAGAATTTGGACAAGAACAGGTCTCTATCCTCATCCCAAGATGTCAGGGAATTAAGTATACTTACAAGATAACCCTACATTTGCCTCCTGGCTATGCTTGATACCTATGGTCCTGGTTCAAGATATGTAGGGTCCAGTATATGAGATCTTGGAACTGGGCTCTATGAGGTCAAGTGACAAAGGCTTTGGCCCTAGACAAAAATGTCACTCTACCTACACCATTGAGTTATATCCGTTTCAAGAAACCCCTTGTGAAAATTCTGTTTAATTGATATTCCTTGAGGGACTGCTTGCTACACTGTCCTAGGAGTTAGGAATCCTTCATCTATACAATCTGCCTCATATCTGGTCTGGGAAAACCTATCCTTTCCTAATCCCTGTAGCTAATCAGTTCATACTTTGAAGCATGAGATCAGATTATCCAAATTAGCAGATCTCTGCCTAGTTGCAGAAGTCATTAGAGTTATGAAACTCCACAACTCTTCTTAGAGAGCCAGAATTTTTGCCTAATGATTTTCTCTAAAATTAATGCAGGCTGCAGAAATAAGCATTTGTTTTATATGGATTTTCCCTTTCCTTCCTGTTAATTTCATACCTGGGTACTTCTTGACAGTGTTATTAGATTGTAAGACACTGTGGTAGAGTTAAAAGTACATTCTATTTGGAGTCAGAAGACCTAATTAAAATGCGGCGACTGCTAACTGAACTTTGGGAAGATCACCTCATAAGGTATAATTCAGAGGTATCAAATGGACCTTGAGTATGGCCTGATCCAGATTAAAATGTAGTTGGTAAATATTTAATAAAATAAATAAATAATACAATAAAATCTATATGATATTACAATTGAAAGTCAATATGCAGCCAGCACAGATTCTTATTTTCCATTTAATAGTCACTATTTCTATTTTAGTTTTATATCACTGATGTAAAGGATACAATGCTGGAATACGTATATGTATGTGTATATATATATATATATATATATATAAATATATATATATATATATATAGTCAGAAAGACCCAGTTCAAATCCTCCCACAGACACTAAAAGTATATGATCTTGGGCAAGTCATTCAAATTTTCTGTGTCTCAGTTCCTTTATTTGGAAAATGAGGAAATTATACCGAATGACTTCTTTGACCCCTTTTAGCTCTAAGTCTATAATTCTATGACATTGGAATTAGAACTATATAGTGCTGAATTTGGAATCAGATATCCTGGTTTCAGGACTTTATTACTACTACTACTACTACTACTACTATTACTACTACTACTATTACTACTACTACTACTACTACTACTACTACTACTACTACTACTACTACTATTATTTACTACTTGTATGATATTTAGCAATTGCTTAACCTCTTCGGGTTTTGGTCTCATCATCTATATCAAGAACTGGATATAACTACATTATTTCTGAAGTCTTTGTCAGCTTTAAGTATGTAATTCTAGAATAATTGGGCCAAAAAGGCACCAATCTGAGAATGAAAGAGTTAGGCTGGAAATATCAGATAGATCATCTCACTTTGTGGGAAGAAAAAAGGAAACATGAAAAATCAGACTGGCTGGTGAGAAGGGTTAAGGAGGAGAGGGGAAGGGGCTAGGGGTGAACAACAGAAAATATTTACTGGGGCATGGAGAATTACCTTCCAGGAAGGAAGAAAAGTGGTTACTGTAGGCAGAGAAGACAGAACCAAGTTGAAGAGGGGGAGAGAAGCAGCCACCAGAAGCAGGAATGTGCTAAATGAAAGTAAGCCAACACTGAGGGACTCCCACCTGCAGATCCATCTGTCCACTCTAGTTCTAGGGCAAACCTCATTAATAAAAGGAGGCACCATGTAGTTCTTCCCCAGCCCAGGGCTCACAAATCCCTATTTTAAAATCTGTCAGAATCTGTTTATTTGTTATTCCAGAGGATTTAGCCTCTCATTCTCTGTGATTTCTGTTTAAAAATGCATACCTCTTCCCTCTCCCCCTTTATTTAGGTTTCATTAGGTTTATAGTATTATGAGTTTTTATCACCAGGAGGTCACACTAAATGTATTTGTTGTCAATTACAGGGAGAATAGCAATAACTTAACTCTTTGCCTAATTAAACTCCTAAAAGCCAATCATACTTCTGAGTCATCCTTTGGGCTGGAGGTCAGAGGTATAAGCCAAGCTTTCAGTCTGAAGATTCTTACAGCCAAATGACATATTAGGCTAAATCTTAGAAGAGCTAGAGAGAGTGACAAGTGTTTGAAAAGACTTCTTCTTCTTCTTCATTTTTCTTTTTGCTTTTTTAAATAAGAAAATGGAAAGTAGGATTTTTTCCAACCCTCAGAAATTTGATGGTTCATTTGAACACCATGAGTTTTTTTTTTTAATTCTTAAAAGATGTACAGGAAAGCTTTAGATAAACTCTGGATATTGAAATAGAAATCAAAACTATAACCCAGATCTATTTAGGAAAATCAATCCTACACAACAATCCATTTCTTTCAGAATCATAAGATTTCAGAATTAGGACTTCATAGGTCAACACATCTGACTCATTGAGGAACATATGCATAGCATATGGTCATCTAGTATCTGTTTGAAGAACTCCAGTGGTGGGAAAACCATGTTAAAACACCATCATATGCCATCCCCCAAGTCTCCTCTATTTATTTCATCCACCACATCTCAAGGTAGCCTATTCCACATCTAGACACTTCTAATTATTGGGGAAATTTCCTTAACACAAGTAGAAATTTATTTCTTCAGAATATCTGCCCATGTTTCCAAATTCTTCCCATTAGAGCCAAGCTAGTCAACTTTACTGAAATCAGCATGGTCTTCAAAATGTCATATGCCAGGTAGGCACTAAGGTAAGTGTTGGCAATAAAAAGGAAAATGAAATAATCCCAGCCTTCAAAAAGTTTACATTGTATTTGGGAGGAAATAATCCTTAGACAGCTTAAGTAAATACAAAAATATATACAAAATGGATATGAATTAATTGGGAGGGACATCAGCAACTGGGAAAATTGGGAATGAATCAATGAAAAAGTATTAAGCATATACTATGTTCCAAAAACAACAGTAACCCAGTGGACATGCAAATATTTAAAAAGAAGGCAGTTCTAGTCATCAGAAAGTTTATATTCTAATGGAGAAAACAGCATATTTAGAGAGGAGTTTTGGACAGACAGACAAGAATTCACTGGCCTCAGAAGTCACATGAATAGTGAGAGGAATAAGAGAAAAGTAGAGTGACAGTTTCTGGAGGCAATAGTAATGTGGATTTCATCACAGTCCATTAAAAAAATAGGAAGGATAAGAAGGCATAGGGAGGGAATAAAGTCAGGGTGGAAAATGGCTGGAGTTAAAATAAGGATACTTGGTCACACAGAATTTAGAGTTCCAAATGACTTAGCTATTTCCAGGATAGGACATGGGCTCTCAAGGTATGGTCTGTCAGGTAGAACAGTGACAATCACAAGGCAGACACAGACAAGAGAAAAGATGGGGACTAATGGTCTTTAAAGAAGTTACAAGATATGGAAATGAAAAATAAGAACATTCTAAGCACAGGGAAGAACCCGTGTGGAGGCACAAAAATGGAAAATAATCATATATAGAAAATAACAATTAGGTCAGTCTAATAGAAATAACTCATAGACAGTTTAAGTAAATAACAGAATTAAGTAAAAAAAATAGTTTTTGAAAAAAAGGCATGTGTAATCAGGCTGGAAAGATATGCTTTGAATGCCAAGAAAAGGAGATTATATGTTATTGTAAAGGCAAAAGGGAGCCACTGGTGCTCAATAAGTAGATCCGGGTCATTATAAGTGCTATGCTTTTAAAAATATCAGTTTAATATACTATAAGAAATGATGAGCAGCATAATTTTTTTAAAAGTTTTGGAAAAAAGTACACAGGATAAAAGAGTTGAACCAAAAGAATATTATACATAGCTTTGAATGTAATACCTCAAGAATAATTTGTGAATTTTACCTCCAGAGAATGAATTGAAAAATGGAAACATGAAAGATATCATGTATATATATACATATCTGTCTCCCAGATTATACTTTCTATGATGTTGGAAGGGAGAGAGGGACTGAGACTTGAAAAATAAGTTCTATTAATAAAAATACATCAATTTAATAATTATTAGGATGAATTGGAGAAAGGAGCACCTGTACATAGGGAGACCAATAAATAAACAAAAATGCAATTAAACAGATAATATTTGGTCTTCTAAGTCAATCAATTGCCCACATGGATCCTTATAATGGTTTAGTGGTCCCTGTTTCTATCTGAGTTTGACATCACTGCCATACATAAGACTATACATAAGAAGAGTACATGACACAACACATTTTTTAATTCTCTAAGGACAAGGTAAATTCTCTTTTATCAGGGACCATCTGGCTTAGTCAGTTATTTTGGCAAGTAAATAGATTTGACAAATATTTAAGTACCTACTATGTGTGAGAATAAAGAAGGTGATAGGGACTCAAAAGATGAAAAAATAGAAGTCCTTCCCCTGAACTGGTTTACAGTGTATCAGGGATGGATAGGGGAATTACAAAAGACATGTGTACAAATAACTACAAAATGAATTATAATGTACAAGAAAATTGGGATGGGGGTACTTCTAGCTAGGGAGATCAAGGAAACTTTTGTGGATGAGGATGTCATTTAAGCCAGATCTAGAAGGAAAGATAAGGCTCCAATAGGCAGGATTATAATGATAATTTACTTTAGACAGTGGGAAGTGATATACTCACCTCTACAAAAGCTTAGGGAAGGAAGAAGTTTGGACAGGATCAGAGAAGAGCTATTACAATTTGATTAGACATAGTAATGTTGCTATGAGTTGCTACCAACAAATTCTTTCTACAATTCCTGTAGGGAATCACAATATCTGGGCAGGGGAAGGGATTAGGTTCACAGAATAATTCAGTTCCTACATAGCAATAGTCCTTCAAAGTTTCAAATCCAAATCCTCCTGGACAAGAATTCTGGAATCCTGCCTTCTCAATTTGGAGCACTGAAGATGAGTACCAGACTAGGCTAGTAATAACATCCAGAATGGAATCCTCAATTCAAAGTTCCCAAGGCTTGAATTCAGAGGTCTGATGACTTAACTTATGATATTCCAAAACTTAAAAGGACAAATGAAAGAAGACCAAAACACTAGACCCATTTCTTGGGGTTGTAAAGTATAAGAAAGGTAATCATTCCAAAGAGTGCTCAGGGAACAACTTAAATTGACTCAAGGAAGCCGATTGCTAAATTTTTAATGTAAGCAATTTATAGTTCCAATAGTTGTAAATTCTGCAAATCAGAGCTTGATGTATTGTTTTATTGCTTTAGTCTTAAAATGATAGAGAAAATGATAATACAGATTAAGCTTTAAAATTTTATGTAAATTTTTATTTAGAAAGCTGGTCTTTAAACATTTGCCAGTATGTCTCTTCCCTTCCCTCAATACAACACAGTACAGTAGAACATTGATAAAGGAGTCAGGGAGTCACAAATCATGACTCAGTTAGTTAATGTTGTGGCTAATTTAACCTGTATTTACATCAGTTTCCTTAACAATAGCAAAACCTCTGGGTTATCCTAGAGATAAATAAGAAAAATAATGTCTGGCGTAGACTAGTCTCTATATAAATGCTTAATCCCTTCTCTTCCCTTCCCATCCAGCTTAGTGCATCATATGGGCCATAAAAAATGTTCAGAGAAGACTAGTAACTGATGTGAGAGTGAGTCAAGCCCTTCTGAGAATTACTTTTCTACCTGCCACCCAACTCTCACCTGTGGCTCCAAGAAGTTATGATATGCATAGTGGTCACACAGCATAAAACTGGACAGATGGGCTAAACCAGGTTAGGTAACTGACAGGCCTCAAATGTATCAGTGAGTTGGGAGGTGCCTACCCCACGCACATGAAGACTTCTCCAACAGAATAATTGGATGTGAACAATTTGTTCTAAAGGGCCATGAAAGTGGTGGAAGCAGATACTTAGATCTTGATTGGATGTCCAAGATGCCAAGGTTATCCACTGCATCCTGAGTCATCATCAGTTATCTTGATTTTTGTATTACTCCTGGATTTCAATGACACTACAAGACAGAGTAAGGCCAAAAACTTCTTTCAACTCTGCCTCAGGTAAATCCAATTAATGTTTGAGTTAAAAAACATCACTCATACTATTTCACAATTTTACATTTTACTATTTTACTATCTTATTATTTTACCCATATCACATAGGCTTGTGGAGACAGGCTAGTGGCAGACAGCGGATGCAGATACACTAGAAATTGTAGTCACAACCCTCTAAATAAGTGGTCCATGGAATAAGATCATGCTCTCATTGGACTGAAGCAGCAAAGGGATTCAGCAACTCCCTGGGTGTTTGAGAAGTCTTTAAAAAAATTTTTTTCCTCACTTCCTAGCATGAGGAAAAGACCAGAAAAGGTGCCCTAAAAATTGTCTGCTTCACCCAATATAACACTGGCTGGCCTGCTTACCCAAAGGCAGGGATCCTACCCTGTTATTGAAACACACACTCACATGTGTGCATACACACATACAATGTAGAAAAACTTTTATGAAGATGATTCCATTCATCATAGGTACATGGAATGTGTGTATGTGTGTGTGTGTGGATAATACAAAATTCAATAGATCTGAAAGATGAACAGCTCTTGCTGTAAGCAAACTCAGAAGGTATCGCACCCAAATAGCAGCCCTAACTGACACAAGACTGGCAAATGATGATCAGTTTAATAAAGTAGAAGCTGTATACACATTTTTCTGTAGTGGTTGATGAGGCCACCATGAAATTGACATAGGTTTTGCAATCTGTATTATTATTATTATTATTTTAAATTACACATTTTAAATTCTTTTGAGAGTAATTTTAAGTTTAGAAACATGCTACCTCTCCAAATCCAGAAAATTAACTCTTCTTAGAAGGCACCATGAAGATGCCTCCACAGACCACAAGCTACATCAAGAAGATCCGGGATGAACTTTGGGTGTGGTTGATTGAACTGACAGTTGATTGAACATTTAATTTGAATGTATACTCTTATGCCAAAAGGGGACTGCCCCCTAACTGGCTTTTTGTCAATGTGGCTGGCAATTATTGGTTTTGTTCTCTTTTCCTCTTATCCTCAAATTATTGCAACTTCAAAGTTGGTATGTTTACAAGACCCACTGGAGAGACTAGTCTTCTGCAGGTCTCAGGGAGGAATATATTATAGAAAATCTGTTACCCTAAAAAAGAACTACATATCCCAAGAGCCCACTGACTTCCTGTCATTACGTACTTCCTGTAGACAGAGGATAAAGGGTGTGGAATTTGGAGGCTCCCTCTCTCTGATGTAGAATCAGCATTGATGGTGGTGAGTGGGGTTGACTAAAAGAATGGCTAATCAGCCATGAGCATGTGGGTCTTTATTTTGTATCTTCTTTATTCCTTGATTTCAAATGATCATTAATATATCTCTTAAAATATAATTATTCAGATTTAATTTAACTTTTACAAATCAAATCAACTATAGTCAAGAAGTGTGTATGCCTCCTCAAAGGAACTAACAATAGGCTCATAAGAAAGCAATTACCACTTTCAAGAAAGTGTCATTCCAGGTCATGTGGATCTCATGACCTCATCACCAACACTGTCTTATGTTTACCTAAACACAATAAAACTTTGTGGATGCACATTTCCTGCCAATATTAGCATTTAATAGAATTATGCCTTTGTGAAGAGAAGAGACAGAAAGGATGTGGGAGTCATGAAGGCAATGTGTAGTGCAGTGCTGGACAGATTAGAGATGTACTCTCTCCAAGATAAACATTCACATTCAACAAAAGTAGTGGTCCTAAGCAAGAAAACAACCAGAAGATTCGATGTCAACAATTTAGGAAAATAATTTGTTGCTGACATGGAGGAAAAGCTGAAATAATACATAATTTGGCTATAACATTCTTGGGGGTTATCTTTTTGGGGATTTATGGGGATTTATATATTTCTGAGTGATCTATGGATTCTTTCAATTTCTTTTTTACCCTCTTGTTCAAGAATATCAGGGCTGTTTCCTTGGATAATTTCTTGTAATATGATGTCAAGGCTTTTTCTTTTTTTTTTTGTTATTGTTGTTCCAGGCTTTCAGGTAGACCAAAAATTCTCCTGGATCTGTTTTTTATGTCAATTGTCTTTTCAATGAGATATTTCATATTTTCTTCTATTTTTTTCTATTCTTTTGAGTTTGCTTTATTAATTTTTGGTTTCTTGTGAGATCATTAGTTTCTACTTGCTCAATTCTAGTCTTTAAAGATTGATTTTCAGTTATGATTTTTTTATTTTCCTTTTCAGTTTGGTCTATCCTGCTTTTCATGGCTTCCAGCAGATTTATTCTGGTCTCCAATTTGATTATTACCTCATTTGATTACTGTGCCTCTTTTTCCATGTGGGAAATTTTGTCTTTTAAGATGCTATTTTCTATCTATCACTTTCATTTCTTTTCCCCACTTTTCTTCCTATTTTTCTTCTATCTTTTCTACTTGGTTCTTGAACTCCTTTTTGAGTTCCTTGGGAGATTGTAACCAATTTCTTTTACTCTCTGCTGTCTGTATTTTTCTCTTTTTCTCCATAGAAATTTCTAGGGTCAAGAGCTTTCTTTGCTTTTGCCACTAGTAGATTGGAGTTCCTACATGTTGCTGGTCATTGCTTTTTTAGCTTCTATTTCACAGAACTTTGCCTTACTAGTATCTTCCCTTTCCTGTCAAAACCCTGAGTGAGGGAAGATAGATTTGTGATGTTATTTGTCTAGCATATGCTTTAATGTGTTTGGCCCTGAGGCTATCTTTCTAGCCCCTCTTGCCTTGGTTGGTGTTTCTGCCTAAGCTCCATGCACTTCTGCCCAAGCTCCCAGCTCTTCAGTCTCAAATCTCACTGCCAAGGATTCTCACTACCCTCAGGGGTATGTCCATGGTGCTTTTATCCAGCTACCAAGAATTTAGAGATTGCCTTGGCCCTCACTCTAACTCTGGTGCAAAAAGTGGTGTGGGGGAGGGGTGATTGACTTGCACTTTGATTGGTGCAGTTCACTCCCCTTATAGCATGGGAATCCCCACTCACTGCCTACCTTTAATGCTGCTTCCAGTGAGGAATCCCTTGACTCATTTAATTTTTATTTCTGTCCTTTCGAGATGCTTTGTAATGATCTGTTGGAAGGAGATTCAGAAGGCTCCTGTTCCTACATCACCATCTTGGCTCACCTCCTGAAATAATACAAAGCTGGCAACAGTGGAGCAGAAAAGGAGTAGGCAGTTTTCAGAGATTTGATTTATGACACCATATTTAATGAACAGGGCCAGGAAACTCACACATATCAAGATTGATTTAATGAAAAAGATGAGGAAATTCAGAAGCCAATACATCCAGAGGATTTACCAGCAAGATAGCAAGAAGGTAGCATTTAACTCAATCAAAAGTACAAATGAAGTTTAGAGAGATGAAGTTTTCTTGGCTCAGTAAGAAGGTAGATGAATTAAATTTTGCACTGATAATAACAACTCAAACCATATATATCAGGAGTCAATATGGAGGAGTGAACCAGAGTTGCTATGGGTCACCATGAGAATTCTCTCTGTCCAAGATTATAATATGACACAAAATGAATACAAAAATTAAAGAGCCAACAATGAGACAGAATGAAACAACTTTCAAGTAAAGAAAAACCCAAAAGGTAAGCAGAAATCATCTAGGTAACTGGGGTGAGAAGAAAGTAGAGTCAGCAAAAAGACTGTAGCAAGAAGAAAAGAGCAAACTGTAAATATTAAAATTTAGGGAAACTGAGGCAGGTAGGAATTAGTTTCTCTCTGCAAGGAGTGTTATATTTTTAGAGGTTTATTAAAAATAAGGAATTTAAGAATATAATTTAAGAATATACAAGTAAGAGAAGCACGTGCTAGGTGGGGCGAGAGGCCCACTCAATTTTCACTCACATCATGAGACACATTTGCTTTCCATAGGAAACAGGAAGAGCAGAGAGACCCCGCCTTAGGCGGAGACCCTTTAAATAATAATTTGCTCTCGCCTAGGTGAGAATTCAGTGCTATTACAAAGCATCCTGCAAGTAGAGCAAGGACTTCTGGGGATTGAAGTCCTAGATTCACCCCACCCCACCCCACATCTGCTTTCCCAGATTTGGAACTTATGCTCAAGCCAACATTGAGACTCTGAGATTCTGCATGGGCAAATACTGGTATATTTTAACCCACATCCCTTGAAATTTCAAACCTATGGAGAAGTCTGGAGTCCCAGTCCAGGGCAATCTGAGCTGAAATTGGTTGATTCTTGTGGGCCCAGATAGAAGTCAGGATTTCCAGTCTGGGCTTGGGATAAGAACATGGTACACAGTTTGGGGTAGCTGATAATACTTAGTAAGTATTGATCTTTCTGCTCAGGGCAGAGCTCCAAGACACGGAAATCAAGGATGTGCCTGATTGGATTAAGTACACAGCAAGACCAAAACCTTGAGACTAAGCTTGGGGCTAGAAGTTGATTAGCCCCTGACCTGATCAAGGTCTGAGTGAAGTCAAAAGCTTATGCCCAAGCCTGAAGCAAGTCCTTAAGCCATCAGCATCTCAAAGGTCAATTGAATCAGCAGGTGGAGGGGGCTCCCAGAACTCTCAGCCCTCAAACCCAGAAAATAAGTTGAGAATAACATCAAACAAGGACTGAAGTTTAATAGGGTACCCTGACTTCCCAGAAAACAAAGCATATCTATAATTAGATAGGGAAAATGAGCAAACAGCAAAAAAGCACCTAACTCTAAAGAATATCTGTGGAGACAAAGAAGAAGGCACAAACACAGAAGGGGACAGTGAAAGCAAAGGAAACACATGTAAAGTCCAAAAGAAAAATATGAATTGGACACAAATTCTCAAAGAGCTCAAAAAAGACTTGAAAACCCAATTAAGAGAGGCAGAGGAAAAGTGGGGAAGCGTGAAAGTGACACAAGAAGAAAGGAAAGGGAGGCAAGGATAAATGAAAGTGATGCAAGAAGAAATGAGCCAATTGAAAAAGGAGAACCAAAAACTGACAAAAGAAAATCAGGTTTTAAAAATCAGAATTGACCATCTAGAAACTAATGGTTTCATGAGAAATCAAGAAACAATAAAGTAGAATCAAAGGAATAATTTTAAAAAACAGAGGAAAACAAAGCATATATATCATGCCCTGAAAGCTATTTATGGGCCAGAGACCTAGGGTGCATCTCAGCAACTCAGAGCTGATAGAGCCAGACTGATTAAGGATCCTAGAAACAAAGGCTAAATACTTCCATAAGATTCTCAACAGACCATCATCAACTAATGCTGAAACCATTGACCTCAAGTTGAAGTCAATCCCTCCCATACTAAACGTCCAACCAAAGGAGTGGTTTTGAATGCCATTAGGCTTTTCTTGCGTGGCAAAGCAACTGGTACTAATTATATTCCAATGAATATTAATGAATCCACTTCTCATACAAAATCTGTCTGAAATATTCTAGGTTATGTGGCAAGAGGAGGTTATCCCCTAGGAGACTAAGGATGCCTCTTTTGCCCATCTCTATGGAAAGGAAATGGGTTGTCCTATGACAATCACAGTAGTGGAGAGGTGGAATCTCTCTTAGTCATTGCTGGAAAGTCTTATCAGAGTCCTCCTTAATGGGCTGATCCTTCCCCTGGAAGCTGGACATCTACCCAAGATCCAATGTGGCCTCAGAAAAATCAAGGAAATAGTTGACATGGCATTTTCTACCCCATGACTCCAGGAGAAATACCTTCAGCACAATAAAGGTCTATACACAATAGTTATTGATCTCATTAAAGCCTTTGATACTGTTAGTAATAAGGACTTGTGGAAGATCATGGCAAAATTTATTTGCCTGGAGAAGTTCATTAGTAATGTTAGTTTTATGATGGCCTGCTTGTACTGATTCTGGATAATTGTCAACGCTTTCATGCTTTTCTAGTCACCAAAGGAATAAAGCAGGTCTATGTGCTAGCTCCCGTGCTTTTTAGCAATATATTTTCAGTGATGTTGTCAGACACCTTCATTAAGAACAAAAAAGGCATCAAGGTCACCTACCACATTGATAGTAAATTATTTAACTTGAAAAGACTATAATCCAAGACTAAGGTGGAGGGCATGGCTTTCTGTTCACAGATGATTGTGCACTCAATGTAATCTCTGAGGCTGAGATGCACCAGAGCATGGATTGATATGATGATATTTGTACTAATTTTGACCAGACAATGAACCCCCACAAAATAGAGGTTCTCCACTAGTCAGCACTTCATTATCTATGTATGGAACCATTGGTTACAACAGATGAAAAAATTAACTAAGAGGATAAGTTAACTTACCCTTGCAGTATGCTTTCCAGGGATGTACACAGAGCTAATGAGGTTGACACATGCATGCATTTACAGAATTAGCTCCGTGTTTGAGAGACTCCAAAGGAATGTGTAGGAGAGAAGAGGTATTAGGCTACCTACCAAAATGAAGGTCTACAGATTCATTGTGCTGGAACCATTGCTATATGCCTGTGAATGTGAAACCTGAACAATATGTCAGTGTCATGTCAGAAAATTGAACTGCTTCCATTTGAATTGTTTTAGGAAGATCCTAAAGAACACCTGGCAAGATCCCAGACACTGAGGTCCTTTTTCAAGCTGAACTGCCAGGCATCCAAATTCTTTTGCAGAGAGCAAAACTGATCGGCTGGCCATGTTGATTGAATACCAAACATACATTTGCCTAAAAACCTATTTTAGAGAAAACTCACACAAGTGCTCACATGGAGGTCAGAAGAAATGATTCAAGGACATTCTCAAGGTCTCTCTGAAGAACTTTGGTATCAATTATGAAACATGGCAGAAGTATGCCCACATCAAAGAAGGTACTGTGCACTAAGAACAAAACAGAATTATAATAGCTCAAAGAAACCCAAGATGTGTAAGATGTTTAGGGACATCTCCATCCCAAACATTCATGAGGACTACTTGTACCCAACATTTGGGTACAAGTTAAGCTTTTTGAGTTTATATTGGCCTGATCAACTACAATCCATTAACTCTAATATAGCAGTGTAATTTGGGACCTCTTAGAGTATGAAGGACAACAATAACAAAGCCTAAACAGTGTCCTTAGGTGTTGTAATAATGGTACTTTTGAAGACTGTAATAATGGTACTTTCTCTCTCTAAACATGATAGTTTAGTGGAGTCAAAACGGAGCTCATAGAGAAGAAACTGAATGTGGAGACAGGACTCAAAATGAGTTGACTCCTACTCTTCTATCACTTCTCCTGAGTGAGACTACTGAGAGTGCTACTCAGGCATTAAGGGACTCCCTGATGTGAAAAGGTGATGGAGAGTTGAAGGAATATCTCTCCTATCAGACAGACCCTGGGATAATCCCAGATTCCCTGGCATGGAGAGGATCTGGAGACAAGTCCCCCTGTCAACTTAACTTAGTGGGGAGGGTTTTGATTGCTCCCTGTTAAAGCTGATTTCTGATATCTATTTAAGGTTCCCAAACCAAATCACTTGATAGGAAAATCTGACTGTGAATCAAAGGTTTAATGACTTGGGTAAAAAGCATGTAGGGGAAATGGAAAGAGGGACTTGGTGTCCTTAATTTATTTCCTAACCACAGTCTTGCCGAAGTAGCTGTGTAGCCAGCTTGGTTTTCATCATCCTCAGCCAATTGTTTCCCAATCTATCTATTATATATTTAACCTAGGAAATGGTAAAACAGGTACAAGAGGGCTAAGGGGGGGGGAGCCAGGTTCTTCTTGACAGTGAGTCCATGACTCCCTTGCTTTGTGGGGTCTGATCCTCTTTGGTGGTGTTCCTTAAGATATCAGACTAGTGATATCACTAGACAGAAGAAGCTCTGAATATTGAACCAATAGGCCTCCTCATGGCTCTTGGAAAGGTCCTCAGCAAAGAACTTATGTCCTGCTAAGTTGAGGTCCCAGTTCAAAAAAGCCCAGAATTCTATCTGGATCTTTCCCAGATTTCTTCTCTTCTCCCAGGATGCTTTGCTCTCCAACTGACATTGCTGTCACTCAAGCCCCTCTTGCAAATTTCCATCTTTCCCTTTTGCACCCTTGCTTACAGTAATCTAGAGTGTATTAGTGAGCTAAGTCCATGAAAAGGTCATTCATATCCAATTCATCTTGGGGTTACCTAGGTGGAAAAGTGGATATAGAGGCACACACATGTATATTCAATTCATTCAATAGAAATCTTCCTGTTTATTTTCCACTACCTATTTTTTTCCTGTCTTTTTTCAGAAATGATGTCTTTCTAATTGCCCTTTGTTGGCTAGATATACTTCCCACCAATTATGTGCACATATAAATAAAATAAACTGGTGCCATGAAATATTTTGTTGAGTAATCATAAGTATGTACATATTTAATTTATAATACGGGAAATCCATATCAATGGTCTTTCCTCATAGTTCTAGCACTAGCCAAGAAGTCTTAATATTTGTACAATGGCAATTCTAGAGGAATGTTTCATTTAAGGAAGCTCCAAACTAGACTTGGCAGGAAACAAGATCACCACTATCTCATAAATTTACATTTCCAGTATATCATTTAAAAGGCATTGATATAAAGCCTATTATAGTATAATGTAAGCTGCTTGAGGCAGTTACTATTTTTCAGTTTGCTTTTATATTTCCCAAGCCTATCAGTTCTTTAAACATAGTGAGTAATTAATTAATGCTTATTGAATCTAATTATTAAGAGATCACTAGATATGAAATCCAAAACCCTGTGTTTAAATTATGACTGGTATTTACTACCCCCATGACCTTGGGCAAGTCACTTTATTTTTCTTATCCTTATTTATTTTATTAGAAAGTGATCTCAAAAGTCTCTTAAAGCACTAAGCCCCATCATCCATAGACCATAACGTATGCTTAGGTATTTTACTGACAAATATTCTAGCTCATAGAGAATTGCCCTGGAAACAGCTTTTATAGCTAATATACTTCAAAAACAGTATTGGAAAATATATGTACCTCCTTCAAAAATGAATCAAATTTAAACAAATGTGAACATTAACTCCTTAGACAAAAATTATGTCTGCATTATATATATGTACATACATATATATATATCAAACACAATAAAAATGTGAAAAATTCAGTTTTCATTCAAGTACTTTCTCTATATTCACTTTGACTCTATGAAATTCAGTAGTGGAAAGGATCTGAAACAATAAAAAAAAATCAGGAAAAAAAAATCTTAGTGGTAGCTCTGCCCCAAACTATAGCTGTGTGATCTTAGAGAATTACTTTCCAAACCTGGTGTCTAATTTTCTCATTTGTATGAGACAAAAGCAATAAGTCACTTCTGGTTTCTATATTTATTGCTCTAATACTATTTTTGCAGTGATTTAAATATATGCATATATTTAAATACTATTCTACTCTGTTCAGTGAAATGTATTTCTGTACTCAATTCTGTGTGTGTGTGTGTGTGTGTGTGTGTGTGTGTGTGTGCATTCTTCCTTCTTTTGAACAATTCAGATGGGGGTAAGGTTCAAATGTCAGCCTCTGCTCTGAGCCCTCTCATCTTTTTTTGTATAGATGTCTATTTGCATACCCTGATAATGTAAGATAATTTTTTTTACTTACTTTTCCTTCCCCCTGTCCAATGTATTCCTCTTTTTTTTTAATTTTACAATATTTTATTTGATCATTTCCAAGTATTATTCATTAAAAACAAAGATCATTTTCTTTTCCTCCCCCCCACCCCCCGTGGCCAACGCGTGATTCCACTGGGTATTACATGTGTTCTTGATTCAAACCCATTGCTATGTTGTTAATATTTGCATTAGGGTGTTCCTTTAGAGTCTCTCCTCTGTCATGTCCCCTCAACTGCTGTAGTCAGGCAGTTGCTTTTCTTCAGCGTTTCTACTCCAACAGTTTATCCTCTGCTTATGAATGTGTTTTTTCTGCTGGATCCCTGCAGATTGTTCAGGGACATTGCATTGACACTAATGGAGAAGTCCATTACGTTCGATTATACCACAGTGTATTAGTCTCTGTGCACAATGTTCGCCTGGTTCTGCTTCTCTCGCTCTGAATCACTTCCTGGAGGTTGTTCCAGTCTCCATGGATTTCCTCCACTTTATTATTCCTTTTGGCACAATAGTATTCCATCACCAACATATACCACAATTTGCTCAGCCATTCCCCAATTGATGGGCATCCCCTCGTTTTCCAGTTTTGGGCCACCACAAAGAGTGCAGCTATGAATATTTTTGTACAAGTCTTTTTGTCCATTATCTCTTTGGGGTACAGATCCAGCAGTGCTATGGCTGGATCAAAGGGTAGATATTCTTTTGTCGCCCTTTGGGCATAGTTCCAAATTGCCCTAAAGAATGGTTGGATCAGTTCACAACTCCACCAGCAATGAATTAATGTCCCTACTTTACCACATCCCCTCCAGCATTCATTACTTTCCTTTGCTATCATGTTAGCCAATTTGCTTGGTGTGAGGTGATACCTCAGAGTTGTTTTTATTTGCATCTCTCTGATTATAAGAGATTTAGAACACTTCTTCATGTGCTTATTAATAGTTTTGATTTCTTTATCTGAGAACTGCCTATCCATGTCCCTTGCCCATTTATCAATTGGAGAATGGCTTGATTTTTTGTACAATTGATTTAGCTTTTATAAATTTGAGTAATTAATTAAACCTTTGTCAGAGGTTTCTATGAAGATTTTTTCCCAATTTGTTGTTTTCCTTCTGATTTTAGTTACATTGGTTTTGTTTCTACTAAAGCTTTTTAATTTGATGTAGTCAAACTTATTTATTTTACATTTTGTGATTCTTTCTGTGTCTTGCTTGGTTTTAAAGTCTTTGCCCTCCCAAAGGTCTGACATGTAAACTATACTGTGTTTACCCAATTTACTTATGGTTTCCTTCTTTATGTTTAAGTCATTCACCCAGTTTGAATTTATCTTGGTGTAGGGTGTCAGGTGTTGATGCAAACCTAATCTCTCCCACACTGTCTTCCAGTTTTCCCAGCAGTTTTTTTTTATATAAATATATTTTATTTGATCATTTCCAAGCATTATTCATTAAAGACATAGATCATTTTCTTTTCCTCTCTCACACCCCCCATAGCCGACGCGTAAGTCCACTGGGCTTTAGATGTTTTCTTGATTTGAACCCATTGCTTTGTTGATAGTATTTGCATTAGAGTGTTCATTTAGAGTCTCACCTCTGTCATGTCCCCTCAACCGCTGTAGTCAGGCAGTTGCTTTTCCTCGGTGTTTCCACTACCATAGTTTATCCTTTGCTTATGAATAGTGTTTTTTTCTTCTAGATCCCTGCAAATTGTTCAGGGACATTACACCACCATTTATGGAGAAGTCCATTACGTTCGATTATACCACAGTGTATTAGTCTCTGTGTACAATGTTCTCCTGGTTCTGCTCCTCTCGCTCTGCACCACTTCCTGGAGGTTGTTCCAGTCTCCATGGAATTCCTCCACTTTATTATTCCTTTTAGCACAATAGTATTCCATCACCAACATATACCACAGTTTGTTCAGCCATACCCCAATTGATGGGCATCCCCTCGTTTTCCAGTTTTTGGCCACCACAAAGAGCGCAGCTATGAATATTTTTGTACAAGTCTTTGTGTCCATTATCTCTTTGGGGTACAGATCCAGCAGTGCTATGGCTGGATCAAAGGGTAGATATTCTTTTGTCGCCCTTTGGGCATAGTTCCAAATTGCCCTAAAGAATGGTTGGATCAGTTCACAACTCCACCAGCAATGAATTAATGTCCCTACTTTACCACATCCCCTCCAGCATTCATTACTTTCCTTTGCTGTTATGTTAGCCAATCTGATAGGTGTGAGGTGATACCTCAGAGTTGTTTTGATTTGCATCTCTCTGATTATAAGAGATTTAGAACACTTCTTCATGTGCTTGTTAATAGTTTTGATTTCTTTATCTGAGAACTGCCTATCCATGTCCCTTGCCCATTTATCAATTGGAGAATGGCTTGATTTTTTATACAATTGATTTAGCTCTTTATAAATATGAGTAATTAAACCTTTGTCAGAGGTTTCTATGAAGATTTTTTCCCAATTTGTTGTTTCCCTTCTGATTTTAGTTACATTGGTTTTGTTTGTACAAAAGCTTTTTAGTTTGATGTAGTCAAAATTATTTAATTTACATTTTGTGATTCTTTCTATATCTTGCTTGGTTTTAAAGCCTTTCCCCTCCCAAAGGTCTGACATGTATATTATTCTGTGTTTACCCAATTTACTTATGGTTTCCTTCTTTATGTTTAAGTCACTCACCCATTTTGAATTTATCTTGGTGTAGGGTGTGAGGTGTTGATCTATTCCTAGTCTCTCCCACACTGTCTTCCAGTTTTCCCAACAGTTTTTATCGAATAGTGGATTTTTGTCCCAAAAGCTGGGATCTTTGGGTTTATCGTATACTGTCTTGCTGAGGTCGATTTCCCCCAGTCTATTCCACTGATCTTCCTTTCTGTTTCTTAGCCAGTACCAAATTGTTTTGATGACTGCTGATTTGTAATATAGTTTTAAGTCAGGGACTGCAAGGCCCCCATCATGTGTGGTTTTTTTCATTATTTCCCTGGATATCCTTGATCTTTTGTTCTTCCAAATGAACTTTGTTATGGTTTTTTCTAAATCAGTGAAGAAGTATTTTGGTAGTTCAATGGGTATGACACTAAATAGATAAATAAGTTTGGGTAGGATGGTCATTTTTATTATATTGGCTCGTCGTATCCATGAGCAGTTAATGTTTTCCCATTTGCTCAAGTCTAGTTTTAGTTGTGTGGCGAGTGTTTTGTAGTTGTGTTCATATAGTTCCTGTGTTTGTCTTGGGAGGTAGATTCCTAGGTATTTTATTTTGTCTAAGGTGATTTTGAATGGGATTCCTCTTTCTAGTTCTTGCTGCTGAGCTGTGTTGGAGATATATAGAAAAGCTGATGATTTATGTGGGTTTATTTTGTATCCTGCAACTTTGCTAAAGTTGTTGATTATTTCAATTAGCTTTTTGGTTGAATCTCTAGGATTCTTTAAGTAGACCATCATGTCATCCGCAAAGAGTGATAACTTGGTCTCCTCCTTGCCTATTTTGATGCCTTCAATTCCTTTATCTTCTCTAATTGCTACTGCTAGTGTTTCTAGTACAATGTCAAATAGTAGAGGTGATAATGGGCATCCTTGTTTCACTCCTGATCTTATTGGGAATGCATCTAGTTTATCCTCATTGCAGATGATATTAGCTGATGGTTTTAGATATATGCTTTTTATTATTTTTAGGAATGATCCTTCTATTCCTATGCTTTCTAGTGTTTTTAATAGCAATGGGTGTTGTATTTTATCAAAGGCTTTTTCTGCATCTATTGAGATAATCTTGTGGTTCTTGCTAGTTTGCTTGTTGATGTGGTCAATTATGTGGATGGTTTTCCTAATGTTGAACCAGCCCTGCATCCCTGGTATGAATCCTACTTGATCATGGTGAATGATCCTTCTGATCACTTGCTGGAGTCTTTTTGCTAGTATCCTATTTAAGATTTTTGCATCTATATTCATTAGGGAGATTGGCCTATAGTTTTATTTCTCTGTTTTTGACCTGCCTGGTTTTGGAATCAGTACCATGTTTGTGTCGTAAAAGGAGTTTGGTAGAACTCCCTCTTTGCTTATTATGTCAAATAGTTTGTATAGTATTGGGATTAACTGTTCTCTGAATGTTTGATAGAATTCACTGGTGAATCCATCAGGCCCTGGGGATTTTTTCTTAGGAAGTTCTTTGATGGCTTGTTGGATTTCCATTTCTGATATGGGATTATTTAAGAATTCTATTTCCTCTTCTGTTAGTCTAGGCAGTTTGTATTTTTGTATATATTCATCCATTTCTCCTAAATTGGTATATTTATTGCCATATAATTGGGCAAAGTACTTTCTAATGATTGCCTTAATTTCCTCTTCATCGGAGGTGCTGTCCCCCTTTTCATCTTTAATGCTGTTAATTTGCTTTTCTTCCTTCCTTTTTTTAATTAGATTGACCAGTACTTTGTCTATTTTGTTTGTTTTTTCAAAGTACCAGTTTCTTGTCTTATTTATTAAATCAATAGTTCTATCACTTTCGATTTTATTAATTTCTCCCTTAATTTTTAGGATTTCTAGTTTGGTTTTCTGCTGGGGGGTTTTAATTTGATGGCTTTCGAGTTTTTTCATTTGCATTTCCAATTGATTGATCTCTGCTCTCCCTTGTTTGTTAATATAAGCATTCAGGGATATGAATTTACCTCTGATTACCGCTTTGGCTGGATCCCAAAAGGTATGAAAGGATGTTTCGCCATTGTCATTTTCCTCGATGAAATTATTAATTGTTTCTATGATTTCTTCTTTAACTAAATGGTTTTGGAGTATCATATCCTCTCTTTCCCTCCCCTTTTGTTTTCCCTCTCCCCCTCTCCTCCTTGGTTTTCCCTTCTCCCTACCCTTGTTGGGTAAGATAGAATTCAAGATCTCAATGGATCTGGATGTTTTTCCGTCTCAGAGTTGATTTCCCGGAGAGTAAGATTTAAGTAAAAATTCTCTTCCTCTCCTTCTTATAGGAGTTTTCTTCCACTCCCCTTCCCATCTGAATCTTTGTGTGGAAAGATTATTATATTTGGTCTTTCTTTTCCCCCAATTTACACATTACATTTTCCCCACATGTTAGTATACATAGATTGATATAAATGTAGTCCTTATAGAAGAGAGTTTGAATAAAAGAAGAAGATAATATTTTTTCCTTTTCCCTTTCCTTCATATTTACCTTCTCAGGTATTCCTTGCTCTTTGATTTTTGATATCGAACTTTCCACAGAGCTCTGGTCTTTTCATTGCAAAAACTTGGAAATCTTCTATTTTGTTGAATGCCCATACTTTCCCTTGGAAGTATATAGTCAGTTTTGCTGGATAGCAGATTCTTGGTTGAAGACCCAGCTCTCTTGCCTTTCTGAAGATCATGTTCCAAGCCTTACGATCATTTAGAGTAGAACTTGCAAGGTCTTGTGTGAACCTGATTGGTATTGGTATTCCTTTATATCTAAATTTTCTTTTTCTGGCTTCTTGTAGGATTTTTTCTTTTGTTTGAGAGTTTTGGAATTTGGCAATTACATTCCTGGGAGTTATCTTTTGGGGGTTTAGTGTAGAGGGTGTTCTGTGAGCTCTGTCAGTGGCTGTATTGCCCCCTTGTTCTAGAATCTCTGGGCAATTTTCTTTGATTATATCTTGTATCACGATGTCGAGTTTGGTGTTTATTTCTGGTTTTTCTGGGAGTCCAATTATTCTTAAATTATCTCTTCTCCCTCTATTTTCCAAATCTGTCACCTTGTCCGTGAGATATTTTATGTTCTCTTCTAATTTCTTGGTCTTTTGTCTTTGCTTTATTAGTTCTTGCTTTAAAGCCTGGTTTTCTTTTACAGTTTGGTCAAACTGGTTTTGTAGATGTGTGAATTTCTTTTGCATTATTTCCCATTTTTCCTCCCAGAAGGCTTCCATCTTTTTGATCATTTATTTTTGATGATTTATATTCTTCATGGGTTTGTGGAGAGTTTCCATTTCCTTTGGAAGGTATCAGAGCATTTGCTTGTGTTTCCTCTTCTATCTCCTCTGTGTTTTGTATTTTTGCTCCATAAAATGTGTCCAAAGTCGCCCCCTTCTTGTTTTTTTTTTTTTTTGGGAATTTTGGGTTTTTTTGTGCTTCTGTGGAGTTTGCCATCTCTATCTGAGTGGGGAGGATTAGCTTTTCTTATCTCTGTCTGGCATTCAGAGGTTTTAGCCCTAGGAAGATTGTCCCTATGGTTTGGCCCTTGTTTCTGCGCCTCAGCCAGCACTCGGAGGGGGGAGGGGTAGCGGCTTCCTGGAGCTCTGAGGGCTGGTGATAGAATTAACCTCAGACTGAGTATGCCCTCAGGCAGCGACCTTAAGTGAGACCCAGATGGAAGGTTCTGGTCAGGGGGCTGCAGGCTCCCCCCACCCCACCCCACCCCCATCTCTCTCTGCCTCCCTGCTGTCTGGGTGCCCCCACGACTGGCTCAGGTCGTTTTCAGGGGGCGGCCCTCAGAACAGCCGGCTCCTGAGGCCCCCCTGCCTGCCCTGAGGTTCCTGCTGCTGCCTTGGACTCAGCACTCTGGGTTGGGGGGGATGGGTCCTGGGACCTTCCTTTTGCCTTCCCCTTAGATCCGAGTGATCTCACGCTCCGACTCTTGGGGGGCCGTACCTTTTGATCCAGGTCCAGGAGGAGTGTTTCTGGGGTCTATTCTGCTGTTTGTTTTGAATTTTGATGCCCTAGGATTATTCCGTTTGAGATCGGTAAGGAAGGGTTTCTGGAGCTCTGAACTTTAGCTTTCTCTAAGCTGCCATCTTGACCAGAAGTCCCCAAGTATTACTCTTTTATCCTCTTTCTTTTCTTTTCTTATGAGATAATCAAGGAATAACAGAATACCCTCATGCCTTGCCTAATTGATTTTCCTCCATGACATCAGATGATAAAAATGTTCTGAGGGGACAGACATGATCTCCCATTTTTTAATATGATCAGTGTATTCCTTGTTTCTTTATCATTGTCCATTCCTGTTTACCTTTTAATATTTCTATTCACTCCTTGGTTGGAACTTCAAAATTTCTATAGACCTCTGATCTTTACATCAGGGATGTTTGGAAGTCCTCCATTTCATTAAAGATTCATTTCCCCTAGAACATTCTATTCAGCTTTGATGGATAAATTATTCTTACGTATAAGTCTCTATTCTTTGCTTTCTGGAATATTGTATTCCAAGTTCTCTACTACTTTATAGTAGTGGTTGCTTAATCATGTGTAAACCTGGCTGTGCCTCTTTGGAACTATTTCTTTCTTTCTGGCTGTTTAAAGTATTTTTTTAACCTGGAAATTCTAGATTTTGGTTATAATGTGCCTTGGAATTTTCATTTGATGTTAATTTCAGTAAACCAACAACTGATTCTTTCTATTTCTACTTTTCCCTCTGATTCAGGGATATGAGCAATTCCTCTTAATATTTCTTGAAATAGGATGTCTAGATTCAGGTTTTTTGGTTATGCTATTGATATAATCCAATGATTCTTATTTTTTTTTCCTTCATCTGTTTTCCATGTCAGTTTTTTCTGCTATTATATACCATGAATTTTCTCCTAATTTTTTTCACTTTTCATTTTCTTTTATTTCTTATTACCTCATGGAGTCATTGGCTTCTCTGTGGTCTAATCTAATGTTCGGGAAGTCTGTTACATGGACAAAGTTGTGTCAAACTGTTAATTTCCTTTCCAATTCTTTCTTCCATACCTCTCATTACTTTTCCAGCTGTTCCCCCTCAAAAATTCATTTAATTTTTAAAAATAACTCTTTTTAAACTCTTGCTTCATATCTAACAGGAATTTTATTTTATTCATTTATTTATTTATTTAGTATAGTCATATATTGATCATTTGTTTTAGGAAACCGAGAAAAGACCAGTCCAGAAACTGGCTGTGACTGTTCTCCTTTGTCTTAAAACCTCTTCCAGGAATTTTAGATGCATTTTTGACTAGAATGTTTTTTTTCTTCTCTCTGAAATTTTGCCTGTATATATTTTGTTTATTTTTTCCTTCTCAATGTGTAACTTATTCTTCCTTGCCACCATAAATTGCTCTGGATGAGATTCTTTTTGTTTTCTTATTTGCTTATTTTTATAGCCACTTCCTGACCTCTGGCTTAATATCAGGGCTAGGGTTTGGCTCTTCTGTAAGGAAGGTCTAATGTGAAGATGGGATTAACTCTTCCCTGCCCATTTTTAGATTTCATCTCCAAATGTGTACATAACCCACTTAATATTTAAGTGAGGGAGGTCTGTGACCTAAATGTGCAATAATGGGTGACAAATCAGAAACCACTCACTGCCTCTTGGGCAGTCCTAAGCAAAACTTTAGCTCTGATTGATACATATAAAAGTGATGGAAGGCACAGTAAGTGATGTAAAAGAAGCAACTTTGAAAAAGGAATTACAATTTCTTATGGGGAGTTCTTTCTTAAGAGTTCCCCATTGGAGTTAGAGACTGGTGAAGAATCTGCTTACTGGACCTGAGACCTTGGATTTGGTGAGACTGTTCTTAAATATCTCCCTTTGAACTACCCCATGGGTGAGTGAAAAAGACTGAATCTTTCCTGAATTTTCTGAAGGGACTAGCCTTAGGAAAGATCTCCCCTCTTGATAGAGGCTTAATGACTGAAGCTTTTGCTTTTTTCATCCTAGGCTGAAGGCTGAGGACTAATTAGCCCTGACTGGGTTGAGCCAGGGATGGGAGCAAAATACTTGGTGTGATAGATTAAATATCTTACCCTATCCTTTCTCTGATTTCCTTATTTTCACTCTTTCTATATTTCATAAAGATCATTTGGAATTAATTAAATTCCTGACAACTACACTCTGATTAATTCAGTCCAACCATAATTTTACCTCTTACATTCTGACCCTTATAATCTGGCTGACCACATAGGTTGTGATGAGTACCCTCAATCTTCCTAAATTTTCTTGACTTTTCCTTTACTTTTGTTACTATCCCCAAGTCAGCTTTTTAATAGCTTGTTTTGAATCCACAATTCATAGCTGTGAGAAAAGGTAAGTTCATTTTTTTTTCTCTTTCACCTTAAAACAAATTTAAAACAGCTGAAAATTACCTTTCCAGGAGCAAGTTGGCTGTTTTCCTTTACTGGCAGCAAGTGGGATGCTTTGTTAAAAAAAATAAAAAACAACCTAGCAGTAAGGACCACACCTGGGAAAAGAGTTTATACCCCTTCCCAGAAGGGAAGCAGTCCTGCTCTACCCCAAAAGAATTCCATTCTCTCAGCCAAAAATCTCTGGAAAAAACTATAGTTGTTTTTTATTAGGGAGAGTGATTGATAAGATGAAATTAACAAAAGTTTTAGCTTTTTCTTTTTACTCCTGGAAATCTACTTTCTCTTTTTCCAAGCCCCACCTATCCTTAGAATTAACAAAACTGAGAAGTAAAACCTGGGAAGATTAGTCAGGAAGGACAAAAAAAAAAGGGGGGTCCTTTTTACTTAAGAGGCTTTTAGAGTACAAGTAAGGAAATAATTTATTAAAACTTTTTGCCCCAGGCCAACTCAGAAAAGCATGTGTTCTGCCCACAGAAGGAAGAATGTGGTTCTAGGCAGCTGCCTCCCATTGTCCCTTCTATACTTAGTGGCTGGCAAAAGGTTTCCTACCTGCCCTCCAACCAAAAAGTTAGTTGAATCAAGGTGTGACATCCTTAAAGAGGCCATACCCTTATATTTAATTTCATTCCCTGACTTTAACCCATAACCAGTGTAAAATTTAGATTTGAACTCTGGACTCCATTCCCCAGGAGTCCTTGCTAGCTCCCAGAATGCCCTTTAATCCCACTGAATTCTCACCTGGAACGAGAGCAAAATTTTATTTAAAGGATCTTCCCCGTAGGCGGGGCTCTCTTTACTTCCTGTCTCCGCTGACAAACAGATGCGTCACATGATGTGAGTGAAATTTTGGGTGGGCCTCATAGCCCACCTGGCACATGCCTTTTCTTACTTGTATATTCTTAAATCCTTAACCTTTAATAAACCTCTAAAAAATATAATACTCCTTGCAGAGAGAAACGAATTTCTACCTGCCTCAGTCTCCCATAAATTTTAATCTTTACACCATCAGTATCATCTACTGACAAAAACCAGAATTACAAGCAATCTAATAATTAAATTTAAACATGATTAAAAAAACATTCAATATGATTTTAATAGCATTTCCCCAACTGGAAAAACATTTTGGGGGGTTATTTAAATTGGTTCATTATCCCAGAGAATATATCATAATGGATGTACATGGCACTGTTCCTGTTTATGATAATGATAGTAGGATGTGGAGATTTTCATCTCCTCTCTCAGAGAGACTTGACAAATATCCTAGGTATGCTAGGAATGCAAATGAGAGCTCCACCTCAGCCTCACCCTATACAATGCATTTCCCATCCAGCCCAATTATCCTTTCAACTACTCAACAAATTGTGGAACTAAAAGTTCAGCTTAAGTATAATTCGAGTCAACTGGAAAATATGGAGGAGAGTTTAAGGAAGATCAGAGCTTCAATGAAAAGTATGAGAAAGAACTTTAAAAAACCCCAGGGTAAGAGAAATATATCTCTCCATATTTCCTCATTATGAGAATCTCTTTCCCACCCTGCAATATGAAATTATGCTCCTCCTACTACTCAACCCATTTCTCACCCTGTTCCTGCTACTGCCCCAACCCCTCTCCCTACTCAACCCATTTCTCATTCCATTCCTGCTGCTGCTCCAGTCCCTCCACAACCCATTTCTCCCCCTATCCCTGCTGTTGCTCCAGCCCCTCCCTAACTCATTCCTTCCCCAGTCCCTAATAGCTTCTATTCTTCCTCCTCTACCCCAGTCCCTACTCATCTTCCCCAATCCACCTCTCTCCTAATTATCTCACCTACTCCTACTTCTCCCCCTCCCCTTACCCATCCCACTGAAAACCAACAGGAACACAAAATAATTCAGCTAAAACCTTATTCCCCTTAAGGGAAGTATCCACCTTCAAAAAATTGAGATTTAGTATCTATAAGATATCATTCACCCTTAAACCCCCCCAAGATTTAAATAGATTGAAAGAAGATATCCCTTCTTTCGAGGAAGAACTAATCTTAATCATAAAAAAAATTGGAGAACATATTCAAAACTTTTGATCCCAATTAAATGGATGTTGCAAATCTATTACAAATGTTCATGATAAACAGAGAGAAAAACAAAATCATCTTTCTTGTTAATCAGAAGCAAGGTGGGGTAGTAATTCATTGGCCAACTGAAAATCCAAATTGGAACCACAATATAGTATAGTGGTAGTCTCTCGGTGACTGAGAATGATAATTGTCTTTATGCATTATCATCTATTGATGTACCCTCATGTGGCTTTGAAGTGCAAAGGCTGAGGCGCAAAGTTTGTGGCACATGGGGCATGGGACTCCAGTAGTTACAGGAGGTGTGGTTGCGGCTTGGTGTCAGCGTTCACGCTCAGCAGCAAGATGTCGACGTCGTTCATCTTCAAAGGTGGTGGCGGCATGGTTAATGTGGGTTCTCCAGATGCTTCTGACAGAGGCAGCGAGTTCTAGTTGCTTTGGTGTAATGCCAGCCCACTTCAAGTTTGACTTTAGCTGATCCTTGTATCTTTCCTTTGGTCGGCCTTGTTTCCTGAGTCAAGCTGACAGTTCACCATAGAATACCTGTCTTGGTATTTGCTGTGGGTCCATGTGGATGACATGTCCAGACCATCGTAGCTGGGTTTTGAGGACCATTACTTCGATGCTGGTGGAGTTGGCTCTGTCGAGGACTTCCTGGTTGGTGATTTGGTCCTGCCATCAGATCCTCATGATTGACTGGAGGCAGCTTTGGTGGAATTGCTCCAGCTGTTTCTTGTGCTTCTGGTACAGTGTCCATGTCTCACAACCATACAGGAGCGAGCTGAGGACCACTGCGTTATACACTTTGAGCTTCGTTGCAGTGTTTACACCGCTGTGTTGGAGGACTTTGGAGTGCAGCCACCCAAGTGCCTGGCTGGCCTTTTGGATCTTGGCATTAATCTCATGGTCTAGGGACCCATCATTTTTTTAAAATAATATTTTATTTGATCATTTCCAAGCATTATTCATTAAAGACATAGATCATTTTCTTTTCTTCCCCCCCACCCCCCATAGCCAACACGTGATTCCACTGGGTGTCACATGTGTTCTTGATTCGAATCTATTTCTATGTTGTCAATATTTGCATTAGAGTTTCATTTAGAGTCTCTCCTCTGTCATGTCCCCTCAACCACTATAGTCAGGCAATTGCTTTTCGTCGGTGTTTCCACTCCCATAGTTTTTCCTTTGCTTATGCATAGTGTTTTTTTCTCCTAGATCCCTGCAGATTGTTCCGGGCCATTACACCACCACCAATGGAGAAGTCCATTACATTCGATTATACCACAGTATATTAGTCTCTGTGTACAATGTTCTCCTGGTTCTGCTCCTCTCGCTCTGCATCACTTCCTGGAGGTTGTTCCATTCTCCATGGAATTCCTCCACTTTATTATTCCTTTTAGCACAGTAGTATGCCATCACCAACATATACCACAATTTGCTCAGCCATTCCCCAATTGATGGGCATCCCCACGCTTTCCAGTTTTTGGCCACCAGAAAGAGCACAGCTATGAATATTTTTGTACAAGTCTTTTTGTCCATTGTCTCTTTGGGGTACAGACCCAGCAGTGCTATGGCTGGATCAAAGGGTAGATATTCTTTTGTCACCCTTTGGGCATAGTTCCTAATTGCCCTCCAAAATGGTTGGATCAGCTCACAACTCCACCAGCAATGAATTAATTTCCCTATTTTTCCACATCCCCTCCAGGATTCATTACTTTCCTTTGCTATCATGCTAGCCAGTCTGCTTGGTGTGAGGTGATACCTCAGAGTTGTTTTTATTTGCATCTCTCTGATTATAAGAGATTTAGAACACTTCTTCATGTGCTAATTAATAGTTTTGATTTCTTTATCTGAGAACTGCCTATCCATTCTAGGGACCCATCATTGGTGATGGTGCTGCCCAGGTACTTGAAAGGGTTGACATTAGAAAGCTGCGTGCCGTCGATTGTAATGCATGGCTGGTTAGTTGGCCTCCCTGGTGCAGGTTAGAACAGCACCTCTGTTTTGCTGAGGCTGATAGTCAGGCCAAACAGTTTTGTTGCGGTAGAGAACCTGTCCACAATGATTTGGAGATGATTTTCTTGGTGGGCCATGAGAGCACAGTCATCTGCGAAGAGAGCTTCCAGAATGAGTCTCTCTGTTGTCTTTGTTTTTTCAGTCAGGCGGCGAAGGCCGAATAGTGAGCCATCCAGTCAGTATTTGATGTAGATGCTCAGGTCTAGATCCATCACAGAATGTTGTAATACTTGGGTGAAGTATAGGTTGAATAGTACCTGAGCGAGGACACAGCCTTGTTTTATACCATTGGAGATGTTGAAGCGATTGGAAGTCTCTCCACCAGATAGGACTTCCCCTGTCATGTCGACATGAAAGAGCTGGATCAGTTTGACAAATTTTGCTGGGCAACCAAGCTTGCTAAGGATCACCCACAATGTGTCCCTGTTCACTGTGTCAAATGCCTTTGTCAGGTCTATGAAGACAAGTAAGAGGCTCAGGTTCTGCTCAAGGCATTTTTCCTGCATTTGCCTCACTGTGAAGACCATGTCAATGGTGCTACGATCTGGTCGGAAGCCACATTGTGATTCAGGCAGGTTCTGCTCTGAAATAGATGACAGGAGTCTGTTGAGTATTACACGGACGAGGATCTTTCCACAGTGGAGAGTAGTGAGATGCCTCTGTAGTTATCACAGGCTGCTCGTGAGCCTTTGTTCTTTTATAGGGCTATGATGGAGGCATCTCTGAGTTCTGGGGGCATGTCTTCCTCTTCCCATATGCTGGTCAACACTATGTAGACTGCCTGGAGCGCCTTTCCATTTAAGGCCTTGTACACCTCGGTTGGGATCCCTTCTTTACCGGGTGCCTTGCCTGCACTCATTTGTTTAATGGCTTTTTGGACCTCGTCTATTGAAGGAGGGATGTCAAGTTGTTCAATGGTGTGGTTTTGGGGGATCTGGTCAAGCGAGCTTTGGTTGACTGAAGAGGGTTGGTTGAGAAGCTGACTGAAGTGTTCTTTCCACCTGTTGCTGATGCCTTTTTTATCTTTTATGAGAGTGTCACCATCAGTGGATAGCAAAGGAGTGGTGGTGGGTTTTAATGGCCCATAGACAGTCTTGAGGGCACTGAAAAATTGTTTGTAGTGTTTTGTATCAGGAAACCACTGGATTTCTTCTGCCTTTTTTTCCCACCATCGGTTTTGCATCTTCCTGATCTTATGCTGCGCCGTGGCTTGGAGAGACTTGAATCTGTCCTTTTTAGGAGCAGAGTTTGGGTTATTTTGCCACTCTATGAAGGCTTTGTTCTTCTTGCTTAATAGGTCTTCAATAGCAGTGTTGTTCTCGTCGAACCAGTCCTGGTGGTTGCATTGTTTGCGGCCTAGGACTGCCTTTGATGTTTCCTTCACTGCATCTCTAAACTGGTTCCATTTC
This sequence comes from Monodelphis domestica, assembly GCF_027887165.1. Taxonomy (NCBI): domain Eukaryota; kingdom Metazoa; phylum Chordata; class Mammalia; order Didelphimorphia; family Didelphidae; genus Monodelphis; species Monodelphis domestica. The sequence continues at coordinate 363,636,773 of NC_077227.1, read as the reverse complement.
TCGGTTGAGCTTCCAGTGAGTGGTCCCTTGGCAGACAGCTTGTTGTCCAGGCAGGACTGGAATGTTTGCAAATAAGATGGATCTCTAAGAAGACTCAATATTGAAGCATATTACACAAAACTATACAAGGCCAGAGAAGCATTATTGACAACCATGAGAGCTTGCTTCAATAGGCCTCATTGATGGTCAAAAATCGAAAGGACCAAACAAGAAATTGATGAAAATCCCTCTCAGTTTATTGACAGAGTTATTGAGGTGAGAAACACATATATGGTCCTTGATTTGTCCAGAGAATGGGATATTAGAAAAATACATAGACAATTCATTAAGAATTGTTGTACAGTAATCAAAAACTACTTTAAAAATAGCTACACAAATTTTGACTTTATGGATCTCAAGGAATTGAGGAGGGTAGCAGTCTACATTTGTAAGGACCATGCACAAAAACATGAGGAAAATGGTGAATCAATGGAGGCCTTAAAGAAAGAAATTAAAATGTTAAAAGAAAAACTGAAAAATTAGGGAGAGACCATAGCCCCTTTGTAGGAATTCACAAATAAACCACCAAAATGCTATTTATGTGTAAAACATGTCCACTTAATGTTAAATTGCAGAAACTGGAATCAGGTATTCAACAACATGAATTTTAGGAGAAATAACAGGTATAACAATAATGAAAATTATAATAAAAGAAATGATGGAAATAATACTCCAAATGAAAATAATGATAATACACAACAAAATGCCCAACAACAATATATAAAAAGTGAAGCTTGTCCTTACTATAACCAGGGTGAAAATCCCCCTCAGCATTGGAAATCCCAGAAAAAGCATCTTTATGAAGGTGAAATGGGGGAGGGGGATAAGGGATTTGGAATCAAAAAGTGAAAACTTTGTTTTTCTAGACCCTGATATTTTAATGCCAATTAGCCCTATACATTCCCCCCACATAGTAATGACTCTAAAAGTGGGAAATTCATACTATGATTGTCTTTTAGACACTGGAGAATCTAGATCAGTCCTGGTAAGCAAACTAGATGCAAACTCTAATGCTATTGGCTCTCTAAATGTAGTAGGTATATCAGGAATACTTCAAAAGTCCCAAATCTTTCTCCTTGCCTGGTATGCATGGGACCCTTAACTGTAGAACATTCTTTTCTTTTAATGCCTGGATCCCCCACAAATTTCCTAGGAAGAGATCTATTATGTAAACTTAAATCCACAATAATTTGCACTCCTAATGGCTCTGTGTCATTACAAATATCTGAGGAATCTTTAAATGTGCTCCCTGTACTTCTCTCAAAGAACCAGGAGGAGAAAGAGTCTCTCATCTTTAAAATACCTGCTGATATATCTGAATCTCTTTGGGCCACATCTTCTTCTGATGTAGGCATCCTTAAATCAGCTGTTCCTGTTCAGAGTAAAACAAGAGGGGGGCCATCTCCCTCCATTCCTCAGTACCCTCTATCAAAAGAGGCAATTGAGGGAATCACCCCAATAATATATTCATTAATTGTGCAAGGAATAATAATTCCAAGCAAATAAGAATATAATACACCTATTTTACCAGTTAAAAAGGCAAAAATGGGCCCAGATGGAAAAACCCAATATTGATTTGTCCAAGATTTAAGGGCTGTAAATAATCATGTCATAAAAAGACATCCTGTGGTTTCAAACCCAAACACAGTAATTTCCTCTTTTCCCAGTATAGTCACTTACTTTACTGTAGTGGATTTGTGCTCAGTTTTTTTTCTATTCCTATTCATGAAGATTCCAGAAATATATTTACCTTTACCTGGAAAGGTTCCTAGTGGACCTGGTGTCGTTTGCCCCAGGGGCACGTGGAAAGCCCTAGCCTGTTTGCACAAATTTTGAGCCAAGCCACAGATTATATAAAATTAAAACACAGTAAGTTAATTAAATATGTGTATGATTTGCTCTTGGCCTCACCAAATGCCACACCATATCAAGAAGATAGTAAGCATCTTCTTTTAGAATTATATAAAAGAGGCCACAAGATCCCAAAGTACAAGGTTCAGTGGTGTCTCCCCTAAGTGGAATATTTAGGATTCATTTTAATTGCTGGTGCCCATTCTATTTCTCCTAAGCACATTGAAAATATTCAGAAATTGAGCACACCTACCACTAAGAAACAGTTAAAAGCAATTTTAGGAACAGGGTTTTGTAGACAATGGATCCCTTGCTATGGGGAAATCATTAAGCCCCTTATAGCACTGAACTGCTTAAATTAGAACCAGAACACCTGTCAGCTCTTTCAAATGTGAGCAACCTAGAATGCTCCATCATTTCACTGTCAGAATGGTAGGATTCCCTTTCGTCTAGCATCCCTGCCATGGTTATTCCTCTGCAGGTTGGACTTGATACTAGATACGAGATCCTGCTTTGTGCCCAAGGTCTGAGCCACATCACTGCTGCTGCAGCTGGCTTTTGAACTTTCCTTTTTCTCAGCATATTGAACAGAGCCTTCCCTCCCAGGAACTCTATTCACACTGATACATTCTCTGATCATATCATTTTGAATTTGTGCTTCAGTAAAAACTAATAGGATAGAAAGCTACCAGTCTTGGTGCCCTAGTATGGATCTAGTGAGTCTTTCTTGTTTACTGGAAAATTTTAGAAAAACTACGAAATATGTTTCTTTATGAAAAGTCCTGAATCAAACTGACATCATTATATATGCAAAGACATTTTTGTGGCTTGAAATTAATTCAGAAAAAAAATTTAAAGATAGAGAAGAATAAGTTTATAAAAAGGCTTTTTAAAAGTGAGATTTCTTTTCTGTAACCATTTTGATCCATGTCAACTTTCTATCTCATACTCCTGATGTTGCTGTCACTGAAATCACAAATATTCATTTGTTAGTGAGGAAAATTAAGATCAATTTGATAAAGACCTCCATTACTAAAAACACCAATGAAAAGCAACTGCTTGACTACAGGGGTTGAGGGGATATGAATAAGGAGAGACTCTAAATGAACACTATAATGCAAATACCAACAACATGGTAATGGGTTTGAATCAAGGACACATGTGATACCCAGTGGAATCGCACGGCGGCTGTGGGAGAGGTGGTGCGGGGGGGGGGGGAGGGGGGGCGGAAAAGAAAATGATCTTTGTTTCCAATGAATAATGTTTGGAAATGACCAAATAAAATAATGTTTAAAAAAAAAAGACCTCTATTACTCAGTAGCTCGGCAACGATAAATTTTATCCTGTTTTAGTTTTTACTAAGAGTGTCATATATTCTGTAGGCTGAGGCAGGAAGGTATAGCTCTGAGTTATATTTGAATGGTAAAGTAAAATGTAGGTTTTCCATACACCTAAAAACTTTTTCTGAGAATTATGACTAAGTTATCTTAGTACTAACTCAGCTTAAACACAACAGAAGTCCATGGGCAGATTTAACTTCTGCCAAATACACCAGATGTTGGATTTTGGGAACTAGTCTAATAAGTATAGAAGAAATAGGTATTCTCTACCTGGTCCTTTGATAAATCAAAATGGAAGCAGTTATTTGTTCTTTCTTTCTTTCTTTCTTTCTTTCTTTCTTTCTTTCTTTCTTTCTTTCTTTCTAGATTTATTTATTTATTTTATATTTATATTTATATTTTTTATTTATAATATTTATTTTTATACTTTTATTTTTTATAATTTTTTATTTATAATTTTATTATATTATATATTATATAACACATGTTATATAATATATGTTATATAATATAAAATTTTTATAATATTTATATATATTATAAATAATAAAAATATTATTATTTAAGGACAGATATCCCAGGATGCTTACCTTACTAATAGTTCTGCAGGTCCTTCAGGGCCACTTAGTAATTCAAAGCTTTTGCTGTGTTGTCTTATTAGAAGTGGATGTTGAAATAGAAATAAATTATTTGGGGTTTCTTGGCAAAGATACTAGAGTTGTTTGTCATTTCCTTCTTCAGCTCATTTTACAAATGAGGATACTGAGACAAACAGTATTAAGTGACTTGCCCAAGGTCACATAGCTATTGAGTGTCTAAGGCTGGGTTTGAACTCAAGTATTACTAACTCCAGGTCCAGGGCTTTAGCCACGTCTCCCTGTACACCCTGTGAACAAGAGACCAGAAGAAAAATGCCCAGAAGATAATAAGCAAAGAACTGACTATGAAACAAATTTTCTGACTCAGCAGATGTGGCGCTCAGACAAGTGAGGTGGCATGCCCAATACAGAACACAGATGTGATATACAGTGGAGTACAGTGAAAACAGGGTGAAATCACCAGATTACAATGGCATGCACTCCACAATCTCCCCCCATCAAAGGTAGGGATCATTTTATCAATGCATATGCCATAGCAAATTGCATATGTATGTGGTATCTATACATATACCTTAAACATATGGGGTTCTATTGAATGTCTTTTCACATGTATTCTGCAGCATAGATGTTCCTTCCAGGCATGGTTCCAGGTCATGTATCTCCTCTCCAAACAGTTGTGTACCTCCAATGCATGTTCATTGGTAACATGTTTCTTGCCACTCAAACTTGGGATATGATAACTATTGGAGAGAAAACATCTTCTGGGCATAAATGCTTTATATATATTAATTCAGTTGATGTTCATGATAACTCTATGAAGTAAGTATTTTTATTATCTTTGTTTCACATATGTGGAAACAAGTATACAGTCATTGAGTGACTTGCCTAGGGTCACACAGCTGGAATGTGTCTGAGGCAGGTTTCAAATTTAAGACTTCCTAACACCAAGCCCTGAAATCTATCCACTGTACCATCCTTTATTTGAAATTCTGTTTGATTAAGTATCTTTTGTAAACTATACTATGTCCAATGGCTGCCCAAAAAGTACACACTGGACAGGTAGTTATAACTGTGGTATATGGTATATTCTGACCTACAGAGTGCTTCAAAACTGGAGTATCCATTTGTGAATGCTGGTAACCTGATGGTGGGACAAGATAAGAGGTGAAGGCCTAGATTTGTGGTGATCAATAATTCCTTGTTGAGTCTGCATGAATTCTTCATTGCTCCTTTGAAGTGGAATTTATCCATATAAATGAGAATTGTCAAAGTCAGCTCTCTGGTGTAGAAGTTCCTGCAACCATTGACTTTCTTTGTAAATATGTGTATTCATTTGGACTATTGAACATTTCCTGAATGTCAGCCATTTGGAGATACTTATTGACCTCAGTCTGCATCTAGGCTGATTTTGTCATTGGTTTCATAATTCATTTGTTTAGTTTCTGTCAGCCACCTGTATGTGACTACACTGACGACTGACTGTATTGGATTATTTTTACCATCAGATATGATACAACTTCCAATCTTGAGCTTGGCCTGGTCCACTACTTTGCAAAAAGAACAACTAGTTTTCTATGTTGATTGAGCACATACAATATTCAAAGCTATTGCTAGTGGGAACCTATCTGGGTAAGGAGACTAGGAAAAGAACAAAATGATTTCCCCCCAGAAGTATAAGGGAAAAGATAAAAACATATTTAAAAATTTTTAATTCTTTGATAATTATTAAAAATCTCAATATTTATTCTCTAAAAAATAAATATTCAACTATGAAGAAATCAATTTGATAATCTTTCTCCCACATATAGCTAACTCAAAAACATTAATAGCCTCCTATTTTTTCTTTTAATCTTTCTGGATTTTGCCTATTATTCCTGTAACTTTCTCTTTTGGATTATCTTTCAGGATATATCTATTTTTGTTTCCTATTTTTACTTGCTCCCCTTTCTAAATAGTTCTGGATAGTTTTCATTTGTCATTTATTAAAATATAGTGCCCAAGATTTTTTAATAATTTTTTTTTAGAAAATCAATTGATTCTTAAATGATCTCTTCTTGACCTGCTTCCCAGATGTGTGCATCAGATATATTCCATTTTCTTCTATTTTTCAGTCTTTTGGTTTTGGTTTAATATTTCTTGCTATCTTGTGAAAGTTATTTTTTTCTGTTGGGTCTATTATAGTTTTAAGGAGTATCATTACTTGGGCAAGATCTATTTCTTTCTCCCCTAAACTTCTTATTCATTTAAAATTCTTTTATTCTGAGCTTTTATTTCATTTGTAATGTCTTGCTTCATTTATTTTTTTTATGTATTCATGTAGGACTTGTGAAAAAATCCAAGTTTTTAATTGAGATTTGGCTGTAATTACTCTTTCCTTTTTCTAGATATGCAAGGGGGTAGCTATATGGCTCAATGGATAGAGCACTGGGCATATAGTCAGGAAGATCAGCGTTAAAATCTGGTACTTATTAGCTATGTGACCCTGGGCAAGACACTTAGCTTCTGTTTGTTTTAATCCACTTGGGAAAGGCATGGCAAATGATTCCAATATCTTTTTCAATAGAACATCATGGACAAAAGTCCATAGAGTCACAAAGAATCAGACACAACTGAACAAGAAAAAAGCTCTGAAATATTTTTTAAGGTTTAGCAATTTCTTTAACAGATTCATTTGTTTAGCTTTAATTCTCAAACTAGAGCTTTAATCCATGACCAGGCTCCACTCCTGGCTGAACTTTTGGGTTGTATAGTTGTCCCTGTTTGTTCTTACCCTATATCCCCTTGGTTCTTGTGCGAAGTTAGGCTCCTCTGCAATACTGAGAATTGGAACAATAAAATTTCATTTCCTTCAATGATTGTTCAGGCTAGAGTGCTCATCTCTGGTCACCTTGGAGCATTGGGCCCAGGCTGACCTGTTTGGAATATTGCTATAGCCCTCTCTTTGCAATTGCTCTAGAGCTTTCAAAGTCCCTGTACTTCTGAGCATTTGGGGGCTGTTTGACCTCCATATACCTTCCTTAGGAAGCCCTCCAGTCTTGCTGCTTCTATATTCAGAATTACTCAGGTTATAGGTAGGTGTCTCTGATTTCTCTCTTACTCATACTAGAAGGTAGTAGGCTAATTAGCTCTGTGGTTATGGCTTTGTTTCTGCATCCCTTTACTAATGCCATCAAGGATTGGGGTTGAATTTGTCATGCAGTTGTGGAGTGGAAAATGTTTTTTGGTGGAATTCTTGATCATTATTCAGTCTGATGTAGATTTAGGTTTTTACTGGAGTAAGTGAAGATGTGAGAGCTAGGTGATCTGTTTCCTATTAAGACAGTCAGCTTGATTAGAAATGTTTCTCTCCCTTTTTAATCTATTTAATCTAAATGGTATTCTTTCTCCAAGACTATGTCAAAACCTATTGGCTTTTTGCAGCCTTTCCTACTCATTCCAGCCCACAGTGACCTCCCCTTCTTCTGCTCTCTTATATATTCTAACAATCGTGTTTTCCATAAAATAAAAAAAATAATGAGAATTATGACAATTATCTCTACTTTGACTTTGACTATTGATGCTGGGGATGATGATGGGAATAATAATCATAATAATAATGATGATGATGTAGATACCATGAATGATGCCTCCCAAGAAGTGCCCTTTTCTTTTTTTTTTTAATTTTATTTAGTCAATTTGGAATATTTTCCCTTGGTTACAAGAATCATATTATTTCACTTCCCTCCCCCCACCCTTTCCTATAGCCAATGCACAATTCCACTGAGTTTTACATATGTCCTTAATCAAAACCTATTTCCATATTATTGATGTTTACACAAGGGTGATCTTTTAGACTCTATATGGCCAATCATATCCCCACCAAGCCATGTGATTAAGTAGTTGTGTTTATTCTGTGTTTCTACTCCAAGAGTTTTTCCCCTGAATGTGGATAGTGTTCTTTCACATAAATCCCTCCAAATTGTTCTGGATAATTGTATTGCTACTACTAGAGAAGTCAATTACACCTAATTATACCACAGTGTATCAATTTCTGTGTACAATGTTCTCCTGGTTCTGCTCCTTTCACTCTGCATCAATTCTTTTTTTTTTTTTTAATTTTAAACATTATTTTATTTGGTCATTTCCAAACATTATTCACTAGAAACAAAGATCATTTTTTTCCCTCCCCAACCCGCCTCCCACCACCTTTCCCTCTCCCATAGCTGATGCATGATTCCACTGGGTATCATATGTGTTCTTGACTCGAACCCATTTCGATGTTGTTTGTATTTGCATTAGAGTGTTCATTTAGAGTCTCTCCTCAGTCATATCCCCTCAACCCCTGTAATCAAGCAGTTGCTTTTCATCGGTGTTTTTACTCTCACAGTTTATCCTCTGCTTGTGGATAGTATTTTTTAGATCCCTGCAGATTGTTCAGGGACATTGCATTGACACTAATGAAGAAGTCCATTACCTTCGATTGTGCCACAGTGTATCAGTCTCTGTGTACAATGTTCTCCTGGTTCTACTCCTTTCGCTCTGCATCACTTCCTGGAGGTTGTTCCAGTCACCATGGAATTCCTCCACTTATTATTCCTTCTACCACAATACTAGTTCATCACTAACATATACCACAGCCATTCCCCAATTGACAGGCATCCCCTCGTTTTCCAATTTTTGGCTACCACAAAGAGTGCAGCTATGAATATTCTTGTACAAGTCTTTTTCCTTATTATCTCTTTGGGGTACAAACCCAGCAGTGCTACAGCTGGATCAAAGGACAGTCTTTTATCACCCTTTGGGCATAGTTCCAAATTGCCCTCCAGAATGGCTGAATCAATTCACAACTCCAACAGCAATTAGTGTCCCCACTTTGCCACATCCCCTCCAGCATTCATTACTTTCCATAGCTGTCATGTTAGCCAATCTGCTAGGTGTGAGGTGATACCTCAGAGTTGTTTTGATTTGCATCTCTCTGATTAGAAGAGATGTAGAGCACTTTTTCATGTGCTTATTAATAGTTTTGATTTCTTTGGCTGAGAACTTCCTGTTCATGTCCCTTGCCCATTTATCAATTGGAGAATGGCTTGATTTTTTGTACAATTGATTTAGTTCTTTATAAAATTGAGTAATTAGACCTTTGTCAGAGGTTTTTATGAAGATTGTTTCCCAATTTGTTGCTACCCTTCTGATTTTGGTTACATTTGTTTTGTTTGTACAAAAACTTTTTTAATTTGATGTATTCCAGATTGTTTATTTTGCATTTTGTAACTCTTTCTAAGTCTTGCTTGGTTTTGAAGTCTTTCTCTTCTCAAAGGTCTGACATGTCTGCTATTCTGTGTTCGCCTAATTTTCTTATAGTTTCCTTCTTTATGTTCAAGTCATTCACCCATTTTGAATGTATCTTGGTGTAGGGTGTGAGGTGTTGATCTAAACCTAATCTTTCCCACACTGTCCTCCAATTTTCCCAGCAGTTTTTATGAAATAGTGGATTTTTGTCCCCAAAGCTGGGATCTTTGGGTTTGTCATACACTCTCTTGCTGAGATTGCTTGCCCCCAGTCTATTCCACTGATCCTCTTTTCTGTCTCTTAGCCAGTACCAGATTGTTTTGATGATCCCTGCAAAGCCCCCTTCCTTTGTATATTTTTTCATTATTTCCCTGGATATCCTTGATCTTTTGTTCTTACAAATGAACTTTGTTATGGTTTTTTCTGAATCAGTAAAAAAAAATTTTGGAAGTTCCATGGGTATGGCACTAAATAGATAGATGAGTTTGGGTAGGATGGTCATTTTTATTATATTGGCTTGTCCTATCCATGAGCAGTTAATGTTTTTCCAATTGTTCAAGTCTAGTTTTAGTTGTGTGGTAAGTGTTTTGTAGTTGTGTTCGTATAGTTCCTGTGTTTGTCTCGGGAGATAGATTCCTGAGTATTTTATTTTGTCTAAGGTAATTTTGAATGGGATTTCTCTTTGTAGATCTTGCTGCTGAGCTGTGTTGGAATTATATAGAAATGCTGATGACTTATGTGGGTTTATTTTGTATCCTGCAACTTTGCTAAAGTTGTTGATAATTACAATTAGCTTTTTGGTTGTATCTCTAGGATTCTTTAAGTAGACCATCATGCCATCCGCAAAGAGCGATAATTTGGTCTCGTCCTTGCCTATTTTAATGCATGCCTTCAATTTTTTTTCTTCTCTAATTTTTACTGCTAGTGTTTCTAATACAATGTCAAATAATAGAGCTGATAATGGGCATCATTGTTTCACTCCTGATCTTAATGGGAATGGAGTTAGATTATCCCCATTGCAGATGACATTAGTTGATGGTTTTAGATATATGCTGTTTATTATTTTTAGGAATGGACCTTCTATTCCTATGTTTTCGAGTGTTTTTAATAGGAATGGGTGTTGTATTTTATCAAAGGATTTTTCTGCATCTATTGAAATAATCATGTGATTTTGTTGGTTTGCTTGTTGATGTGGTCAATTATGTGGATGGTTTTCCTAATGTTGAACCAGCCCTACATCCCTGGTATGAATCCTACTTGATAATGGTGAATGATTCTTCTGATCACTTGCTGGAGACTTTTTGCTAGTATCCTATTTAAGATTTTTGCATCTATATTCATTAGGGAGATTGGACTATAATTTTCTTTCTCTGTTTTTGGCCTGCCTGGCTTTGGAATTAGTACCATGTTTGTGTCATAAAAGGAGTTTGGTAGAACTCCCTCTTTGCTTATTATGTCAAATAGTTTGTATAGTATTGGAGTTAGCTTTTCTTTGAATGTTTGATAGAATTCACTTGTGAATTCATCAGGCCCTGGGGATTTTTTCTTAGGAAGTTCTTTGTTGGCCTGTTGGATTTCTTTTTCTGATATGGGATTATTTAAGAAATCTATTTCTTCTTCTGTTAGTCTAGGCAATTTATATTTTTGTAAATATTTATCCATATCACCTAGGTTGGTATATTTATTACCATATAGATGTGCAAAGTAGTTTTTAGTGATTGCCTTAATTTCCTCTTCATTGGAGGTGAGATCCCCCTTTTCATCCTTGATGCTGTTAATTTGCCTTTCTTCTTTCCTTTTTTTTAATTAGATTGACCAGTACTTTGTCTATTTTGTCTGTTTCTTTCAAAGTACCAGCTTCTAGTCTTGTTTATTAGCTCAATAGTTCTGTCACTTTCGATTTTATTAATTTCTCCCTTAATTTTTAGGATCTCTAGTTTGGTTTTCTTCTGCATGTTTTTAATTTGTTCGTTCTCAAGTTTTTTGATTTGCATTTCCAATTCCTTGATCTCTGTCCTCCCTAATTTGTTAATATATGCACTCAGGGATATGAATTTTCCTCTAAGTACTGCCTTGGCTGCATCCATAAGGTTTTAAAGGATGTCTTGCCATTGTCATTTTCCTCAATGAAATTATTAATTGTTTTTATGATTTCTTCTCTAACTAACCAATTTTTGAGTATCATATTAATTAATTTCCAATTAATTTTTGATTTGGCTCTCCATGTACCCTTACCAATCAAAATTTTATTGCCTTGTGATCTGAAAAGTCTGCATTTATTATTTCTGCTTTTCTGCATTTGAGTGCCATGTTTCTGTGACCTAGTGTATGATCTATTTTTGTGATTGTGCCATGTGGTGCTAAAAAGAATGTGTATTCCTTTTTGTCCCTATTTATTTTTCTCCAAATGTCTATTAACTCTAATTTTTCTAAGATTTCATTCACCTCTTTTACCTCTTTCTTGCTTATTTTTTGGTTTGATTAATCTAAATTTGATAGTGGTTGGTTCAAGTCTCCCACTAATATGGTTTTACTGTCTATTTCCTCCTTCAATTCTCCTAGTTTCTCTATTAAAAATTTGGATGCTATACCATTTGGTGCATACATGTTGATTAGTGATGTTTCCTCATTGTCTATACTCCTTTTTAACAGAATATATTTACCTTCCCTATCCCTTTTGATCAGGTCTATTTTTGCTTTGGCTTTGTCAGATATCATGATTGCAACTCCTGCCTTCTTTCTATCAGTTGAGGACCAAAAGGTCTTACTCCAACCTTTAATTCGAACCTTGTGTGTGTCAACCCGCCTCGTATGTGTTTCTTGAAGACAACAAATGGTAGGGTTTTGGGTTCTAATCCAATATGCTATTTGTCTATGTTTTATGGGTGAGTTCATCCCATTCACATTCAAAGTTGTGATTGTCATTTGTGGATTCGCTAGCATTTTGATATCTTCCCCTAGTTCTGACCTTTCTTCTTTAGCTATCTCCTTTTGAACCAGTGATTTACTTTAGGTCAGTCCCCCTAGTCCCCTCCCTTGAGATGCTTCCTTTTCTAGCCCCTCCCTTTTTATGCTCCCTTCCCCTCCCCCCTCTCCTTCCCTCACTTTTTATACTCCCTCTCTCCCCCTCCTTAATTTTCCTTTCTTTCTTGCTCTGTTGGATAAGATAGAATTCAGGATCCCATTGGATCTAGATGTTCTTCCCTCTCAGTGTTGATTTCACTGAGAGTAAGGTTTAAGTAATTCCACTTCATGCTCCCTTCCTCTCCTTCTCATATGAGAGTTCTTCCCCTCTCCTTCCCATGAGTATCTTTATATGGGAAAGATTATTCTATTAAGTCTCCCCCTATTTCTTGAAGTAAATCTTAGTATTATTGATGGTTCCCCACTCCCTTTTCTTTTCTTTGCCCCCCATTTCCCCAAATCTTCTTAATGCCCCAATCTTTCCCTATGCATGTTTCTTCTAACTACTCTTATGATGCATATAATTTTTGAGAGTTACACAAAACATTTCCCCCACATATTAATATATATAATTTGATGTAAATGTAGTCCTTATAGAAGAGAGTTTAATTTAAAAAAAAAGATAAGATTTTCTCCTTTCCCCTTTCTTTCATATTTACCTTTTCATGTTTCTCTTGCTTTCTGTGCTTGGATATCAAATTTTCCACTAAGTTCTGGTCTTTTCTTAGCAAATGCTTGGAAATCTTCTATTTTGTTGAATGCCCATACTTTCCCCTGGAAGTATATAGTCAGTTTTACTGAGTAGTTGATTCTTGGTTGGAGACCCAGCTCTCTTGCCTTTCTAAATACCATGTTCCATGCTTTGCGGTCTCTTAGTGTATTAGCCGCTAAGTCATGTGGGATCCTTATGGGAGCCCCCCTATATCTGAAGCTCCTCTTCTTGGCTTCTTGTAGGATTTTCTCCTTTTCTTGGAAGCTCTTGAATTTGGCAATTACATTCCTAGGGGTTGTCTTTTGGGGATTTAGTATAGAGGGTGTTCTATGAACCCTTTCTATTTTATTTTTGCCCTCTTGCTCCAGAACATGGGGGCAATTTTCTTTTATAATCTCCTGTAGAATAAAATTGAGTTTATTGTTTATCTCTGGTTTTTCTGGGAGACCGATAATTTGGAGGTTGTCTCTTCTTCCTCTGTTTTCCAAGTCTGTGACCTTTTCAGTGAGATATTTTATGTTTTCTTCTAATTCATTAATTTTTTGGGTTTACTTTATTGATTCTTGCTGTTTTATGATCTCACTTTCTTCAAGTTGCTTAATTCTGGTCGTTAGTGACTGGTTTTGCATTTCAGCTTTGTCTGCCCTGCTATTGGATGCTTCGAGCTCTTTTTCCAATTGAGCAGTCTTATCTGTCAGACTGCTGATCACTTTCTCCCATTTTTCTTTCCAGGTTTCCATCTTTTGGGTAAGCTCCAGTTTGAGATCTTCCAGAGCTTGTTGATAGTTTCCATTTTGGGAGGCATGTTCTGATTTTTTTTTTTTTGATTCATTCCTCATTCTCTTCTTTTCCTTGGGTACTCCCACCATAAGAGTTTTCAATAGTCACCTTTTTCCCTTTCTTCCTGGAGGCTTGATTTTGGGCCATGTGAGCCATCCCTTTGGTGGTTTTATTCCCCTTTCCTTTTGGTCTGGGGTCTGGGTAATATGGGCGGGTTTTCTCGGAATTTAGTTTGCCTCAGATAAGTTCTTCCCCGCCTCTGAGTTTTCTAAGAGCACAGGCCCCTGTTCTCAGGACAACCACCCAGGTGATCAGCTCCGCCCAGATAATCAGCGAGTGGTCCCCCCCTGGTGTTTAGCTCCGCCCAGATGCTCAGCACAACTGCCCCTAGTACAGCTCCCTGGACCCCCTGTGCTCAGCGCAGGATTCTCCCGTGAAACCTTCCTGAGATGTTTTATTCCTGGCAATCCCCAGATCCCAAGGACCCTGGAGTGCCCCCCCCCCCCAGACAGAGATTATCCCCACTCACTTGCTGTCCCAGTGAGTGCTCCGGTAGCTCACTCTGGTTTGGTGGGGGAGGTGGGGGGGGAAGGGTGGCTCAGTTCATATTTCTGTGCAAGCTTTTCCTCCATCTTATTATAGTGTGGAAATGTTCAAATCCCACGTACCTTCGCCTCTGTGGGGTACTGGGGAGTACTGGGGAGTCCGTCTGTTCTCCAAAGGTGATTTTATGCTCCTTTGATGTAGTCTATTTCGTTCGGTGCTGGGGAGAGGGAGCGTGTGGCATCTAGATTGCAGATTGATAACCTGGAAGTCTGCATCAATTCTTGGATTCCATTCCAATTCACATGGAATTCCTCCAATTCATTATTCCTTTGTGCACAATAGTATTCCATCACCAACATATAAAACAATTTGTTCAGTCATTCCCCAATTGAAAGGCATCCCCTCATTTTCCAATTCTTTGCAACCAGGAAGAGCACAGGTATGAATATTCTTGTACAAGTCTTTTTTCTTATTATTTCTTTCAGGTATAAATCCAGCAGTGCTATGGCTGGATTAGGGCAGACAGTTTTTTAGCATTCTTTGGGCATAGTTCCAAATTACCCTGCAGAATGATTGGATCAATTTACAACTCCAAAAGCAATGCATTAATGTCCCATTTTTGCCACACCGCCTTGAGCATTCATTACTTTCCTTTGCTATAATATTAGCCAATCTGCTAAGTGTGGGGTGGTACCTCAGAGATATTTTGATTTGCATTTTTCTGATTATAAAATATTTAGAACACTTTTTCATGTGCTTCTTAATAGTTTTGATTTCTTTATCTGAAAATTGCCTATTTATGTTCCTTGCCCATTTATCAATTGGTGAATGGCTTGATTTTTTTGTACAACTGATTTAGCTCTTCATAAATTTGAGTAATTAGATTTTGTCAGAGTTCTTTATTATGAATATTTTTCCCATTTTGTTCCTTCCATTTTAATTTTGGTTGCATTGGTTTTGTTTGTACAAATATGTTTTAATTTAATTTAATCAAAATTATTTATTTTATATTTTGTAATTTTTCCTAACTCTTGCTTGGTCTTAAAAATCTTTCCTTACCCAAAGATCAAACAAGTATACTATTCTGTGTTCAACTAATTTACTTACAGTTTCCTTCTTTGTATTCAAGTCATTCACCCATTCTGAGTTTATCTTGGTGTACAGTGTGAAATGTTGATCCAACCCCATTCTTTCCCATACTGTCTTCCAATTTTCCCAGCAGTTTTTGTCAAATAGTGGATTATTTTTCCCAAAAACTAGGATCTTTGGGTTTATCATAGACTGTCTTCCTGAGGTCACTTAGCCCAAGTCTATTCCACTGATCCTCCTTTCTGTCTCTTAGCCAGTACCATATTGCTTTGATGACCACTGCATTATAGTATCTTTTGCGATCTGGTACTGCTAGGCCACATTCATTCACATTATTTTTCATTATTTCCCTAGATATTCTAGATTTTTTTTTCCTCAAAATGAAATTTGTTATGGATTTTCTAATTCAGTAAAAACATTTCTCGGTAGTTCACTGGGTATGGCACCAAATATGTAAATAAGTTTGGATAGAATTGTCATTTTTATTATGTTAGCTCATCCTACCCATAAGCAATTAATATTTTCCCCATTATTTAGATCTAGTTTTAATTTTGTGGAAAATGTTTTGGAGGTGTGTTCATATAGTTCTTCTTTTTGTCTTGGCAGATAGATTCCTAAGTATTTTATATTGTCTAGGATGATTTTAAATGGAATTTCTCTTTCTAATTCTTGCTGCTAAGATGTGTTGGAGATACATAGAAATGCTGATGACTTATGTGGGTTTATTTTGTATCCTGTAACTTTGCTAAAGTTGTTGATTATTTCCACTAGCTTTTTAGATGATTCTCTAGGATTCTTTAAGTATACCATCTTATCATCTGCAAAGAGTGATAGCTTGTTCTCTTCATTACCAATTTTAATGCCTTCAATTTCTTTTTGTTCTCTAATTGCTACTGCTAGTATTTCTAGTACATAGTTAAATAATATAAGTGATAATGGGAATACTTGTTTCACTCCTGATCTTATTGTGAAGGTTTCTAATTTATCTCCATTGCAGATGATATTTGATGATGGTTTTAGATATATACTGTTTATTATTTTTAGGAAATTCCCTTCTATTCCTATACTGTCTAGTGTTTTAAATAGGAATGAGTATTGTATTTTGTCAAAGGCTTTTTCTGCTTCTTTATGAGATAATTATGTGATTTTTGTTGGTTTGCTTGTTGACATGGTCAATTATGTGGATGGTTTTCCTAATATGGATCCATTCTTGCATTCCTGGTATAAATCCAACCTGATCATAACGAATAACCCTTGGGATCACTTGCTAGAGTCTTTTTGCTAGTATTCTATTTAAGATTTTTGCATCTATTTTCATTAAGGAAATTGGTCTATTGTTTTCTTTTTCTGTTTTTTACCTGCCTGGCTTTGGAATCAGTACCATATTTGTGTCATAAAAGGAATTTGGTAGAATTCCTTCTTTGCTTATTCTGTCAAATAGTTTGTATAAAATTGGGCTTAGTTGTTCTTTAAATGTTTGATAGAATTCACTTGTGAATCCATCAGGCCTTGGGGTTTTTTCCTTAGGGAGTTCTTTGATGGCTTGTTCATTTTTTTTTCTGATATGGGATTATTTAAGTATTCTTAATTTCCTCTTCATTATATGTAAGGTCTTCTTTTTCATCTTTATCTCCTTTTTCATCTTTGATACTGTTAATTTGTTTTTTTTCTTTCTTTTTTTATTAGATCGATCAGTACTTTGTTTATTTTGTTTGTTTGTTTTTTCCAAAACACTAGTTTCTAGTTTTATTTATTAATTCAATAGTTCTTTCACTTTTGATTTTATTCATTTCTCCTTTAATTTTTAGGATCTCTAAGTTAGTTTTCATCTGGGGAATTTTAATTTGTTAACTTTCAATATTTTTTATTTGCCCATCCAATTAATTGGCCTTTGCCCTCACTAATTTGTTAAAATATAAACTCAATGACATAAATTTCCTTCTGAATACTGCTTTGCCTGCTTCCCGTAGATTTTAACAGGATGTCTCTTCATTGTCATTTTCTTCAATGAAATTATTAATTGTTTCTATGATTTGTTCTCTAACTGATTTTGGAGAATCATATTATTTAATTTCTAATTAATTTTTGATTTGTCTTTCCATTTTTCCTTACTAATTACTATTTTTTGTATTATGATCTGAAAAGGATGCATTTTTTATTTCTGCTTTTTTGCACTTGTTTTCCATGTTTTATGCCCTATTACATAGTCAATATTTGTGAATGTACCATGTGCTACTTAAAAGAAGGTGTATTCCTTTTTGTCCCTATTTATTTTTCTCTATATATCTTTTACCTCACATTTTTCTAAGATTTCATTCACATCTCTTACCTCTTTCTTATTTACTTTTTGGGGTGATTTATCTAGATTTGATTGAGGAAATTTCAGGTCTCCCACTAGTATAGTTTTACTATCTATTGCCTACTTCAACTCCACTAGTTTCTCCTTTAGAAATTTGGACGCTATATCATTGGGTGCATACATGTTGATTACTGATATTTCCTCATTGTCTATACTACTTTTTATCAGGATGTAATTACCTTCCCTGTCTCTTTTAATCAGATCTATTTTTACTTTGGCTTTGTCAGATATCATGATTGCAACTCCTGCCTTCTTTGTCTCAGTTGAGGCCCAATAGATTTTGCTCCAACCTTTAATTCTCATTCTGTGAGTGTTTAACTTTCCTCATGTGTGTTTCTTGTAGACAATATATGGAAGGATTTTGGTTTCTAATCCACTCTGCTATTTGCTTTTGTTTTATGGATGAGTTTATCCCATTCACATTCAAACTTATGATTGCCCTTGTGTATTTCCCCAAAATTTGATATCCTCTCCTAGTTCTGCCCTTTCTTCTTTTGCTATATACTTTTAAACCAGTCATTTGCTTTTAGTCCATCCCCTAATCCTCACCATTATTATACTTCTCTTTCTTCCCCCTCCCTTTTTGTTCCCTTATTATTTTTTAGGGTCTATTCTTTCCCTCCTCTCTTTTTCTCCCTTTTTGTACTCCTCACTGCACTCTCCCCCTTGGTTTTTCCCTTCTAACTTTCTGTGTTAGATAGAATTCGATATCCCAATGGATCTAGATGTTCTTCCCTCTCAGGATTGATTTCACTGAGAGTAAGGTTTAAGTATTACCTATTAGCACTCTCTTCCTCTCCTTCTTAAAATAGTATTCTTCCCCTCCCCTTCCCATATGCCTCTTTGTGTGATATACATTATCCTTTTTATCTTATTCCTTCAAGTTTCTCTTGCTGTCATATTCTATTCCTCCTCCCTTTTTCTTTTATTTTTTTACATATCATTTTAGACCACTTATTACCTGATATCTACCTATGAATGATTCTTCTAAATACTATAAAAGTGAATGTAATTTTTGGGAGTTATAACTTACATTTTTCCATATATTAATATAAATAATTTTATATTATTAAGGCCCTTAAAGGAAGAAAATTTAAATAAAAGAAACATTTTTCCCTTTCCCCTCTCTTTCTTATTTACCTTTTAATTTCTATTGATTTTTGTGTTTGGATATGGAACTTTCCACTTAGTTCTGGTCTTTTCTTTACAAATACTTGGAAATCTTCTATTTTGTTTAATGCTCATACTTTCCCCTGGACGTATATAGTCACTTTTGATGGGTAGGTGACATTTGGTTGAAGAACCAATTCTCTTGCCTTTCTGAATATCATATTCCAAGCCTTGTGGTGTTTTAGTGTGGAAGCTACCAGATCTTGTGTAATCCAGATTGGTGCTCCTTGATATTTGAATTGTCTCTTTTTGGCTTTTTTTGTAAAATTTTCTCTTTAGCTTGGAAGCTCTTGAATTTAGCAATTATTTTCCTGAGGGTTGTCTTTTGAGGATTTAGTGTAGAGTGTATTCTATGAACTCTTTCAATGTCTATTTTGCCCTCTTGTTCAAGAACATCAGGGTAATTTTCTTGTATAATTTCTTGTATTGTGATGTCAAGATTTCCATTTATTTCTGAATTTTCAGGTAGACCAATAATTATCAAATTGTCTGTTCGAGACCAGTTTTCATGGTTTATCATCTTGTCAGTGAGATAGTTTATGTTTTCTTCTATTCTGTCAGTTTTTTGACACTGCTTTATTAATTCTTGCTGTTTTGTGAGATTATTGGCTTCTATTTGCCCAATTCTAGTCTTAAATGCTGGTTTTCAGCTAAGATCTTTTGATTTTCCTTTTTGGTTTGGTCTATCCTGCTTTTCATGGCTTCCAGCTATTTAATTTTGGTCTCCAACTTGGAGTTTTTGCCTTTAAACTGTTCTTTTCTTTTTGAACTATTTCCCACTTTTCTTGCCAAATTTCTTCCATCTTTTTCATAATCTCCAATTTAAATTCTTCTAGAGCTTGTGGACAATTCTCATTTTTTTCAAACATCTGAATTCATTTATTTGTATGTTCTCTTCTGCTATTTCCTCTGAAGTCTGAATTTTTCCTCCATAAAAGTATCCAGGGTCAATGCCTTGTTCTTGTTTTTCTTGGTGTTGGGAAGTTGTTTTTCCTGGGCATTGTTTGCCATCATTATGCTGTCTTTTCCTTCCCTTTCCAGTCAGAAGTCTGAATGAGGCAGGCAGAATCTCAAAGTATGGAACTAAAGAGCATAGTTTTTGCCTGAGGCCACCTTTCAAGTCTCTGCAGCTTCTACTGTTTGCTGTCCTTCTCTGCACTATTTCCACGTGTGCCCAAAGTCTGTGCTTTTCAGCCTGCTGAGGTCTCAGGTCTAGCTGCTCTCAGGGGTAGGTCTTTGGTGGTCTTAGTCAGCTGCCAAATACCTAGAGGTACCCCTCACTCACTCACTGATTCTAGCACACTAGCTCTGACTTTAGGGCACTGGCTTCCTGTGTGTGAGGTAGGGGAAGATTGATGACTTTGTGTTTTGGTGGAAGCTTTTTCACCCCCTTATAGTGCGGAAATACCCAAATCCCAAGTATCTTCAATGCTGTGCCCTACTGTGGAGTCCCTTCATTCATATGAATTTGGTTTTTTTTGTTTGTTTGTTTTGTTTTGTTTTTGAGGTAGTCTATATTGGTAGGTAGTGAAGAGAGGAAGAGTCCTGATTCTACACTGCCTCCACATTTACCTGGAAATCTTCCCTGCCGTTTTAAATGGGGGAAAATGCTCTCTTGAAATTTATTGTCTGGTGAAGGGGTTTTTTTTTGGCTTGTTTCTTTTTACTTCCTATATAGTTACCCTTTTTCTTGGCAGCAAATTTTTGATCAATACACTAGAATTATGGTTGACATTTTTAAAGCACTTTAAGAGTTTTCAAACCATTATCTCATCATATCCTACTAACAACCCTGTGAGCCAGATGCCATTATTATTCTCATTTTATAATAAAAAAAACTGACACTCATAGAAGTTAGTTATTTGCCTGGCATCACAAAGACAGTGAGTATTGGAGGTAGAATTTGAGCCTAGGCCTTCTGGAATTCATGTTCAGTACTCTATTTCTTACACCATGCTGAATATCAATCAATGACTAGTGCTTCATAATGGCTACCAATCTTAGTTAGGATATCAGTGCACCAATATACCTTTTTAAGGGGAAGGAAGCCTGAGTAAGCTATTTCCTAGTGGGTTGCTAAAAGACAGGACAGCATTCCATTGTTCATTAGTCATAGGAATAGTCTTTTCTCAAAATTAAACAATAAAAGAGGATTAAGGAATAAACTGTAAAAGTCAAAGTAAACCAAGGGAAACAATGGAGATCATCTTGTCCACAGAGTAAGCTCATTGAAAGCAAGGAGTGTTTCATTTTTGGTCTCATATTTTCACTACCACACAAATAACCTGACATGTGGTAGATGCTTACTTACATGTTCAATGAAATATTGAATGAATGAGTCCAGAATAAGTCCGCATTTGAATATTCTCTCTGACTTATGTTAACTGTGTGACTCTAATCAGTTCATGTAATCTCTCAGCCTCAATTTACTCATCTTCAAAATGGGCCTAATAATATCACAGAATCTACCTCACAGAGTTGTTGAGACTCATATGGAAAATAGTACCTTATAAACTTTAAAGCACTTAATGAATAGGATCGAGGGACTCTTATCCTAGGGAAATGAGAAATAAAACCATCACTGGACTAAGGAGAGAAAATTTAAGTTAAAAATAGTGATATGAGACAACTCAATCTCTCAGATCATCATTTTCCTCAGCTGTGAAGTGAAGATCATTCTATTCCACCTACTTTGAGTTAGAAATTACATATGTGTATATATTTCTATATTTTGCATATGATAGAATATATAGTATATATAATATTCATATGTATATATTTGAGATATATGTACATACAAGTTCTTTTAAGCCTCAAAGTACTTTCTAACTGTAAAGAATTTTTATTATTACAATGGAAAACTTTAGTAATTGAGGAATGATAGTTTAAGAGAAAGAAAGCATTTAGAAAACCCAACATCTTGATTTGGGCCTGGGAGTGAGGTATTTGGGCTGTTCTTTTGTAAGATATTGTTACCCATTGCCATTTATATACACACACACATACATACATACATACATATATATATATATATATATATATATATATATATATATATATATATATATATATATATATATATATACATACTACTTTATCCACAATAACTGGTGGTGGCTTCAGAGAGAGAATAGGGAAACTATTCATATCCATTAATTATCATCAACTTGTGCTTTTCAAACTAATGAGTGCTATCCTCAGAAAGGGGTGTTAATTTATCAACATGGTGACTGAAAACCTGGAAACGCAATGAATAGGACTCTGCTTAGGCTTTTGTAATTTCCAAGAGACTTAAAAAAATTCATGACAGGAGCCCTGAATAACAATGGATACCATGAATTAAAAATAAACAAATTTTAGGTTTAAAGTAAATGAATCCTTACAAGTATCTTCCATTAAGTTTATTGATCTTCAACAGCCTGTAGCAGTTTGACCAACTTCAGATTTAACACAAGCATGCTACTATGAAGGAACCAGAAATTTTGCAATAATTATGTTATTCTTTTTTTCTTTGCTAGTATAAAAATCTCCCTGATATCATGCAGGAAATGAAGATTTGGACCTGAGGCTAGTAAGACATAAACTAACATTCTTGCTCTGATACATATTGTTTGAACCATGGACAAGTCACTTAATCTCTCAATTTCTAGATTATAAAGTATAGAAGATTTGATGATATACATCATTTAAGGGATTTATTATACTAAGATTCCACCATATAAAAGAAAGTATAGAAATCAACAACAAAACCTGGAAAAGCTTAGATGAAGTGATGAAAACTTGGGCAAACATTACACATAATAGCAGCAACAATAAACCATGATCAATGCTGAATAAATTAACTATTATCAGCAATGTAAAGATCCAGGACACCTCCAAAAGACTCATGATGAAAAGATTATTCACTACTATAGAAGGAAATGATGGAGTCTGAATACAGATTGAAGCAAACCATTTTTTACTTGACTTCTTTCAGGAGTTTTTTCTTCTGATATGTGTGTTTTCCTTCATGCCATGATGAATATGGAAATATGTCATATGATATCACATGTACAACCTATATGCTATTATGTACTATAAATAAAGGGGAAAGGAAAGGAGGGGGGAGAGAGAATATGAATTATAAAATATCAGAAAGCAATGTTTTAAAATTATATCTGCTTGGAATTGGGGGAAAATATAAAAAGAAATTAACAACAAAAAATGAAAGTTTGATCATTGTTGTTAATGAAGATATTTTTAGATAAAAAGAGAAAGAAACACCTCATCACAAAGTCATTTTCCCAGGGATTCCTATTCTTAAGGTATCAATGTAATCAAAATAAGAGAAAGTGCATGATTATGAGAAATAATGTGATGTAGCTAGGTGGCAAGATGTATAGAAAGGAAATAAAAAGTTATATATAAAAGAGGGGGGCAACTATGTAACATAGTAGAAAGAGCACCAGACTTGGAGTTGGGAGGGTTTAAATCTTGCCTCAGACAATCCCTATCTGTGCAACCCTGGTCAAGTCACTTAGCCTTGATTGACTAGTAATTGCCACCCTTCTATCTTATGATTCATACTAAAACAGAAGCTGAGAGTTAAAAAAAAAAAGTCAGGAAGACCTGAGTTCAAATGGAAGCTCAGACACTTACTAAGTGACCTTGAACAAGACATGTAACCCTGTTTACCCCAGTTTCTTCATCTATAAAATGAGCTGGAGAAGAAAATGACAGACCACTCCACTATTTTTGTAAGAAAACCTCAAATCAGTCCATGAAAAGTTGAACACAACTAACATGACTAAACTACAAGAAGGAAGAAAAAAAGCAAAGCTATTCTAAAATAAAAGCTCATAAAATGATTTTCACTCTCTAGAATTCAGTGTGTAGAAGAGAGTGGAAAATAAAGTTATTTGTTTGTGTAACATTTACCTATAAAGGTATATATTTAAAAGTCTAAATAGGGAGAACAAATATATTAAATCAGTAAATTCAAGTAAATTCAATTCATTCAGTAAATCAATTAAATCAGTAAATCAACAAAAAGGTAATATCATGTTGTAATTAAATAAGAAACTTGCTTATAAGACAAGATCTTGCAAATCAGAGTTTAAAAATTCAACTTTACCTAAATGTTAATCACAAACATACAGTATCAGTATGTGTTTAAACATATTTACCAATATCTGTGATTTCATTCCTGGAAAAGAAATTCCCTCTACTTATTAATCAGTAAACCTTTTTTTAAATCTCTGACTATGTTCCCAACACTGTGCTAAGCTCCAAGGACCAGGGGGGGAAAGCAAGTACAACTCCTCTTCAAAAGGAATTTATATTCCAATGACACAGAAACAATGAGCATAAAAAATACACATGTATTGTAAAGGTGTTTGGCTTATGAAAATTCTTCAGAGAGAAGAGACTGCTTCTGGGAGAGTCATAATGATATAATGGAAGTACCTTGGAAAGAGGTAAAAATATGAATAAACATTCTGTAACTGCTTCCAAATGGTCAGATCATGTGGTAAATAGGAGAATCTCTTATTGGCTTTAACATATTCAAGAAAGATTAGTGATAAAAGCTTTTACCATTTTATCTTCAGCTATACTGTTCTTGGTTTGATTGCTTTATTGACAGTGTCTAATGAGAGACAAAGCTGTAAAGAGGGAGACTTTGATCCCTCCACATTAAGGACAACAAATAGCCTGTGGATCCAGGTCTGGGTTCTGTGTGTCTCTTATCATTTATTCTTTTTTCATTTTTGCTAAAGGGACTAGATTTTCTCATTTTGTGGGGTTTTAATAGTCAGGGGTTCAGTGTCCAAGTATTCAGGTTTTGCGACCATATTAGCATCAATGCCATAAGGACCCAAGTTCTCATTTGAGGGACCAACCTCAATGGTATCTAAGATGAGGATTTATTTGGCATTTATGTCATAACTGCTTATAGACTTTGTGAGACTAATGCTATACAACTGATCTAAATTTGAACTCAATCTCTAGATATATCAGGGGGGGAAATAACCCCATGAAATAATAATTGATATTAAAGGATTAAATTGAACTGTCATGCTACTTATTGGTACATACAGGAAGAGGTTAATGAAGTTAGTGAAGAACTGAGTTAGTTAGTGAAGACTTGAACAATAACATTAGAGAAGAAATATCTTACTCCCCTCAGGGATGAATAATTGAATGAAATTGTTCATTCATACAGATTTTTGAAACTATTTAATAAAATGTTAGAGGGTTGTGATCTGTTTCTGTGTAGTAATCTTACATAGAAATCCAAGGTCCATAAAATATCAAAACATTTCGAAAATAATAGCAGCCATGTTCAGAAGGAATAAACATTGCTCAAGAAAATGAGTAGAAATTCAACAAAATATCTTCAGTTCACAAAGTCACAGGAAAAGATGACCCTATTGGAAATTCTGTATTTTTGCAGACAGATTGGTACAGAAGGAAGAACAATAGATTCTGAGACAAAGGAACAATATTCAAATCCTTACTCTGACTCTTACTATCTGAGTGAATGTAAGCAAGTCAATAAACCTCTCTAGGCATCAATTTTATCATCTATAAAATGAATGGGTTTGACTCAATGATACTAAAGGTTTCCTCTCCTTTTAAATCTGTGATCCATATAATAATATTTTCACTCTTCTCAGGTTCACAGCCATTTAAGTCTCTTTTAACAATTTTCATTTGTATACAGTATAAGATAATGACATGTAACTAATGCTGATGACAATGTGGATGATGTAAATTAGTTTAGGAGAGACTATTGGTAAAAGATCTTTTGGTTTCACTGACTTTCAAATGCCTGCACTTTATCTTTGGAGCTCATTTGGGATGGGATGATTCATCTTTTGCTAAGAGCCCTATTGCTGGGAATCTGAATTGAATACTATATGTAACCATATCAAAGGAAGGACATAACGATGCCCATTTACAGCTAGGATTCTTATTAGCCACAAAACCATGTGATGAGTTCATCAACTCTATATCCTCAGAAAACTGTAGGCACTTAAGTGCATAGAAAAACCAATGGGATTCACTTAGTAGAGTGGATAAGGAATTAAACTTGAAATTAGGGAGACCTCGGTTAAAATTCTTCCTCAGACACTTACACGTTTTGTAATGTTACCCAAATCACATAGCTTCTTCATGCTTCAATTTCTACATCTTTAAAATTAGAATTGATGAGACTTTTGGGTCAAGATGGCTCCATAGTAAAACCAGGGCTATAACTTTCCTCTCCACTAATGGAGACAAGTACCTCAAAATGACAAAACCAAAATCAAAGGAGTGAAGGAGTTCCATGGTAGAATACAGCACAGAAGGTAGGGAAAGTTAGGGCATTTTCACGCTAAAAGGGGGTGAAATTTTCCCCACTAAGTGGCGAGCTTGTCAACTCTCCCCCACTTCACCTACCCTTCCAGAGTCTGAGCAAGCACAGGACAAACTTCTAAATTCTAGAAGGGAAGCTGGCTGAGATCAACACAGACTTAACCTCTAAGAGAAACTAGACTCAGAACACTGGGAGCCTGAGGAAATGTGGAGATAAGGTGCTTGGGGAGAGGGGAAAGCTCACAGTAAAAAGCCACAGAGAACCATAAAAAGCCCTTAGGCTAAAACTTTTCCAGGGCTCAATAAAAAGACCTCCCTACACCTCACACCCAGACGTCTTCCCAGGCAATCTTTGAGTTCTTAGGGTCTGGACCTGCCCATAAATACAGCAAGTCTAGGGAACCCAGGAGGTAGAGGAAATGTGGAGATAAGGTACAGAGCTTGGGCAGAGAGGGGAGGCTCAAAGCAAAAGGCCACAGAGACCCAAAAAATGCCTCTGGGCAAAATTCTCTCCAGGGCTTGTCTACAATCCACACACAGACCTCTGCAAAGCAATCTTTAAGTTCTTACCAGAGAGACCTGCCACCAAGAACATCTGGTCACTGCTGTGGACTGGGAAAAGTATCCTCAGGGCAAAAACCTCTTCAGAGCCTAATACAAAGATCACGCAAATCCCTCACTTAGACATCTGACCAGGAAGGAACAAGGCAATGGCCACCAAATCCCAGGAACTAAAATCCACAAACGCCCCTCTCCCCCCCAAAAAGAAGAAAACTTTGACTCTTAAAAATTTTTATGCAGAAAAAATCCAGACTAAAGAAGGAACAGCAGAAGATGGCAAACAATTAAATATACCCAAACCTTCAGAAAAAATGGAAAATTCAAGTTTTTGAAGACTTTAAATCCGAGATTGTCAGACAAATGGAAGAGAAGTGACAAAAAAGAACAGGGAAATAGTTTGAAAAGAAAATGACAATTTAAAAGACATGATCTTCCATTTGGAAATCGAAGCCCAGAAATAAAATGAAATAATAAACAAATTGAAGATCAGAAATGGCCTGCTGAAAGCCATGAAAATCAGGACAGATCAAACCGAAAAGAAAAATCAAAATATCTTAGCTGAAAACCAGTCATTAAAAATTAGAATTGGGCAAGTAGAAGCCAATCTCACAAGACAGCAAGAATTAATAAAGCAAAGACAAAAAAATTTACAAATTAGAAGGCAACAAAAAATATCTCAGAGAGAGGGTAGTTGACCTTGAAAATAGATCTCAGAGAGAAAATTTGAGAATCATAGGACTACCTGAAAACCTGAAAACAAACAGAAAAAATTGATACCACACTACAAGAAATTATCCAAGAAAATTGCCCTAAGGTTCTGCTACAAAAGGACACAATAGACACTGAAAGAGTCCATAAAGAGACCTGCTACAATAAATCCTCAAAAGACAACCTCAGGAATGTAATTGCCAAATTCAAGAGCTTCCAAGCTAATGAGAAAATATTACAAGAAGCCAGAAAGAAACAATTCAGATATTAAGGAGCACAGGATCTGGCAGCCCCCACACTAAAAGACCACAAGGCTTGAAATATGATATTCAGAAAGGAAAAAGAATTGGGTCTACAACCAAGGATCACCTACAAATCAAAACTAATTATATACTTCCAGGGGAAAGTATGGGCATTTAACAAAATAGACTTCCAAATATTTGTAAAGAAAAGATGAGAACTAAACAGAAAATTTGATATCAAAATACAAAAAACAAAGAAACACATGAAAAGGTAAATAAGAAAGAGAGGGGTCTTGTTTTTTGTTCTCTAAAAGCCTTAAATAAGGCCAGATTGTTTATATTCCTATGTGGAAAAATGTTTTTTGTAACTGTAAAAAATTGTATCTACTGTCATAGTACTTGGTAGAGATTAGGGTACTAAGTGTTTTCAAATCATATAAGAAAGAAAGGAAGAAAGGAAGAAAGGAAGAAAGGAAGAAAGGAAGAAAGGAAGAAAGGAAGAAAGGAAGAAAGAAAGAAAGAAAGAAAGAAAGAAAGAAAGAAAAGAAAGAAAGAAAGAAAGAAAGGAAAGAAAGAAAGAAAGAAAGAAAGAAAGAAAGAAAGAAAGAAAGAAAGAAAGAAAGAAAAGAAAGAAAGAAAGAAAGAAAGAAAGAAGAAAGAAAGAAAGAAAGAAAGAAAGAAAGAAAGAAAGAAAGAAAGAAGGAAGAAAGGAAAGAAAGGAAGGAAGGAAGGAAGGAAGGAAGGAAGGAAGGAAGAAAGGAAGAAAGGAAGAAAGAGAAAGGAAGAAAGGAAGAAAGGAAAGAAAGGAAGAAAGAAGAAAGGAAGAAAGGAAGAAAGAAAGAAAGGAAGAAAGAAGAAAGAAGAAAGAAAGAAAGAAAGAAAGAAAGAAAGAAAGAAAGAAAGAAAGAAAAGAAAGAAAGAAAGAAAGAAAGAAAGAAGAAAGAAAGAAAGAAAGACAGAGAAAAGAAAGAAAGAAAGGAAGAAAAGAAAGAAAGAAAGAAGAAAGAAGAAAGAAAGAAAAGAAAAGAAGAAAGAAGAAAGAAAGGAAGAAAGAAAGAAGGAAGGAAGGAAGAAGGAAGGAAGGAAGAAAGGAGGAAGAAGAAAAGGGGGAGAGAAAATGGCACCAAGAGAAACTTGAAGGAATAAGAAAATTAGGATAACCTATATTATACAAAAAGACACACAGGAGTGGGAGGGGAAGAATACAAGTATAAGGAGAGGAAGAGAGTGCTAAAAGGTAATACTCAAACCTTATTCTCAGGGCAATCAATTCCAAGAGGAAAGAGCATCTAGATCCATTAGGGCATTAAACTCTATCTTACTCTATAAGGAAGCTGAGAGAGGAAAACTAAGGGGGTGGGTGGGCAGGGGGGTTACAAAAAGAAGGGGAGGGAAAGATAGGGGAAAATGAAATTAATAGACTCTAAAAAGGGGGGGAATAAAAATGAAGGGGGAGGAAAGGGAGAGTTGGAGGGAAGCAATACAATGGGGGAGAATGTGTGGGGTAGATTAAAAAGACCCCAAAAGAAAATTAAGAGAGAAATAAGAAGGGAGGTGGGGGAAGGAAAGTACAATAAGGGTGGGGATTAGGGTGACTGATTAAAATCAGAACACTGGTGTAGAAGGAAATAAAAGAGGAACGTGCAGGACAAGGAGAGAAATTCAAAATGTTGGGATATATATAGGTAGTAATCATAACTTTGAATGTGAATGGGATGAACTCAACTGAAAAGCTGAAGCAAATAGCAGAGTGGATTAGAAACCAATATTCTCCCATATATTATCTACAAGAAAAATACATGAGGAAAGTAGATATGCATAGAGTTAAAATAAGCAGATGGCACAAAATCTATTGGGCATCAACTGAGTAAAAGAAGGCAGGAGGCACAAATATGGTATCTGACAAAACCAAAGTAAAAATAGATCTAGTTAAAAGAGATAGGGAAGGTAATTACATCCTGATAAAGGGCAGTATAGACAATGAGGAAATATCAGTACTCAACATGAATGCAACAAAGGGCATAGCATCCAAATTTCTAAAAGAGAAACTAGTGGAGCTCAAGGATGAAATAGATAGAAAAACTACATGAGTGAGAGAACTGAACCTTCCTCTATCAGAACTAGATAAATTGAAACAAAAAAATAAATCAGAAAAAAGTAAGAGAAATGAATGAAATCTTAGAAAAATTAGAGTTAGTAGATATGTGAAGAAAAATAAATAGGGACAAAAAAGAATACATGTTCTTTTCGGCAGCACATGATTGACCATGTACTAGGGCATAAAAACATTGCAAACAAGTGCAAACGAGCAGAAATGATAAATTCAAAGTTTTCAGGTCACAGTGCAATAAAAATAATAATTAGTTAGGTATATGGAGAGACAAATCAAAAATAATTGGAAATTAATAAATTAAATAATATGATTCTCCAAAATTGGTTAAAGAAGAAATCATAGAAACAATTAATAATTTCATTGAGACAATGACAATGAAGAGATATCCTTTCAAAATCTATGGGATGCAGCTAAAGCAGTACTTAGGGGGAAATTTATATCCTTGAGTTTGTATATTAATCAATTAGAGAGGGCAGAGGTCAATGAATTAGACGTGCAAATTAAAAAAAAAATTAAAAAGTGAACAAATTAAAAATCTCTAGATGAAAATTAAATGAGAGATCCTAAAAATTAAAGGACAAATTAATAAAATTGAAAACAAAAGACCTATTGAACTAATAAACAAGACTAGAAGCTGGTAATTTGGGGAAAAAAAACAAACACAATAGACAAAGTACTAATCAATTTAACAAAAAAATGGAAAGAAGAAAACCAAATTAAGGGTATCAAACAAGACAAGGGAGACCTCACCTCAAATGAAGAGTAAATTAAGACAATCATTAAAAACTACTTTGCCCAATTATATGGCAATAAATATGGCAATCTAGGTGATATAGATGAATATTTACAAAAATGTAAATTGTCTAGATTAGCAGAAAAAGAAAAAGAATACTTAAATAATCCCATATCAGAAAAAGAAATTGAACAAGCCATCAAAGAACTCCATAAGAAAAAATCCCCAGGACTTGATAGATTCACAAGTGAATTTTATCAAATATTCAAAGAACAACTAATCCCAATATTATATAAACTATGTGACAGAATAAGCAAAGAAGGAGTTCTCCCAAATTCCTTTTACGACACAAATATGGTACTGATTCCAAAGTCAGGCAGGTCAAAAACAGAGAAAGAAAACTATAAACCAATCTCCTTAATGAGCATAGATGCAAAAATCTTAAATGGAATACCAGCAAAAAAACTCTAGCAAGTCATCACAAGGGTTATTCACTATGATCAGGTGGGATATATACCAGGAATTCAAGGATGGTTCAATATTAGGAAAACTATCCACATAATTGACCATGTCAACAAGCAAACCAACAAAACACAATTATCTCAATAGATGCAGAAAAAGCCTTTGACAAAATACAACACTCATTACTATTGAAAACACTAGAAGACATAAGAATAGATGGGCCTTTCCTAAAAATAATAAACAGTATATATCTAAAACCATCAGCAAATATTATATGCAACGGGGATAAATTAGAACCATTCCCAATAAGATCAGGAGTGATACAAGAATTCCCATTATCGCCTCTATTATTTAACATTGTACTAGAAACACTGGCAGTAACAGAGAAGAAAAAGAAATTGAAGGTATTAAAATTGGAAATGAAGAGACAAAGCTATCACTCTTTGTGGATGATATGATGATCTACTTAAAGAATCCTAGAGGATCATCTAAAAGTCTAGTGGAAATTATCCACAACTTTAGGAAAGTTGTATGATCCAAAATAAACCCACAAAAATCATCAGCATTTCTATATACTTCCAACTCATCCTAGCAGCAAAAGTTAAAAAGAGAAATTTTATTAAAAAAAAACTATGGACAATATAAAATACAAAGACAAGGACTTCCAGTTAAGATGGCGGCTTAGAGAAAGCTAAAGTTCAGATCTCCGGAAAACCCTTCCCGACCGATCTCAAACTATAAGCTCCTAAGGCGCCGAAATTCAAAACGATCAACAGCACAGACCCTGGGAACCCTCCTCCTGGACCTGGACCCGGTTCAAAAGGTACGTCTCCCCTCAAAAGCCAGAACCCGAGATCACTCAGACCTCAGGGGTAGGAGCGCAGAGTCCAAGGCTCCCGGAAGCCGCAGCCCGGCCCAGGGTCCTCAGAACAACAACCCTCAGGGCCTTCTATCCGAGTCCCAGTGAAAGTTACTGCCTGGGGCTCCTGCTGCAGAGAGCTGGTCGAAACAACAGCAACCCTCAGGGCGGGCAAGACAGCCTCATGGGCTGGATCCTGCTATCCAAGTCTCAGTGAAAGTCCTTGCCCTCGGAGCTTGGGGAAGCTGCAGCCCATCCCCCTGCAGGCCAATGAAACAGCCTCACGGCCAGCGATTCTGAAGGCAACTTCCGGAAAGCGAGCCGGGGGGAGAGTGTGGCCTCGTGGTCCGACCCTTCCATTCCAGTTCCAGTGAGGCATATTCAGTTTAACCCAGGGAAAGCTCATAGAACCAATATCTGCCCAGGACTAAAGCCTCTGAACACCAGACAGAGATAAGAAAAGCTAATCCTCCACATTCAGAGATGGCAAACTCCACAGAAGCACAGAAGCCCCAAAATACCAAGAAAAATAAGAAGAAAGGGGCGACTTTGGACACATTCTATGGAGCCAAAATACAAAATACAGAGCAGATAGAAGAAGATATACAGGAAAATGCTCCAAAATCTTCCAAAGGAAATAGAAACTCTCCACAAACCCATGAAGAATTTGAATCAGAAATGACCAAAAAGATGGAAGCCCTCTGGGAGGAAAAGTGGGAAATAATGCAAAAGAAATTCACGCATCTACAAAACCAGTTTGACCAAACTGTAAAAGAAAACCAGGCTTTAAAGCAAGAACTAATAAAGCAAAGCCAAAACACCAAGAAATTAGAAGAGAACATAAAATATCTCACCGACAAGGTGATAGATCTGGAAAATAGAGGGAGAAGAGAGAATTTAAGAATAATTGGACTCCCAGAAAAGCCAGAAATAAACACCAAACTGGACATGGTGATACAAGATATAATCAAAGAAAATTGCCCAGAGATTCTAGAACAAGGGGGCAATACAGCCACTGACAGAGCTCACAGAACACCTTCTACACTAAACTCCCAAAAGACAACTCCCAGGAATGTAATTGCCAAATTCCAAAGCTATCAAACAAAAGAAAAAATCCTACAGGAAGCCAGAAAAAGACAATTTAGATGTAAAGGAATGCCAATCAGGGTCACACAAGACCTTGAAAGTTCTACTCTGAATGATCGTAAGGCATGGAACATGATCTTCAGAAAGGCAAGAGAGCTGGGTCTCCAACCAAGAATCAGCTACCCAGCAAAACTGACTATATACTTCCAAGGGAAAGTATGGGCATTCAACAAAATAGAAGACTTCCAACTTTTTGCAAAGAAAAGACCAGAGCTCTGTGGAAAGTTTGATACCGAAAATCAAAGAGCAAGGAATACCTGAAAAGGTAAATATTAAGGAAAGGGGAAAAATGTTATCTTCTTCTTTTACTCAAACTCTCTTCTATAAGGACTACATTTATATCAATCTATGTATACTAACATGTGGGGAAAATGTAATGTATAAATAGGGGGTAAAGAAAGACCAAATAGAATAATGGTTCTCACACAAAGATTCACATGGGAAGGGGAGGGGAAGAAAACTCCTATAAGAAGGAGAGGAAGAGAGGGGGGGGGGGTTTACTCAAACCTCAATCTCAGGGAAATCAACTCTGAGAGGGAAAAACATCCAGATCCATTGGGATCTTGAATTCTATCTTACCCAATAAGGGTAAGGAGAAGGGAAAACCAAGGGGGGAGGGGGAGAGGGAGAACAAAAAGGGAGGGAAAGAGAGGGGGGAGGGGGAGGGAACAAAAAGGGAGGGACAAAAAGGGAAACATCAAGGGAGGGGACAAGGGGGACTGATTCAAAGTAAATCACTGGACTAAAAGGTAGAGCCGAAGAAGAAAAGGTTAGAATTAGGGAAGGCAATCAAAATGCCAGGGAGTCCACAAATGACAATCATAACTTTGAACGTGAATGGGATGAACTCACCCATAAAACGTAGACGAATAGCAGAATGGATTAGAATCCAAAACCCTACCATATGTTGTCTTCAAGAAACACACATGAAGCGGGTTGACACCCACAAGGTCAGAATTAAAGGATGGAGTAAGACCTTCTGGGCCTCAACTGATAGAAAGAAGGCAGGAGTGGTAATCATGATATCTGATAAAGCCAATGCAAAAATAGACCTGATCAAAAGGGATAGGGAAGGTAATTATATTTTGTTAAAAGGGACTCTAGACAACGAGGAAATATCATTAATCAACATGTATGCACCAAATAATATAGCACCCAAATTTCTAATGGAGAAACTAGGCGAATTGAAGAAAGAAATAGACAATAAAACCATACTAGTGGGAGACTTAAACCAACCATTATCAAATTTAGATAAATCAAATCAAAAAATAAATAAGAAAGAGGTAAAAGAAGTGAATGAAATCTTAGAAAAATTAGAATTAATAGACATATGGAGAAAAATAAATAGGGATAAAAAGGAATACACCTTCTTCTCAGCACCACATGGCACATTCACAAAAATTGACCATACATTAGGTCACAGAAACATAGCACACAAATGCAAAAAAGCAGAAATAATGAATGCAGCCTTCTCATATCACAAGGCAATAAAAATAATGATTAGTAATGGTACATGGAAAACCAAATCTAAAACCAATTGGAAATTAAACAATATGATACTCCAAAACCATTTAGTTAAAGAAGAAATCATAGAAACAATTAATAATTTCATCAAGGAAAATGACAATGGCGAAACATCCTTTCAAACCTTTTGGGATGCAGCCAAAGCGGTAATCAGAGGCAAATTCATATCCCTGAAAGCTTATATTAACAAACAAGGGAGAGCAGAGATCAATCAATTGGAAATGCAATTGAAAAAACTCGAAAGCGATCAAATTAAAAACCCCCAGCAGAAAACCAAATTAGAAATCCTAAAAATTAAGGGAGAAATTAATAAAATCGAAAGTGATAGAACTATTGATTTAATAAATAAGACAAGAAGCTGGTACTTTGAAAAAACAAACAAAATAGACAAAGTACTGGTCAATCTAATTAAAAAAAGGAAGGAAGAAAAGCAAATTCACAGCATTAAAGATGAAAAGGGGGACAGTGCCTCCAATGAGGAGGAAATTAAGGCAATCATTAGAAATTACTTTGCCCAATTATATGGCAATAAATACACCAATTTAGGAGAAATGGATGAATATATACAAAAATACAAACTGCCTAAACTAACAGAAGAGGAAATAGAATTCTTAAATAATCCCATATCAGAAATTGCAATCCATCAAGCCATCAAAGAACTTCCTAAGAAAAAATCCCCAGGGCCTGATGGATTCACCTGTGAATTCTATCAAACATTCAGAGAACAGTTAATCCCAATACTATACAAACTATTTGACATAATAAGCAAAGAGGGAGTTCTACCAAACTCCTTGTACGACACAAACATGGTACTGATTCCAAAACCAGGCAGGTCAAAAACAGAGAAAGAAAACTATAGGCCAATCTCCCTAATGAATATAGATGCAAAAATCTTAAATAGGATACTAGCAAAAAGACTCCAGCAAGTGATCAGAAGGATCATTCACCATGATCAAGTAGGATTCATACCAGGGATGCAGGGCTGGTTCAACATTAGGAAAACCATCCACATAATTGACCACATCAACAAGCAAACTAGCAAGAACCACATGATTATCTCAATAGATGCAGAAAAATCCTTTGATAAAATACAACACCCATTCCTATTAAAAACACTAGAAAGCATAGGAATAGAAGGGTCATTCCTAAAAATAATAAACAGTATCTATCTAAAACCAACAGCTAATATCATCTGCAATGGGGATAAACTAGATGCATTCCCAATAAGATCAGGAGTGAAACAAGGATGCCCATTATCACCTCTACTATTTGACATTGTACTAGAAACACTAGCAGTAGCAATTAGAGAAGATAAAGGAATTGAAGGCATCAAAATAGGCAAGGAGGAGACCAAGTTATCACTCTTTGCGGATGACATTATGGTCTACTTAAAGAATCCTAGAGATTCAACCAAAAAGCTAATTGAAATAATCAACAACTTTAGCAAAGTTGCAGGATACAAAATAAACCCACATAAATCATCAGCTTTTCTATATATCTCCAACACAGCTCAGCAGCAAGAACTACAAAGAGAAATCCCATTCAAAATCACCTTAGACAAAATAAAATACCTAGGAATCTACCTGCCAAGACAAACACAGGAACTATATGAACACAACTACAAAACACTCGCCACACAACTAAAACTAGACTTGAACAAATGGAAAAACATTAACTGCTCATGGATAGGACGAGCCAATATAATAAAAATGACCATCCTACCCAAACTTATTTATCTATTTAGTGCCATACCCATTGAACTACCAAAATACTTCTTCACTGATTTAGAAAAAACCATAACAAAGTTCATTTGGAAGAACAAAAGATCAAGGATATCCAGGGAAATAATGAAAAAAAAACACATATGATGGGGGCATTGCAGTCCCTGACCTAAAACTATATTACAAAGCAGCAGTCATCAAAACAATTTGGTACTGGCTAAGAAACAGAAAGGAAGATCAGTGGAATAGACTGGGGGAAAGCGACCTCAGCAAGACAGTATACGATAAACCCAAAGATCCCAGCTTTTGGGACAAAAATCCACTATTCGATAAAAACTGCTGGGAAAATTGGAAGACAGTGTGGGAGAGACTAGGAATAGATCAACACCTCACACCCTACACCAAGATAAATTCAAAATGGGTGAGTGATTTAAACATAAAGAAGGAAACCATAAGTAAATTGGGTAAACACAGAATAGTATACATGTCAGACCTTTGGGAGGGGAAAGGCTTTAAAACCAAGCAAGATATAGAAAGAATCACAAAATGTAAAATAAATAATTTTGACTACATCAAACTAAAAAGCTTTTGTACAAACAAAATCAATATAACTAAAATCAGAAGGGAAACAACAAATTGGGAAAAAATCTTCATAGAAACCTCTGACAAAGGTTTAATTACTCATATTTGTGAGCTAAATCAATTGTACAAAAAATCAAGCCATTCTCCAATTGATAAATGGGCAAGGGACATGGATAGGCAGTTCTCAGATAAAGAAATCAAAACTATTAACAAGCACATGAAGAAGTGTTCTACATCTCTTATAATCAGAGAGATGCAAATCAAAACAACTCTGAGGTATCACCTCACACCTAGCAGATTGGCTAACATAACAGCAAAGGAAAGTAATGAATGCTGGAGGGGATGTGGCAAAGTAGGGATATTAATTCATTGCTGGTGGAGTTGTGAATTGATCCAACCATTCTGGAGGGCAATTTGGAACTATGCCCAAAGGGCAACAAAAGAATATCTACCTTTTGACCCAGCCATAGAACTGCTGGGTCTGTACCCCAAAGAGATAATGGACACAAAGACTTGTACAAAAATATTCATAGCTGTGCTCTTTCTGGTGGCCCAAAACTGGAAAACGAGGGGATGCCCATCAATTGGGGAATGGCTGAACAAACTGTGGTATATGTTGGTGATGGAGTACTATTGTGCTCAAAGGAATAATAAAGTGGAGAAGTTCCATGGAGACTGGAACAACCTCCAGGATGTGATGCAGAGCGATGAGGAGCAGAACCAGGAGAACATTGTACACAGAGACTAATACACTGTGGTATAATCGAACGTAATGGACTTCTCCATTAGTAGTGGCGTAATGTCCCTGAACAACTTGCAGGGATCCAGGAGAAAAAAACACCATTCATAAGCAAAGGATAAACTATGGGAGTGGAAACACCGAGAAAAAGCAACTGCCTGAATACAGAGGTTGAGGGGACATGACAGAGGATAGACTCTAAATGAACACTCTAATGCAAATACTATCAACAAAGCAATGGGTTCAAATCAAGAAAACATCTAATGCCCAGTGGACTTACGCGTCGGCTATGGGGGGGGGGGGGGAGGAAAAGAAAATGATCTATGTCTTTAACGAATAATGCTTGGAAATGATCAAATAAAATATATTTTAAAAAAAAAGAAAAGAAAAAAATACAAAGACAAACACGGGAACTATACAAATACATCTTTAAAACACTCTCAACACAGTTAAAACTAGATCTAAATAATTGGAAAAACATTAATTGCTTATGGGTAGGACGAGCTAACATAATAAAAATGTCAATCCTACCCAAACTAATTTACTTATTTCGTGCCTTACCTATTAAACTAGCAAAAAAACATTTTACAGAATTAGAAACAATAATAACAAAGTTTATTTGGAAGAACAAAAGATCAAGTATATCAAGGGAAATAATGGGGAAAAATGTGAAAGAAAGTGGTCTAGCAGTACCAAATCTTAACCTGTACTATAAATTAGTGATCATCAAAACCATATGTTACTGGATAAGAGTCGGAAGGGAGGATCAGTGGAAAAAACTTGGGGTAAGTGACCTCAGTAAGACAGTCTATGATAAACCAAAGATCCCAGCTTTTTGGACAAAAATTCATTATTTGAAAAAACTGTTCGGAATATTGGAAGCCAGTATGGGAGATTGATTTTGGATCAACATCACACACCTGACACCAAGAAAAACTCAGAATGGATGAGTGACTTGAACATAAAGAAGAAAACAATAAATAAATTAGGTCAGATCTTTGGGAAAAGAAGGATTTTCAGACAAAGCAAGAGTTAGAAAAAACTAAAAACTGTAAAATATATAATTTTGATTAAATTAAATTAAAAAGTTTTGTATAATAAAAACCTACGCAATCAAAATTAAAAGGGAAACAACAAATTGGGGAAAATTACATAACAAAAACCTGACAATGGTCTAATTACTCAAAAGTATAAAGAACTAAACCAATTTTACAAAAAATGAAACCATTTCCCAATTGATAAATGGGCAAAGGACATGAATTAGCAATTTTCAGATAAAGAAATCAAAACTATTAATAAGTACATGAAAAAGTGTTCTAAATCTCTTATAAGCAGAGAGATGCAAATCAAAACATCTCTGAGGTATCACTTCACACCTAGCAGATTGGCTAACATGACAGCTATGGAAAGTAATGAATGCTGGAGGGGAAGTGGTAAAATTTGGTCTTTAATATATTGCTTGTGAGGTTCTGAACTGATCCAACCATTCTGGAAGGCAATTTGGAACTAAGCCCAACGGACACTAAAACACTGGCTGCCCTTTGATCCAGCCACAGAACTGCTGGATTTAAATCCCAAAGAGATAATAAGGAAAAAGACTTGTACAAGAATATTCATAACTCTGCTCTTTGTTGTGGCAAAGTATTGGAAAATGA
Source organism: Monodelphis domestica (assembly GCF_027887165.1). Classification (NCBI taxonomy): domain Eukaryota; kingdom Metazoa; phylum Chordata; class Mammalia; order Didelphimorphia; family Didelphidae; genus Monodelphis; species Monodelphis domestica. The sequence continues at coordinate 363,597,673 of NC_077227.1, read as the reverse complement.
GGGGATGCCCTTCATTTAGGGAATGGCCGAACACATTGTGGTTTATGTTGGTGATGGAATACTAGTGTGCTCAAAGGAATAATGAACTGGAGGAATTCCATAAGATCTGAGAAAACATCCAGGAATTGATGCATAGTGAAAGGAGCAGAACCAGGAGAACTTTGTACACAGAGACTGATACACTGTGGTAAAATCAATTGTAATGAACTTCTCTACTAGCAGCAATGCAATGATCCAGAACTATTTGGAGGGACATATGAAAAAGAATGCTATCCACATCCAGAGAAAGAACTGTGGGGAAAGAAACACCGAAAAAAAAAAAAACTGCTTGATCACATGGGTCAGTGGGGCTATGACTGGGAAAGTAGACTTTAAAAGATCACCCTAGTGCAAATATTAATAATAAGGAAATGAATCTTGATTGGTGGTACATGTTAAACCCAGTAGAACTGTATGTCAGATTTAGGAGGGGATTAGAGGGAGGGGAAGGAAGGAACATGAGTCTCATAACCATGGGAAATTATTCTAAATCATCTAATTAAATAAAAATTTTAAAATATAACAAAAAATAAAATAAAATTAGAATTGATATTAGTGCCCTCTTGGGTTTCTTCCAGTTCTAAATATTTGATTACATAAACAAGAGTAATTACAGAAAAGAATAGTAAACTGAATTGATAATTTATTTTGGATTAGATGTCAGACTAGAACAGGATATTGTAATAATATATTATCATAGAACCTCAGATTTGGAAGAGATCTAAGATATAATCTAGTACAGAAGACAATAATAATCATAAGAATAATAATTTAAGATTTTAAAAGTATGTTACATATATTATCTCACTTGATTACCACAACAACCATTCCCATTTTATAGATGAGGTTATTGTGGCTCAAAGAAGTTGACTTGCCAACACAACTAATTAAAATCTTATAAAGAATTCAAACCTAGGTGTTTCTGACTTCAAAGTCAGCACTCCATACATTGTGTCAGCTAGTGGATCTTAATATGAAGGCAGAGACCTGGTTTCTAAATCCTGTTGCTGTTATAAACTATGTATATGTAAGGGTAAATTTAGGGTTGAGGCGGAAAACCAAGGATTTAATTTAAATCCCAAATAAAATACTCAAGTCAGTTTGGAAATTTTTATGATGGTTTAATAATTTTAGAGGGAAGAAATTAAGAAGAAGAGAGAGAGGAAAAAGGGTATAGGATTTCTTCGGCCTAGCCTGAGCCAAGGGGTTTCAGAGACCTTCCAGCCACAAGGCCTCCTCCAAGATGAGGGGCCTCCTAGGAGGGTGGCATTTTTAGGAAAACTAAAGGAAAAGGAATCAGCCTAAACTCCGAGAGAGCTCAGTCAAGATCATCTGAACTAGGCTACTAAGCTTCTCCCAGTATTGTATCAAGGATTCTCACTGCCAAAACCAGACAATAGCTGCAGCCACACCAAGATGCCAAGATGTTCAGCATGCTGCCACCAGCCACCTCTCCTCCACAAGAGCCAGAGCCACCTCTCTGCAAAAAGAGGCTGGAGAGAGGAAGTGATGCAAAATATATAGACCGTTTTTATATCACTTCCTGCTTCTCACATGTACCAATGGTAGCTTAAGCTTGACTTAGGACAGCCCAGGGTGTCTGTCAGTTATTTCTGATTTGTCATTTGCTAGCACATGTCTGTCATAGGCCATCCTTCTCAATGGTTAATCCTTAAGTAAAGGTGTAGACATTTCTGTTTTGTTAGACTAAGCCAGGTGGAGTAAATCTAAAATTCACACATATAACCTTGGACAAATCAACCTTTCTGCTCTCAGTTGTTTCATCTGAAAAATGGGAAAAAAAATTATACTTCTACCATCCTCACACAAGATCCACTTTAGTTTTTTCCTTCCTTGTAAGACCCCTGCTTTCCCCCCCCTTCACCTTAACTAAAACATTATTTCATATATTTAATTCAGACCAAGACATGTGACTGGTAACTTAAAATTTTATTCCTAGGCTCTTCTGAATTTATTGCCAGAGAAAGACTTTGTAAATTTTCAAACACCAGAAAAATATGAATTGTTAAATTCTGATCCAAATTGAATGTTCTTATAAAATTCTGAGTGATAGTTACTTTTTTGGGGAGAACTATGGCTTGGACTTTGCTATTCACTACAAAGCCTAGTTCCATTGTTGGATAGACATAATTTTTAAGAAGATTATTCCCCAAATTGAGACAAAATCTTCCTTATTACCACTTCTAGGGAAGTGTATCTAATGCTGCTCTCTGGGATAAAAATGTCTGCCTTTTTTTTCAGGACAATCCTTCAAATATTTCAATACAGTAATCAAGTCTCTTCTTCAAATTTTCTTGAACAAATGTAAAACAATGTAATTTCAGGTCCTTTTACTATCTTTATCTCTCTTCAAAATCAGGTCCTTACCTAAGAATTGCTTTTAATGAAGGCATTCCCAACTTCTAGCAACTAGGCAGTTCATTAGCCCAAGCTAACTACAATCATCATTTGCCCTGAAATGTCACTAGAGCAGTTGAGATAAACAGAAACTATAACTGATTTTTCTGAATCAATCTTATAGAAGTTGCATCTCTAAACTGTTACTCTTGTATATATCAGTCATTTGCCTCAAAAGCATATAGTGGTCTTGTCAGATCAATGTGTAAATAATGCTCAGGCCCAGGTTTGTTTCTTGAATAGGGAACAATTTCATTCTGTTCTGGAATTAGAACAAGACACTAGACTCTCTGTACCCCTAATAAGCAAATATGACAATATGCATCCCAAACCATAAATTTCAATAAATAAATTGCAATGGATTGAACAAGAACATGACTATAGCTATATACATTCTCTAGGCTGGCTTGTTCATGTTTCTCAAAAGTGTGCCTTGGTTCTTGGTAATAAGATAAACCAGATGAAAGAGACTGATAGAGAAAAAAAGAGAGAAGGAAGGAAGGAAGAAAGGAAGGAATGAACAAACAAAAACAGGAAGGAAGGAAGGAAGGAAGGAAGGAAGGAAGGAAGGAAGGAAGAAACCAAAAAGTACAGATTAAAAACTAAAATATTTACATAATTGATAGTATTTCAGCTTTCATGAGACATAAGTTCTCTTACCATACAAGTTATTCATCCAAATGCATACCAGAGACTGAACAACTGACTATTTGTTTTTTTCCAAACCTTTTTGAATATCTATAAACCTCATCTTTGTGATGATATGGAACTTGAGACAATCAGCACAACATCAGAGGAATGCCTGGAGGATCTCACTTCTATATATGATCACTCTTCCATTTGCACTCTACTCTAAAATCTCTCATGACAGTAAAAACAACTGATGATGAACACATGTCTCTCTGTTTTATATCTTGCTTATTATTAATAACTAGAAGGTAATAACATGAATGCATATCTATTTAACCTTTCAATAAATTTTATATAACTTTGACATGGATATGAGATACTTTATTGGAGTTGGGTAAAATTTTGCTCCTCAAAATCAAATGCCTTTTCACTGAACAAACAGTGAAACTTTGTAATCCCCGAATCTTTCAGTCAATTCTGTGACCATAAATTTATGGTCTTCAGTACAGTATCACTTATAAATAATAGAAAGGGGAACTGGTTTACCTGTTGAAAGTTACAAAGTTCTCTTAGTGACCCCAAATTTCTCCTTGAAATAAAGATCAGTTTTTCAAATAATATTATTTTCCAACGAAGCTGTATTTCAAGCTGTAGAATACCAGTGTCTCCAAAAACTTAAAACTGAAGATGCACCAAGCTTGTGAATGGGCCACAACAGATTAAATATGTAAATTAGTCTAAAGGATAACATCAGAGTAATGTGTTACTGGAAAAGAAAGTGGGCCAGTCATGTGGTAAGAATAAGAAATAACCTGTGGATAACCCCATGTATTACATTAGTCTTCATGCACTATCAAGAAATCTAAAGAAGATTCTTGAACACATTAGATACATACCTCTCCCAACCCCAATGATTTTTGGGAAAAAGACAAGTGTCAAATAAGAAGGCTGTTGTAAGGATAAATTGAGATGATATTTGTAAAGTGTTTTGCAAACTTTAAGGTACTATATAAGTTCTAACTAATTACAAGATGGGCAGACATGGACAGAATGCAATTAGGATCAGTGGAGAAAGTATCCACATCAATAAGATCAGAAAATCCATTAGCATATCAATATTTTAGGTGTCACATGTTACATGGTTTTTGTAACTATTCTAGTCACTAAAAAATGTTTCATTCCAAGATGTTTAAGTAATTACCCTATTTATGGAATCCAAAATCATTCTTTGAAGGAGTTAGTGTACATTTCAGATATATAAATGGGAAATTAAAAGTAGTGATTATTTTTTAATTATTAAATCTAATAGGTCTTGATAATAAACTAATGGGTAGACAAAGTATTCATCTCAGTCACTCAGAACACATTTCATAAGATGGAAGATCTATTTATAAATGTACTAACGTCCCAGAGGTGAAAATTTTACCGAGATATCCATGTTTGTTTCCCTTTAAAAGAAAGGAAATGATATTTACAATTTTAAAAAGTCAAATTGAAAATATTTGTTGATTCATTGCCTTCTAAAGTCTTCTTCTAAAACAAAAGAAAGGAATGACAGCTGTTTTATGTTTGTTTGTTTGTCTGCTGAGCATTTTTTACTAGATCACATGTAGAAGAAAATATTATCTTCAAAAAATGTATCCAGCCTCCCAGCTTCATTTTTGATCTTCTTCAAGTGCCACCACCAAAACTTTTCTTGACTCCCACCTTTCTATAATTCCTACCCTCCTTTCTCATGTCAAAACCTGACCTCAGATACTTCATTCAGACTGAGGTGTAAATGACTGATAACTTCAAGAATGATCCTTGGGGATATTTTTATTAATTTGAACAGGAATTATAACTTCAAGCTAAGGAAATGAAAATCTGATCCTGAAATGTTAATTATTTCTTAACAATTTTGGCACATGTTATTAATCACAAAATATTTATTTTTATTTTGTTCACATATTACTTTCTAATAAAAAGAATGCTACCAGGCACAGCCCTTGAAAATTCTACAAGGATTTAAAGGTTTCTGCCTTGGCCAAACATACAAAACAAGCAGCCCTGAAGCTATTCTCAAAATTGCTTTCACTTTTACAATGAAGATAGTCAAACCCAATACATGATATCCTTAAGCAGCTTCAAATGAGGACAGAGAACATTGGATGAAATTAACTGATTTTTCCAGGATCACAAAATGAGAGGGATCATTTTTGACATACTTTTCAAAACAGCATTCTCTAGCTATGTCTATTGAAAGCCTTCACTCTTGGCCATATTTTCAGCTATAATTATTTTTAATCAATCTCAATGTACTCATCCTGGTTTTAAGCTATCAAATGAAGACAGTGTCCTGCCTAGAATAGGGATTAAATGTAACCAATCATGGAGATGATGAGAAAAAATCCAAACAGACCAAAGAAACTCTATTTTGAAATACAGAATGCAATTGGTAGCAATATATTTAGCCAGTGTTTTTCTTTTGGAATTGGGATTTAATCAGGAAGGATGAAGTAAATGAAACTATAGGAGACAGCATGGTACTGAGCACTATACTTGAAAATCAGGAGAGTGAGTCCTTTGAACCTTGCCTCTACTACTTTTTAAACATATTATTTCTGGTGTTATCTGACTCCTTGGACTTTCCCTCTCTGTAAAATGGACATCATAATATTTGGGCTACCTCTTCATCAATCTATAAGAAAAGTGTTTCTTAAAATATCAATTATTATTAATATTATTTGAAAGTTGACTAATGATAAGCCAACTGAAAAGTAGTGGGGAGGAGAAGGGACAAATAATTGACTTAAAAAAGAAAGTAATAAGGCAAATAGATATTAAATATTCCAAACTCAGTCATATTTGACAGGACTATTTTTTCTTTTCCTTTCCTCTCTTCTTTTAAATGGTAAGGCTCTATGGGTGTTGTATGGCTGTGAGACATTTAATACCAGAGTCTCTGAAGAATTAAAAATGTTTCAGATGCAAAGTACAAGTTGCAAAATACAATAAGCTCTGAATCGATGTTATCAGGCTATAACATATATCTAATAAGAAACTTAGAAGATCAAAAAAAGGGAGTATAGATTTAGAGGCTGTCTAGTCCATTAAACTTATTCAACAGATCAGAAAACTGAGGCAGACAGAAGTTAAGTGATTTATGTAGGAACACATAGCTTGTGATATGAAGGTGGGATTTCAACCTAGGTTTACCTTATTCCTAAGCCCAGAACTTAACTAGATTTAACTGGAAAGTGTACTGGGATTGGAGGCAGGAAGACCTAAGAGTCTAGTCTGACCTCAAACACTAGTTATATGTGTATGTATATATATATGCAGGTATATATGTATGTATGTATATCCCTGGGTAAGTCACTTAACCTCTATTTGCTTCAATTTCCTTAATTGTAAAATGGAGATAAAAATAGCATCTAACTTCCAGGGTTGTCATGAAGATAAAAAAAGATAATATTTGTAAAGTGCTTACCACAGTGTACTGCAGTTACTTTTTATGCCTCAATTTTATTATTGGTCAAATAAAAAAGAATGAGTGTTAAGTGATCTCTCCCATCTTCAAGTGACTTGCCCAAGTTCACACACCAACTTAATTGCAAAATATGAGCTAGACCTTGAGACCCTGGAGGCCCCAGCTATAGGTTTCTGAGGAGAATTCAGTCATATCTACAAAATGGCAGAGCCAAGATCCAAACCCAGGTTTAAGGCCCTGAAGTCCAGTGCTCTTCTCACTGTAGCATAGCAAGAATGAAGAATGTAGCATTACAGATGAAGAAATTAAGGCTCAAAGATTTTAAGTTACTTGCCCAAGAGTTGAATGATTGAAATGACTGAATGAAATGAATGGGTGAAATAGCATTTATGAAGCATTTATTATATACCAACACCTTTTAAGCACTGGAGATACAAAGAGAAAAAAAAAGGCAGCTCTCACTGACTCTGTTCTAATTGAACACATAGAGGAGAGTTCGGCTGCAGGACAGTTAGAAAGGACCCGTGCATGGTCTTTTAGGTGCAACTACAAAACACAGAGTGATGCTTCTTTTTTGAGGTCATCTCCATTATTACAATTATATCCATTTATGATGCTGAATATTTTAATAATCCTAAGGACTTTAGTGGAAAGAGTTCCTCTCTGCCTCTTTCCCAGGACTTCAAAGCTCTGACCAGGTCATATAACCTTTTTCCCTGAAAAAAAAAAGTCATTGTGTAGTGGTCTAGGGAAAGAGGCACTGCTATTCCCAGAGCTCTTGGTCTCAGGATTTGAGATACTTTACATCCAACTCTGATGGGAGGTGTTGGTGGTTTAACTTGCATAGCATCTGCCATCTGCTTGCTCACCCTCAGTGGATCTTGCTGCTTCAAGTAAGCTGCTTTATCTTCCCTGTGGCCAAAAGGGATGTGGAACTGGCAAGCTGGCAAGTCACTTCTCCACAGATTCCTTATCCGTTTAATGATGGTTTGGGGGAGTGGATTGGAAGCATGGCCAGAGATTTAGGGTTGGGAGTAGAAGGAATGGTACTGCTATACCCAGGGTTCTTGGTTTCAGATTCCAAGGTTGTCTCCATCCAGGTTTGAGGATAGGTGGAGGGTCAAGATAATGACAGTGATTTGACTTGCTGGACCAGATAATATCTAAAAATCTCTTCTAGCTAGTATGAGTCTGGAAGAACTTAATTGTTTCACATATTTACATCTTCTTTCCTTAGCTGTTATCATAATCTACCTAAGGGCAGAGACTTAGTCAAGTTTTTCTATTAATGCCCTCAAGCATCTGAGACTGAGCTAAGTAAGCTATCACTGTGTTAGACAACCAGTTAGTATTCAGCAAATACTTGTTAAATTGAAATGAAAAGTATAAACTTTGTCCTTGAAAAAAAAGACATCTGTAGTATTTCAAACAATAGTGGGCAGGAGAGTGGGAGAGATTCTAGGTGACCTCAAGAGGTCTACTTCTAGAACTAAATGCTAAAATGACCCAGGAATCTGGAGAAAGAGACTTAAATGTTCCTGGAAGATCTGCTGGTGCAACCTGGGTATGACCATGAACTTTTGGATAGTACAGCACCTGAAAGGCTCAACAGGCCTAAGAGGACTGGAATAGATTTCACTCCTTAGTTGAAAACTTAAAAGGACAGTGATTCATGAGAGCATGTGGTTTAGAAATTATTGCAAAGTAAAGCTTTGCTAATTGACTTGCATCAACACACATTTTTAGATGCAGAGTGTTCAGAGAAGACTAGTACCTGTACTTCCAAATCTACTGCTGCCAAATTCTTTTTTAAAGACTGCTTTCTTCATTTGGTGCCCACCTGACCTGTCACCTGTGCCTCCAAGAAGTTGAAGCAAGCCCTGGAGCACAGCCTGGTAAACTCTGTGCAGTTAGGCTAAACCAGGTTGAAAGTAACCAAGAGGGTTCAAACTCATTGGTGAGTTGGGAGAATGTCTACCCCAAGCATGTGAAGACTTCCCCCAGTGGAATGGGCATATGATAACAATTTGTCCCAGCAGTCAGGAAAGATGCTGAAGCAGGCATTATGGAGCACTTAGAGCTTGTTTAGACAGTGAAGACACTGAATCCCTGGTCATTGCCAGTCTTCTTGACTTTTGTCTTGCCACTTGGATGACTGGAAGAGAGAATGAGGCTGAGGACTTTGTGAAATTCTGCCTCACTTCAATCCACCTTATTTGAGAGTCAGAAGATATTATTTGGGGCCTCTTTTAGCTTGAAGGACAACAATCAATTTCCTATTTGTCTCGTTCATAGCTTGCTTCATATGTATTTGCCTGCTGCTGTCTGCTCCATTATAATATAAATTCCTGGAGGGCAAGGGAATGTTTTTTGCCTCCTTTTGTAATCCCAATGCTTATTACAGTGCCTATCACATATCCTGTTGTTGTCCAGTCATTGTAGTTGCACCCAACTCTTTGTGATCCCATTTGGGGGTTTTATTGGCAAAGATAATAGAGTTGCTTGCCATTTCTTTAGCTCATTTTACTGATAAAAAACAAACAAAGGAAACTGAGGCAAATGGGGTTAAACAAATAGCCCAGGGTAATGTAGGTAGTAAGTGTCCAAGGCCAGATTTGAATTCAGGAAAATGAGTCTCACATCTACTATAGGAATTCTTCCCCAAACCCTCCTAATTCCCATGTCTCCTCTCCATTAATTACTTCCAATTTATCCTGTAAATAACTTTTTTTGGTAGAGGAGGGCCCCTCTATCATCAGGGAATATGTTCTAAGATCTATCACAAATGGCTGAACTATGGATATAAGTGAATACCCGCTGACCCCATATATAGCATGATTTTCATATTTTTTAAACCCTTACCTTCCATCTTGGAAACAATACTGTCTATTGGTTCCAAGGCAGAAGAGTAGTAAGGGCAAGGCAATGGGGGTTAAGTGACTTTCCCAGAGTCACACAGCTGGGAAGTGTCTAAAGCCAGATTTGAACCTAGGACCTCCCTTCTCTAGGCCTGGCTCTCAATCCTGTGAGCTACCCAGCTTCCCCCCATGATTTTCTTAATGAAGTTTATTTGATAAATTAAACACACAGTAAGGTATTACCAAGATTAAATTCATTACATTATACATTATTATACAGAACTGTACTCTCTCTCCTCTCAGGGTGTATGAGTGTTTAAGGAGGATTAGCATCTCTCTCACCTGTGGCTCCAAGAAGGTATAGCACAGTGTTGGTGAAATTGTGGCACACATGCAAAGCCAGCACTCAGGGAGCTGTTCCATTCCCCTCTTCCTAGCACCCAAGGACATTTTTTGCATGACTCACCCTTATGTCCAGTGGCCCAAAGCAAGCACTTTCTCCCTCAACTCTCTCTGGTAATGGGGGCTCCTAGATAGCTTGAATTTTTCCCCTGGGCATTTGAACTCAAAAAGGTTTGCCAACAAGTGGCCATACCTCAGTAAACCATCTAAGCAATTGGGTTAAACCAAGTTGAGGGTAACCAATGGGCCACAAATTCATCAGTGAATTAAGGGGATGTATATTCTAAGCACATGAAAGCTTCCCCTAGTGGAATGGATAGATGAGAACAATTTCCTTCAGTGGCCATAAGGGACCCTGAAGCAATAGTTGTGGAATGCTTAGAGCTTAGTCAGACATCAGAGATGCTAAGGACATCCACTGCATAGCAAGTCATTGCTACTCATCCTGACTTTTGTCTTGGCACTAGATTTGGATGACTCTGAAAAAGTGAGATGAATGACTTCATGTAACTCTTGTGAACTTTAAATTACTCCACTCTACTTAGATCTTACTTTATGGTGAAGATAAAATTCTAATATCCTGATTGAACAATGAAGGCTCTTAGTTCTTACTCTTTAGTGAAGCGAGAACTTTAAGCTAAATCTATTTTTAGATCTTAATAAAAAAAGGAGTTAAGTAACTATAAAGGGTAAATTAATCACAAAAAGGTTAAGTAACTAACAAAAGGTGAACGTAACAAAGAAGTGTTAAGTAACTCAAAAGATATAATCTAGTCAAAGAAGATGAGAACTAAAGAATGGGCAGTCTTGGAGAAAAGCCCCTGATGTGATTGGTAGACATGAAAATTTAGAGGAGGGGACACAAGAGTATAAGGTCTATATATTTTGCATCACTTCTTCTCTACAGTACTTTTGGGGGAGGAGAGGTGGTTGGTGGCAGTGTGCTGGGCCTCTCGCCATCTTGGCATGGCTACAGCTATTGTCCAGTTTGTTGGTGAGTTTCTGGATGAGTTTTCCTTCTTAATTTTCAAACTTTATCCTTTTAAAAGCCTCTAATCTCCTTCAGAGACCTAGTGGCAGAGATCTTGAACTCTCCCCTGGCACAGGCCAGGCAGGAGAAATCCTATACCCTCTTTCCTCTTTCACTTTAAATCCTTCCCTCTGTATTAATTAAAATTACCATAAATTTCCAGATTGACTTGAGTATTTTATTTGGAATTTTTCCCTGGAGACCAATTAATTTAGATTTTAAGTCACAACCCTAAAATTGTCTTTACACTCTGTCACATTTCAATTTATATAGAAGTCAAGACATAAATCCATAATGCCATTGATCCTCTTTGAATTTGAAAGACATGGGGCAGCTAGGTGGCTCAATGAATAGAGAGCCAGTCATTCAGAGACAGGAAGTTCTAGGTTCAAATCTGGCCTCAGACACCTCCTAGCTGTGTGACTGACAAGTCACTTAATCCCAATTTCCTATCCCTTACTGCTCCTCTGCCTGGGAATCAATACTTAGAATTGATTCTAAGACAGAAAGTAAGAGCTTAAAAAAGGGAAAAAATGAAGGACAAAACTCTCTCTGTGTTAATCTTCTCTCTTTCTCTCTGTATCTGTCTCTGTCTCTCTCAGAGATAAGTCATATCCTGAGCTGACAGACTTTATCATATTCAGTCTGTACTCATTTGGTGAGTAGTTTGAAATTTATGAACTGTTTATTTTCCGGATTTTTCCTTTTTTTTTTTTTTCATTTTTCCCCCATTGTTAACTGCAGGTTAGCAGAATTTGAACCAGCAGAGAGGGGACCCTGCTACATAGATTTATTTGAATATGTACTTATCAATGAAATTGTAAGGTCCTTGAGGCTCAGGACTGTCTTTTGCTACTTTTTTTTTTGCATCCTCAGCACTTAGCAGAGTGACTAACACACAGAAAATATACAAATATTTATTGATATGCTATGATATTGTTGATCATTGTTAGGAATATGAATGACTTCTGGGTACATGAAACAACTCATGTAGAATTCTGTGTTTATGGTGAATTCAATCTGTATCATGATCAAATGTGACTCAGAGGGATGTAAAAGAAACATGTCTAGCATCTTCTCCCCTCACTTTACCCCAAGGGAGACTTTCATTTCTGCCAGAAAGAGAAACATATTTATTTGGTCCCTTAAAGATTGTTCACCTAAGGTATACAACTGGATCCCAATGACTTTCTATTACATTGTCATTTTGGGGGGTATGGAAAAATCCTAGCTTTATCCAAGAGTTGACCCTTTCCCCACCTAATATCAGAACCACAATGAATACACATAAGCAAATAATAGAAACCCATTTATAAAATCAGAAATTAGAGAAGGTATACATAGAAAAAATATTCTAGAAACTACAGAGTGAAGAATCTCTCTTATTAGGAGTGAAATAACTCAATCTCAAGAGAGTGTTTTAGATTTACCCAAAGGAAAACTCCCAAAAGTCTGTAGGGTAGCAAGCTGGGAACAGGGGCATGATGGAGACTTGCCTTCTCTCATAATTTTCCAGTCTTTTTTTTCAGAAATCAGAAGTAGAGCTGGACCCTTCCATCTTCCCTCTTTAAACTGGAGGCTAACTTGATGCTACATTTGAAGAAGATATTCACTTGGAGAGTCCCAAAGAAGGAGCCCCTCTTGAAGAGTCCCAAAAGGAGATTGGATAAGAACTGTTTCTCACAAATTCTACCTCATCTCTCACTTTGGCAAGGCCTTCAACCACACCAATTAAAAGAGAATCCCATAAAATCGGGCTTTGAGACAAGGGCTAAACGTTAAAATGGATCACAATGATTTCCTAGGAATTCTTGATGCCTGTATAAACAAAATAAATTCTTTTCCAGAAGGCATGGCAGACCCTGCAGTGTGGTACAATGAAAAGACCATGGGCTCCAGAATAAGAGGATTTGTGCCAGAGTTCCAGCTCTGTCACTTACTGTGTGCCCTTAGGCAAGCCACCTGATATCTGAACCTCTGTTTTCTCAGGAATGAAATAAAGGGGGTTGACAAAATTCACTTGGAGGTTTCTTCATGAAATAATCCTTTGATCACCACCACCATAGGAGGCTCCTCATATCCTGGAAATGGCCTTCCTCTCCCACCAGGTAACAAGGGAACAATTTGATATAATATCCTGGCTCTGAGGGAGATCAGGAGCCTGGAAGTAAAACAAGAATGACTCATTTAAAAGCTATATAAACCAGTCTTATCTGAACCGAAGTGTTTCAAACTCTGGACCCCTTTGTCATGTGTTCACATTAAAATAATCTCCATAGAGGTAAAGAATTGGTCATGATGGGGCAGCTGGGTAGCTCAGTGGATTGAGAACTAGGCATAGAGATGGGAGGTCCTAAGTTCAAATCTGGATTCAGAAACTTCTCAGCTGTGTGACCCTGGGCAAGTCACTGAAACCCCATTGCCTAGCCATTACCACTTTTCTGCTTTGGAACCAATATACACTATTGATACCAAGATGGAAGGTAAGGGGTATTAAAAAAAAAAAAAGAATTGGCCATGAAAGAAGCAGTCGAATTTAAATGTATTTGTGCATTTCCAGCAATTGAAAAGTACAGTTATCCAAAAACTATTTGACAAAAACTTTTCAGACATTTTGTAGCAGCTTTAATAGCCTAAAATTACACTAGAACTTTTGGGACACTGTATTAATTGTGATTTCATTGATAATGATTTCGTAGGTGAACATAGATAGAAGAGCTTGATTGAATGTTTAAAAGGGGTGAGGAGGTAGAAATGGCTACTTTATGAGCAAACAAACTCTATGGTTTGATTAAAACATAGAATTTTAGAGCTGGAAAGAACCCCAGAGGCCATTTAGTTAAAGAGTTCTTAACTTTTTGTGTATTATGGGCAGCATTTGGCAGTCTGATAAAACTTATTAACCCCTTCTCAAAATAGTCTTCTAAAATATATAAAATAAAACATATAAGATTACAAAAGAAACCAATTATAATAAATAGTAAAATAATATATTAAATAAGTTATCAAAAAAATTTAATGCTCATAGACCCTAAGTTTAGAACCTCTTATTTAGCCCATTTCTCTAGGAGGAAACTGAGGTCCAAAGTTTGTAAGTCCTAGATTGCACACATGAGAAAAACACTTGAATCTGACAGTGGCAGTTCATTGCCCTTTTCCCCGAAACCATGATATCTTTTCAGGACTAGGGCAACTTCATTCCTAATCAATATTCTCACTCTTGGTCTAGAGAATAACATGAAGATATTAATAACCTAATCTATTCTCTGGTTGTAATTAGTAAGAGGAAATTACAAAGGATGAAAAAAAGATGCCCTCATCAGAAGAATCTTCTTTAATCTAGTTCATAACAAGATAATGTTTTACATCTGCTTCTGAGGCATCCCAAAGGGAGAACTTTTATTATTAGCATTGCTGGAGTTGTTCTAAGGCTGCCATATGCCAAATGCTTTGGAAAATCCCACTGACAGCCATGGCTATGGTGATGTATTAAAATTATAAATGCTGATAAGGTGTCAGCAGCCTCACCTGCTCTGACTACTCAGAAAATGGCTAAAATAGAACTTGGAAGGTGATAAGTGGGATGTAGGGCTGAAGGTGAGGAGATGGGGTTGAGAAAATGGGATGTGAAGTTTTTCTTAATATTCTGGATGAAGGAATAAAATTTCCCCAAAACATCTCTTTAGCATTTCTTTTCCTCCCTGGTTCTAGACATTATATTTAAAGGGAATGCCACTTGCAGGGAAATAGAGAGGCTCGTGGTGAGTATGAATAGGTTGCAGCACCTTATAAATAAAAACTCATAAAGGGGAAATAAAAGATGCCATTGCAGAACTGTAGAGAAAAAAAGAAAACAGGCTGATCACATGGCAAAAAATGGATAAGTGTTTCATGGTCTGTCTGATCCATTGAGATACTTACAATATCAGAAGAATTCAAGGAAATCCCATTGTTTGAACCACCTATAAAAAAATTGTAGGGAGATATAGACAATGTCACAATGGTTGGCAGTCATGGATGACTTGACATCACTGGAGAGAATGAGATCATGTTGATGGAAACTATGGATTTATTTAAACATAAAATCATCCAAAAATATGGGTTTATTTGGGTTTTTTTTCAGATTTGAGGGATTCAAAAAAGTGACATAAATTTAATCTAATTAGAAAGGCTACTCTGAGGCTAAAGCTATCTCCATGAATATCTAAAGTAGAAAGTATCACATATTTGAAAAGCTTCTATTCAAATGTATAAGGTATTCAGAGAAGACTATTATCTCTGATATGGGGGCTTGCTGATTGTTTTTTAGGGTTCTTTCTTTCCTTTGGTGCCCATCTGACACCCTGTTCTCACCTGTCTCCAAGAAGCTATGGCAAATACAGTGGCCACATCCCAATACACCATCTCAGCAGGTGGACTAAACTGGATTGACAGTAGACAACACACCTCAAACCCAATGATGAGTTAGAATGCCTACCCTAGGCATGTGAAGACTTCCCCCTGAAGTGAAGACTTCCCCCTGAAGAAGGAAGGGTTTGTTGAGAACAATTTGTTCCAACAGTCATGAAGAAGGTGGGGGGAGCATTATGGAGCACTTGGGACTTGGTTAAACATCAAAGGGCCCAAGGTCATCCATTGTACCATGAGTGATCATCAATTGTCTTCACTTTTGATTTACCACTGGACTTGTATTGCTCTGGAAAATAGAATGAAGCTGATGACTTTGTGTAACTCTGTCTCACTTAAATCCAATTTGTGCTCCAGTTAAAAAACATAACCAACAATGTCATTTTGGAACTCAAAGAACAACTAACCAACCAATTAAAGAATCATTCACTTTGGTTAAGTAATCCTCCCTTCAGGAACAATGGTAACAATAGGTTATTGTGGAAATGCAGCATGGATTTGTCTAGAAGTTTGGAAGACTTGAGTTTAAGTTCTTCTAGATGGACATGAACAAATCATTTAAACTTGCGTGCATCTAGGCTTCTGTCTAAGAGGAGTTAATACATTTATCTCCCATACTAGACCTCAGGACAATTGATTGGGGGCTAAGTGAATAAAAAGTAGCACACAGCTCTTTTAATCTATCTGATCCTATATAGCAGACCATTTATCATTTTCACATCCTATCCAGTTAATATGGGAGTTGCCCATATTTATGGCATCTCAGGAATCTGAAACAATAAAAAAGGGGGAAAATGTACTAACATAGCACCTTAAGAGTCTAAAAATATTTTCCTCTTAACAAACCTGTCAGGTAGGTGATGTAAGGATCATTTCCTATTGTTGTTCAGTTGTGTTTGACTATTCATGCCATCAGTTGGGGTTTTCTTGGTATGCAAAGTGTTAAATTACTTGTCCTGGGTCACACAGTGTGTGAAGTAAGATTTGAACTCAGGTCTTTCAGTCTCTAGGTCTGGAAATCTATCCATTGCACCACTTAGATGCCCCCAAGAAAAGTAATACTTAAATTCAGTGATTTGACCATAGTCACAAAACAAGTGTCTGAAACAGAATTCAAATCCCATACTCTGACTTAAAATGTGGTACTCTGTCTAGTATGCCAGAACACGCCCATAATACCAAAATGACAGTATGTAGGAGAGGGAAAACACAGTAAATCGTTAACTGTTTAGTTTGAATTAAGGATATGGAACAACATGATGAAGACATTGTGTGTGTGTGTGTGTGTGTGTGTGTGTGTGTGTGTGTGTGTGTGTGTGTGTAAGGGAGCATTTGGGTAGGTTGTGACTATTGAGAGGGTCATGAGTATGTATGAGGGTGTGAGGAAAATCATACCATTTAGAACTAGATATTATTTTCATATCATTTTATCCAAACACCTAATTTTGCAAGTCAGTAAGGTAGTAACCTTATCCTCCTCATTTTGGAGAAGGCCACATAGTCCGTGAGTGATAGAGCTGGTCTCAAACTCTTTCATTCTACATGTACAGCATGGTTTGCACTTTACCATGAGGCTTCTCTATTTAAAGGGGTCAGTTGATTGGAAATGGAAGAGATGGTCAGCTCAGTTTCTCCCAGTTGCTGGCAGATGAGAGGTAAAAATCAATAGGAGTTGAAAAACTGACCATCTCATGTTTGCATTCACTATAGACAGGTGTTCAAAGAACACAGTGTACCTGAAATAATTGGCCATAATAAACCATCTATAGTTGTGCCAGCAGCAAATGTTATACCAAAGGTAAAATTCTGGTCCATATATCTGGAAATAACCTTTCTAAAACAAAATGGAGATTGAGTTAAAGAATGGCAGAAGAATGCCAAAGATTGTCATTATCTATATATTGATGGTGCACCAGTAATTAAAGATGGCAGGTGCTAGTGTAACAGATATTTGTGTCATTATTGTTATTATCATTGTTATAAAGTAGGAGTTAAAACTAGAAAGATTCTGAAAAATTCTTCAAAGTAATTGGGGAAGTTTTCAAATGCTTCTATCTTTCCCATTTAAAATTTAATCCCAAGTGCCTTTTAATATCCATTAATTTTTCATATGCTAGTATTTGAATGATTGGAACAATACAAATTTCACAAATGGTAATGGAAGCAAAATTGCATTATCCACAGTTCATATTCATAGTTTTTGCTTTTAGTATAACCAAACCCATCTGAAATTGTTGTATGTGGATGGGTGAGAATTTCTAAAAGGCAGAATTACTTTGTTTTCTGTAGCACTACATGTTCAGCAAAGAGAAGGAAGAGATCCTATAGGAAAAGCTAGAGTGATGGCTCCATTAGTCAATGACTAAGTTTTTAGTTTCTGTGTTTTTATTACTTCCACAGCAGTTCAAAATGATTTATTATATAGTCTTGATTTTATTTTATCATTTTATTGAAAGCATCTTTCACTAAAGGGACTGACCACAATTCCCTTTGGTAGTTCTGATAATAAAAGAAGCCTACTAATGTGGTTTTCTCCATACACCATTTAATATTCATCATACCTGGACAACCTAAGTGATTTATGGAATAGAAGTTAAAGAATAAATCCTGCAGATAAGTTCCCAAAGGGCTGTATCAGCTGTGGTTAATGAGGCCTTATTATCACATGATTACATCAGATGACCCACTTGGCAGTTCCATAGAATGGATATAGCTCAAGACATTGTCAGAAGATTTAGACTTTGAGTCCCCAATCTGTCATTTATTAGCCATGTAACTTTCTCTATAAGAGGGCTCTGTGTACTCCTTAATACTTTGAATTTGCTGTGTCCTTAATTCCTAAACCATGTTTTCCAAAACTTTTTTTTTTCATGATCGTCTCTTTATCCATCTTTGCAATAAGGCTACCAGGCCCAAAAACAAATGAATTCTTTTTAAATTCAAAATTGAATTTTTTAAAAATTGATTTTTTTATATGAGGCAATACTGTTTGGGTAGTCAGTGGTACAAAAGGAAGTCAAATTACCTGGAATAGTGTCAGTGTCATAGAGAACAGTCATCAGAAAAGACAGATTCCCAGAAGCAATTGTGCCCATTCAGTGGTCTATACTGCCATGAGAGAATTGAAAGGGATACATACTATAGTAATTTAAGGGAATTGAATTCCCTTTCCCAAACTGTTAGTCTATAGTCAAAAGTTCCAATTGCCAATAAAGGCTTATTTTTATTAAATTTTTATTAAAGTACATTTTGATTAAATTTTGAGTGTCATTTCAGGTTCATCATAGAATTTCTCACCTTTTTATCCTTTGCAACAGACTGTAAAGCACAGGAGAAAATTACCTTCACATTGATCTTTTTGCTACCCTGATCAACTATCCCATGAAATGATATTTTTAGTTGCATTTGGTGGCATGACAATATCAATTTTGCAAACTCCTTTTTTTGACACTACAAGGAAAACCAGTTATTTGTCATTTAGTTGTAACTTCTGTTTGCCCCTCCAATTCATTAATAAAAAATATGAGCAAATTGTTATCACTTAGCTTCTTCAATAATATGTTTATTCATTGGTTTCCAGACAAGGCATATTACCTTTAGTCTGTCAACTATTAAGTTACTGCTAAAAATCCATTTAAAGACTAGGAGATTCATCATCCTCTGCCTCCTTTTTACTACCATTGTCACTATCATTAGAGTTGAGAAAGACTACTGCACAGAAGTCAAGACCTTAATCGTTTTCTTGATTATAGGTTGTCATAGCCAAATAATTCATCTTCAAGTGTCCAGCTTGCAGGTTGTGATTCTCCTTCAGCATAGTTATGTGAGGTCTCAGAAAGGAAGTGTAGTCTGTTTAGGGGGTAATACTTAAAGCTAACTAGTGGAATTGGTGAAAATTTGTATTTTATTGGCATAGCCTTAAGAAATCCAACTTTATCTCTATGCCATAATGAAGTTTTGGAATGGGATTTTGAGGAAGGATGAAGAAGTGAAAAATTCTCCTAAAACCCAATGTTATTTAATATATACAAGACTGTATATATATATATATATATACATATATAAAATTCATTTTGGGAGAAAATATTCTGATGATTTAAATATCATATTGCATAAGCTTTTCAAGTATTTTTCAGCAGGAGACTTCCAAGAAGTGTGTGTGTGTGTGGGGGGGGGATCAGCAGAATCAAGAATAAAAAAAAGTTGACTTTCCCATATACATAGTGGAAATATTCAAAGCAGAAAAAAATAGACTCACTTTCTTATAATCCCATAGATCTAGATACAGTTTTAATAGAAAAATATTTTCCTGGGATGCTCTGAGCTAAGGCACAGAGATACTGTTTAAACAGTGAGTGAGTTGGAGCAGAAAGGAGGAAATATTAATAAAGGTAGGGGTCTGGGAGTCATGATTCTGACATGGACCAAGGCAAGAGCAGTGGTCAGGGCAAAATTATGAAGAGTAAATGAGCTTTGCTGAGTCCTGGAATTCACAACCCATGATTGTGCACTGCAGACCTATAGCACATGTAGGACCAGACTAGATCCTACCAAATGAATATGGTAACCTTTCACCAAAATCCCAATTCTAGCTGTTATTAGGGCTTTCAATATTGGTATTGGTATTGTAACTATATTTATGTGGGAGTGGGAACTAATCCCTCTGGAGATAAGGAAGTATGGAAGCTCTTGCAGATGTTTCATTGTTGTTCTCTATGTATTATATAGAATAAATTTCATTGTTGAGAAGTTGTTTCACTCGGTTCTGACTCTGTCATTCAATTTTGGAGTTCTCCTGGCAGAGATAATTGAGTAGTTTGTCATTTCCTTCTACCAATCATTTTACATATGAGAAAACTGAGGTAAAAAGGGTTTTAAGTTCATTGCACAGAGTCATGCAGCTAGTAAGTGTCTGAGGCCAGATTCTTGATTTCAGACCTGGCACTCTATCTACTACTTCACCTAACTAGTCCCAGGAAAAATATGCTTTATATTAAAATATTTACTAAGAATTTGTTCCTGGCAAATAAGCTAACCTAACTATTAAAACAGAAATTGAGAAATGAGATGAATTCATATATTGTATTGAATGTGAGAGACAGACAGGCACAACTAGAAAGGCAGAGCAGAAGGGAAGTAGGAAAAAAAGAGTTAGAGAAAGAGGGGGAATGGTAACAACAATTTATTAAGCAGCTATTGTGTGGCAGGTACTTTGCTAATCTCTTTACAAATATTATCTTAGTTAATTAATCCTTACAACAACCCTGGTTGGTAGGTGATATTATTACCCTCATTTTAATAGTTGAGGAAACTGAGACAGGCAGAATTTACATGATTTGCCCAATGTCATGCAGCCAGTAAGTACTTAAGACAGGATATGAATTCAGTCTTTCTGATTCCAGATCCAGACAGACAGACAGATATTCTTGGTAGTGACCAAAATGTGATAAAGATGTGCCATATAGGTACTATTAAAGAAATGCTTTCTGTGTCTGGTACTGGCTAAGATAGAATGGTGGATCAATGGAATGCATTAGGTTAAATGATTTTAACATCTAATATTTGATAAACCCATGTTAGTTTTGGGAATAAGATCTATTTGACAAAACATACTGGGAAAACTGGAAAACTCTGTGGTACAAACTAGGTATATACCAATATCTCACTCCGTATACCAAGATAAGGTCAAAATGGGTGTAGGATTTAGATATAGGGATGAATGCAGAAGCAAATCAGGTGAACACAGAATATTTTACCTGTTAGCTATATGGAGAAGGGAACAATTAATGATCAAACAAGAAACAGAGGATATTGCATGATGTAAAATGAATAATTTTTATTTTGTTAAATTAAAAAAAATTTGTACAAACAAAACCAATGTAAAACTAAGATTATAATATAAACACCAAATTGGGAGATTTTTAATAGCAAGTTTCTCTGATAAATGTCCAATTTCTGAAATAAATGGATAGCTAAGTCAGTTTTATAAGAATACAAATAATTCCCCAATTAACAAATGATTAAAAGATATGAACAAGCAGTTTTCAGATGAAGAAACCAAAGCTATCAATAATCAAATGAAAAATGTTCTAAATCAATCTTGATTAAAGAAATGCAATTAAAACAACTCTTTGTACCTATCAGATTAGCCAGTATGATAATAATGGAAAGTAATGGAATGTGAAGGGAATGTAGCAAAATTGGGACACTAATGCGTTCTCGGTGGAGTTGTGAATTGATGCAATCATTCTGGGGTATATTTGGAACTATGTCCAAAGGGCTATAAAATTGTTCATACCTTTTGATCTAGTAATACCACTACTAGGTCTCTATCTTAAAGAGAAAAAGGAAAAAGGGATTGTTTGTACAAAAATATTTATAGTAGCTCTTTTTGTGGTAGCAAAGAATTGGAAAATGAGGGGATGTCCATCAATTGGGAAATGGCTGAACAAATTGTGGTATATGATGGTGATGGAATACTACTGTGCTATAAGAAACTATGAACAGACTGATTTCAGAAAAAGCTCAAAAGCCTTACACAGAGTAAAATAATCAGAAGCAGGACAACATTGTATATATCAATAGCAAAAATTTATAATAATCAACTTTGAAAGACAACTATTCTCAGTAATACAATGGTCCAGGACAATTCTGAAGGAATCATGACAAAGAATGCTATCCATATCCAGAGAAAGAACTGTTGGAGTCAGAATGCAGTTCAAAGAATATGATTTTTTACATTAGTTTATTTATGTTTTCATTTGGGGTTCTTGTTTTTATGAATATTCTCTTGCATTGATGACCAATATAGATGTATGTTTTATATGAAAATACATGTATAACACTAAAAAATGCTTTATGAGATTGAATCCAAGTTGATTTCTAATAGTGGGGGGATATAGGTGTTTTATAAGAGACTCAGACTACATAAATAACACCATACTTTGGGATGGGAATACATAAAGTTTATGATAATAATATGTGAGTAATTTTAGCAGCTCAGAACTTAATCACTTAAATTAGTGCTTGACATCCTAAAAGAAACAGAGAAGATTAACTAACCAGTTATTCCAACTATGGAACCATTTAACTGTCTTCAGGATCTGAAGCACATTCTTTTAAATATCAAGATTGTGTGATAGAGACATGAAGAGAGAGAGGTTTTGCAGGACTTGTGGACCAAGATGCAAGAACCAGGGTTCCAATGGGATGTTCCCAGTTGTTGGCAGTTTTAGCTGACAGGGGGGAGGGGACTTTGTCTCTGACTGGAAGCCACTCTCCCTGGAGGTTTGAAGCTGGCTGAAAGACCTTTGTGAGGTGGACTTGGTTTTGGGGGTTTCTCTGACTCTGAGCAGTTGAAGTTGACACTGAGAGAGAAACTTGGCTTTTGGGACTTGGTCTCGGTCTCTCTGGTTCTGGCCAGGAGAAAACTTAGAGACTTTGAACTTTGTTTTTCTCTGGGGTTGAAGCTGAGAAAGCAGTCCAGCCAGGCTGAATTTGTGAAAAAGAAGAAAGAAGATTTTGTAAGGGCTGCTGTCCTCCATCTTCCTAACTGTCTAAGAGTCACCCTTGTGATTCCCCAAACCCTCAATTTTATCTCATTTAGATTTGGGAAATCCTCATCCCTCTTACCTCAGTTTCCCATACTGTTATCCCAATAAACCCTTTGACTTGAAAAAGGAAAGGAAAAGAATATCTTCATAGTTTACTCAAGTGGGGAGGGAAGGAGCCAAAGGCTTCAAGAAGAACTGGGTGGAGAGGATTGGTTAAGGGAGGGAGTGAAGGAGGAAGGAAGTTAGGAAATAGATTGATCCATCAGCCATCAGTAGGGACCAGCAGGCATACCCCAGAGTAAACCCCAGTACCAGCATTTCTGTGTGCCAGTATCCCTGTGTGTCATCTCTCAGCATTTCTCTGTTCTACCTCCATTACAAATAAGCACTCCTCAGGTTCCTATAGCAGCCCTCTCTAGTCACAAGCTGGAGTGCAGAGCAGTCATTGTAAGAAGAAACAGTTCCCCTCAGTTTACCTTCACTATTTCAACAAGTAATAGATTCTCTCAGTTTACTCTTTCTATTTCAATTGGTAGATCTTTATCCTTTGAGTAGGAGCATAGGCAGAAAAAAAATTAGAATTTTGGAAAATTCAAACTCAGTCATAGCCAAGTCTAGTGAAAAATGTCTGATCCAATTACAAAATAGTTTTTTAGATAGAAAAATAAAATAAAATGAAACCCTGAATAATAACAATGAATTTCTGTTGTGGTTCATAAACTGCCATTGAAAGCACTTTCTTAAAAGGAGGTCTAGAAATATGGCGAGCAAAATAAAAGCAATGCTTGGACTAATTATATGTCCTCTAAATATGGCAGTTTTGAGGGGCAACTCTCATGTTACTAAATTCTGGATGATAAATTAAAACAGATATAGTCTCATTATATATCTCATCTTTAGAAATATAGTATCAAAATTTGAAAGATCACAGATTTGGGGCTAAGAAGCACCTCAGAAGCAATTTAGTCCACCCCTCTCATTTTACACATGAGGAAACTGAGGTTCAATTGAGTTGGGGGGACACTGATTCCATTTATAGTTCAATTAACAAAAATAATTCTGTTAGATTTAGTTCAGGGTTTAGACATTAGTCTAAGCTATGCTGGTTTATGACCCATGTTTTACTTTTGATCAGGATCCTAGTTTAAAGTAGAAAGAAATAATTGTAACCCTTGTAAGTGACTTGAACATCATAAAACATTCATTTCTGTCTTCTTACCCTGATCCTTCTTCTAGCTTCCTGCTACTTTCCATAGCTCACAGTGTCTCAGAACAAGGCAAGGGTAAGTCTTGAGGATTTTTCAGTCTTTTAGTACCATCTTCTCTATATAAGATGAAGACAAAAACTTTTGCCTCTTCTCCCCAGTGCCACTGCTCTTCTTATATTTATTTATTTTCTTCTCCTTCTAAACTCTATCACTCCTAATCTCAACTATGCATACCTTCAGATGGAGCTCATTGTATTTCCTAAATGGCAAAGTGATAGGAAAAGGGAAAATATCTCATTATCCCACCACTACATTCACCAACCAGAAAAAAATTAACCCTTTGAAATAATACAAGATGTATGCTAAAATATGCTATAAAGAGCTTAAAATAAGCCAGACATAATATATATTTTTTCTTTTTTTTCTTTTTTTAATTTTAAACATTATTTTATTTGGTCATTTCCAAACATTATTCACTGGAAACAAAGATCATTTTCTTTTCCTCTCCATCCCCCCCCCCCCACCACCACCACCTTTCCCTCTCCCATAGCCAACGCACGATTCTACTGGTTATCACATGTGTTCTTGACTCGAACCCATTTCCCTGTTGTTGGTATTTGCATTAGAGTGTTCATTTAGAGTCTCTCCACCCCTGTAGTCAAGCAGTTGCTTTTCATCAGTGCTTTTACTCCCACAGTTTATCCTCTGCTTGTGGATAGTATTTTTTAGATCCCTGCAGATTGTTCAGGGACATTACATTGACACTAATGGAGAAGTCCATCACCTTTGATTGTACCACAATGTATCAGTCTCTGTGTACAGTGTTTTCCTGGTTCTGCTCCTTTCGCTCTGCATCACTTCCTGGAGGTTGTTCCAGTCTCCATGGAATTCCTCCACTTATTATTCCTTTTAGCACAATAGTATTCCATCACCAACATATACCACAATATGTTCAGCCATTCCCCAATTGATGGGCATCCCCTCGTTTTCCAATTTTTGGCCACCACAAAGAGTGCAGCTGTGAATATTCTTGTACAAGTCTTTTTCCTTATTTTCTCTTTGGGGTACAAACCCAGCAGTGCTATAGCTGGATCAAAGGGCAGACAGTCTACTATCACCCTTTGGGCATAGTTCCAAATTGCCCTCCAGAATGGCTGAATCAATTCACAACTCCACCAGCAATGAATTAGTGTCCCCACTTTGCTATATCCCCTCCAGCATTCATTACTTTCCATAGCTGTCATGTTAGCCAATCTGCTAGGTGTGAGGTGATACCTCAGAGTTGTTTTGATTTGCATCTCTCTGATTATAAGAGATTTAGAACACTTCTTCATGTGCTAATTAATAGTTTTGATTTCTTTATCTGAGAACTGCCTGTTCATGTCCCTTGCCCATTTATCAATTGGAGAATGGCTTGATTTTTTTGTACAATTGATTTAGTTCTTTGTAAATTTGAGTAATTAAACCTTTGTCAGAGGTTTTTATGAAGATTGTTTCCCAATTTGTTGCTACCCTTCTGATTTGAGTTTGTTTGTACAAAAACTTTTTAATTTGATGTATTGCAGATTGTTTATTTTGCATTTTGTAACTCTTTCTAAGTCTTGCTTGGTTTTGAAGTCTTTCCCTTCCTAAAGTTCTGACGTATGCTATTCTGTGTTTTATTAATTTTCTTATAGTTTCCTTCTTTATGTTCAAGTAATTCACCCATTTTGAATTTATCTTGGAGTAGGGTGTGAGGTGTTGATCTAAAACCTAATCCTTCCAACACTGTCTCCCAATTTTCCTAGCAGTTTTTATGAAAAAGTGGATTTTTGTCCCCAAAGCTGGGATCTTTGGGTTTGTCATATACTGTCTTACTGAGGTCACTTGCCCCCAGTCTATTCCACTGATCTTCCTTTCTGTCTCTTAGCCAGTACCAGATTGTTTTGGTGACCGCTGCTTTATAATATAGTCTGAGATCTGGGACTGCAAGGCCCCCTTCCTTTGTATTTTTTTTTCATTATTTCCCTGGATATCCTTGATCTTTTGTTCTTCCAAATGAACCTTGTTATGGTTTTTTCTGAATCAGTAAAAATTTTTTTTGGAAGTTCCATGGGTATGGCACTAAATAGATAGATGAGTTTGGGTAGGATGGTCATTTTTATTATATTGGCTTGTCCTACCCATGAGCAGTTAATGTTCTTCCAATTGTTCAAGTCTAGTTTTAGTTGTGTGGAGAGTGTTTTGTAGTTGTGTTCATATAGTTCCTGTGTTTGTCTCGGGAGATAGATTCCTAAGTATTTTATTTTGTGTCAGGTGATTTTGAATGGGATTTCTCTTTCTAGTTCTTGCTGCTGAGCTGTGTTGGAATTATATAGAAATGCTGATGACTTATGTGGGTTTATTTTGTATCCTGCAACTTTGCTAAAGTTGTTGATTATTTCAATTATCTTTTTGGTTGAATCTCTAGGATTCTTTAAGTAGACCATCATGTCATCTGCAAAGAGTGATAATTTGGTCTCTTCCTTGCCTATTTTAATGCCTTCAATTTCTTTTTCTTCTCTAATTACTACTGCTAGTGTTTCTAATACAATGTCAAATAATAGAGGTGATAATGGGCATCCTTGTTTCACTCCTGATCTTCATGGGAATGGATTTAGTTTATCCACATTGCAGATGATATTAGTTGATGGTTTTAGATATATACTGTTTATTATTTTTAGGAATGACCCTTCTATTCCTATGCTTTCTAGTGTTTTTAGTAGGAATGGGTGTTGTATTTTATCAAAGGCTTTTTCTGCGTCTATTGAGATAATCATGTGGTTCTTGTTGATTTGCTTGTTGATGTGGTCAATTATGTGGATGGTTTTCCTAATATTGAACCAGCCCTGCATCCCTGGTATAAATCCTATTTGATCATGGTGGATGATTCTTCTGATCACTTGCTGGAGTCTTTTTGCTAGTATCTTATTTAAGATTTTTGCATCTATATTCATTAGGGAGATTGGTCTATAATTTTCTTTCTCTGTTTTTGGCCTGCCTGGCTTTGGAATTAGTACCATGTTTGTGTCATAAAAGGAGTTTGGTAGAACTCCCTCTTTGCTTATTATGTCAAATTGTTTGTATAGTATTGAAGTTAGTTGTTCTTTGAATGTTTGATAGAATTCACTGGTGAATCCATCAGGCCCTGGGGATTTTTTCTTAGGAAGTTCTTTGATGGCCTGTTGGATTTCTGTTTCTGATATGGGATTATTTAAGAAATCTATTTCTTCTTCTGTTAGTCTAGGCAATTTATATTTTTGTAAATATTAATCTATATCACCTAGGTTGGTATATTTATTGCCATATAGTTGGTCAAAGTAGTTTTTAATGATTGCCTTAATTTCCTCTTCATTGGAGGTGAGATCCCCCTTTTCATCCTTGATGCTGTTAATTTGCCTTTCTTCTTTCCTTTTTTTAATTAGATTGACCAATACTTTGTCTATTTTGTCTGTTTTTTCAAAGTACCAGCTTCTAGTCTTGTATATTAGCTCAATAGTTCTGTCACTTTCGATTGTATTAATTTCTCCCTTAATATTTAGCATCTCTAGTTTGGTTTTCTTCTGGGGGTTTTTAATTTGTTCATTCTCAAGTCAGACATAATATATATTAATGATACAATGGCAAAAATTAAATAGCCCTTGTCCTTGAGGAATTGATATTTTATCAAGGAGCATATGTGTGTTTGTGTGTGTGTGTGTAAGGAAAATATATAAAAAACCAAATATATGGTAACTTGAGAGATATATGAAACCATTAACAGGTAAAGTAAAGTCTTGTGTTGAAGATGGAGTTAAATCTGAACTGTGAAAGAAACTGATTATATGATGCACCTGTGATGAAGGGAGTACATTCTAGGAGTAGACAGCAAGTAGTATAAACTTATAGAGATTGGACATTGAGTGCAACATGTTTGACCAAAAATAAAATGGTCAGTCTGGCTTTTTTATAGAATGTGTGAATGGAAGTAATGCATAATGAGATTGTAAAGGTAAACTGAAGTCAGGTTATAAAAGACTTTATTAACTAACAGAGAAATTTGTATTTGACCTTAGTGGTAACAGGTAGTCTTTGAAGTTTAATGAAGATGGGAGTGGCATGGTCAGAGCTATATTTTAAGAAAATCACTTTGACAGCTATGTGGAAGATAGATTTGAAAGGGAAGAAAGAGACTCAAGGTCAGGACACCAATTAGAAAGTTTTTTCCAAAAACTAGGTAAGAAATGATGAAGACCTGATCTAGTGTCATTCGTGACTATTTTAATAGAACAGATACCATAGATGTTATGAAGATAGATGTGGAAACTTATTGACATGGAAACTTATTGAATATGTGGGATGTGAGGATGAGTAGATACACAATTCATTCACACACAGTAAATCTTTCATATACACCACCATTCTCCTATCATCCATCTTCCCACAATGTAAATGTCATTTTGCACAAGCAAGCAGCTATTTGCCATGTGGTGACATCCTCACTCATTACCCCTGAAGTATATATGCCAGTACAGTCAGTCACTGGTTGAATACCTCAGAGGATTTATTTTATGCTTTGCTGATACTTTTAGATAACTGGTCTCTCTATAAGGTGAGGAAAAGGTCTCTGTTGTAGAATATCTCATGTTCATTATATGACCACCCGATTTTGTATGTGCTGCCATTCTCAGGCAAGTTCTATCTATGGTTTCTGCCTCCCTGTCTCTCCAGGTAAAGGTATGGCCAAAAAGAATGAGGATATCTCTGAATTTTGATTTCCTATTGTCCCAAGGCCCCTTTTCTACTACAGGTCATTGTAATCTAAGGAGTTTTAGTCATTTCTTTGAAATATTCTCATATTCCACTTGATCTTCATCTGAATGCTAAACTTAGCCTGTGTTACCTTGACTCTTTATCTAGCTTCAACCTGGAAGTAGAGTTTCTCTGTTTTCAATTCCTTGTTACCTACTTCTGAATTTTTATGCTTCTGGTCCAGCCAATTCACCCATGGATAACATGTCATTGCAAAGAATTGTCTTAATAGAAATCCATCTTTTTTATGATGCTAACCTATAGGTTGGTAGAATCCCTAGTCTCTTGGTTATTTGATATGGCGTGACTTTTCATCAGTCAGTTATCTCATGTTTTCTAGTGATGCCAAGGTTATATAACAGGACTCGATATCTTGGCTGGAATTCCTGGCAACACACCCCAATATCATGATGTTGTTTGTTCTCCTCAGGGTGTTCATCTTGGCTGAGATCACAATTAGGCAATAGACTTTTCTCAACCTTTCTCTTCAGTCTCATGATATCAGAAATTATCATAGTCTATACTTATGTTGGATTAAGATTTTAGTAAATATTTTCCTCACAACAATCCTAGGCAGTATAAGTAATAGTATTCCCAAATCATAAATGCAAAAACTGAGTCTAATTGAGAAAATAATTTGCCCAGGGCCACACAGCTTTGAGTGTTGGATCCAACACATGAAACTTATTGTCTTAACTCCAAATCTAGCTCTCTTTCTAGTATACCATGCAGAGTGGAAGGGTTTCTTGATGCTCCCTTTCCTTCAACACCCCATCCTTACAGGTAAATGAGCAACTGAGGTTCCTGACCAAATATAACAGCAACAACTATCTAGAGTTTTAACATTTGTAAAGTGTTTGTGTACATTATCATATTGGTAACATTTGATCTCACCTAATATGTATAAACATCATGACAATACTCTTGATCAGACTATAGGCATATGCTTGATATTTCACATGCTGACTCCACTCTGACATGTGCTTTGTATTCTATCTTCTGAACACTAAACAGAGATTGATTGGACTATTTCATCTGGAAATCTCCTTGAATGTAGAATGGAATTGTTCTAAATGTACCTAATTACTACCAGAACAGGGACCTCTCTGAACAAGGTGATCTCAAAAATCTCAACACTGCAGAACTTGGCAAGCAATCCATACATTATAAAATTCTTCCTTTACAACATATGGGTAGATCTAGGCATATTGAGTCAATGGCTTTTTGGTTCCCCTCCAAACAAAAGAAATCTATGCATATCATCTTCAAAGTTTGGCTTTGCATCTAGTTGCTATAGTGAATAGAGTCCTGGATCTTGAATCAGAAAATCACAAACACTAACTATGTAACCCTTAGCCTCTGTTTGCCTCACTTTCCTTAATTGTAGAAATGTAGGTTTATAATATAGTTATAATCATGTAGTATATAAATAATTATGTTATGTATATATTACGTATGATAAAATAATTATAATAGCACTTGCTTCCCCAGGTGGTTATGAGGATCAAAGGAGATATTTGTAAAGCACCTAGCACAGTGCCTGACACATAGTAGGCCCTTAATAAATACTTGTTTCCTCTTTCCATTCCTTTCTTCTTTCTTTCTTTCCTTCCTTCCTTCTGTACTCTAGCTAAGGAACTCTAATGAATAGTATCTTTCTTGGAATATACCTAGCATGCATAACAATTGAAATGCATGTTAGCTAACACTCAGTGCCAATAAAATCCATTCTATATCATATCTGGAGCAGGGGTTCTTAATGCGGGTAAAAAAATGTAAAAAATTATTTTGAGAATAGTTCAATATACTAATTTTCCTTGGTAATTCTCTGTGGTTTATTTCGTAAAATTAAAAATATTATTCTAAGAAGGACTCCCTAAGTTGTACCAAACTACCAAAGGGATCCATGATGCAAGAAAGGTTAAGAAACTTTGCTCTAGATTTTTCTTTTAGTCCAGATGTCTAAAATTATCATGGATTATATGGAGTCTTTCAATGTTTGATATAATGTTAACTTTTTTTAATTTCTGCTTCTCCTTTGACAATATCTCATGAGCCAGTTCCTTTGGATCATGTTCTTTCCCTCTGTCCAGGAATATAAAATTTCTATGTCTTCATCCTACAACTAAATCTGCTGCCAGATATCCCGTTCAACTCAACTAGAGAGGATTGGCTCAGAGCTCCCACTGATGGTGCCAGGCTCCCTAGGGTGCATTGTGTGCCAGGTACTCTGCCTGATTTGTTCACTTTTCTCCCCTCTACAAGATTCACTGGGGTTTCTAATTCATGAGGCCTTTGGGATGAGGCATATAAGACCACATAGCTTCTTCTTGGCCTTCACCAAATACTGAACTCATAGTTATCAAGCCAGCTATGTATCCTTATCTGGTAGTATCCAACTGAATCTCATTAGATTTCAAGGCAACAGTTTTTAGTTTAGTTTTGTTTTTATTGCTCAGTACCCAAAACTGCACTTCATACAGATAATCAAGAAATTTTTGGTGACAGCCCATGTCAGGACTCAAATAGGTACCCGTTAATGAGCACCTGGTTAACAAATATAATAGAATGACAGCATCCAACACATTCCTGTAGCAAAGCTGTTTCTAAGACAACCAGGCTGATATCAGTGTGTAACACAGAGGACTTCTTTAGAACAGCAAAAGCCAAATTTGGTGCAAATATAAGGCAGGTGATAGATATTTGAAGGATATTCTCACTTCCTATTCCAGCAACCAAGCTCACACTATTCATTTAGGTTAGAGCAATGGTCCTTCACATGTTCTTTCTTACTTTAAAACTTTCCTCCATGATATTCATTGAAATTAACATTCTATCTCTCCACTCTGCCTATTTACAGGTTTCCCACCCCTTCATGCATAAATACTGCCTCTTAACTTTAGTACTTAGAATCCCAAGCTTCCTTCAAGGTTCATGTCCTGTGCCACCTTCTATGAAGGCTTTCTGGTCTTCCTAGCTATTAGTGCTCCTCTGCCTCATGTTATTATAGGTATTCTTATCTATACATTTTCATGGATTGCTTTTAATTTTGACATTATATCACCAGTGTCTACCATAGTCCTTGCATAGCATAGACACATGTTTAGTGGATTGGATTTGTACTATGAACTTCCCTTTTTTGTTCTTCTGATACCTTCCAACCAGATAAGATCACTGAGGAGCTCTGTTATAAGATTAGGGATTTTCACAAATTCCTAATGGTAGTCACTAAAACATGGAAACATCTTCAGCCCATGATGGTTCTTTGGATAAAGCCAAAGAGTAAATGTATAGGTACTCTTTCATTGGAGATCATCAGATAGAAGCAGGATAAATTCTTGATAGGTATGTACTAGATAGGATTCCTTAAATTATTCACTGAACAAGATGGCTACTGAAATATCTTTTGTGATTTGTAATATACTCAGTGTCAGTATTCACTTTTTGTTGAGTTACTATTGTAAACCTTAAAATTTCTTAGACTTATAAATGTTGGAAATTTCACCATTGGGAAATTTCATACTTGAAAAATTTCCTATTGATAATGGGAACTCTATTGGAATGTGAACCTCATTGGCATGGGAGGTTCCTCCTCCTCCCTTCTTAAGATTACTTTAGGACAGAAACCTTTTGCTGAACAATGGAAAGGGCTTTGACCTATGCTTAAGCATAGAACAGGAATTTCTTTGAGTCATGATTGATTTTAGAATTGATACAATAGAGATACTTAGAATGACAGAACCAGGTCTTGGAAATTACAATCTCCACCCTACTCAGTCCTAACAGGATTTAGGAAGGGCTACAGCATAGATCAAAATTTAATTATTCCAATCTCTACCCTACTCAGGGTAACAGGATTTAGGAAGGGCTGTAGCAAAGGATCAAGATTTAATTATTTGAGAATATGACCTTCAACAGACTTGTGCAAAGCCACAGACCTCTGGGAGGTCCTGGGTTAAGCTAGAGCCACCATTGGCACAGGGAAGACATGGACAACGATTGGTAGATGTGAGAATGGAGGGGAGGGAACTTGGATGGTTTGCTTAAAGAGAGAGGGGTCTGAGGACTGAGGGGTGGTTGGTTGGAGAGGTTTTGGCTCTGAGAGGTTGTGCTGGCTCTGAAGGAAGCTGCTCTGAAGGAAGCTGCTCTGAAGGAAGCTGGAGGTGGAGGCCCCTGAGACTGTTTCTCCATTTTGGTCACGTGAGTAATAGGGACTGATCTCCTTTCTTTGCCTCAGCTATCTAAGGGCTTGGGCCTTTTGGCCCAGCCTAACAGAAGGGGTATTTAAGCCCTATTCCCTTCTCTCCCCTTTCTTTCTCCCTCTCTCTCTCTATCTCTAATACCTTTCTTCATCCTGTTTGTAATTAAACTTCATAAAAGGTTGACTGCTGACTTGAGTTTTTATTTAGGAATTACATAGCTGAATTCCTTGGCGACCTTAAATTAATATATATCAGTCTTTTAAAGTGATTTCCTTGTCACACTATGTGACCAATATTAGTGACAAATATTTGGCAAAACTGACATTTACCAATGGACAATTTGGGACCAATTAGCCCCCATTTTAGACAACACCTTGAGTAGCCTCTGTTTCCCTTTTCAAACAGTGAAAACAACCAAAGGGAAAAGTAACAAGAAGCTTGTGCCTGTGATGTCACACTGTTCTATTTGTTAGTTCATTCATTCAGGGTCTAGCAGTTCCCATATACTCAAAATCTCGCTATTTTCTTTTACATCACTTCTACAGAAAAATTAGAAGACTTTTGAACCTCAATAATAATGCCATTAACGAACAACTATTTCTGGTAGCACCTTAAAGAAAGCAATTCTTTGAAACACTTTTCAAAATGATGGAGAGTCATGGAGTACATATGCTTCCCCAGATAGATTTCTTATGTTATTCATGCAGTGAAAATCATCCATACTTTAGCAATGCATTGCTCCCTCAGAGGCTCTTTCCATTCTTTGGTCACTGGAGACTCTGTAAAATCAACATCCCACCATCTTCCAATTGACAGTTCTGGGAGCATTTCTAAAATTCCGAGTTGTAGGGAAATACATGTTCTAATAATGATGACTTTTATCCTTGCCATTTAGGAAACAAGGATTTTTGGAGTCATCAGACACTGGGTTCCTGTTTGAATAACAATATGCTCTTTATATCACTTCAGAAGGGTCATTATGTCCCAAACTAAGTAGTAATTTCAATAATCTGCTTTCTAGGTATAATCATGTAGTTATGAATGATACTAGAATTATTGTTGAAAATTCTGAATTTGTATATGTCCCCTTATATGAGTACTTGCTTTCACTTAGGTCATTTAGGTCTAGATCTCTCAACTATTTAATCCATTCCAAAAAAACATTTATTAAGTGCTTTCTATATGCAAAGTACTGAAGATACAAAAACAGATTAACTCAGGTATTGCTCCTAGAATAAAATAAAATAAATACCCAAGATCCATCAACAAGAATAGACAAACCTTTGTTAGATATAGAATAGATCAACCTTTGTTATCAAATCAGATTCTGACCCTGGGTAAATAGATCCAAAGAATCATTGGCAAATGTAACTCCTGTCTTGCCTCTTTGCCTTTTGTGTATGTAGTAGGATGAAATGCAATATAACTATCTCTGTTGGTGCCTTATCTCCCTCAACTAATCAATAATTTATTAAGAGCCTACTATGTGCCAGGCACTGTCATATTCTGGGGATTCAAAGTAAAGGAAAAGATAGCTTCTGTCTTAATAAGAAGCTCAAAATCTAATGGAAGACTATATATTTGTAAAAAGATGAAAAGTAGAGGAGGAGGTACCTGATGTCAGGATATAATTAAGAACTGCAACTGGGTTGTAGAAGATGAAGTGACTGTATTGGATCCCATCCTTGGATGGAGGATCTTTAAAGAGCCCTCTAATGTCTGCCCTCTAGGCTCTCTAATCTGGGAGAGGGAGAGATCTAAGGGGTAGAGAGAGAGGCCATGGGATACTAAGGCAGAAAGAGTTTCAGAGTGATTCAATCTTACTGGAAGTTGAATGACTAGAGAGTAGAAGATCAACCTAAAAAGGTCTCAAAGATCAGCCAGGTAGGAGATGATGAAATGGCTGCAATGGTCTCCTCTTTAAAGAGAGGATCTGAAAATAATCTCTGATATCCAGTCTCCATCCTCTCCAAATAGAGATGTCTGCTAGGTTATAAGGTCTCTCATGGCAGTAACTATGCCACATGAATTTGTATCTCCCCAAAACCTACCACTACTCTCTGCATGTTATGGGGTCATAAAATAGCAGAAAAATAGCAGAGCCATCATTCAAACCCAGGTCATCTGACTTCAAAATCACTGTTCCATTCACTATATCATGATTATTTAAGGTTGATACTGTATTACATCACTTTAATTTCTGGTATGCAGAGAGTTCATTCTCTTCTTTACTCTATCTATCATGTCCATTATGCCTTGGAAGATAACAAAATCATGATTTTATAACAATTCAGCAAGCAATGAAAAAAAAAAGCCTTTCCCAATTATCTCCCTTGGTCACCGTAGACTAAAATAAAATATCTCAGTATCTTCCAATTGACAGCTCAAGGAGCATTTCTGAAACTCTGAGTTGTAGGGAAATTACATGTTCTAATAATGTTGCCTTTTATCCTTGCCATATAGGAAACAAGGATTATTAGAGTACTCAAGTTCTGAGTTTTGCTGGAGGTCTACAATATGCACTTATAGCTCTTCGGAATCTTTGACTTATGAACTTAAACCCCCTCAAGTCTAGCAGAACTTGGCAGGGGAGGAATAGAGTGGTAGGAGAGGGGAGACTAGAACCATCCTGGAGTGTAGCATTCAATACAACTGTTAAATAGAAAAGTTCTGACACTGCTGGCAGAGTTAATTATTTTTTTAAGCTTTTAATTCTTTCAAAGATTCCTTTTAATTATTTGTCATTCTTCTCTGATCAGTTTTATTAATCATAGAAAACTATAACTGTGATGTTACTTTTCAGATAGCTGTAGTTGCCACAATAACAGTTTATCATCTAAGGATCCCCTGAGTCTTGTGCAAGTGAAATATGGATCATGAGCTTGGAGGTCACAGTATCTTTAATCACTACTCTCTGAAGTCCCTTTTCTGACTTTAATGTGAAGCTGGAAACTTTCTTGCCCTCCTCTTGTGTTGTAATCAGGATCCTGATGTGAAGGTCCCAAGTATTCTCCAAACCCATAAAGTGATTATCTGGTGCCCTCAAGCATTCATGTAGTATAACAGATGGATTTTCCATTTTTTTAACACAGATAACACAACAAATGCAGTCCCTCTGAGGCTCTCTAGCAGTTATTTCTGCTGTTTTGTATCTGACATCTGTCATTCTGGGGCCATCTCAGTACTATGTGCCAACAAGAGTTCATATTTTGCCTCTGCTTTTTAGAAAAATACTACTTGGGAATAAAGGCAGTATCCCATAGATGATCTTTTCAGAGTGCATTGCTAATATCTGCTTCAGACAGGGATAAGAAACTATAATTTCCCTCATATAGAACTTCCAAATGAGGAAATTCCCTCTTCCAAAGAAATTTGGTACCTACTCTACAACTTACAGCAATGTATTTACATTTTAAGTTGAGAGGTGCCATGATATAACTCATACATATAGTGGCAGGGCCATGTTTGGGGCTGGAGGGAAACTTTGACTCTGATAGTTTTCCTTCCTCTTCATATCTGACAGTTCTCTCCTCATGGCGATCTGCCTCTGTATTTATTAATTAATTCAGTATCTGAAGTAGGGAGCAGTATGATCACATTCAGTGAGCCTCTCTCAAGAAAATTTTCTTGGAAATTTGACTCAAAAAGGAAAGCATTTCCATTATTCTCCTTTCTAAATATCTTTATCTGTATCGAACATATATCCAGAATACAAATTAGTCTTCAAGGTCTTTTCTATGTGGACTTGTTGTGCTTTATATGGGTCAGTATTCATTCTCATATACTAGCCTTCTAATAACCGACTTACAAATCCATAACTATCCTTCATTCCACCATACACAATTGTTTAATTCCTACTTTGTCCACACCCTGCCTTCATGCTTACAGGTTCAGGAGTTGTGCTATTTAGAACTGCAAAAAAGAAATATTTCCTTCAGTGAGTAATTTCATTCTTAGTTTGACCCTGGCACATCACTCATTCAACTCTTTCCACTTTTACTGTTCCCCTCTCCCCTTTTCTATTATTTCCCTTGTTGTTACATCTACTAGATGTCCACCTTTACTTCTAACTCCTTGAATACATTTAGAAAGACATCTCTTACTAGTCTCCCTGTTGTCACTGTTTCTGTTCTCCTTGCCTGCTGAATTTATTTATTATTCCTGCATTTCTGTTATTTGGGGTTCTCAAGGGGCAAGAAAATTTTTCAGTTCTGGTTTTCCTTCAAAACTGTTTCAAACTCTCATTTATTAATGGATATCCATATTTTGTCTTATGTGATTAAGCAAGCATTTGCAGGATAGGTCACCTTGGGCTTCCTTCTGAGCTCCATTGTGCTTTAACACATTTTTCTATTCCCTATCCCTTTTTCTAGGGGGAATAGTCTTGTGTTATTTGAACGTCCTTTCCTAAGTATATGAAGGTCTTTCTCCTCAGGAGAAAGATTGCAGGACTTCTTTTTTTTATGAATGGAATTGTTAAATTTAACCACTATGTGTCTTGGAGTTTGCAGCCTTGGGATTTTTTCTGGAGGTGCGCTGTGAATTCTTTCACAGCTCATTTCATTTTCTATGTTTAGAAAGTTCTGGGTTGTTCTTTTTGATTATTTCCTTCCTTATGGTATTAAGGTATTTTGTCTTTTCGTGTTCTCCTGGGAGCCCTGTGATTTGGGGGTTGTCTCCACAAAGTCTATCTTAGAATTCAATATGTTTTGCTTACATAATGAGCGTATTTTCTTTTAATATTATTCTTTTTGGCTTCTCTATTTCTAAGTTGATCTTCACACACACATATATTTAAGCCAACATAATTCCCATATTAGCTGTGTCCAAAAATGTTACATCTAAAATCAGTCATCTCTCTGTTAAGAAGTGAACATCATATTTCATTACCTGTACTCTGTAATCATATTTGGTCATTGCCCTGATCCAATAACAGAAATCTTTCAAAATTGTTCATCTTTATAGTGTTGTTGCTATTATATAAATTGTTTTCCAGGTTATAATCACTTCTTAAGAGCCCATGTATAATAGCATAGAGTCTAGTTTTGGTTCTGTTCCTAATCTGTGTGATCTTAGATAATTCATTTCCCCCTGTGTTTCAGGTTTCATTAAACATTAATAAAGCATATACATATATGAATGCACACATAAACAAAAACCTTATAATATATAGATAAATGTAATTATAGATACTACAAAGGTTCTATTTTGTTTTCACAATGAGAGAAGAATAAGAGAAATTTTTGTAAATCAAAAAATAATCATTTTAACTACCTTTAATAGTATTAGGGTAGAATCAGGGCAAGTGTAATATTAGAAATGGAATCAAAGTTATCTCTGAAAATACTTTGTATCACAGAGATAGAATCAGAGACTTTCAGATTTGGGAGAGAGTCTAAAGATCATCTATCTCTACAACCTATTCTGTCTTAATTATTCCCCTCAAAACATAACCAAGAAGAAGTCATTCAGTTTCTTCTTAAACACTTCTCCTCCTAAGGCAGCCATTCCATTGACATCTTGCCATATGAGTTGGTACCAGTGGTTGCTATAAGGCAGCTAGGAAATATACTCTTTCTTCTAGTTACTTCTTTATTGGCTGAAACACCAAGGAATAAAACAGAGATATATCTATATCTGTGACATTTGTCCTCAGGAAACCCTGAGAGCATGGTCACCATATTCAAAATCATATTGTTCAAATTTGTAATTATGTAAAATATGGTTACTGGTTCCAACCCAATAGGGATATGCAATGCAAATTCAAATAGTGTAACCATTAGAGTGGAATCATTATTCTCACTAACCTGTAGGAAACTGTAATAAAATACCATGTAAGCTGGCATTAACATTGTCTACCCTTATAATATTCTTCTATTGTGAGGATTTTAGCTTGTGGAATTTTAGGCATTAGAGAATAAGCATAGGGAATTCTCTCCTCTTTGATGATATCCTTTATGCTGGTCCTCCTAAACACTTTTTTTTTTATCAGTGATGGGTTACAAGGAGCATATAGGTGGCTCAGTGGATTGAGAGACAGGCCTAGAGATGATAGGTACTGTATTCAAATTTGACCTCAGACATTTCCTAGCTATGTGACCCTAGGCAAGTCACTGAACAGGCATTGCCTAACCCTTCCCTTTCTTCTGCCTCTTGACCAATACACAGTATTGATTCTAAGATGACAGGTAAGAGTTTGTTGTTGTTTGTTTGTTTGTTTTTGTTTGTAAGTGGTATGTTCTTGTATAATCCAGTGGAATTGCTTGTCAGCTCCAGGAGGTGGGAAAAGAAGAGGGAGGAGGCACCATAAATCATGTAACCATGGGAAAATACTTTAAATTTAAAAAAAAGAAAGAAAAAAGTAGTATATTAAAGCTTATGCCTTCTCATCTCAAAGTTAATTCTTTAAAGTATTGAGATATAGCTAGGCCTTCCCCTCTATTTTGAAATCACATGAATTTAAGAATTAAGAGGAAACCACTTTGTAAACTTTAAACATTTCATAAATGTAAGAATTGAAATTTTTTTTATTGTTATTATTATGTCCATTTCACTTGTGCACATTGTTTTTGTTTGTTGTTTAATTGTTTTCAGCCATCTCCAACTCTTTTTGACCCTATTTGGAGTTCTCTGAACAAAGAACCTGGAGCAGTTTGTTATTACCTTCTCCAGTTCATGTTATAGTTGAGGAAACTGAGGTAAATAGAATTAAGGGACTCACCTGAAGCCACACAGCTAGTAAGAGTCTGAGGCTGAATTTTAACTCAGGAAGATGAGACTTCCTGATTCCAGTTCCACTGCTCTATCCACTGGACCATTTAACCACTCCCAGGGATTATGAGAACAGCTTTATAAACCTTAAAACCACATCAATATGTGATATATTTATTATTATTGTTATTATTATGTCCATTTTACTTGTACCCAAGATGAACCTTAATTATTATAAAGGGATGGGAACTAAGCCTGCTATTTCATGGGTATGGATCATTCTCAGGTAAGAAAAATCCATCTACCAACACAGAGGAGTACCTTCTCTACCGTTTGTAACTTAAGGAGTTGCTTAGAATATGGAATGGTTAAATGGCTTGTGTTAGAGATAGGACTTGAACTCTGATCTTCCTGGTTTTTAAGCCAACTCTCTGTCCACATGATGCCATACTACATTTTTTAAAATCACCTTATCTTCCATCTTAGAATCAATACTATATATTGTTTCTAAGGCAGAAGAACAGTAAGGGTTAGCCAAAGTGGGTTAAGTGACTTGCCCAGGGTCACACAGCCAGGAAGTATTTGAGGTCAGATTTGAACCCTGGACCTCCTATCTTGGGGCCTGGCTCTTCATCCACTGAGACACCTAGCTGCCCCCCTACCACTTCTCTTAATTACTTAATTGCTAAATCCAAGGAAAAAAAAGAAATGACAACATGATAGCTCCCTAAGTGTGGTAATGCCTATGTTACCAACTTCTATTAGAATTTCCTGAGGGAAAATCATTTCAGGGCATCTAACTGATCAATGGAAGCTCCTCCATAGGAGCTCAGGCATGATGAGTGCTACCAAGCCCAAAGGCAGCAGAAACAAACTGCTCCGCTGGACACAGGCCTTGCTGGCGCTTCCCCGATGTAGCTCAAGAGCTCATGTTCCATGTCTGCCTCTAGGGAACAATACATACCACCTGCTCCCTGCATATCTCAAGGCCATGCCATGAAAAATAAGAAAATCTCATTTACTTCCCCAGTTGTAAGGCCATTGGACCTCTTCTAACAGATGACATGAAAGGTTTTGTTATTTCAAGGTAAACTGAACTTTAGCAAGAGAGTTACCATTTGAAAGAATGAAACTATGTTCAAATAACAGTTAATTATTTTAT
Source organism: Monodelphis domestica (assembly GCF_027887165.1). NCBI lineage: Eukaryota > Metazoa > Chordata > Mammalia > Didelphimorphia > Didelphidae > Monodelphis > Monodelphis domestica. The sequence continues at coordinate 363,556,772 of NC_077227.1, read as the reverse complement.
TGACAGAATAAAACTAAAAATGTTTAGATGAGCATTTATAAAAGAAATTAGACCTGATCCTATAAATCCTCTGCTCATAGACTCCAAAGTGATTTTCAGTGTCTTCCTGAGAAAATATTCGGGGATCTTGGACTTCGATTCAAGGCCCTCCTTAATCTGGTGCCACTCCATCTTCACAACTCCAGATCACAAGAGACCTAACTAAAATGAGCTTATTTTCTCCTCTACATGTCAGGTATTTCTGACCTCCATAATTTTGCTCACTTTGATGCCTTTGTTTTCCTTAATGGCCAACTCAAATATTACCTCCGGAATGAATCCTTTTGTAGCTTGGCCTATAAATATTGGCCACCCCATTCTCAAACCACATATATATATGTTCCCTGTATTCATGGTGCTCAGTAGGGAGATTCCCCATAGTAAAGTACAGAATTACACAGGACAAGTTCAAGAGAGATCTATAAATAATGGGCAATCTGAGTTTTTTTTTTTCCATGTATCAATTGTCAGTCACCAGTAAAGAATCAGTATAATGAGAATGGGAGAACAAGACAATATGAGCTAGATAAAGAATTTTCATATCCCAGAGATGTTCAATGTTAAAACAAAGGAAGCAATTACAATGCAACAACAAGAAACCAGGATAGCATCTAGGTACATCATGCTATCCATATCTCCTTCACACCTTCCAATGTCCAAAAAGCATCCTGTATATAGTCAATGCTTGAAAAAAATTTATTTTAATTGAAACTAATGTTATTAATCTGCATTTTGAATTATTATGCTATTATATTATATTATAATTTAAAACAACAACAAAACACTTTCCCTGTAAAAGTCTTAAAAGGGTCCTAGAGTTCAAATAGTTCTCAGAGTCAGAAAAAAAAAACAAAAACATTCCTGCTACTGAGACACACAGCTCTTTTGAGATGAACATTTCAAATGCCTCCAGAGCAACATGAGTTATAACTCACCATTAATCCTCAACAGAGACCATGGAAACCTTTTTGATTCTAAGTGAGTCTCTATGTTCTCTATCCAGCTGAAAAGATAGATGCTTCCTCAAATGTGCCAGTTTTTTTTAGTCTTGGCTGATTTGTCTTAGCTAACTTATCTGGATGAAGTAAAAACATCCAAAATGCATTTGCTAAGGCCTCTAGGCACTATCATATAAGTCATCTCAGTTCATGAATCACAATCTCAAAGCCATACCTGGTTCAGCTCGAAATTTGTTACCACAGACCCTCTACTCCTCTGCTTGATGGATTCCCAACAGGATGAAGAGGATGGTGACCAGATACTTCACTGATACATGCCCTTAGCAGCAGCTTTACACCCATCCTGCTTTCAACAACTGTTTAACATTCAGCCTTGACTTCCACCTCAGTGGAAAGCCCCAAACTATGGGAAAAACCAAAAAACTAGTCATTGTGAAAAGATTGGTGTTTCTATATGAAGTACAAGAGAAAACTACCCCTATCTTCATTGAAGAGAGTGAAAACATTTAGCTCAAAAGAGAGAAGACATGGAAGTGGGGGGGATAGATTGAAAAGAATACATGATTACCTGAAGCGGGACACTTCACAAATGAGTTCAAACACCTAAAATATTGATTATTGGAACCATAACTTATAATAAAAGAGAGAAATAAAGAAACTACCAGCTGGGACAGAATTCCCCAGTGAAAAACTGCGTTGGTTTGACATTAAAGACTAGATTACATACATTGCAGAGTTCTTATCTAACAAACAAACCTTAACACAGGAATGTGGGGTCCAAGATGGGGGGACAATTCTTAGATTTATGATGGGGCTGTTAACCAAGAGTGTTTTCTTCACTTAGTCAAATGTTAGTTCACTGGCCCTTTGATATTCCTAAAATTCCTCTTTTGTCTAATGCCACCCAAACTAAGCAGAAAGCATTTTGTTATCTGCCCCAAACATCTTGTCCTTCTGGAGGGAAGGAAAAACCAGGTCTGTCCCCTAAAAATGCGGACAGGGGTCTTTGCTCTTTCTGGGGCTACTTCATACTCTCTACATATTTGATGGCCTATCATATAGATAAGAATTTAGTCTTGTCTTGCTTTCACTGAGGAAAAGGACTAGTGATTTAAAATAACAGGAGGTTGAGGATGGAGAAGGCATAGGTTTTATGGAACTGAAAGGAGGAACTCAACAATTAGAGATGTCCAAAAATTTAGAGCAAATAATCATCTATTGAGATCCTTGCAGTGGGGGTTCATGAATGAATGCAAGAATGGAAAAGCATTTAGTAAGCACTTACTATGAGCTAAGTACCAGGGATACATATAGAAAAACAGAATCCCTACTCACTAGGAGCTTACACTCTAATTTCAGAAGACAACATATTAAGTCAAGTCCAGATACAGGGTAGGTGGAAAGACCCAAAGGTCCTTACTTATATGAATAGATTCAATGTCAAAGCCAGGAGACTGTAGGGAAAGACAGATGGCAAGACCTGGTAAGGATGAAGTTTAGTAGCAGAAAATCATCAAGAGAGATGGAATGATAAGAATTTGTGGTCTATTAGAGAAATTGCAGTTCCTGAGGGTGATCAAGGGTATAACCATCTCTGAGGTAACGCTGAGATAAAGTAGAAAACTGACTAATTGAAGTGACTGATTTAGAGATTGAATTGTCAGTCTATTAATTGTTTGGCCATCATATAAATATGACATAAAGCCTTAAAACATTAAAAGATTATTCTTAAGTTAATCTTAAATGAAATATTATTAAAATATTAAATAAATCTTAAAAATTAAGACCAAGAAAACTGTTGTATATAATATTAGGCTAACAAGAAGGGACTCTGTAAGTATGGAGTGATTTCCTCTTAGAAAGTTATATTTTGGGCAGCTAGGTGGCTCAGTGGATTGAGAGCCAGGTCTAGAGACAGGAAGTCCAGGTTCAAATCTGGCCTCAGACCCATTCTAGCTATGTAACTGTAAGGGTTAAAATAGAGGTTCTGACAAAACAAGAGAGCAGCTTTTAATAACAATTTTTTAATGAAAATATAGTAGAGTTGTTAATATTATCACTTTAAGTCAGAGAAAAGAAAACTTCTAGCAGCTTTTAACAAGTAAACAATTAGTTTAATTAAAAGAGATATTAAAAGAATAAGAGAAATATAGGAAAGAGGTACAGAAAGAAAATTTCCTAATGTCTATTATTAAAACATTAAAATAAGCAAATCTTAAAAAATTAAGACCAAGAAAACTGTTGTATGCAACATTAGGCTGATAAGAAGGGACTCTGTGTAAGTATAAAGTGATTTCCTATAGTTATCCTATAACTACCTATAATTACTCCCTAAAACAGCCTATATCTACCTATAACTGCCTATAACTGCTATTAGAGAAACTCCAGTTTATCACCCTTCAGCTCAGCTCAGCAGGCAGAATATACATATATATCAACCACCAACTAATCACCATTCCACACCACCAGCAACCAACCGCCAAACAACCAACTCATGGCCAGCAGTCAATTTTCCTACAATGGCCAGCTTGTCAGCAACTGACTCTTTTTTTTAACATTATTTTATTTGGTCATTTCCAAACATTATTCATTGGAAACGAAAATCATTTTCTTTTCCTTCCCCCCCCACCACCACCTCTCCCATAGCTGACACATGATTCCACTGTGTATCACATGAGTTCTTGGCTCGAACCCACTTCCGTGTTGTTGGTATTTGCTCTAGGGTGTTCATTTATAGTCTCTCCTCAAGTCATATCCCCTCCACCCATGTAGTCAAACAGTTGCTTTTCATCGGTGTTTTTACTCCCACAGTTTGTCCTGGCTTGTGGATAGTGTTTTTTATATCCCTGCAGATTGTTCAGGGACATTGCATTGACACTAATGGAGAAGTCCATTCCCTCAATTGTACCACAGTGTATCAGTCTCTTTGTATATTGATTTCCTGGTTCTGCTCCTTTCACTCTGCATCATTTCCTAGAGGTTGTTCCAGACTCTATGGAATTCCTCCACTTTATTATTCCTTTTAGCATAATAGTATTCCATCACCAACATATACCACAATTTGTTCAGCCATTCCCAAATTGAAGGGCATCCCCTCATTTTCCAATTTTTGGCCACCACAAAGAGTGCAGCTATGAATATTCTTGTACAAGTTTTTTTTTTCCTGATTATCTCTTTGGGGTACAAACCCAGCAGTGCTACAGCTGGATCAAAGGGTCTTTTATTGCCCTTTGGGCATAGTTCCAAATTGCCCTCCAGAATGGTTGGATCAATTCACAACTCCACCAGTAATGCATTAGTGTCCCTACTTTGCCACATCCCCTCCAGCATTCATTATTTCCATAGCTGCCATGTTAACCAATCTGCTAGGTTTGAGGTGATACCTCAGAGTTGCTTTGATTTGCATCTCTCTGAAAGAGATATAGAGCACTTTTTCATGTGTTTATTAATAGTTTTGATTTCTTTGGCTGAGAACTGCCTGTTCATGTCCCTTGTCCATTTATCAATTGGAGAATGGCTTGATTTTTTGTACAATTGATTTAGCTCTTTGTAAATTTGAGTAATTAAAACTTTGTCAGAGGTTTTTATGAAGATTGCTTCCCAATTTGTTGCTTTACTTCTGATTTTAGTTACATTGGTTTTGTTTGTACAAAACCTTTTTAATTTGATGTATTCCAGATTATTTATTTTGCATTTTGTGACTCTTTCTAAGTTTTGCTTGGTTTTAAAATCTTTCCCTTCCCAAAAGTCTGACATGTATACTATTCTGTGTTCGCTTAATTTTCTTATAGTTTCCTTCTCTATGTTCAAGTCAATCACCCATTGTGAATTTATCTTGGTGTAGGGTGTGAGGTGTTGATCTAAACCTAATCTTTTCCACACTGTCCTCCAATTTTCCCAGCAGTTTTTATGAAATAGTGTATTTTTATCCCAAAAGCTGGGTTCTCTGGGTTTGTCGTATACTGTCCTGCTGAGGTCACTTACCCTGAGTCTATTTCACTGATCTTCCTTTCTGTCTTTTAGCCAGTACCAAATTGTTTTGATGACCACTGCTTTATAATATAGTCTGAGATCTGGGACTGCAAGGCCCCCTTCCTTTGTATTTTTTTTTCATTGTTTCTCCGGATATCCTTGATCCTTTGTTTTTCCAAATGAACTTTGTTATGATTTTTTCCAAATCAGTAAAAAAAAAATTTGGAAGTTCCATGGGTATGGCACTAAATAGATAAATGAGTTTGGGTAGGATGGTCATTTTTATTATGTTGGCTTGTCCTACCCATGAGCAGTTAATGTTCTTCCAATTGTTCAAGTCTAGTTTTAGTTGTGTGGAGAGTATTTTGTAGTTGTGTTCATATAGTTCCTGTGTTTGTCTCGGGAGATAGATTCCTAAGTATTTCATTTTGTGTAAGGTGATTTTGAATGGGATTTCTCTTTCTAGTTCTTGCTGCTGAGCTGTGTTGGAAATATGTAGAAATGCTGATGACTTATGTGGGTTTATTTTGTATCCTGCAACTTTACTAAAGTTGTTGATTATTTCAATTAGCTTTTTGGTTGAATCTCTAGGATTCTTTAAGTAGACTATCATGTCATCTGCAAAGAGTGATAACTTGGTCTCCTCCTTGCCTATTTTAATGCCTTCAATTACTTTTTCTTCTCTAATTGCTACTGCTAGTGTTTCTAGTACAATGTCAAATAATAGAGGTGATAATGGGCATCCTTGTTTCACTCCTGATCTTATTGGGAATGCATCTAGTTTATCCCCATTACAGATGATATTAGTTGATGGTTTTAGATATATACTGTTTATTATTCTTAGGAAAGACCCTTCTATTCCTATGCTTTCTAGTGTTTTCAATAAGGAATGGATGTTATATTTTATCAAAGGCTTTTTCTGCGTCTATTGAAATAATCATGTGATTTTTGTTGGTTTGCTTGTTGATGTGGTCAATTATGTGGATGGTTTTCCTAATATTGAACCAGCCCTGCATCACTGGTATAAATCCTACTTGATCATGGTGAATGACTCTTCTGATCACTTGCGGGATTCGCATCTAGATTGCAGCCATGTTAACTCGGAAGTGAACTGAATCCTTTTATAACCTTTTCCTACCTCACTTCCTGCCTCTTCCTTCCTATCTCTCTGGCTTCTACTTCCTGTTACTGTGGATTGGTTAATCCCTACACATCTCTATGGTAAAAGGACTTCCAGGTCCCTCATTAAATTTCTAAAATGAATAAAAAATTCCTTTTTACAGTGACCCTGGGCAAGTCACTGAACCCCCATTGCCTAGCCCGTAACACTCTACTGCCTTAGAACCAATATATAATATCAATTCTAAGATGGAAGGTAAGGGTTTTAAAAACGAATGAATGAATTATTTTTTAAGAGAAAGTTATAACAATTTATCCTTGAAGTTACTTCAGTATATATGCCAAGACTGAATTCAAGTCCAAGGCTCTGTTTCTCTCCACATAATTTAATCCATCTTCTAAAAGTCATTTCTTTCAGATGTAATGGAACTTTATACTCCCCTTAAATATGTGTCATATTCTAATTTGTATTATATTCATCTCTTTGTATACTTCTATCTTTATTAAGTCATAGGCTTCTTGATAGCAGGACCTGTTTCATTTAAGTATTGTTACAAATAAAAGAGTGGTTGTCATAAACTGTGACTGTGAAAATATGGTTTCAAATAAAAAATATACTGGTCTCCATGGAAAAATTCCCAAATATTAAATATACCCAAGTCAGCTGGGTTTTATAGAGATTTTAATTAATACAAATTAAAGAATTAATGAAAGGGGGAGAGAGAGAGTAAGAGGAAATAATGAGAAAAGGGCTAGGCCAGCCTAGGCCAGCCTAGGCTCAAGCCTTAAGAGAGAGATCAGTCAGTCTTTAATCCACTCACCACAAGATTTGTCCCAAGATAAGATTCTAGTGTCCAGAGAGACCCACCAGTTCAGCTCCTCATCTCAACTAAGTTCAGCCACCAAACCCTTCAATTCAGCTTTGGAAAGCTGAAGTGGAGCTCAGGAGCTGAACTGGTGGGTCTCTCTGAACACTAGAATCTTGCTTGGGACAAATCTTGTGGTGAGTGGATTAAAGACTGACTGATCTCTCTCTTAAGGCTTGAGCCTAGGCTGGCCTAGCCCTTTTCCCATTATTTCCTCTTACTGTCTCTCTCTCCCTTTCCTTAATTCCTTATTGGTATTAATTAAAATCTCCATAAAAACCTAACTGACATATTTTGGGAATTTTCCCATGGTAACCACTATATTTTTTATTTGAAACCATATTTTTGAGGTCACAGTTTATGACAACCACTCTTTTATTTGTAACAGTTTATGGCTGACCACAAAGTTGGTAACAAAATCCTCAAAAATTTCTGTGAAATCTCTTTCCTTTTTCTCTGCATTACTTGCTTTGTCATTCAGTCTTTTTAAAACATGTTAACTTGGCTTCAAAAACACAGCTGCAAGAGCGGGTGAGTAAAAATCATTTTGATTCTCCTTAAATTAAATAGGATACAGATGTTTTAAATTTTAGCAACAAGGCCCTAAGGTCTTGGCTAGGAGAGCTGTTTCTAAATATCCTTTCCTTTAGGGAACAACTGCCTAAATTAGGATTAAGGGAAACCTGGGGAAAGTTTTGGCCTTGTCCTGCTCCCCATGTGTTTACTTTAGAAATATATGGATACAGCCAGTTCACAATGTACTTAACAACTAGCTATTCAGCTCCATGACCAACCTTGTAAAATTCGCATTCGTTGCCTCTCTGAGATTTCTCATACCATGGAGCTTATGGCAAAGTATTATCGACACGGTACTCCCCCTTGGGATTTTGATTGTTATAGCTGTAATATTGTATTTCCTTATAAAACACACTTCTCAGTCATACCAACCGAGTGTTCCTTCTACTACTCAACAAAATGCAGAACTAAATACTCGGCTTGAGCTTATAGAGGAAAGTCAGGGAGAGATTGTAGCTTTTATGAGAAGCATTAAAAGAGAGTTAAGAACATTATCAGAATCTCTGTCCCACCCTGCTCTGGACAATAACCCTCCTAGCCAATCCACTGCTCCTCTTGACAACTCTGACTTAGAGCCCTCTGCTCTTAAGCAACCCACCCCTCCCCCTGCCCCATCAGCCTCAGAAAGTCCTACTTCTAACCAACCCACTCTTAGTTCACACCTCACCCATTCTTCTTACCCTACCACACCCTCCACTCCAAGTTCACATCCCACCTATACTTCAGACCATCCTAATGCCTCCACTCTAAGTTCACACACTACTATTTCCTCCAACCCTAACACATCTGTATCTTTTCCCCCAGCTAATGACACTTCTTCCTTTTCCCCTCCTTCCCACCCTACCCAATTCAATTCTCAGATCTTTCTGGCACTATGGGACAACAACAAACCCTCTCCCTCAGTGTGCCCAACTCTTCTTTTTCTCATACCTACCCCATTGAGAATGGAGAAGAAGCCCAGAAACAGAAACAGGAGTACCAAATAATTCAGCTAGGTTATTTCCTTTAAGGGAAGTACCCACTTTTAATAAAAATGGAAACTTGGTATCTGTAAGACATCATAAACCTTTTAGCCCTGAGGATTTAAATAATTTTAAGGAATATCTTTCATCATTTGAGGAAGAACCAATATTAATTATAAAAAATTAGAGAACATATTCAGAACTTTTGACCCCAATTGGATGGATGTTGAGAATTTGTTAGAGACATTTTTGACAAAAAGAGAAAAAAAACAATATCGTCTCTCTGGCTAATCAAAAACGAGGTTAAAAAGGACAGCATTGGCCAACTGAAGATCCACATTGGAACCCCAATGTTGAACTATATCACACAAAACTAAACCAGGCCAGAGAAGCATTATTGACAGCCATGAGAGCTTGCTCTGATAAACCTGAAAAATGGTCAAAATTTGAAAGAACCCGAAAATAAACTGATGAAACACCTTCCCAGTTTATGGAAAGACTTATTGACATAGGAAATACATATATGGACCTTGATTTATCCAGAGAAAGGGACATTAGGCTAATATGTAGGCAATTTGTTGAGAATTTTTGTTCAGTGGTAAAAGACTACTTTAAAACTAGCTGTCCTAATTGGGACTCTTTGGACCTCTAAGAATTGAGGAGAGTAGCAACCTATGTTTATAAGGGTTGTGTAAAAAGATCTGAGGAACACAATATGTTAGTGGAAGACTTAAAGAAAGAAATTGAAATGTTAAAGAGACAATTGAAAAATAAGGGAGAGACTATAGCCCCTTTGCGGGAATTCAGGAATAAATCAGTAACCTGTCACTTCTGTGAGAAGGGCCAAAAATGATAGAATGTAGAACTTTTCTCAAGATTATCAGAAGGAATACACAGTTTAATAATAACTTTAGAAATAATAACTATAGAAATGATAACAATCACAGAAACCAGAATTTTAGAATTTTTAGAAATTATAATAATGATTATGGAAATTACTATAATGGCTATAGAAATAAGGAGTTTAGAAACCAAAATTATAAAAATAGGAATTGGGAAAATAATGACAATGCTTCAAATGAAGAAAATGATAATACCCAACAACAATATATAAAAAATGGTGCTTGTCCAAAAAATACTAGAAGTGCTAATGCCCCTCAGGGAGGTACCCTTCAGAAGGGTGCCCAAGGAACATCCCAAAGATAATGAAGGTGGTTCTTCTTAGACTCTATTGATTTTGTTGATATTAATTAACCTTTTTCAGTTTTGTATCCCCTCAAAATAGTAGGAAATGATTGAGAAGATGCCGCTGCAAAGCTAGTGGCCATAGAAGGGCCTGAATTAATTTTAACATTAACAACCACTGATGACTTAAATTTGTCACTTTACTATAATGAAAAGGAAGTGGAAAAATGGAAACAAAAATTCAAAGCAAAAGAGATTAATGGAGTATAGGTGTCATCTGAAGGAAAACCCCTGCTCCTTAGAAGTTTCTGTCACCCTTCTCCATTGGTGGTGGTGTAATGTCCCTGAACAACTTGCAGGGACCCAGGAGAAAAAAACACCATTCATAAGCAAAGGATAAACTATGGGAGTGGAAACACCGAGAAAAAGCAACTGCCTGAATACAGAGGTTGAGGGGACATGACAGAGGATAGACTCTAAATAAACACTCTAATGCAAATACTATCAACAAAGCAATGGGTTCAAATCAAGAAAACATCTAATGCCCAGTGGACTTACGCGTCGGCTATGGGGGGTGGGGGGGGGAGGAAAAGAAAATGATCTATGTCTTTAACGAATAATGCTTGGAAATGATCAAATAAAATATATTTAAAAAAAAAACAAAAAAAAAAGAAGTTTCTGTCACCAAATTTGCCAATCTATTCATAAGAATGGTCACTTTGGCACCCAGGGCATCATGGACTCTCTTAAGAGAGCATGGATAACCCCTGGTATAACTACTATAACCTCTAAAGTGTATTCAGCCTGCTTTATGTGTCAAGCATATAACCAACATGCATTTCGTGGCAAAGTTTTGGTGGACGTCCTCTGGCTTACACACCTTTTGACCATCTACAGATAGATTTCATAACAATGTGAAAGGCTGGATGTTATAAATTTTGTATAGTCATAGTAGATCAAGTAACCAGATGGCCAGAAACATTTCCTGCGACCCAAGCCACAGTGGATTTTGTTGCTAAGATACTTTTAAAAGAAATTATTCCTTGCTTTGGACTACCAGCATGTATTGATTCAGATAGAGGAAGTCATTTCACTGATTCTGTCCTAAATCAGATATATTCTTGCTTGGGGATAACTCCCAAATTCCATGTTCCATATCATCCCCAGAGCTCAGGCCAAGTGGAAAGGATGAACAAAGAACTTAAAACTATGATTGAAAAATTAAGCACCGAGACACATTTAAAATGGCCTGAAATTCTCCCTCTGGCCTTATTTTATCTTAGAAGCAGGCCTACAGGAGAACTACACTTCTCACCATTTGAGATGCTTTTTTGGACATCCACCTATACAGGCTAAACCTTTTTTCCCCTTCATATACGTCACTATTAGGGGTAGATACTACTATTGCTTCCTATATATAGGAGTTACAGCACAAACTGCATGAACTTCATGAATCCAGACCTGCAGTACAAGCCGGACCACTAGACTCTTCTCTTCATGACCTGAACCCGAGATAAAGTATATATTAAGAATTTCAAGTGTACTGAATCAACTCAGCCTTCCTGGGAAGGACCATTCCAAATATTGTTAACTACTTCAACATCTATAAAGGTTGGAGAAAAGGACTCTTGGATTCACTGCTCACATGTGAAGAAAGCATCTTCTGTTGGGACTGATTGATTCTACCCTATAATATGCATTGGAGATAATAATCCATTGACAAGTGGATACTGTTGTTGAGAACACATTGAATTACTGATTTTTCCCTTATTTTCCTTATTGCTTTTCTTTTCTTTTGATTAGAATAATTGATTTTTTCTCATTTCTTGTACTAAAGGTACATACAATCAATTAATATTTTTTGCAGTAATAGAAGTTTAATACATACTATATATATATATATATACATATATATATGTATATATATATATACTTGCTATAATGTCAATGCATACCCAAAAGCTTTAAACTATGGGAACCTGCCATTTATTGATAAAATATTATGGGACTGTGATTAATGTTTGTGTCTGATTCTAGGAAAAGGGATAAAAAAACAAGGAGCACATACTTAGCCTGAAAAGTGCCAAAAAGAGCACACAGGTCAAAATGAAACCAATCCATGTGAGATTGATGAACTTCTACACCAATATGGAAAGAGTTGAATTTAGTGTGAGACTCGAGGTTGCGATGCTTGACATATGTTAAGTTGTAGGACTTCCTTGTATCTACATTCTTTGGGAAGTACTCATACAAGTACAAAATTTGACTATTATGCTGGCTCCCTATATCCCTGAGAATGACAAAAAAAAATCAGACAAGGGAATGACACTTCCCTATCAAAATAGAATTCTAATTCTTTTTCTTCTTATAGTATGTCAACTTCCTGTAGTCTTGGCTGCAAATGGGTAAGTGAAATATTACTGCATTCTGTCCTACAGACTTGTGAGATAGAAATTACTTTAAATTGGACCTATAAAAGGGCCTATTTTGAATTTTTTTCCTTATGTTTTTTATTGTTTTTCTCTTCTTTTGATGATTGACTCACACCCCCCCATAACTCAACATTGCATCCTGAGCTGAACTGGATGTTTTTAACACCTACTTCAGGGGGGATTGTATTTTAATTTAAAATCCAAGATTTTTGGTTTTTTGTTTGAGATTGTATTTTTATAAAAATCCAAGATTTTGATTTTTGTTCGAGAAAAATCTTCAAGGAAGAAGCTTGCTAACTCCTAAATCCAGAGAATATACAAAGAATGAACTATTGCAGAAAGATGCCAGAAATCCACACTACATAAAGAAGATCAAGAATGAACTTTGAATATGGTTGATTGAACTGAAGTTTGATTGAACTTTTATTGTAAATGTACACATTTATGCCAAAAGGGACTGCCCCTAATTTGGCTTTCTGTCAATGTGCCTAGCAAAACATTGGTTTTGCTGTCTTTCTTTCTTTTTTTTTTTTAAACCCTTACCTTCCGTCTTGGAGTCAATACTGTGTATTGGCTCCAAGGCAGAAGAGTGGTAAGGGCTAGGCAATGGGGGTCAAGTGACTTGCCCAGGGTCACACAGCTGGGAAGTGTCTGAGGTCAGATTTGAACCTAGGACCTCCCGTCTCTAGGGCTAGCTCTCAATCCACTGAGCTACCCAGCTGCCCCCTTTGTCTTTCTTTTCTATTCCTCCCTCACTACTCTAATTTCCTCTTAGAAAATTGAATATTTTATATATCTATAGTCATAAGTGTGTTTAGGACTACAAGATAATTATGTTAAATGATCAATCGGGAGACTAGTCTCCCAATGATCATCAGGGAGGATTGTGAATCTTAAAATTTCTCAGACTCTACCTTAGAACATTTGGTTAAGACCATTCCCCATTTTAAACAATGAAGGTACTTAATCAGGAATGTGAGAACTCTAACATTACTCCACCCATACTTCAGCATACTTTAGGGGAAGATAAAGTTGTAAACTCCTTACTGAACAATGAAAAATCCTTAACTCATACTTATAGTGAGGCAAAAAGCCTTAAGCTCGGTCTGTTTTTAGATCTAATACAAAAAGGTGCTAAGTACCTATAAAGGTCAAATTAATCACTAAAAGGCTAGACAACTTGCAAACTTTCAAGGGACAAGCTTAACAAAAGAGGTGTGAAGTTTTAGTCTACTCAGGTGTGAATTACTCAAAAGTTTAGTCTACTCAGGTGTGAATTAAGAATGGTCTGTCCTGTGAAAACATCTACTGTGATTGCTAGATGTGAAAACTTAGGGGAGGTGACATAGGAGAAAATTCTCTTTAAAAGGAGGCCAGAAGGCCTCGGAAGGGAGAGAATTCACCTTTGGAAGCTGAAGTGGAGCTCAGGAGCTGAACTAGTGGGTCTCTCTGAACACTAGAATCTTGCTTGGGACAAATCTTGTGGTGAGGTGGATTAAAGATTGACTGATCTCTCCCTTAAGGCTTGAGCCTAGGCTGACCTAGCCCTTTTCCCATAATTTCCTCTTACTCTCTCTTTACCTTTCCTTAATTCCTTATTTGTATTAATTAAAATCTCCATAAAAACCCAGCTGACATATTTTGGGAATTTTCCCATGGCAACCACTATATTATTGATTTGAAACCATATTTCTGAGGTCACAGTTTATGCCAACCATTCTTTGGTCTGTAACAGTATCCAATACACAGGGTGCATTCATTCATTCATTCAAAAGTTTTTAATCCGCATTTCTTATGTGCAGATCTCTACACAAGATGTTAGGGGGAAATATAATTATAACACAATCCCTGCCCTTTTAGTCTCACTTTCTAGTGTGCAATATAACTAATACAAGATCATATGTGATGAGTGTATTAGAGAAGTCAGTCCTGTGCTTTATAATTCAGCAAACAAAAGGCACTTATCAAATGTGAATTATTCAATCAATTGATTAATCCTTTTTTAAACACAACTTTTCCAAGGTTAACTCACTGACAGAAATGTTTAGAAAAAAAGGATAAAGTGAATGGAGATTTTTAGCTTAATGTGAGCAGTTCAAATCATTTCTTTAAAAAGAAGACCCAATTTTCTTTCTCTCTGACTTGGAACATTAGTTTCAGCATCTGATGAGATGTTATTGTGTCACCAAAAGTATAATCATATTTTAACACCCACTCACATTGCTCCCCTTTGTACTGACTCCTTCAGTGGAGACTAGGATTTGGGGCATGTACTCTTTCCTTTAGAAATGTAAACAAATGAATTCTTAGTCAATTTGACCTGAATACTTTAGCCTCCTAATTAGGTGAAATAGAGGGGTGTTTGTCTTTTGCCTATACTGGTTTTATTTTTAGAAGTTATGTAAACATTGCTATATTAGCCATACAAATAGGTACAAAATATTTACTAACACATTGATTTTTAATGAGCTCAATTCTCCTTAAGAAGTGGCCAGGGGGGATAACAAATTAAATGTATCTTTTTAAAATTATTTTATTATTTATACTATATTTATTATTTATTATTTTTATAGACCATTATAGTTCTAGATATTCAGGTAAGTTGGTGCTTTCTTTATAAGGCCAGCTCACTTGCACAAATATATGAACACACACGTGTGTGGGTATGCATATATAATATATATATATGTGTGTATATGTATATATATGTATATATATGCATATGAAAAATAATGGGTTATTTAGAATATATCTTAGAGATCATTTGACTCAACTTCTTCATTTTAAGGATATAACATGAGGGTCCTGATACTCTTAGTCTATAGCAATCTAATTCCCTTGTGGTTCAAACCTTTCTTCCCTGGGATTTGGAAGTGTATGGACATGTTAGCAATTTTATTTCCAGATTTCCAAATTGATTTCCAAAATAGCTATAGCATTCACAGCTCCACTAGCAGGCCTATCTTCCCACTGCCCCAGTAACATTGACTATCCCCATCTTTTGTCATCCTAGTTGATTTGATGGATATGACATTAAAACCTTTGAGTTGCATTTCTCTTATTATCGGTGATTTGGAGCATTCATATGGTTATTAATAGTTTTCAAGTCTTCTTTTCAGGGCTGTTTGTTCATAATCTTGGACCACATTTTGGGGAACAGATTTTGGATACACACATATGTATATTTATATATACAAAGAATTTGGAAGACTATCAAATACAGATACATTGAAAATGCATAAGGGAGGAAGGGACAGAGAGAGGGAAAGAAAGAGAGAAGGAGGTGGAGAATTTGGATTGAAAAAAAAGTCAGAAAGCAATTGTTAATAAGATTTTCTACCTGTAATTGACAAAAAATAAAAAGAATAGAAAGTGCAAAAAAATGCATGAGAGTGAGGGAGAAATGTCTTAGGGAGGTGGGAGTTAATAGAATCAAAGAGGACAACTTTTTCCATCTCATAGAGATTCTATTTGTTCTAAGACTTGGATTATGATGCTCAGAATTTAAAGGACTGAAGGAGTAGAGTTAAATGAGAACCTCTCATATGTCCTTATTTTTCTCGGGAAGTTAGGAGCTGTAAGAGTTAAAATTAGTTTCTCTACTAAAAGTAGTATATTTTTAGAGGTTTATTAGAGATTATTAGAATTAAGAATTAAGGAAAATACAAAATAAGAAAGCACGTGTCTAGGAGGCCTGAAAAGCCCATTCACAGCCATTTATTCTACATCTTGAGAGATGTGTGTGCCTAGAAGCGGAAGCAGAGAGACCCAAAGTAGGCGGAGAGTCAGTTTAAAATACAAATTATGTTCTCGGCCCAGGTGATAACTCTCGTGATATTATAGGGCATTCTGGGAAGTGCCAAGGACTTCTGGGTATTGAAGTCTGGGGTTCAAATCTCTATTTTTACAAAGCAAATTCCAGATTATGTTGTTGTGAACTTCCTAGTATTATTTATCTTAGTGAAATTATAATAAAATAAGGGTTGGTTATTTTAAATAAGGTTGTTTAAAAATAAGTCTGACATGATTGATGTGCTTTAAATAACAAAAACAAAACTTTGCCAGAAGAGATAATTCACTGGGAAGGGGAAGGTAGAGGGATCTATTCAGAAATGAAGATGATGCAAAAATTAAAGATATCAATAGAAGTGAGACTTACAAAATAGAAGCAAGTCCAAATTAGTGATTTAAAGAGAGAAATGTTTATATTGTACTTGACTATGTTCAAAAATGCCAAAGGGCTAGAAAATTGGATGTTGACATTTTTCTTGAGAAAAGGTAAAAATGTTTTCTTAAGCAAATTCAGAAACTTGTCTTGTAATTATGGAGCCATTAATAAGCACAGTGAACACTTTTTACTATGGATAGAACAAAAGTAAACTTTAGGCCAATTTTTATCTGAACTATCACAAATTCTAAATGAAAGGTCCCTGAATTAATGAAGTATATTAGGTGTATCTATAGCAAATACACAAATTTGATGACATGAACTTTGTATATTGTTTATTTTAAGTTATTGAACATCTTTCCCTCTCCCTTTATATTACTCATGCTCATTTTAGAAAACAAAAATTCCATTTCTTTGACATTGTTTTTCATAAACTTTGCCCATTCTATATCACAAAATATTGACTTTTAAACTACTTAACATAGAATAGCTAAAAATCAGAAAAGGTATGTCTGGGACACAATTGGAGGCTGAAATAAATTATAATGTGAATATCCCCCATAAAAGTACCCCCAAAATACACCCTCAGGGACCCTCCATTTTTATCCAGATGAAGCCAGAACAATCTGGAAGGAGATATAAAAGAGTTTGTTTCAGGATACTTATATTGCCTAATAAGGTGACATCCCACTTTCCTGAGCTCTCCTGCAACATTTGCTAATGTAGCCTCCTTTGATTGACCATATACAGTCTACACCTTTAAAATTAGACAGACTGAGACAGTCTCTTTCTTAACTGTATTCTCTTTCCTATTCACATAGAAGGTGAATGTCACAGTCTGCCCACAGGGTGGGTGTGATGAACTGAATCAGGAGAGGGAATACCTTCCCCTGACCCCCCAGTGTGAGGTGGTAGGAGGGGGAGGGTAGTCCAAATATTGGTGGAATAAGTTTGTATATTTTATATTATATCTGAAGTAAATATTCCTTTGCAAAAACTAATCTATTGATAGATAAGTGGAACTAGAAGGCAGAAGGCTAACCCCTACAGATGAAGGAACACCACTGGTGAGAACTTGGAAAAAAGTTCCTGTTTTCAAGGGTCTTGGATTCTGCTGGGTTTTCATATGCCCAACTTTGAAACTGTTATTGGAATCACTGCGTTGCCAGTTCCCTCTCTTCATTGTGTCTTGGCTACCTCAAGTGAAGAGGGGAGTAAGGTGGCCCCATGCCACTGAGAAAACTGCACACAAGTAAATCGAGCTGTTTGAGAGCAGCCCACTTCTTGCCCTATTTTAGCTCACCTTGAACAATTACAAGACAGGGGATTTTTAGTCTGGGAACTGGAGCATCAAATATGAGGCTTCCTCTGTTTCCCACAGGCAGAGACAGATTAGGGATTACCAAAGAGCTTCTCCATAACACTCTGTTTTACCTCAGAAAGAAGTTTTGAGGGGGCAGCTGGGTGGCTCAGTGAATTGAGAGTCAGGTCTAGAGATGTGAGGTCCTGGGTTCAAATTTGGCCTCAGACACTTCCCAACTGTGTGACCGTGGGCAAGTCACTTGACCCCCATTGCCTATCCCTTACTGCTCTTCTGCCTTGGAACCAATACACAGTATTGATTCCAAGATGGAAGGTGAGGGTTTAAAAATTTAAAAGAAGAAAGAAATAGGTTCTGGCACCAGCACAGGTTTTAGCCTGACTCCTGTCTCCAGCAAATGCTCTACCTTTTTTCTTTTTTGGGTGGTGACTAGAATTGTTCTTAGACTGTCAAACAGACAAGCTTGTCAATTTTAAGTGTGATACTCTCCTCCAGGAATGTATGTCATTCAATCAGCTAGCCCCTTTAAGCAGACCTTGTTTTTAATAGACACTTCCTAAAATATCAGTGAGCTTCCATGGTGTGTTATATAATAGGTCATAATTATTTAGAAACCATAAAAGATACTGAAACACTTTTTTTTCAAAGAGAAGAGTTGGTACATCCTGTCTCAGCTCAGCTTCTGGGTTTTGCTTGTACAAAATGCTCCTGTAATACAACTTCCAACATATCCAGAGTATTAGCTGAAAAATGCAAGGGAAACTATCAGGAGGGAGGCATCCATATTTTCCACTGAATTATATTTCTTTGGCCAAACTATTTAAAGGACTTTACTGTCATCAGCACTCACAGTTTATACAACAGATCGAAGAAGAGAACAACAGGTCATTTTTATAAGTTTCTCAATCCTTACTGGCAAAGTGATTAGTTCATTCAATGGCACCTTTATCCCAGCCATAGGAGTGATCTCACTAGATATTTATCAGGATGTCATTTTCTCTGGCTTTTTTCAGTGACCTTCTTGTCACTGTCCCATTTTGCTGGGACCAGCATTCTAGCTGACTCTGGGGGAAAAAATGAAATTCTGGATTGTCTGACGTGACTTTTATCCTGTAATATGAGGGGCTTCTGAAGTAAAATGCACTCAACCAATGAAAGGTGAAATACCCCATAAATCAAAGCCTTATAGGCTGACTTTTCTTATCAATTTTCATGAAAATATGGAATTTGAGATTTAAAAAAAGGACCTAAGAAATTATCTAATGCATGAAATCACCCCATTTTCAGGAAGACAAGTTCAAATTCTGCCTCAAAATTTACTAAGATGGCTTTAACCTCTTTCCTCAGTTTCTTCAAATGAAAAATGAGGGAGTCAGTCTTGATGGCCTCTTTGGGCCCTTTCATCTATAAACCTATTATCTTATCCTTTAAAAGTGATTTGTGCAATGTATTTTGCCCATATAGGTTATGTGGGTCCTGTCTGGATATGGCTCACGGGGAGGCATGAATAGACTTCCCCAGAGTCTCCTCACCTCAGACCTTCTCCAAAAAGGATTTTAGTTCCTGCCAGGAGAGGAGCAGGAAGTTGGTCCAGAGGCCTGCCAATCAGTTCTTCTCGGAAAGAAGGGGTGCTAGGTTAGAATTATATCTATCTAAATATCAGTCAAGCAGGTGAAATAGGTTTTTTTAGGTTCAAACTAAGCTTCTGATCATGATCCTTTATTGGGGAAAGCATACTCCAAGCTATATATACAAATCTTGACTGTCTTCCCACCAAATTTCAGTTATTCAAAGACTATGTATCAAATAATAAATAAACTTACTCATTCAAACTGATGGCAAGCAGAAATTAGTGAAAGTATCTGAAAGCAGAAAGCCAGGTTATCTTTTCTCTCCCAAACCCTCCAAAATTCAGCCTCTCTTGCAGACTTAGAGCATCAAGTAATCAATCTCCACCAATAAAGAGAGTCCAACGAAAATGGGCTTGAAAGCACCGTGTACAATTGTCAGAATTAGGATTCATTATAGTGGCTTCCCAATCACCCCAAAAAGTTTAATTCTAGGGATGCTATCATCTTGCATTTTGTAGTGGTCCTTTAAAATTTTTTAAACACTCGAACATAGTTACTTCATTAATTCTCATGACATGCCTGGGAGATATTGAATTTCAAAGATTACCAATATAGATTAAACTAGTATGCCAGAAGATCTCTCCTTAAAGCACAGTGTTTGCAAACACAGTTTACAAAAACATTTCAACGAGCAAAAATTATTCTGTTGTCCTTGTTTCAGATCTACCAATAACTCTGGGAAGTCACTCCTTTTTTCTTCACTTACGCACTCAGGCCCAGATAACTTCTTCTATAAAACTATCTTTAACTTTTCAAGGTTCTAGAGAGAAATATATTAAATAAATGTCCTCTAGAATGGTGCTATGTTTTTATCCCCTTCAAGATATACTAGCATCATAGAGATTATTCTTATGCTCATTCCAATGAGGAAATTAAGTTACAAGAAGAAGAGCTAAGGTAGATTGGACTACCTAATGACTAAACCTGAAATAGGTAGCATCTACTTCTAGATGGTTAGAGTTAAAATAGAATGGACCTTAGGGATCTTCATCCCCAACCTTCCTTAGTATACAGAAAAGGAACCTGAAACCCAGAGAAGGGAAATTTGTCCAAGGTCACAGTGTTTGTGACAGAACTGGGACTAGAAACCAATTCTCTTTTCTCTCAAACCAGGACTCATCTTTGTCTTTAGTTCAAAAGATCTACCACTATGAAAGGCACATTAAAATTTAGATAGTTCTCTTAATGCTGTGTGTTAGCAAGTTCATTATTTATTTTTTGGCAGTCTTTGTTTCATTCTTGCTTCATGCTTTCCTGCATTTAGAATTAAAGTTGACTAATAGACTGCCCCAGAGAGCTGAGTTACAAGCAGAATTATCTTTGAAACACAACAAAGCTGGAGTAATTAACTGCCAAAAGATCCTTTAAAAGCCTCTTAAAGACTTTCATAACTACAAAGACAAGTATATCTGTATAGCTTAATCTCCCTACCCCTTTCCTACAGTCCTACTTGACCATGTTGCAACATGGCTTGGGAAATGAGGCAAGAGTAAGGGAAGTTTTTGCCCTCTATGCCAACCTAATTCAAAGGATGAGTCTCTTGCCAGTTTCTACCATTTATATTTAACCCCTCTGACTCTGGTTCCTCATTTATAAAATGAGGGTAAAGGATTCAATCTTCTTCACTCTCCATTTATTCTACCTATCCTATTTGTCTCCAGGCCCTATGCAAGGAGGAGAAAACCTAATTGGAGTTTCCTGGCATTCAAAAATCCTGCCTAATCCTGCCTATTAAGTTTCTTAACACTTCAGCTTAGCATAAACAGGCTCCTGTTTCAAGTCACAAGAACCTTTGTGTTTAAGAGTAGCCATCGATTCCATGTGAATTGGAACAACCTCCAAGAACTGATGCAGAGCAAAAGGAGCAGAACCAGGAGAACGTTGTCCACAGAGACTGATACACTATGGCACAATCAAATGTAATGGACTTCCATACTAGCAGCAATGCAATGACCCAGGACAATTCTGAGGAACTTATGAGAAATAAAGCTATCTACATCCAGAGAAAGAACTGTGGGAGTGAAAACACAGAAGAAAAACAACTGCTTGTTTTCATGATTTGATGGGAATATGATTGGGGATGTAGATGCTAAATGATCACTCTATTACAAATATTAACAATATGGAAATTGGTCTTGATCAATGACACACATAAAACCCAGTTGAATTGCTCATGATCTATGGGAGGGGGGAAGGAGGAGAGAAGGGAAGTAGTATGAATAATGTAACCATGGGAAAATATTATAAATTAAATAAATGAATGAATTTTTAAAAAATAAAATCAGAAAAAAGAGTGGCCATACTTAAAGTGTTCACATAAACCAAAAGAACCAGCTGTTTATCTTTTTAAACTGTCTTTCCTATTTGTTTTTTCTCTTAACACTTATTTTGATAGCTTGAAGACACAGCTTCATCTTTGTAGCATTTGTAAATGACTCAGCCATATTAAGCTTTTTACCTAGTTTTCACAATCATTAGTACTCACATCACACTAACAAATCTAAGAAGGAAATAGGGCATTTAGATAGGTTCCTTAACTCCTTACAGAAAAATAATTAGTTGATTCAGTCACACTTTTATCCTGGGTGTAAGAGTCATAATCTCACTGGATATTTATCATCTTGTTATTTCCTCTGAGTTTTGCCAGTGATGACCTTACAGATATGCATATCGCATGCTTTTTACTAAACTTGGGTGTATAGCTTGTTCAAGGAGCACTAACACCTCTGGGGTGAGAGCTTGCTCATTCACCTTTGGTGTCCAACTAACACTTAATTCTCACTTGTGGCTCCAAGAAGATTTAGTATGCAAAGCAGCCACTTCTGGAAAAACTCAGCAGGCAGGACAAACCAGATTGATGGCAACAAGTTTCACACCCATTGGAAAGGAAGGAGATGTCTAGTCCAAGCATGCAAAGTCTTACCCAGATAGAATGGGCAGATGAGAATAGTTTGTTCCAATAGCGATGAAGGTGGCTAAAGAAGGTTCTTTGGAACAATTAGAACTTTTATCAGACATCAAAGATGCCAAGGTTATCCACTGCATCCCAGCTCGTTGCTAGTTGTCCTGACTTTTATTTGGCCACTAGACATGAATGACTGGGAGACAGAGTGAAGCTGACAACTTTGTGCAACTTGGTGTCACTTAAATCCAACTCACGAGTCAGTCAGACATCACTCTGTGATATCATTGGTCTTCTTTGAAAGCAAAGGACAAACAGTAACATGATCTTTGCCCATGCTGATTCTCATTCCCAGGAGGCTTTCCTCCATAACCTATCTACTGAAATCCTACACAAACTTGAAGTAAAATCCAATTTAAATACACCATCTCTGCCATGAAGCACAGTGAATGTTGAGTAAGAACTTAATAGATATTTGTTGAAATGCTAGAAGACATGAAATTAATAGCTGTGATTCTCCGAAACCAGTGATGATGAACCTTTTAGAAACAGAATGCCAGGCCCAAACCACACACCCCCATAGACTAAGTGCCATGCCTGTTCCCCTCTACCTTGCCCCCCCAGGTCCTCCTTTACCCCAGACAGGAGAGGGAAGAGATGTTCCCATTGGGCTGCTGGACAGAGGGATGGGTGATGAGAGAAATGTACTCAAGCACATGGAGAGGGGGAGGGGAACACCTCTGCCCTGTGTCCCTCTGCCTTTCTAGTAACAAAATCTGGGGGGGTGGAAGGGGGCACATTCTCATGGAAAGTGTTCTATATGCCATCTTTGGCATCCATGCCATAGGTTCACCATCACTGTCCTAAGCCAATACAATCCTTTCCCCTTTACATACACATTGGAGAGAAACCCTTCTACTACTAAGAGGACTATGAGTTGTATAATTGGAAATTCTTGAACCCCTAAAAACTACATTACCCAAAATTCCTTTCTGTATTACCTAAAATCCTCTTCCCTTTTCTTGTGTCCCCACATTTGCATGATTGTATTTAACTTTGCTGTGACTTCTCTCTCTCTCTCTTTTCTCGTGGCCTCAGATGAGTTAGGTGTAAGTTTTATTTTGGTTATTATTAATAAATCTTATAAATATAATACTTGAGTTATTGTATATTAATTTTAAAACCTACAGAGTGTCTACCTTAAGGAAGTAACCACAGGATACACAGGTTGGAAACACCTACCTAATGTGTGGGGTTCTACTAGGACACTAACCAGGTATAAGCAAAGATATGCTAAAGAAAACCCAGAAAGGGTCTGAAAGGAAACAAATGCCAATACTGAGCTAGGAGAACTCTTTGTATTCATGGAGATTATTTGGACTTGAGTAAGAGCCAGCAACATAAGTGATATATCAAAGCTAAGGCCAGCTAGAAAAACCAAAGCTGCAGCAGCAGGATACAATTCTGGCAGATGAGAACACAAAGTGGAAGTGGTATAGTAGAAAGACCCCTTAACAGATACTGATTCTGCTCCTCATTAATTGGATGACTTGAAGCAAATAAATTCTTCTCTCTGGGCCTCAGTTTCCCTATTTATAAAATGAGGATAATAGGGATAGCCCAATGGACTGAGAGCCAGGAGTAGAGACAGGAGGTCCTAGGTTCAAAACCTGGCCTCAGATCTTCCTAGTTGTGTGACCCTGGGCAAATCACTTAACCCCCATTGCCTAGCCCTTACCACTCTTCTGTCTTAGAACCAATACTCAGAAGGTACGAGTTAAAAAATAATAATAATAACGTAAGGGAATAAAAAAATAAAATTAGGATAATACTTGGAGTACTTACTTTACTATGAAGATCAAATGAAATTATATATGCAAAGTACTTGTAAAACCAAAAAGTACTTTAGAAATGTTAACCACAAGATGATGATGACAATGATATCATTGTGTGTGATCTCTCTCTTATGCAGTTCACATATATCATTTTCTATATGCATTTTTGTGCCAATTTTTTATCACCTTGTAATGTCTCACATTTTTATATGACCTGTTTGTAAGCTGGGATGCTATGATTCAGACCCAGCACAACTACTTTAATTCCTACAATTCTCAATTGGATTGACCTGAAACTCAAGTTAAGAAATCCAACCCTTTCTCCCATTTATTGGGTTGGGGATTCTTATACTCAAAAGACTTTCAACTCAAACTGATTTTATCTTGATGTTACTTAGTACCTACTGAAAAAGTAAGATCCAGAGAAATTAGGCTGGAGTAAATATGTTTAATAATGGTGATTACTTCCTAAGAGGTGTTAAAAAAACACTCAACAATTTAAAATGTGATTTCAAACATGTTGAAAAATATCATGTGATTGTCACAAAAATCCTGTAATGATGTCCTCTCAAGGAAGGCTCCTAGAAGATGACTGATTTTTTTATTTTTTTAAGTTTGGGTATTTGGGTTTTTGTTGTTGTTGTTCTTTTTATCTTCAGTGCTCAGTACAATTACAGGCACATAGTTGGTGAATTATAAATGCTAACTGACTGATTCAATACTGGTGTTTTTAAACCCCTTTTTTTAACTCCTGGATTTGAGTTGATGCTTTTTTGGGGGAGGTGGGGGGCTCTAAAATACTAGGTGGTTCAGTGGATAGAGTACCAGGCCTGCAGTCTGAAGCACTTGGGTTCAAATTTGATCTTGGATACTTCCTAGCTACATGACCCTATGTGAGCCATTTAACCTCAGTTGCCTAGCCCTTACTACTTTGTCTTGAAACTGATATTTGTATCGATTCTAAGACAAAAAGGTAAGAGTTTAAAAAAAGGAACATCACAGACTTATTGTGACAATCACATTCCATTTTTCAGTATGCTTGAAAGCACCTCATTAATTATGAAATGCTTCTCTGGAGAGGGGCTCCTTTTACCTAGTAGGATGGAAGAAGGTAAGTAACCACTAGTACTAAGTAGATGTGCAAGTGAGCCCTATTGTGCTTATTCCAGTAAGAATAATATAAAGCCTAAAACCAGAGGCAATAGGGATCACGATCAGAAGTAGAAGACTCAATAAGAAACTGTGTTCTTATACTTTGCTCTGAAACTATAGCCAAATACAACCTAAAATTTCATTTCAATAATTATGGCTTTCAATATATACATTTTGGGCACAGGTTATCTTTTATTTTTCTAGTAAGATCACTGGCTAATCACACACTACACATTTAGAAATCCTTTGCTGCTAAATGTCAAAGAAAGACCTGTCTTGCCTTCAACAACTCCCTTTGGCTTCCTAATACAAATGGTACCAGAAACAGTTATATAAGGTAACTTGTCACCTTTCCCCAACCAACTGAAAAACTCTCCTGGATTTAATGATGGGAATTTTACATTTTTAATTATATTGTTTCCATAAAAGTCTTGTTATTTCCTGTTGTCACCATTCTTAAAAAGAAAATTCATCATCTTTATAATTGAATCATAAATTGGAGCTCTCTCTTTCTGGGCTGGGGTTACTGCTTTGGCAAGAACTCCCATCGCTCACTCAATTAGATATTATTTAAAAGCACAAATAAGAAGATTATTTAGTCTAGGACTTGGCTGGGCATCCTGATCCCACCTTAGTACAGCCTATCAGTTCATAGGAGAATAGCATTGTAACTACCAGCCAAGTAAAAAAGAAAAAAAGCCATTCATGGTTGTTGAATATGGCCCATGTTAAGTATTCAAAGACCCATAAACTCAGTGCCAGGAACACCTACCTCCACTTTACATATACACACATTTGTATTAGGTGGAATAAGAAATATTTGCCAATATGACACTTTAAGATTTACATGTATTATCTCACTTGATCCTCACAACAATCCTGTAAGGTAATTGCTATTATTATCACTCTGTATTGAGAGTCAGGGAGATTCAGTAATTTGCTAAGGACTGCGCATCTAAGTGTCTGAAACTGAGTTGAGAATTAAATCTTCCAGACTCCCAAGTCTAGTGAATTCACCTAGTTATCTCAATTAAAAAAAAAGTGAGGAGGGAAAAACTAAAGAATACATACTTTCCATGCCCAAGTATAAAGGCCTGTACCTCTATAACAGAGTAGCCCAGCATTTGCCTAAGATGTCCCCTGCTGAATTATGTTTGCTCCTCTTCCAAAGAATTGGTAGACCTTGAAGAAGAAAATGAAGGTGACTAGTAGCAACTGAACTTAGAGAAAAGACTTGGACTCCTGATTTGAGTCTATGGAATCAGGAAGGGTTAACTAGTTTATTGATAAAATAGATGTGACTTACTTCCTTCTTGCCTTCCCTCCTTCTCTTCTTCCCTCCTTCTTTCCATCCCTCCTTCCTTCTTTCTCTTCTTCTTTCCTTCCTTCCTTCCTTCCTTCCTTCCTTCCTTCCTTCCTTCCTTCCTTCCTTCCTTCCTTCCTTCCTTCCCTTTTTTCTCTTAATTTGAATGTGAGTATTGTGACTCATTCAGGGCTATTTTCAGGTTATTTCCATAGTGGTAGTAGCAAGGGAAGGTGAAAAGGTGGTAAAAATCGCATACCCTTAGAGCATCTATCCATGCTAATTTCAAAGTATAGTATCCAAAGACTAAGGAGTTGACATTCTAACCAAGGAAGGCTGAACCACACCCAGATTTCCATTCTTGATATAAATTAACCCAAAACATATAAATAAGTTATAACTGTACAAGAAAGCCCAAAAGTTTTCCTCAGAAAGGCAAATAAAGGACCTGGTTAAGTTGGTTTTGTGGTCTGCCCAAAGAAATGTTATCATGGGGGAACTTAAGCCATCTTGCCTTAAAGTCTTTATAATTAATATAAAAAAACAAGCCACTAAGGAAATCACTGATACTTATATATGTCAACCTTCTATTGCAAAGGTTGAAGTAGAAAAATTACATGAAAAGAAATTACAAACCAAATAAATGGGTACTTTGTAATTCAATGATAATGTAAAAATTGGCACAGGACTAGTGGTAAAAATGGGGCAGCTAAGATGGTGATGTGGATAGAGTGCCAGACCTAGAGCCAGGAATATTCACCTTCCTGAATTAAATTCTGCCATAAGATACTAGCTTTGTATCCCTGAACAAGTCATTTAACCCTGTTTACCTCAGTTTATTCATATGGAAAAAAAAACAAGCTAGAGAAGGAAATGGCAAATCACTCTAGTATTTTTTGCCAAGAAAACTCTAAAGGGGTTAGACAGAACTGAAATGATGGAACAACCAAAAAGTGGTTTAAAAAGTTTTAGAAAATATGATCTGAAATCAAGAAATGAAAGGAGCCAAAGGCTTGTGGGTTATTAAAAAAAAAAAAACTCTCAGAGTTCTATATTCCTTACATTTCTCCAAGAAGTGGTTAAGGAGTGGTCTATATATGGCAAGTCCTCCATTATCTCTCCCCCCCACCCCATGATTATATTTTAAGAGCCAGGAAAAGATTGGTAATAGATGTAGCAGCCACTTCAGAAGCAACTAAGTATGATCAAAGGCCAAAATTCACAGCAAACAAAAAGAAAGGAGATCACGGTCTTTCAAACTACCTGGAAAAATTGTGCCTTTGCATAGACTCAAAATCATCCTGTCCTTTCCTAAGTTCTATGTGATGCTGATTGCTGGCAATTCCTCTAATTGCCTCAATCATAACTAGCCTCTTAAAGTTTCTAACCCCTTTAACAGTGCCATCTGGAATGTGGAAATGGCACAAAAGAAATGAACAAAGGACTCTGATTTTTTTAAGGCTATACAGAATTCTCAGGGAATAAGTAAATCAGTAACCCATATCCAAAGTAGTTTTCACTTTCTGCCTTCAGCTTTCTAACTTTCATATGGCCATGAAGCAAGCACTGTATATCTCTTAGAGCTTGGTCAGACAATGAAGATGCCAAGGTCATCCACTGCATTCTGAGCCATCATCAGCTATCCTGACTTTTGTCTTGCCACTGGACTTGGATGACTATGGAAGAGAGTGAGCCTGAAGACTTTGTGCTACTCTGCCTCACTTAAATCCAATTATTGTGAGTCAATACATCACCCTGTCATGCCATTAGTCCTCTTCAACAACAAAGGATGAACAGTATAACAGCTTTCATGCAGATGCTATTATCCCTGTTGCTATTATTTCCTTTACAATTCATGCTTACAAAATCAAAGATGGAAAGGACTCTAAAGCCCATTTAATCCAATGCTTCTACAAATCATTTCTTATTTAAAAGGAGCTTGAAATCAGCTGCATTTATAAGTGTTGGAGAGAATGCGATTGTGTGGAGTATTGATAAACATTTAAGAATGGGTTCTCAAAAAAAATGCAGGTGGGACACATTTTTAAGTGTGATTTGCTTTATTAACATTTTCCATCTCTTTCTTAAATCTAAATAATAAAGAAAATAATAAATCAATCTCTCATTTGTGGTTTGCTGGATTCCATATTGAAACTTTACCAATTAATTCTCTCCAGTTGGCTACAGTACATTCCTGCCTTAGGCAAACCACTTCTTTCTTCAAATGAGTTTCTATAACTACAAAACAAAGAGGTAACTAGAATTAAAGACATTCAACAACAATGACAACTAAAATTTACATGAAAGTTAAGGTTTAAATATTAAGCTTACTATATCTTATTTTATTCAGTCTTCACAGTAACCTTGTAAGGTATTATTCCATTTTATAGATGAAAATTCTGAGGCTGAGAGAGGTAAAATAACTTTTCCAGGGTTACAGTTAACAGGAATCTGAAAGAGGATTTGAACTGAGTTCTTCCTAACTCTAATCAACTCTTTTTCCAACTCAGGTTCAACATTCTATCCATGATAAGTTTTAAATGCTTGTGAGAATCTGTTTACTTTGCAGAATTTATTTCATACTTTAATTAATTCTTTTTTTAATTGAGAGTTGTTTTAACCTCTTTCAGAGAGACTTGGCATAATCTGGAATTAAAAAATCTCAAGGTTCACAGAAGTCTGAGAAGCATGGGTGTGCTGGAGCCAGCCCTGAGTCAAGAGAGAGGGTTATTAAATTTTCAGTGTGAGCATTTACACTTCAGAAATCCAGCAAACACTGCAAACCAGGACTTGATTTATTGTTTTGTTGGTTGTCTAGACTTTAAAAGTGTTGAAGAAAATGTTAATGCAGAATAAACTGGAAAGTTTGTCCTGGGTACAGTTTTGGAGATCTGGCTATCAAATATTAAACATTACTAGCATACCCTGCTCAGAAGTCGCCTAGTTCAATACATACCTGAGCATGAAACTTTTTAGAACATTCCACTAAGTAATCATTCAGTTTTTACTTGGAGAGCCCAAGTAATGGGAAACACATTACCTTCTAAAACAGCTCATTCTGTTTCTAGTTAAAGTTAATTGTTAGGAAATTTTCCCTCAGAGTAAAGTGAAGAATTCTTCCTTATGAATTTTACTCACTAATTCTGGTTCTGACCTCTAGGACCAAGCAAAGTAGATTTAACCCTATTTCTACATGGAAATTTTTTAGCTATTTGAACAATGTGATTATTCAATTCAAATCAACTTACATTTATTGAGCTAATATGTCCAAGATGCCATGCTAAATGCCAACGTCATAAAGATTAAAAAAGTGACATGATTGAATAGGAAAGTTCAAGAATACAAACAAGATAATATATGTATGTTATAAACTATGTATTATACATATATAATTACATAGAATACAAGGAAATATGTAATGAAGGCAAAGGACAGCTTTAGACAAAGTACTACCTAAAAAGTGAGATATTATTTTCAATTGAAAAGGATCAGGCCATGCTTCATAGAAAACATGGTGTCTAGGCTGTGCTTTAAAGAAAAGGAAGATTTCCTGTAGGGGAAGTACATTGTAGTCATAGGGAATGTCCTGTGCAAATAAAATGGAGATTGGAGAGTGCAGGATCAAATCAAGGAACAGTCCATTTTCTGAAGTATGAAATACATTAAGGAGAATAACCCAACAACATTTAGAAGAAGGGAATTAGATTGAAAAGAAACATCTCTGGATCCCAAATCATGCTCAAGATGTTGCTGCAGCAGTGTCCTGCATGTTCTGAAACATCTTGCATAATAGGTGAGCTGGGGAGATAAATTTGCATGCAGGATAATAATTCTTAATGTATTTTAGAAGCAGACAAAATTCTCCTCTCTGGGAGGTGATCTTGCTCAGACATTTTATTCCCAATTGTCCATGTGATTAATAAGCACAGGAAAATTCAATTCAAATAAACTACTTTGCATATTAAAAAAGCACACACATTCGCTTATGAAATGAGTTTTAAATGAGCCAGCTAATGCTAAATAAGCTTGCAAATGAATTATTGCCACAAGTCAGAAGCTTAAAAAGTAGTGTAGGGTGTCTTGGTTTGGTAAAAAGAGGAGGAAGGAAAGCACTTTGTAAATAGGGCTCCTGATGCAACCCCAGCCATTAAGTTGTTGAATTTCCTCTCTCTGAAAAGTTATAGGAGTAGGAACCTGATTATATGGCCAACCCAACGAAAATATGATAAAAGAAGAGAAATGCATCTTTAGTCCATTCAAGTGTCACCCTCCTTTGTGAGAAGGCTTTCTTAGCACACCAATTGTGAATGATCTTTTCCTCAAATTATTTTGATTTTATTGATGCCCTTAAATGTTGTATTACCCACCCACTAATAAAATGTAAGCTTCTGGAAGGCAGGGGATTAGAAAAAAAGGTATCTAATCTTGGATCTTATCAGTGTAGGCAAGCCTGGGGAGGAGGAATTTTTCTCTACCAATGAAGCCTGGCATTCTCACTGGAATTTAGAATCTTGAAGAATTGCTTTAACACTGAGAGGTGAAAGGACTTCCCCAGGGTCACATTAACCAATGTGTGTCAGAGAAAGAATTTCATATGAAGACTTCCTGACTCCAAGTCCAGCTCCTATTCACCATGTCACCTCTTTCACTCTTGTTGAAACTCTTTTTACCTCTCCTGTGGCATTTTCTTCCCTGTCTTCCTGAACTATCCCTTTAAGTTCCCATAGTCCTTTAATTTTCTTTGTATCCCTTTTATTTAGTTCAGTGCTGGGCAAATAGAAGGTGCTTAAGAAGTGTTTATTGAATGATTGACTAGCCTCATCCCATATGTTGCTCAAAACCTTCCCTATGAAAAACAAGTCTCAGGAAAGAATTATCCATTTAGACTAATGGATTCAAAGAATCTCAGAACTGAAAAGGTCCTTGGAAAAAATATAGTACAAATCCTCTTTTTTAAAGAGGAGGAAACGAGTCCCAAAGAGAGAAATTACTTTTCTAGGGTTGCACAGTGAACTAGTGGTAGAATTTAGAACTCAGGTCTCCTAACAACCATTCTTACCGCACTTCATTGTCACTTTAAAAAATCCTGACATTTGCCTAGAAGTATTTGCATTTTAACTCCCAACACAAAAGGAATGATAGTGTCTCCTGGATAAATTATTTCAAGTAGTGGATAGAATATTGGGTATGGGGTCAGAAGACTCTGGATTCAAATATTGCTCTGAATATAATTTAACCTGAAACTTTCTCTACTTCAGTTTTCTCTTCTGTAAAATGAGGTGCTTGACCTCCATAGACTCCAAGATTCCTTCTAGTTCTAAATGCATTTCCTACTGTAGCACGCACCCCACATTCTGTATAATAAGTATTTATACTGTGTAGTATCTATATAATAGAGTCACTGTGATAAACTGACTTCAAATCCAGCAATCAATGGAGGAAGAGAAAAGGAGAACTCAGGAGTACTGTCAGAGAAAAGGTAATCGTCCCAGCTTCTGCATTACCAAGCACAATATCTCTAGCCTAACATGAATGAGGTGTACCTCTGGTGTGAGGGCTTGATGAGCCTCTTTCAGGGCTGCTCATCTAACTCAGGTGTCCACCTGACACTCAACTCTCACGTGTGGCTCCAAGAAGTGAGGGCATACCCCGGTAAGTTCTGCGGACTTAGAGACAGGGTAACCCAGGCCAGAGATAATTGACAGCCCTCAGACCTGTCAGTGAGTTAGAGAGTATGTCTGCTCCAAGTATGTTAAGACTTCTGCTGGTGGAATGTTTGGATGAGAACAACTTGTTCCAACAGTTATGAAGGCAGCTAAAACAAATGCTGCTGTGGAGCATGTAGAGCTGGCTGAGACATCAAAGATGTTGAGGTCATCCACTGCACCTCAGGCCACCTCCAGTCATCTTGACTTTTGTCCTGCCACTGGACTTCTACAACTTTGGAAGAAAGAGTTATGCTGATGATGAGTTTGCGCAACTCTGCTTAACTCAAATCCAACTCATGAATAAATCAAGACATGATCCTGTGATGTCATCAGTCCTCTTTAAAATGAGGGATGAATAACAACAATAGCAATCTATACTCTCAGAGAATATCACTTACTCCAGATCGTTCATTATTTTTATTAATTATCTTGAGTATCACCTCAAACTGCTAAGAAAGGGGTCATAAGTGTTTGGAAGATTCTGAGAACAGTTACTTATTCAGCTACTTCTCTTCCCTGTGCCTGCTTCCTCAAGGAATACCGGATGAATGTGTCACATTATCCTAAACTGTATTGGCTCCTAATTTCTTTCACCTATATCACAATATACAAAGGTCAATGAATCATAATGTATGTTTTAATGCATTAATATAATAAAGGATAAACAGTAGAGAAAGAATGCACAGAAATTTTGGGGAAAGAGAAAATTGTATGGGCATATGCTGACTGAGAACAACCAGCTAACACAGAAACTGGGACTTTGCTGAGTTTATTCTTGATACAGAAAAGAAGTAAGCATTAACTCTGGAAGACTATTATAGATAAAGATAGCTTCTGTGTTCACAGTCCAAAATCCTGAAAGGAGGAATTTTTTAGGGAAGAAGGAATCAACCTGGCCTGCTAAGCTCACTGATTATAAACATTTTCATCTTACCTTGGCTACATTGTTAACCAGAATGGAAGCATTAACTCTAGTAACTGCCACTTTCAGAGTTTTTGAAGAAGAGAGTAGAGAAGTACAAATTATCACAATGCTTGATTCTGCAAAAGTTGTCATGGCCTCAAGATAGGGGCAATCTGGCCTTCCACCTTTTAGTTGTGGTTTGCTCTTTCTTCTTTTATCTCTCTCCCAGAACTCTCCATGAATAATTCTAGAGACTTCACACAGTTCATGCTCTCAGAGTCATTTAAATCTTGGGGAAATGTCTGAATATGTATGGTTACCCTGGTAAAGGGCCAGATTCTAACATAGGATTACACTATTATCATAATTATCAGCTAGCAGTTGAGAATCTGGGAAGCAGGAGTCCCTTTCCTTGGTATCTGAAGTCAAGTCACATAAGTATCTATAATTCTTCAAGGGGAAATATTAGTCCTACTTGATTAGGCAAAAAAGCTTTGGATTGATTGAATGACCAATAAGAAAAGTATTAAGTGTAATAGTAACAGCATCATCAATAACAATAATTCACACTCATAGAACTTTACATCTCATGATGCACTTTCTTAGTAACTTTGACAGTAAACAATTCAAGTATGGTTTTCTTCATTTTACAGATGAGCAAACTAAGGCTCAAAAGGAGAGACAGTTTGTTCACTAGTCAACAATAAATAGAAACTACAACAGAGTTTTGGAAGAATTTCATAGATTCATAAGATGTAAATTTAGAAGGTTCTTTAACCTACCTAGTCCATCCCCTTTACAGATAAGGGAACTGAGGACCATAGGCAAAGCAAAGTGACTTCTGCAAGGTCACACAGCAAAAAATGGAAGACATTCTTTCACTTAGATTTGTTTCTATGTGTTTCTTTTTCATCCAGGCAATGTCTTTATAATGACCCTAAGATATTTCAACGTTAAAAAAGTAAATGTCTTTTGAATTTTTTTGATGGCAAAAACGTCTTTTAAAAACATTTTTTAAATATTTTTCCATGTTTACATATTTCATTTTCTTTCTCTCCCCTCTCCCAGATCCAATAAGTATTTCCATTGGGTTATACAAATGTTATCACATATCTATTTCCATATTATTCATTTTTAATAGAACAAACTTTTAAAGCCTAAACCCCAAATCATATATCTATACAAACAGATGATAACTCATTTTTTTCTACTGTGTTTTTACTCCCATATTTTTTATTTTCTCTTGATGTGGATAGCATTCTTTCTCATTAGTCCCTTGGGATTGTCTTGTATTAGCAGTCCATTACATTGTTTTGTTCCACAATGTATCATTTTCTGTGTATAATGTTCTCTTGGTTCTCATTTCACTCTGCATAAATTATTGGAGGTCTTTCCAGTTCATATAGAAATCCTCCAGTTCATCATTCGTTATAGCAACATCATATATCACAATTTATTCAGTCATTCCCCAATCGAGGAACACCCCCTCATTTCTAATTTTGCCACCACAGAGAGCATGGCTACGAATATTTTTGTACAAACATTTTTAAATGTAATCTCTTTGGTGTACAACCCAAGTAGTGCTATTGCTGGATCAAAGGGCATGCAATCTTAAAAAGCCCTTTGGACATAATTCCAAATTGCCTTCCAGAATGGTTGAAATAATTCACAACTGTACCAGTAATGCATTAGTGTCCCAATTTTGCCCAATCCCCCCAACATTTATTATTTTCCTTTACAGTCATATTGGCTAATCTGTGAGATGTGTTTGATTTGCATTTCTCTAATTATGAGAGATTTAGAGAACTTTTTCATGTGTTTATTGATAGTTTTGATTTCTTTATCTGAAAATTGCCTACTCGTGTCTATGGACCATTTGTCAAATATGGAATGGCTTGATTTTCTGTACAATTAACTTAGCTTCTTATAAATTTGAGAAATTGGGCCTTTGTCAGAAGTTTTAGTTATATTTTTCCCCTAATTTGTTGGTTCCCTTCTAATTTTGATTGTATTAGTCCTGTTTGTTCAAACCCTTTTTAATTTAAGATAATCAAAATTATTCATTTTACATTTTGTAATGTTCTCTATCTCTTGCTTGGTCTTAAATTCTTTCCTTTCCCATAGATCTGACAGGTATACTATTCTACGTTCACCTAATTTACTTATAGTTTCCCTCTTTATATTTGTCATTTACTCATTCTGAATTTATCTTGGTGTAGGGTATGAGATGTTGATCTAAACCTAATCTCTCCCATACTGTTTTCCAACTTTCTCAGATTTTGTCAAATACTGGGTTCTTGTCCAAAAAGCTGGAATCTTTGGGTTTATTGAACACTGCCTTACTGAGGTCATTTGCCCCTAGTCTATTCCACTGATTCATCTTTCTATCAGCCAGTACCATATTGTTTAAATGATCACTGCTTTATATTACAACTTAAGATCTGGTATTACTAGACCCCCATCCTTCACATTTTTTTTTCATTATTTCCCTTCATATTCACGATCTTTTGTTCTCCCTGATGAAGATGAAGTTTTTATAATTTTTCTCATTCTATAAAATAGTTTCTTGGTAGTTTGATATGTATGGCACTGAATAAGTATGTTAATTTGGGTAGGATTGTCATTTTTATTATATTTGCTCATCTTACCCATGATCAATTGATTGATGTTTTTCCAGTTGTTTAGATCTAGTTTTATTTGTGCAAAGAGTGCGTTGTAATTATGTTCATATAATTCCTGAATTTGTCTTGACAAGTAGATTCCCCAAAATTTTATATTATGTAAAGTGATTTTAAATGGAGTTTCATTTTTTGATTTTGCTGCTGATTTTTATTGGAAGTAAATAGAAATGCTGATGATTTTGGTTAGCTTGTTAATATTGTCAATTATGTGGATGGTTTTCCTAATATTGAACCATCCTTGCATACCAGGTATAAATCACACCTGATCATAATGAATAATTCTTGTAAACACTTGTTGGAGTCTTTTGCTAGTATTCTATTTAAGATTTTGGCATCCATGTTCATTAAGGAGATTGGTATGTAGTTTTCTTTCTCTGTTTTTGACCTGCCTGTTTTTGGAATCAGTACCATATTTGTGTAATAAGATTAACTTGTTAAGACCCCTTCTTTGATTATTTTTTGAAATAGATTGTGTAATATTGGGATTAGTTGTTCTTTAAGTGTTTGATCAAATTCACTTGTGAATCCATCAGGTCCTGGGGATTTTTTCTTGGGGAGTTCCTTGATGGCTTGTTCAATTTCTTTCTGAGATTGGATTGTTTAAGAATTCTATTTCCCCTTTTGTTAATTTAGCCATTTTATATTTTTGTAAATATTTTTCCATTTCACCTAGATTATCATGTTTATTGTCATATACAAAAAATTGGAAAACAAGGGGATGCCCTTCAATTGGAGAATGGCTAAGCAAATTATGGTATCTGTTGGTGATAGAATACTATTGCGCTAAAAGAAATAAAGAATTGGAGGAATTCCATGTGAACTGGAACGACCTCCAGGAAGTGATGCAGAGTGAAAGGAAACAGAACCAGCTGAGCCTTATACACAGAGATGGATATACTGTGGCACAATTGAATGTAATGGGCTTCTCTACTAGCAGCAATACAATGATCCAGGAAATCCTGAGAGACTTATGAGAAATAATGCTATATACATACAGATAAGGAACTGTGGGAATAGAAACACAGAAGAAAAACAACTGCTTGATTACATGGGTCAATAGTTGGGGATGTAGACTCTAAACAATCACCCTAATGTAAATATTAATAATTTGGAAATGGGTTTTGATCAGTGACACATTTAAAACCCATTGGAATTGCTCATTGGCTACAGGAGAGGGGTGGGAAGAGGAGAGAGAAAGAACATGAATCATGTAACTGTGGAAAAATATTTTTAATTAATTAATTTAATTAAATTTTTCAGAAAAATTATTGTGATATAATTGGGTATAGTAGCTCTTAATTGTATTAATTTCATCTTCATTGAAGATGAGATTGCCCTTTTCATTTTTTATACTATTAATTTGTTTCTTTTCTTTCTTTTTTACATTAGATTTACCAATACATTATCTTTTTTTGGTTGTTGTTTTTTTCAAAATACCAGCTCCTCATTTTATTTATTAGTTCAATAGTTCTTTTGCCTTCGATTTTATTAATTTCTTCATTTATTTTTAGGATTTATAATTTTGTTTTTATCTGGGGATTTTTAATTTTTTCTTTTAATTTTTTTTTAAAGTGCAGGCCCAATTCACTGATCTCCTCCCTCTCTATTTTGTTGATATAGGCACTGAGAGATATAAATTTTCCCCTGAGTACTGCTTTGGTTATATCCAACAGATTTCAATATGTTGTCTCCTCAATGTCATTCTCTTTAATGAAGCTCTTAATTGATTCTATGGTTTGTTGGTTTTTTTTTTTGACCCACCAGTTTTGAAGAATTAGATTATTTAGTTTCCAATTAATTTTAAATTTGCCTTTCCGTGGACCCTTGTTAATTATAATTTTATGACATTAAGATCTGAAAAAGTTCCATTTCTTATTTCTGCTTTTCTGCATTTGTTTGCAATATTTCTATGCCCTAGTACATGGTCGATCTTTGTATATATACTATTTACTGCTCAGAAGAAGTTATATTCCTTTTTATCCCTATTCTATTTTCTCCAGATATCTATTAACTCTAATTTTTCTAATATTTGATTCACTTCCCTTGTTTCTTAATTATTTATTTTTTTGGTTCATCAATTTATCTAATTCTGAAAGGAGAAGTGAGATCCCCCACTAGTATGGTTTTACTGTTTTTTTCCTTCTCAAGCTCCTTTAATTTCTCCTTTAGAAATCTAGATGCTATACTATTTGGTGCATAAATATTTAATAAAGTTATTACTTCATTGTTTATAATACCTTTTAGCAAAATGTAATGTCCTTCCTTGTGTATTTTAATCAGATCAATTTCTACTTTAGCTTTGTCTGATACCATGATTGCTACTCTTTCTTTTTTTTTAATTTTAGATGATGCATAATAAATTCTGATCTAGCCTTTTACCTTTAATCTTTTTTTGCCATCCTGCCTCAAATGTGTTTGTTGTAAACAAACATTAATAGGATTCTGTTTTTTAATCCACTCTGCTATCCACTTCTGTTTTATGAATGAGTTCATCCCATTCACATTCAGAAATATGATTACTGAGTATTGCCTTCCATCATAATTAGATTTTGTTCTATTCCCTTTTACTCTGTTCCTCCTCACCAGTGTTTTGCCATTTGTCCACCCCCTCCATCTCCCCCTCCATCCAATTTCCTTCCCCTCCCCCTGTAAGGGTGGTGATGGCAATGCTTAAATTTTACTCTCATTGTAATTGGCTCAGAGAGGGAACAACAAGTATGCTCAGTAGGGTATAGATCTTAGGATCTGAATGTTAACTTCATCTTAGGTCTCATATTTGAGACAGCAGATGTGGGATGGAGGTGTATGTTTTGTTCTTGGATTGTTCTTTACTCCTTGCTATAATCTTGTTGATTGTGCTCTTTTTCACTCCAGTGTCCCAGATATTCTATGCCTACCTTTTAGGTTTTTCTTTTCTTGAAAGTTGTTTCACTCTTTCTCCTTGATGGTTCTTTCACTCCTGTGTTCATTTTGTGATGACATTTAAATATTGGTTAGAGAGGATTCACATGGTGGTTCTGGAGCTGCTCTGGTTTACTCTGCCATCATGCTTTGATTTTTAATGAATATTCTTTTTTGCTGCTGTTCAAACCTTATGATTTTTTTAAAATCTTACCTTCTGTCTTAGAATCAATACTGTGTACAGGTTCTAAGGCAGAAGACTGGTAAGAACTAGGCAATAGGGGTCAAGTGACTTGCCCAGAGCCACACAGCTAGGAAGTGTCTGAGGCCATATTTGAACCCAGGACATCCCATCTCTAGGCCTGGCTCTCAATCCACTGAGCCATCCAACTGCCCCCCTGCCCTGTGATTTCTTAGGCTAGGGTGCTCTCTCCACAATGCATATCAACAATGTGTTTGCAAGTTATATGGTCTTAAGGAGCTGTCTGAGGTACTGAAAGGTTTAAAAAATCGTCCACACTGAGAGGTAAATCTACTTGCCCATCAAAAATTCCAAGATTCTCACATTAGAGCAAAATACCAGAGTCAGTGACTCTGTATAGATATAGCTCCAAATGGTCAATTCTTTAACTTCATTTAATAGTTGGCCAAAGGGTATCAAAATATCTGGAAATATTGTTGGCCAACTTCATATTTAGATAGTAACTCCCAAGATATTTGTGTTTCCTGTGTTCAGCTATTCATATTGTTGTAGTTGACATAGACTAAAAGTGAGGGGGGATGTTTTCAAAAATTAAATTCCTTAGGCAAGCAGTTAATTCATTTCTGTATTCTATTATCCATTAGGTTTAATAAGTAGTATTTCCTGAGGATTGGAATTCCTCAATAGGAAGGTAAAATATATGTGTGTTCATTTGCATTGAACCTTCCTCAGGGGTCTGGAGTATGATGTATGTCACTAGAATTAAAAAGACCTAGGATCCAAGCCTTTCTCAAATAATGATCTCTTTTTTAACCCTTACCTTCTTTCTTATAATCAATACTAAGCATTGGTTCCAAGGCAGAAAAATGGTAAGGACTAGGGAATGGGGGTTAAATGACTTGCCCAGGGTTCCACAGCTAGGAAGTGTCTAAAGCCACTTTTAAACCCATAACTTTTTTCATCTCCAACCATGGATCTCTATCCAAAGAGCCACCCAGCCATCCCTAGAACATGATCTCTTAACAAATTTGGGGCAGCTCTTCTAATTAGGATGATGCCTCCATATATTTATTAGTAAAATAGTGATTTTTTAACTTTTTTAATGTATTTTAGATTCATAGTTTTAAAGCTAGAAAATATATTAGAGGTCTAACACTTTGCAGAGAAGGAAATTAACCTAAATAGGTTAAGCAATTTGCCTAAATTTCACATATTGGGAGCAGGACTGGGATTCAAACCTGGGTCCCCTGACTCAAAAGTCAGCATTGCTAGGTGAAGAGAGGAGCTTATACAAAAATGGAGTCTTGCACAGGAGGAGGAGGTTAATAACATGGAGGAGAAGGATGGGGATTTATCTTCCTAATATCACAATTTTTCCTGCTAGTAGGAACAGCTTTAGAAAAAGGAAGAATAAATAACCCCTAATGGAGTGTCACTTGAGAAAGTACTAGGCAGGTATTGCTCTCCTCACTTTACAAATAAGAAAACAGATTCTTCTTCCCAATCTTTCTCTAGCTACCTCTCTATCATGGCCTGAAATTCTACCATTTAATATTTATTACTTTGATACTTGAAGATTTTTTGGCCTTTAAGAGGCTTTTATTGAAATGGAAATGCCCCAAGGAAGGGTAGTTTTTAATATAACAAAATGCAACAATGACAAAATAATATATAATAAATAATAATAAATAATAAATAAAAATAATAAAATAGTTGGCAAATTTTGTCTGCAAAATGTTTTAAAAGCAACATTCTAACTCCTTAATTAGGATTAGTTAATAGCCACCTGAATACAGGGTAGGTAGGTAACTAGGAGCTACAGAATGAGGAAAAGATCCAAGGATGATTCCGGAAATGTAAGAGACATTGAAAAATATTGGGTCAAGGAAGCAAAAATTAATTCTTCCTACCTTACACTCTTTAACAGAGCCAGTACTGCCTTCAGAAGACTAAGATTCTGTGTCAGGACCATGAAGTATATTTTTAGAAAAGTGCTTAAATTCATCCATCCATTCATGCATCTATTTATTCATTCAAAAAATAAACCCTGATTACAGAAGTAGACAAACAGATTTACAGATGAACAGATAAAAGCTAGAATTTACATAGCCCTTTATACTTATTCTTTCATTTGTTCATCATAACAACCTTGCAAAGTAGTTCATATTACTATCTTCATTTCAAAGATGAGGAAACTGAGGATGAGAGAGGTCAATTGATCTGCCCAATGTCAAATAGCTATTAACTGTCTGAGACAGGAGTCAAACTCATGACTTTATAATTCCTAGTCCAGAATTCTTGCCACTGCAAAGGAAGGGACTAAAGAAGGATGGATGGATGAATAGATGGATGGATAAATGGATGGATGAAAAAAATAAAAAGGAAGGAAGGAAGGAAGGAAGGAAGGAAGGAAGGAAGGAAGGAAGGAAGGAAGGAAGGAAGGAAGGAAGGAAGGAAGGAAGGAAGGAAGGAAGGAAGGAAGGAAGGAAGGAAGGAAGGAAGGAAGGAAGGAAGGAAGGAAGGAAGAAAGGAAGGAAGGAAGGAAGGAAGAAGGAAGGAAGGAAGGTAGGAAGGAACAAAGGAACTCCAGTGAAATAAGGTAAAGTTGAATTATTTTTATCCCCATTTCCCATTCTAAAGGAGAAAATGGGAACAGCACAAGCATATGCAAAATGCTGAGCCTTGCTCATGTGGTCTGAAAGAAGAAATTCATGGATTTGGTTGGAATTCCTGATTGCCATCTGCTTTTCAGTTTCATTTTCTGAGCACAGGTAAAAAGTAGAGTTGCTGAGAATTGATACATCCTTTACAGGATCCTACTTTATGGATAACCTTGAATTTAAAAGTTCCCATTTTCCAGAGTTTCCAAGATATAGTGTCCCTGAGTCAAAGACTTTGAAAATGACTTGCAAGAGGGAGATTTCTTTAATAGTATATTTCTTGGAGAAGGAAGAGAATCCTTACCAGGGTATCATTTTGCAAAGTTAGGACTAAAGCCATTCCAAATGATGTGAGGCAAGAGGGATAAGGGAGGGTTAAAAACAGTAGAAAAATAGAAAAAAGAGGACCTTTTTTCCACTTTTGGATAAATCTAGACTTGAACTATACCTAAATTACACTCTGATGATTTCCCAATAATTTGTGGAGTGGAAACAAGAGTCAAAGAGATACTTTGAGGTCAGCCCCCTCAAAACGATCCCAGGGCTTTATTGTTCAGAGATGATAGTGAAGAAATTTTTATTACTTTTAACTTTTATATAAAATAAAATTATTAACTTCTAAAATTTTGTTCAACTAGATAGTTGTTTGTGAGTTTTAATTACTATTTAAATGAAAGACTAGTATAACATGTATGTGTGTGTATGTGTATATATATATATATATGTGTGTTTGAATATATATTCATTGATTCTGAAATAAGTAGTCCTAGTCCTCTACTTTAAAGTTATATTACAAATAGTTTGTAGTTGTGTGACAAAAATATTTAAATATATACAAATGCATAATCCTATGAAGGACCCTCTGGAACTACTTCCCCAACTCACAATAATTACAGTTGAAATCCCCAGAGGAACCATGTGATGGTAATATAAATTGTTTTGGTTTTTTTTTGTCCTCTTGAAAACTTATTTTGGTTGGTATTAGCCCCAGTCTCTGACTGAGGGTTATGCATACTATGGTAGGACATCAGAAACCTCGAGGTTGCCTGATGTACTAGAACAGGCTTGCTGCTTTTCCCCCATGACTTATGGCCTCCAAGACTGGCCTCAGACCTAGATTGAGGTCAAATCTGTCCAACCAGAGAGACTTAGAAGGAGTGACATCACCAGGGGTTTTAAGAAAGGGGTTAGAAGAAGCAATTCATTTCTTTGGGGATGGAGACTCTTCCTGATGTTGTTACTTGTAAAGATAGGATCAACTCTCTGCTTGTCTATTTTTAGCTAAACAAATTAAGAAATCAAAGCACCCCTACTTAACACTAAGTAAGAGAATTTATGAGTCACTTACTAGAGTAAGCTCACACCTCCAAAAGTCACTCCACTCCCCTTCGCCTTGGGCAGTGCTAGGCAAATAAAGACTACAATTGGTTCCTGTAAAGTGGGGGGAGCAACAGAAAGTTATCTAGAGAAAACTGCTTTAAAAAAGCCCAGCTCAAGGATTCAGTCATTCTCTTTGAATTGGTGAGCCAGACTGGAAAAGGAAATATTTTCCTTGGATCCTGCATAGGTTTTCAGTGGTGAGTTAAATGATTCCTCCCTTGGTTCTCCAATGACGAAGCCTTCTCTGCTCATTGGCACTTTGGTGGGACTCTCCTTTCAACATTAGTTCTGGTGAGATTCTTGGCAGCTTAGCCTTGTGTTTACTGAAGGTTCTTGGGGGATTCTTCAGCATTTTGTGGTTTTTCAGATTTCCACTGCCTAATTAGGACTTTGGATTCTGGTGAGAAATGCTTTCCGATTCCCATTTGTGGTCTGGAGACATTAGGATTAAACATAGGGTATTTGTAGCTAGGTAGTACTTTCTGTCTATCTACATTTTTCTACTTTTACTCTTCCTACCTCTTTGTAAATAAAGTTGCTAAAAGTCATTTTGACTTAAGATGTAATATTTTTAATTCAATGACCACAATATTACTTTAAAACTTTCATATTAGCATAAAAACTTAAATTTGAATTCTTACATACTTTTGGTGAATGGATACAAGCAAGGTAAATTCAGATTATCTAGGCATAGTCAGTAGGTAATTATGTGATGCTCTCTCTCTGTCTCTCCAACTTTTACTAAAAGTAATTATAAATGAATATATAATCTCCAAAGAATTCTAATAACAGACCACTGATTTCTTTCTTTCACTCTCCTCTCAGCCAATAGATTAGCAAAGACATTTATTAGAATGGTATAGTATAAAAGGGGGCAGAGCAATGATGATGGTTTAGTAGCAGCAAAAACTGGAACCACTGAAACAATACTCTCAAACTAATCATAAAATAGTGCCTCAAAACAAAAGGAGTCAGGAAACCAACAAGGAGATGGAGTGAGAGAGATCTCGTATGGAAAGCAACTAGAAAGATAAGCATAGAAAGTTTATTTTCATGGTATAAGGGAAAACCAAAAAAAGTAAAACTCCATATAGAAGAGTGCTAACTGACCCCCCACTTAGTGCACCAGGTTCTGAGCCTGAGTATAGGCCAACATTGGGATCCTTGGACCTGTGTAAGCCAACAGCAGAATAACCCCAATAACCCCTTAAAGTCCCAACCCCTGGCACAAGGACACAATGAAACCCTGAAGTCCCTAGTTCTTAGCCCTTTCAAGTTTGCTATGAAGCCCCTAATCCCAGGGCAAAAGAGCTCATAGATCTGGTATCTACAAGCCATAAGCAGAGGAAAAAAGATTATCAGCTTTCAGAATTCCCAGTCTACAGGGGGGAAAATGAGCAAACAGCAAAACCTAACCATAGAAAATGTCAATGGCAACAAAGAACAAGGCACAAATTTAATAGTG
Source organism: Monodelphis domestica (assembly GCF_027887165.1). Classification (NCBI taxonomy): domain Eukaryota; kingdom Metazoa; phylum Chordata; class Mammalia; order Didelphimorphia; family Didelphidae; genus Monodelphis; species Monodelphis domestica. Next base: position 363,512,449 of record NC_077227.1, on the reverse strand, counting down.
AACAGTGAGAACAAAGAAACTATATGCAAAACTTCAAAGAAAAATAGGAATTGATGTTAGGCACTGACATACTCAAAAAGGAAATAAAAAATCAAATAAAAGAGATAGAAGGGAATGGGGAAAAAGAAATTAAAGTAATGCAAAAAGAAAAAAAATAAAGCTTATGAAGCAAAATTTGTCACGTGGAAAAAGAGACTTAAAAATCCAATGAAGAAAAGAGTTTTTTGAAAAACAGAATTGACCTCCTCCTGGAAAAAGAGGTAAGACATTCAATGGAGAAAAATTACATGCAAAGTAGAATTTACAAATTAGGAAAGGAGGATCAAAAGGTCATGGAAGAAAATCATTTTTATAAAATTAGAATTTGGCAACTAGAACCTAATGATGTGATGAGATATGAAAACAATAAAACAAAATTAAAATTATTTTAAAAATAGAAGAAAATATGAACTATTTCCTTGAACAAAAAACTGCCTGGAAAACAGATCCAGGAGAAACAATCTAAGAATTATTAGACTATATGGAATTCATGATAAAAAAAAAGTTGACATCATATTATAAGAAATTGTCAAAGAAAAATGCCCTGATATTCTTGAACAAGTGGGTAAAATAGAAATTGGAAGAATCCACAGATCTCTTCATGCAATAAATCCCCAAATGAAAACTCCCAGGAATATTATAGCCATGTTTAAGAACTCCCAGGCCAAGGAGAAAAAACTGTAAGCAAGTAGAAAGAAACAATTCAAATATCTTGGAACCTCACTCATGCTACAAAGGATGTGGTTGCTTCTACAATGAATGATGAAAAGTCTTGGAATATGATATTCTAGAAGGCTAGGACACTAGGTTTACAAATAAGAATCCTATATCCATCAAAACAGACTAGATTCTTTCAGGGGGAATTATGGTAATTTAATAAAATAAAAGATTTCCAAGCATTTCTATAAAGAAGACAAGACATAAACAGAAGATTTATGTTCAAAAAGAAAATTAAAAAGAAGCATAAAAAGGTAAATAAGAGAAAAAAATTAAAGAACTTGGTGAGGCCAAATTGTTTATGGAAAGATGGAATTTTTGACTCTTAAATTTTTTATCTTAATCATAGTAGTTAGAAGAAATATACATAGAGAGTGTGATAGTCAGCTATTTAGAATGCTTTGGAAAAAAATCAAGGAGTGAAAAATAAGATTACACTGAGAGGAACTGGAAGAGAGATAAAATAGGGGTAAATCAAATTAAGTAAAGAGGTGTGTGGAGGAGAAAGTATTACAATGGAGAGGAGAATGAGGGTGATGATGGGCAATACATAAACTTTAATTTCATCAGAATTGACTCAGAGAGGAAATAACAGCCAAACTCATTGGGGTATGAAATCCTATCTTACCCTATAGAGAAATAGAAGGAGAATAAGAGAGGTAGTGGTGGGCAGGGGAATAATTTAAGAGAGGGGTAAGTTTGAGGAAATGGTTAAAAGCAAAGCAATTATGTTGAGGGACAGAGTAAATGGAGGAAGTACAGTATTAAAAGGGGAAAACAAAATGAAAGGGAGTACACGAAATGAAAGGGGTAATCATAATTGTGAATATAAATGGAAAGAACTCACCCATAAAATGGAAGCAGATAGCAGAGTGGATTAAAAATCAGAATCCTACCACATGTTATTTACAAAAAAACACCTCTGAGACAGGTAGACACACACAGAATAAATTTAATGAAATGGACTAGAATCTACTGGACTTCAATTGAAAATTAAAAAACAGGAGTAGCAATCATGATCTCAGACAAAGCTAAAGCAAAAATATACCTGATTAAAAGAGAACAGGTAATTACATCTTGATAAAAGGCAGTATAGACAGTGAAGTAATAGAAATACTTAACATATATGCACTAAATGGTATAGGAGAATTTCTAAAGGAGAAACTAAAGAAGTTAAAGGAAGATAATAAACAGTAAAACTATACAAGTGGGACCTCAATCTTCCCCTATGAGATTTAGATAAATCTAATAAAAAAATGAGAAAGAAGTAAAAGAAGTGAATGAAAATTTAGAAATGTTGGATTTAATAGATATCTGGAGAAATTTTAATATAGATAAAAAGAAATATACCATCTTCTTAGCAGCACATGGTTCCTATACAAAAATTGATTATGTGCTATGGCATAAAAACTTCACAACCAAATGCAGAAAAGCAGAAATAATAAATATAACTTTTTCAGATCATAATGTAATAAAATTTAAAATCAATATGACTTCATGGAAAGGTTAATTAAAAAATAATTTCAAACTAAATAACCAAATTCTTCAAAATGAGTGAGTCAAAGAACAAACCATAGAAGCAAACAGTAATTTCATCAAAGAGAATGATGAGGAGAAAGCAACATATCAAAATTTATGGGATACAGCCAAAGCAGTAATTAGGGGGAAATGTATGCACCCGAATGCTTCATTAAAATAGATAAAAAGCAGATCAATAAATTGGGTATGAAACTAAAAAATAAAAAATGAAAACATTTAAAATCCCCAAAGACCAAACTGGAAATGTTAAAAATTAAAGGACAAGTAATAAAATTCAAAGAGAACTATTGAACTAATAAATAAGATGATAAGCAGAGGAGTTTGTCCTATGGAAAAAAAATAAAATGGAACATTGGTTCTTTGATTTTAAAAAAGGAAAAAAGAGGGTGTAGCTGGGTAGTTCAGTAAATTGAGAACCAGGCCTAGAAATGGGAGGTTCTAGGTTCAAATCTGGCCTCAGACACTTCCAAGCTGTGTGACCTGTGGCAAGGAAACTAGACTAACAGTTTGTGTGGGGAAATGGCCAACTGGGAGTGGCAGTTGGATCTTGTGACTAGCACTTCCTTCCTGCCGGGTGGGACTTGGTTCCGAGTATTGGAGGAGGAAGGAGCTTGTTCAGCCCAGTCTGGAGTGGCATGCTCTTCTTGGTTCAGCCTGAAGACACAGGCTTCTGAAGGTTAGAATTGTTCTTGTTTGCTTTCTGTGTACTGCTAAGATTCTGAATTAGAACAACGAGAGTAGACGGGAGTGGGACAAACTCTCCGCCAGCCTCTGGGGCCTGACCTCAGGTCTGAAGCTGAGAAAAAACTCCAATACCAACTAGTTATTAAACTTTATATTATTAAATTCGCAGTCAGATAAGTGGACTATCTTTTCTGATCATAGAGGGAGCTGAACTTCAGCTCAATCATTCCAGGACAAAGAGTCCTTATCGGACCCCTACGGCTTCCTCTCAGCAGGTGGCATCTCCCCTTGCCTCACCAAGCTACATACCCTCTCTTCCCTCAACCTCCTCCATACCCTCATACAAACCTCCCATTATCCCCTGTTTTCCAATCTTCCTATTTCCTTTCCCAATAAATATTACAGACCCTAGGCAACTCACTTAACCCCCATTGCCTAGCCCTTACCACTCTTCTGCTGATTCCAAGATGGAAGATAAGGGTTTAATTTTTAAAAATACAATAAAAAAGAAATTGAATAAGCCATCAATGATCCCCCCACAAAAAAAAAAAAAACAAAAACCTAGGGCCAGATGAATTCACAAGTGAATTCTATCAGACATTTAAGGAACAATGAATCCCAATAATATATAAACTATTTGACAAAATAAGCAAAGAAGCAATGTGTCTTACAAAATTCTTTTTATGACACAAATATGGTACTGATACTTAAGCCACGAAGATCAAAAACTAAGAAAATTACAAACAAATTTCCTTAATGAATATTGATGCAAAAATCTTAAAGTACTAGCAAAGAGACTACAGTAATATATCATAAGGATTATTCACTATGACCATGGGAGATTTACACCAGGCATGCAAGCCTGGTTTAATATTAGGAAAATATCAACTATATCAATAACCAAACTCACAGAAATCACATAATTATCTCAATAGAGGCAAAAAAGGTCTTCATCAAAATACAACATCCATTCCTATTTAGAACACTTAGAAAACATAGGGGGGAAATCCTCAAAATAATTAGTATATATATCTCAAAGCATCAGCAAATGTCATGTCAAAGGGGATAAGTTAGCAGCCTTCCCAGTAAAATCAGGAATGAAACAAGAATGCCCATTATCACCACCATTATTTAATATTGTACTAGAAATGTTAGTTTTTGCAATAAAAGAAAAAAAAGAAATTGAAGGAGTTAAGGTAGGCAATGAGGAAACTAAATCATCACTGTGGGTAATGTGAAGTTATACTTAGAGAATCCTAGAGAATCAACTAAAAAACTATTTGAAATACTAATTTAGTAAATTTGAAGGACACAAAATTAACCCACACAAATTATTATCATTTCTATGTATTTCTAACAAAACTCAGCAGCAAGAGTTAGAAAGAGAACTTTCATTTAAAATCTCTCTAGATGATACAAAATACTTGGGAATCTATTTGCCAAGATGAACACAGGATTATACAAACACAATTACAAAACACTTTTCACACAAATAAAGTTAGATCTAAACAACTGGAAAAACATTAATTGCTTATGGATAGGCTGAGCTAATATAATAAATATGACAATCCTTCCTAAATTAATTTTCTTATTCAGTGGCATGCCAATCAGACTACCAAAAACATTTTTGGAAGTAGAAAAAATAATAACAAAATTCATCTGGAAGGAAAAATATCAAGAATATCAAGGGAGCTAGCAAAAAAAAAATGTGATGGATGGATGTTATCCTATCAATACCTGATCTTAAACTATACTATAAATCAGTGATTATCAAACAGTCTTGTGCTGGTTAAGAGATAGAAGGGTGGGTCAATGGAATAGAATAGGGATAACTGACCTCAATAATCTAGTATTTGATAAACCCAAAGATCCCAATTTGGAGGATAAAATCTATTTGACAAAAGCTGCTGGGAAATTTGGAAAACAGTATGGCAAAACTTAGGTTTAGATCAGTATCTCACACCCAAACAATGATAAGGTTAAAATGGGTAAATTATTTCAACATAATGAGTTCTATTATAAGTAAATTAGGGGAATGTACAATAATTTCCCTGCCAGATCTATGGAGAAGAGAAGAATTAATGACCAAACAAGAGATAGAGAACATTACAAGATATAAAATGAATAATTTTCATTATATTAAATTAAAAGTTTTTGTACTAACAAAACCAATGCAACCAAGATTAAAAAGAAAACGACAAAATGGTGGGGAAATTTTACAACAGATTTCTCTGATAAAGGTCTAATTTCTCAAATATATAAAGAACTAAGTCAAATTTAAAAGAATCCAAGTCATTCCTTAATTGTCAAGTGGTCAAATGATATAAATAAGGGGACAGCTAGGTGGCTTCAAAGATTGAGAGCCAGGCCCAGAGACAAGAGGTCCTGGGTTTGAATCTGACCTCAGATACTTCTTGGCTGTGTAACCCTAGGCAAGTCACTTAATCCCCATTGACAAGCCCTCACCACTCTTTTGCCTTAGAACCAACACACAGTATTGATTCTAAGATGGAAGGTAAGGATTTAAAAGAAAAGTATATGAATAGACTGTTTTTAGATGAAGAAATCAAAATTCTTAATATTATAGGAAAATGTTCTAAATCCCTTTTGATTAGAGAAATGCAAATTAAAACAACTCTGGTACCACCTCATACCTATGAGATTGTCAGTATAGGAAAGTGATAAATGTTGGAGGAGATGTAGCAAAATTGGGGCTCTAATGCACTGATGGAGTTGTAAATTGATCAATCCCTTCTGGAGGGCAATTTGGAATTATGCCCATAGGGCTATAAAATAATGCATATCCTTTGATCAGATAATACCACTACTAGGTCTGTATCACAAAGAGAAAAAAATGGGGTAAGGTGATACTTATACAAAATATTTATAGCAGCTCTTTTTGTGGTGGCAAAGAATTGGAAACTAAAAGGATGTCCCTCAACTGGAGAATGGCTGAACAAATTGTGGTATGCAATGATGATGGAACACTATTGTGCTATAAGGAATGATGAACAGAATGATTTCAGAAAAGGCAGGAAAGATGTCTATGAATTTATGTAGAGTGAAATAAGCAGAATCAGGAAAATATTATACACAGTAACAGGTGTATTGTGAAATGACCAGTTATGATAGACTTAGCTACTATCAGCAATACAGTGATCTAGGACAATTTTTAGGGACTTATGAAAAAGAATGCTATCCATCTCTAGAAATGTTGGAATAGGAAAGCATATGAAGGAATATAATTTTTTCACTTGTCTATGAGTATAACTTTTAGGTTTTGATTTTATAAGATTATCATTCACTTATAAAGATGAACAATATGGAAATGTGTTTTGCAATGAATTACTTTCCAGCTCTGAGAGGAGGGATAGAAAGAGGGAGAGAGACAACTGGGATCATATATCTTCAGAAAATTTATGGAGAAATGTGTTACTACATGTAACTTGTAAAAATACCTTAAAACCTGAAATGTACTTTTCTACAAGTGAGCAATGTTGAGAAAAATGGGTTTAAGGATATATAGTAGCAACTTACATATGGCAAATGTATAACTCATAGATCCTGCTACTTCATAGTCTAGAAATTTATTTTTTAAGTCCATAACTTACATTGTTCTTTGGTCTAAGGAGTCATTTTATTTCTTTGTGTGACCATCTTTCTGCATCTATTTGTCCTTGGTGTCCTTGCTCCCAATTGGATAGACTTTTTCCTACTGGTTCAAACTATCTGATTCCAGCTAAGATACATTGTTATTGGGGCAGTCTTGCTTATTATATATGGTCAATGGTAAGAAAGATGAAGGGAGGAAGACACAGATTCCTCCCTTCAAGAACTATTTCTTCAAAAAGATCAACTCAGTCATCCTCAGTTGTTAAATTAGTCATCCTTCACCTCTAAACTAAACTACTCCTTGACTTTTAAACATGAGCTGTAGCATGTTCCTGATTTTTTCCAGCCAAATAGAATGTTTCCTAAATGATAACATCCTCTTTCATCTAATGAGCAAAGTCTTACCATGTAATGATAGAGTCACATATCATGGTGGGATTGTAAAAAAAAAATGTTTACATTCTTTATTAGTGGATTCAATAGGTGATGCAGTGGCTAGAGTTCTACGATTGGAGTCAGGAAGACCTGAGTTCTAATCCAGATATAAGGCAAGTCACTTAACAAATTTCCCTCAGTTTCTTCATTTATAAAATGGAGCTAATAATGGCACCTACCACCCAAGATTGTTGTGAGAATCAAATGAGATGTTTATTTTTGACATAATTTCTAGCACATCATAGGTATTATACAAAAATTTTATATTATTATTTGAATTATTTATTTATTTTTATTTATTTACTATTGTTATTAATTTTTTTATTTCTTTATTTCTCCCTCTCTATTTCCCTTCACCCACATTAAAGAAGGCATCATTTGACAAAAAATATATATGTACATATAAAACTGTCTTACCTGCTTCTATTTTTTCAGTTATTTCTCTTCATTATTAGTATTGATTCAATTGAGATGCCCAAGCCTTCTGTGAATACATTAATTGAAGCAGAGATGGGACCACTATCCCTTTACATATTAAAGGAATCTGGGGCTATACAAAATTGTATTAGACATGGTCTCTACCAATTAGGAGCTTCTTATCTAAAAGAGATACAGATAAATATAACAAAATTTAGAAGGTGGCAAATTCATCATTTGAGTACAAAGTGCTTGCTATGAAATCAAACAAAGAATTAATTACTTTTAGCCAGAGAGAAATGAGTTCTTGGACTGGTAAAGATAAAATTCCATATTATTACCAAACCAAACCATCCGTTTCTCAGTTTTGATTGCTATTCATCTTGCCTAAGAGCTTGGTGGATTAAGCATCCTTGTAGCACTGTCAAAAAGAATTGGATGGCTGACAAATAAACACTGAGCAAAAACTTTAAGTAATAACCCTATCATTTCAGTTTGTTTCACATCTTCAATACCCACTTTTCTAACTTGTAAAAAAACATGCACTGCCATCACCTTTTAAGATTGTGGAAAGCATTATGAAGGTTTCTTTCCATCTGGGCTTCATCTTATTTTGATGTTTTAAGAGATCTATTTTTTTTTCTGTATGGATATTCTGTCCTCCAGGGCAGATGGGCATCCATGTGTATATATGCATGTAGACATTTAGGTATATGTATCTACATATGTATATATTCTATTGTATATATATATATATATATATATATATATATATATTTGTAGACACACATATACATGCATACATGTATAGAATAATTTCCATCTAGACATCAGAATCTATGCAATATGTACATTTGCCTGTCACAAACACATTAAAAATCACATAAGACTATGATAAATGCCATTTAGGTGGTAATTTAGTTCAATGATGCATTGACTATTGACTTCATGTGAGATGTAAAACATGGGAAAATTTTACGTACATTCATCAGTGTCCTGGTCAGAATCCAAACAAGACTTGCTTTTATAGGAAGATTCTCCAAATGTTCCTTTAACTACCAGAAGACATAGCCAGCCACTAACATGATCCTGAAGTAGCAAAAGGGAATGTGCCACATTTGCCTCGGCATTTATGTGTTCCCTACTGCCAACAGGAAGTGCTGAGGAAGTGCCAAGCTATCTATGACTCTCAAAGAATGGTTGACCTTCTTTCTTCCCAGTTCTGACTCTTTGTGATTGTGATATCTTTTCAGAAGTAGTATGGAGGTACAAAGAAGTAGGAAACCCAAAGGAGGGGAAAGATGTCAAATATGAAAGTGGAACTTTCAGATATTTGCTATCAATAGAGCACTTCTCAGTTCTCAAAGCACTTTCCTCAAAAATCAGTCTCTATCTTTTCCCCAGCAGATTCCCTCTTCTAAGAATCTGCTTTATTTTGCTAAGTCCTGACAATAAGATCATACAAAAACAGATTTAGAGTTAGAAGGGAATTTAGAGGTCATCAAGTTCAATGCCCTAATTCAACAGATGAAGAAACTCAGGCCCAGAGAGATTAAGTAACTGGCCTAAGGTCACACAGCTAATAAGTGTACAATATTGGATTTAAAGTCTGTTCTTCCTGACCCTAACACATAAATTTGGTTTCAAGTCACTGTACTCATAGGAATAGACTGAATATACTAAAATATTCTTTGCATAGACCTACCAATAGAAGGAAAACAAGTCATAATAAAATATCCACCACCTTGCTGAATGCCTATCACTGCTTAAAAGATACAGGCCATTCCTAGAAGGAAGTGAAGCTTTCCAAACCCAGGAGTTCTGGTTATGAGAAGAATCCAGTTTGTATAGTCTCAGCCTTGGTCTCTTCCTTTGAGCAGATAATGGAAGACATACACCATGGTTTCCAAATGATGCTCATCTCTCCCATCTACAAAGGCTAATCCTCACATCTGGGTCTTGATTGACTTCTGACTGTTTTTTTAAAATATCTGGCTCATTCCTTGACTCACTCCATGACCATAAGTTTAGGATTTTTTTTCTAGGAATAGAAATTCCTTCTCTATCTCTCTTCTCTGAACTTGAGACCTCGATTTAAAGCTTCCATTGACTAAGAGGCATATTACATCCCCTAATCCCAATCTTTCTCTCTCTTTTGGATTTTTAGCTTAATGTTAAACTCCCCTAAAGTATTTCTATTCACAGATGACATTCTGTCCTCTGGGCCTTAGTTTTCTATTATGCAGTAGAAACTAGAGGTAGCCTGGGATCCTGAGAAGCTTTTAATAACTAGAATAAATCTCTAAGTCCCTTTATCAAAAGCTCCCTCTGTTGGGTTTAGCACACCAGTTACTTCAAATGATTCTTTAAACAAGGAAACCCAAAGGAGGGGAAAGATGGCAAATATGAAAGTGGAACTTTCAGATATTTGCTATCAATAGAGCACTTCTCAGTTCTCAAAGCACTTTCCTCAAAAAAAAAAAAAAACAACTGCATGAGGCAGGAAGCACAAATATGATGATTCACATTTTAAAGTTGGGCAAACTGAAGCCCCAACTTACTAGAAGACTTAATCAAATTCACATAAGTAGAACTGCAACGAGAACCCAGAAGTTTTGACTTCAAGTTTTCTATTCTTTCCATTATTCTACATTTCCTTTCTTAACCATATCTGAGAACCTGATGATCAGAAGGAGAGATTTCCTTCAGTCATTTATTAAATTAAAAATTTAAATTTAAAGATTAAATTTTAATTCTTTTTGCTTGGGTTTCCCTCTGATTAGAGTCTTAGAACTTAATTTCAAATTCAAATACTTATGAATGAGATGGTCATGTTTCCTCTAATAATAAGATTAATGGCCAATGATAACCTACTTTGCCTTTTTTTTTATTTTGGCAGGTACCATCTAAGTTAGAAATTAACATCAATACCATCATCATTATAAAACTACTTCTTTTTAAGAATTGCATTGAGGTAGATTAGTTTCATCCCATCCACCATTCAGCAGAAATCATTCATTCAACCATTCAAAATGTGACATGAGACTCAATGGTCTCCTCTTCTCTTGTTCTGCTTGTATACAGAGAAATGAGAAATGGAAATGGAGAACTATCAGGGGAAGGATAGCAGTTATATATTCACCCAGAGTTTCAGTGCAGCAAGAGTAGAACAAGGACTGATGATCTGAATGGAATTTTCTATTTCTCAAATGATAATAGGCATTGTGAGAGAGGCTTCTTGTGGAAATGACATTACTTTAGTCAGAACATAGGACTTTCCTTCTTCCATCCCCAGACATCTTTCTGCTTTGTGAACAAAATATAAACATTTTGCCTTCTTTTGAAGAGTTCACAAATCAATGTAAAAGCTAAATATTTTCAAATTAAAAGAAAAGATCCATGGTACTGCTTGTCCACATTATGCTGGCACCCCTAGGCTATAGCAAGAAGAGAGTGCTTTATTTGATTTTAACAAATCAATTGATAAAGGGTCTATCCCCTGTTTGAAAAGATGGAATTTATATGAGCTTAAAAATAGCTAGGTGGTACCATGAATAGTAAACTGAATATAGAGACAAGAAAATCTGAGTTGACACCTGATCTCAGGTGTCAGCTAAGTGACCTTGAGCAGTCATTTTACCTCTGCCTCTGGTTCCTCATCTTTAAAATGAAGATAATAATACCTATCTCAAAAAGTTATTCTAAGGACAAAAATGAGATAATATTTTTAAAAAAAAGCTTTGACAATTTGAAAGACTAGTTAGATAGACTTCAAAATGATGGAATGGGGAGACTGAAAGAGTAGTCATTAATGATGTAATATAGATTTAGAAGCGAAGTTCTTTAAGGATCTGAATTTGACTTGGTACCATTTAACTCATTAATAAATAAATTATATAAAGGTATATGTGGACTGCTCATTAAATTTGATGACACAAAAGGAGAAGGTGCAATTAATATGCTAGACATAGACTTCCCCCCCAAAATATGAAAAGCTAGAGCATCAGGGACTGACTCTATAAAGGGAAGACATAATACAAATAATATTTCATATAGTTCTTTCAGGTTTATCAAGTATTTTACATATGTTTGCATATATGTTTCATATGATTTGCACAACAATCCCATTGATAAAGTAACTGAGACTAAAAGAAGTTAGGTGATTTATAGGGTCATACAGCAAGTAAGTATATGAGGAATGATCTGAACAGATTTTTCTGACTCCAAGGTCACTGCTATATCTGCTGGATGACCTCACTGCCTAGGAAATCACTGTAAAATATTATAACTTGGGTTCAGAACATCAGTCTTAAAGATGATGGTAGAGAGTCATAGCTAGATAGTAGCCCATTTGGAAATTCTAGGAGAGGTTCAGTCCACCACATATCCAACAAATCAATAGTGTTATATGGTGACCAAAAAATCTTGTGTGATTGGCTGTATCAAGAAACGTAGAGTCCAAAACATGGGAAGCAGTCAGGATGATGAGTAAGATATGGCATTTTTAACTAGCACACTTCATCTTCAACAATCTAGGAAATGTTCCAAATGCCAAGAAAAAAGTCACAATGAGCCATTTTTTCAGTCCACAGCAGCTTTGGAAGATAGAAAGTTCAACAGACACTGGGGTGGGGACTGCCAGGAGCACAGTAGAGCATTGGCAGATACAAGAGCATTCCAGTGTCTGGGAACAGTAAGGAGACTGAAACTGAACACTGGAACAGAAAGGGATGCTGAGAAACCCCATAACCAGTGCTGGGAGCAGGAATGGATGCCATATAGTAGCTCTATTTTTTATCACCCAGTTGAAACTTACAATTCTAATGTGGAGAGGAATAATCAGAAGTAAGTGAAACTCTAGATGTGTAAGTCACAAGGAACATGTTCCCAAAACTTAGCTATATGGCTCTAAGCCCAAGAACAGAGTGAGGTCTTAGTTTTAACTTTCAGACTCACATATAAACTTGCAAGGAGTTACTGGGGCCACAGAACAAAACCAAAGGCAAACCAAACAGTTCACTCTCTCAACCTGCAGAAGCTTTTAGCAAACTAACAGTGGCAGAATCCTGCAAGTCTACTAAAACTCAATCACACACAAACCACGGACCTAAAACTAGCTCAGGAAATTGTAGAGTTCAGTCCAAGAGGGCAGTAAACAGACCTCTCTCTGAATCATCCAAGCTTGAAAGCATTGAAATCTTAAAAGTCCTCAGAGTTTTTGAAAACAGGAGAATAAAGAAGGAGGCTCAAGCCAGATATTTCCCTCAGAAGAGAACAAGAGCTAGCATTTACATAAAGCCTAAAATCAAGCAATAGGCTGGGAAAATTAGTAAATAAACAACAACAAAATAACCTGACCATAAAGAAATTCTATGCAACAGTAAATTAAACACACACACACACACACACACACACACACACACACACACACACACACACACAAATATCTGAACATATTTGCAAGCAATGCCTCAGAGAAAACTGCTGATTGGATACAAGTCCAATAAGAATTCTTAGAACAGTTAAAGAATAAGAAATAATAGGAAAAATGTAAAAATAAATGAGAGCTATGCTAGAAAGTTATGAAAGACAATTAACAGATAACTAAAAGAGGTATAAAACACCACTGAAGAAAAGTTACCTCCTAAAAATTAGAATTGGCCAAATGGAACCTAGTGACTTCATAAGATAATGAGAAGCAATAGAAAAAAATAGAAGAAAATGTAATATTTCTCAAAGAAAAAACTGATTTAGAAAACAGGCTGAAATAATTTAAGAATCATTGAAAGCCAAGGACAAAGAAAAAGCCTAAGCATCATATTTTTAAAAATTATAAAGGAAAACTGCACAGATATTTTAGAACCAGAGAGCATAATAAAAATAATCCTCTCTATCACATAAAAAATCATAATATGAAAACTACCAGGAAAAGTATAGGCAAAATCCAGAACTCAAAGTATAAAGATTAAATACTGAAAGCAGATAGAAAGAATTAATTAAAATACTGTAGAATCACAAGTCATGGTCACACGGGAGATGGCAACCACCATTATGAAGAAATGGGAGGATCATAAAATGATATTCAAGAAGTCAAAGGACCTAGAATTACAACCAAGAATAATTGGCAGCAAACTGAGTTAAATACTACAGGCATAAAAAAGGAATAAACATAAGCCCTGAGAAAACAGAACTTTCACTCTTTATTGATAAGATGGCTTACTTAGAGAAGAATCAAATAGAAAAACTCAAAGTAAATGGCAAACCCTTTCTGTATATTTGCCAGAATAGGGTCAAATAGGGTTGTGAAGAGTCAGACATGACTAAAAAGTGACTGAACAATAACATATTTGTAATAAATTTTGTTTTTCTTGATTTCTCATTAAGTAGGGGAAGTAGTAAAGAGAGGGAAATGATTTGAAACTACAAAGAATTTAAAGGATGTTTTGCATTAAAAATAATAATAAACTTAAAACATTTCTTAAAAGAAAGACAGTGTCCATGTCTAACAAGTCGATAACTTTTCCATTGTATTAACAGTCAAATACCATCTGAAGTACTGTGTTCAGATCTAGGGGCCCCCTTGTAAGAAGAAGATTGGGGAGAAGTGAAATAAGTATTCAGAGGGTAGAAATCCTGTAAGTATTGAAGGGTCTCAGACTTATTATATATGAAGACTTGGGTTTGGAAAAATCAGAGGAACATGATAACTGTTGTCAAGTATTTGACAGACAAACCTGCGAAAGAGATATTAGAACTATCCTAATAGATAGGTTTAGTCTAGTCTTATGAGAGGAGAGAAGGAAGATCCTACTTATTAGAACAATACAAAAGTGGGATATGTCTTTGGAGTGGTGAGTTCCCCGTCACTTGAAGCCTTCTGGGGAGGTTGGTTAGATGCTTATCAAACATGTCACAGGGCAAATTTTGTCAGGTACAATTTTTGATTAAACAGTTTCTGATGTGACTTCCAACTGAGTTTCTATGCTTCTGGCCATTGCCTGGAAAGGCTTTATTCATTCAAGCCTAAAGATGTTAGATTTTCTAAATACTACTCCTTATGATCCCAGTCACTTAAAACATGTGTGTTATTTGTGTAAAATGCTTTACAATCTAGAGATGAAAAATATTCTATTAATTGTAACATATGAGGCAAAAAGGTAGCATGGTAACATGTAATACGCATTTGATTTGAAACCAGAGGACTTGGGTTTGAATCCTGGAAACTAACCATTTACTCCTTGTGTGACCTCGAGCAAATTACTGAATCAAGGTTTCCTCATCTGTGAAATGAGGGGATTGTCCTATCTGTAACAACACTCAAAGGTTCCCTCCAGCTCTCCATCTTCAATCACATTGTTGTGAATCACTTTAGAGAACTGATATGAAAAGTACCAATTATAAAATCAAATCACACTGTATTCCAGAGTTCTAACTCTGGATTAAAATGGGCTTTGGACCAGCGGGTTCTCAAGTAAAATCCCACTTATGTATGCATAAGACCCTGCCCTCTGCTGCTTTCTAAATAATCCTTCGCACTGGCAAAAGGTTAATTACCAGCAGTTCTAATGGTTTGTTGTTATTGATTTAAGTGCTTAGTTTGTTGCAAGCAAAATGTGTAGATTGCCTGCTAAGGAAAATTCCATTAACTCTTTAAAGAGAGTGCTACAATAAGATTTTCCCAATGGGAAAAACAATGTAAGAAAACAAAAAGGGGGAAATGCACTATAAATGTGAAATATCCCCAAAACTTCAAATCAGTGTTAGTCACCCTAGGTGAGAAAGCATAAGTAATATACATGATAAAAATATTAATACCTCGTACTTCTATGTCCAAAGAAACCATATTGTCAGCTAATCAGAATATTGACCTGATTAAGGAGGTAGAATTTTCTGACCTAGATGTCACATTAGAAGTCTTCTGAATCAATCTCCCCTCAATGACATACTCAACTAATGAATCCTGAATGCCATAAAATCAACTCAATATTCAAATCCATATTTTAAAAACAGAGAAAATAATATTCTAAGAAAACAAACTCATATTTTAACAAATTTCATGTGATTCAGTTTCATCTTCTTTCCTTTTTTTTCTTTCTACCAAATGAGTATAATTTTATTCCTCTAATTTGAAAGATATCCATCTGGTTTTTAGAAAACTTGAAATATATTGATCAATGTAATTTGGGCCTTTATTATCTGCTAGTTTCTTAATTTTATAGACTAAAAATTCTCCACCATCAGCACTGTCTCTTACAGCAATTACAAAGCAGTCTTTCTAAAAACACTATGAGTTAGGTAGTAATAATGATAAGTGCTCACATTTTCAAAGCACTTTGTTCCTAAGACCTCTGTGAGGTCGGTAGATCATGTATTATTATTTCCATTTTGTAAAAGTAGAAACTGAGATCCAGGAGTTAAATGACTTGTCTACATTCACAGAGGTTGTAAAATTGGGAGGTAATATTGAAACCCAGGTCCTTTGACTATAAATCTTTTTTTTTAAGTTTATTTCTTTAATTAATTAATTTAGAATATGTTTCTATAGTTACATGATTCATGTTCTTTCCCTCCCCTCCTCCCACTCCCCTCCCATAGCCAACAAGCAATTCCACTGGGTTTATTTAACATGTGCCATTGATCAAGACCTATTTCCATATTATTAGTATTTGCACTTGTGTTATCGTTTAGTTTGACTATAAATCTTAAAAGAATTTCTTTTCTGTTTTTAAACATGATATTTTTTATTTGTTCAGTTAGGAAAGAGAGGAAGGGATTCTATAACTGTAACAATAATATCAACCATTTATGTAGCATTTGTCATATTTATTTCATTTTAGCCTGAAATAATATAATATGGTTATATCACAGTTATTATTACTGCTACATCAGATAAAGAGAATAACAAAGAATTTCAAGAACCAATGGGCAAATATATATCTTCTACTTGCCTACTAAATGTTACTGTCTTTATATCCTTCTGGGAGAAAAAAATACACTTTTCTAGACTCTCAAGTAAGATTCTCCTGCTTCCTCTTCAATCCATTTTCTATATTAACTACTTATTAAGGATTCTGTGTAGGAATTTAGCTCTCTATCTCATTTGGATAAACAGCCACATGAGGTTCCTTCCAAATCTGAGATTCTGTTATTGTATAAAATGCCTCATAGGTCTCATTCTAGTGATGTTTCACACGAATAGATTCAGTAGGGTCGAGGGATTATAGAATTTATTGCTTAAATAGACTTTGTGATTCAACATGTCCAACACTTTCTTTTCACAAAAGGAAAAACTAAGCCAAGGTTGCTGAGGTCTTTTAGACAGGCAGGTATCACTGTGGCAGAACCAGGAGCAGATCTGCTTATTGATGTAGGGTTCAGTGTTCTTGTAAAACATTCAATCTTCCTTGGGCATGTCTAGCATCAAGGTACCACAACTGCCCCCACAGTGGCTGGGAATATTGCTGTACTCCCAGCCAAGTGCTGTGGACCTGGTCAATGCCGGGGAATCCTAATTTCTAATTGGAAGAATTAGGCTCCTCATATTCCCATGCTTTCCAATTCATTAAATCCCTTCCCAGGGAAAAACTTCTAAATTCTTAATTATGGCTCATGTGTGAGGCCCTCAAAGCAAAGAGGTTCTTAATATATACAAGCATGAATTAGGTATGGGAGAAATATTTTATTTCTAAACAAAAGGAAATGCTAAAAATGGAAGATTCATAATGCACATTCACAAATTTAATGATTGACATGATTCAGTAGCTCTGCTTATAACTGGCTACAATTGGCTTGGAAGGTAATAATTAAACTTTACTTGGTCATAAACAGTTTGCAGGATTACTAATTAGTCATGTGACATTTCCCCTTGACTTGGCATTCACTATACAATAAAATCCCAAATTTACGTCAATCTTCATTCCTGTACCTGTCTTTCACAGCCCTCCTAACTGATTGTTCCTCCCATTAGTCCCAGAACCTCTGAACCTTTGAACTCACCAGGTTGCCACCACCATTTCTAAGACATGTGCACCATGGGATATCATTTGCCTAAGATCAGGAAAGAATCAAAAGAAAAGAGGCAGTCCAAGCTCAAGCTCAGGTTTGCCTAGCCAGGACATGGAGGCTGGCTAAGAGAGAGGAGCAATTGACTCCTTCTTCCAACTGAATGCTCAATATGTCAAGGGAAACAATCTGCAAAGAAAGAGAGAGCAATTTCCCTTTGTGCATCTGATAAGTCACCAATCCTTCCAACTCAGCAGCTAAAGTAGGAGACTTTTTCATGATCAATCATCACAAGGCGTTCATTAAATAGACTTTTACATAATTACAAAGAAGGGAGAGATCCCCATCCTCTCAAGCTTCCCTACAGTCTTTTGGATTCAAGAATGATGACTTAGTGTGCTCTCTGGAAATAAGGGGAAAGAGCCCCTACTACATACATGCAATCCTACCATCATGCTTTCATAATTAAAAAAAAAAAGTAAGTCGTTACCTATTATCTCTCTGACAAATTCCATATTCTTTAGCTTAGTACATGAGATCTTGAATAATCTGGTTTAACCTACCTTTTCTACAATATTTCATATTACTCCAAATTATGCATTGCATATTCTAGCCACACTGGAATTCTAGCTCTTCTCTAAACTTGGATTTTTGTCTCCCACCTCTGGTCATCTCCTCTACTGTGAAACCTTACCTGACAAACACTCTTAAATTGAAAGCATTCCCCCCCTCAAATTTACCTAGAGCATATTTGTTTGAATTCTTTCTTTCTCCAATTTTCCCCTGTCTTCTAATATATTTTTGTTTGTCATACTTTCCCACATTCAGACAACTAGCAATTTATAAGTTCCTTAATTTCCTGTCAATTCAATCCTGAGGGATTGACATTTTCTGTCTGAATCTCCAGTGTCTCTCATGGGGTCTTGGGAGTTCAGCCTTGTATAGTGGAAAAAACTGGATTTGAAGTGCTAGGACTTCAGTTTGAATCCTGTCTCTATGACTTACTACCTGAATGACCCTGTACAACTCATTTCATGTCTTTGAACCTCAGTTTACTCATCCATAAAATGTGTATATTGGGGTGTAAAAATATTTGGATCAAAAGACATCCAAGGTCGCTTTCAGTTTAAGTTTCTTAGCCTAGGAATATAATAGTTGCCAAATAAATGTGAATGACATTGTGTTGCCTCCATCCTATAACATTCCAAACTATTTCAAAATATCAAAGCATATTCTTCCCCTTAGCCCCCAACATAATTTACCACAAGTCATTAATCTTAGTTTACTTTGAGATATAGAAAATGATTTCTTGTGAATCAACAATATTGATGAGGAGACTATAAGTACTTCTTTGGGTAACTAAATTTTCCACACAATTTGACATATTACTTTCCCTTCACCTGCTGATTCATTTCTAGCTCCTAATCAGTTGGATGAAGCAACTATTTCAAGTCACAGAGTTCTTTTTTTTTTGGCAATGTTTTGTTTTTCTCACATATAAAAAATAATTTGGGGCATTCATTTTCTGACATTTTGAGATCCACATTTTCTCCATCTCTCCACCCTGCCCCATTCCCTGGGACAACAAGCAATTTGCTATTACTTAAACATGTGCATGCAAAAAATATTTCCATATTTGTCATATTGTAGAAGAAGACACATTTAAAAAAACATAAAGAAAATAAAGTGAAGACTATCTGCTTTGATCTGCATACAGACTTTGTCAGTTCTTTCTCTGGAAGTGGATAGCATTTTTTCATCGCAAGACCTTTGAGATTCTTGGATCATTGTATTGCTGAGAAAAGCTAAGTCCAAGAAAGTTGCTCATTGTACTGTATTGCTGTTATGGTGCAC
Organism: Monodelphis domestica; assembly: GCF_027887165.1. Lineage (NCBI taxonomy): Eukaryota > Metazoa > Chordata > Mammalia > Didelphimorphia > Didelphidae > Monodelphis > Monodelphis domestica. The sequence continues at coordinate 363,493,150 of NC_077227.1, read as the reverse complement.
AATTATCATCTGGTTCTGTTCACTTCACTCTGCATTCGTTCATGTAGGGCTTCCCAGGTTTTTCTGAAATTCTCTGGCTCATCATTTCTTATGGCACAATAATATTGCATTACAATCATATTCCATAACTTATTCAGCCATTTCCTAATTGATGAGAATCTCCTTGGTTTCCACATAGAGTTCTTATACTATTAGTATTCTTCCTGTCTGAGAGTCACAAAGGAATCTTGAGATCCTAGATTTAGAGCCATGTATTCACAAATCTAGGGCTGGGAGACCTCAGAAGTCCAAAGTAGAACTACTTCATTTTATACGTGAGGTACAAGGAAATAAAGTAACTTAGCCAAAGCCACATTTGACCCGCCAGTCTCAGATGATCTAGATTTTGCTTCTCCCCAATACCTCTCTACCTACATTCTCTTATTTTAATCCAAAATCATTTATCCCCTTTGGAAAAAAGACATTGGAATAAAGTTCCCTTACCACACTGATTCTCCCATCATTTTCTGAAGGAAGATTTCTATTCATTTAATTGAGTTCAGAAATCGAGGGTAAACCACTGTGGGAGAGTGGAGAGGCTGTGAAACTTGGAGTAAAAAGACATGTATTCATATCCTACCTCTCAGTTCTACTTTGTAACCATTGATGAACAAGTCACTTAACCTCTTTAGAGCATCACATGATTATTTTTGACTCATTTACAAAGTTCCGGACAGTTTCAATGTCTGAATAGTTCAGATTCTCACATTAAAGCAATCAAAGTTCCTTGCCACAGTTGATAAAAATAGGAAATAGAATCAGAAAGTCTCACAAATGACCAGATTTTACAAATGTTGCCCACAACTTTCAAGACTCGAGCTCAGCTTTTTTTTTTTTTTGCATTACCCTAGAAAGTGATAAAATTAATGGGAAAATAATCTTGGTTGGATTTTATTTGGAAGCTTTCAGATAGTTGGATGATATAGTGGATACAGAACTGAACCTGGAGCCTGGAAGACCTGAATCCAAATTTTTGCCTGTAAAATGGAACTAATAATAACACCTACACCTTAAAAATATTTTTAAAAATAAAATGAGACCATATTTGTGCCTTGAAAATCACAAACTGGCCAACTACTTTCTGAAGTTCTACTTTTAGCCAATGTTAATGTGATTCCATTGCCTCAGTAACTCTATCAAGGCAAGCTCACTCTGGAATGTTGGCTTATATATATGCACATACACACACATATATGGAATATACACTTTTGTACATATACACACATTTTTCTTTTAACCTTTGCAGAAGAGAAGTAAGAGGTAGGCAATGGAGGTTAAATGACTTGCCCAAGGTCACACAACTAGGAAGTGTCTGAGGCCAAATTTGAATCCAGGACCTCCTGTCTCCAGGCCTTGCTCTCTATCCACTGAGTCAACTAACACATTGACTTTTAAAAAACAAGTTGTACTAAACTAAACTTCCTATTTTGGTATTCATTTAGAAGCATAGCTCCCAAAAAAAGAGTTTCTCACAAGCAAAAAATATCTATGAAAAAAGACACACACAAAAAAAAAACATGAGAGAAGGACTCTGAAGTACACAAGTTTATCTCCAGAGCATAGCATAATGCCTTTTACATAATAAGCACTTAATAAACATTTATTGCCTGACTGTCTAAGGTCTGATACAAACTAGATATGGGGCATAGGTTAGGCACTTAAATTTACTCTGGGTCCCTTTGTGATCCCACACTAGATCTATTTCCTAGAACATTAGAGGTTATTCTAAAAAGAATTTTAAAGTCCCTTCTAGCTATAATGATGCCTATATTTTATATGTAGAATAATTTTATTCAGTTAGTTGTTAACCAGTTGTTTTTCTGGTTAATAAATTTGTCTCAAAGTCATTTTACCCTCTAAATCAATTTGATTGGTTATCCCTAGTGCTTAGCACAGGGGAAACACAGTAGGTGCTAACTAAATTTGTTGACTGACCATTTAATGGATGTGTGCAGACTTCGAGAGTTTTTGAATTGCAACCCTCATGTAACAGCTGGCCCAACGTAGGTTAACAGAACCCAGAATTAAAAAAAAAAACAAAGTTGGAGGGAAAAGGTTGGGGGGCTGAGGAAAGAAGAATATATTTCCAGAAGTATCTGTTATTTAAAAACAAAAGGCATCATTAATACATGTTTTCCATTGGAAAAGATTTCTCATGCCTTTACATTTATTGGCAAAGCTTAAAATCATAATTAGATGATTCATTTCAAAAGATAAAGCTTTTCCAAAAACTAATATCACATTTGCATTTGAATTAATTATTTTGATTGCAGGTTATCTTGAAAACACTCTCCCAAAACTGCTGAGTCTTTTTCCCCCTTTCATGTCATCTTGTTTGTCAGGTGTATATAGATGTCTCCAAATGAATAATCAGAGAAATAACTACCAAGGTTAACTAGAGGTCCTATAGGCAAATAGGCTTATCATTACTATAGATTTCATTTAAATTTGCTGGGAAAAGACATACAACTAGAACATTTCTCTGCCAAGGACAGAGTGAGGATTGGAGGGAGTTTGTTTTAAGCTATGTTGCTGACAAAAAAGAAGATCAAAAAGCATCTCTGCTTGGAATTAATCAAACATTTATAAGAATGGCAAGAAGATAAAACTTTCCAACTTTTTTGCTTTCAATTTTCTGCCAAGAAAAAATGACTTTTAGACTAAAAAGAGTAATTGAAAAATATCTAACAGGGATTTTTAGATCCCTATTAGATAAGAATGGAGAAAGTAAGAAAATACCTAGCTGACCTTGTAGGTCCAAGTCATGAAGCTGAGTTGAACTATATCCTTGTACAATTAAAGAATTATTATGTATCTGTGAAAGATTCTAAAGAATAGTAAAAGTGATGGAGTACTAGAAACAGAAAATATTGTTCTGATTTTTTAATAGAAAAGAGGGAATGTGCAAACTATACCATACCAAACAACTTTCTGTCAAAACTTTATAATGTATTTTTTAAAACCTCATCTTCTTCATCAGAATCAATACTCAATCCTGGTTCCAAGGCAGAAGAGCAGTAAGGGTTAGGCCATTGGGATTAAGTGAGTTGCCTATGTTAACACAGAGAGGAAGTGTCTGAGATTAAATTTGAACCAGAACCTCTCATCTCTAGATCTAGGTCTCTATCCACTGAACCTTGATAATACATTCTTAAAGAGACAGAAAATGGAGAAATGGAAACAATGATCACAAAAAGCCAGCAAAGCTTAATCAAGAATGTCAATCTAACCTCATTTCCTTTGTTTGTTTGTTTCACAGGAAAGTTAAAATGATAGATCAGGATATCTATTTGCTTAGATAGATCAAAGGAATCCCATTACTGGTAGATCACAAGTCCAGGTCTTATCCCTACCTGGAATGCTAGATCATTGAAATGATGCAGATATGATATGCCTGTAGATTAGCAAAATATTTGACAAAATCATATTTTATTTCCAAAAGAACAATATGGAGAGAAATAGATTAGATTAGACAATGTCCTAGATCGGTGTATTCAGAATTTGCACGATTGACTAAGTTAAAAGTATACTTGGAAGGGTATCTCTAGTGGAGTGACCCAAGAATCTTGAGCTTGGTCTTATCAAATTTTGGCACTGTTATCAATCACATAGATGACAGCATAGATAGCAGGTTTTTCAATAACTAACATACTTTAGGACAGAGTCAGAATACTATTAGATCTTAACAGATTGGAATTTCAGATAATATCTAATAAAATCAAACAATAAGCAACTATTAGGCACCTACTGTGAGCCAGGCACCTAAATGTTAGGGATAAAAAAGAAGCAAAGATTAGTCCCTCTCCTTAAAGAGCTCACAAAGTCATAAGATTTAAGAAGGATAAATTGACATCTGAAATTGCTGTAAAAATTCAACAAAAGAAACAAAAGATGGGAGAGTCAAAGTTAGTAACTCCTCTAGTAGAATTGTTTTTATGTAGTTGAAGAGCTGCTGCCTAATAGAAGAAGGATTAGACTTTTTATGCTTCAGTTTAGGTGACAGAAGGCAAAACTGTGTTTGGAAAGCCTTTACAGATAAAGTGAATTATACAAAGAAAAAATTTTCCTAGGTATTAGAATTCACCAAAAGTGGATTAGATTTCCTTGAAAGGTAGTAGACTCCCTGCTGCCTCATCTTCCCCTTCCCCCAATCATCACTGTTCTTGGCATAGTGGTTGAACTAAAATGGCTTTTTATATCCCTTCCAATGCATAGATTCCATAAAGTGTGTTGCAACCAATTCAGATGGCACTGAGTTCTCCATTCCAATCACAAAACTAATTTTTAAAAATATTTATAGTTGGACCTTTTGGTTTTGGTCTGTATTATACCTTTGATTTTTGCAGTATCAAGAAAAAGAAACATGTCAGTGGGAGATGGAGGATTACTATTTATTTACCCTATGCCACCTTTGGCCAAGCTGTGTTGTTCTCCAAAACCACTACTTTTTAATAGTTTTCAGAATCAAATTTTGTGGTGATTTAAGGCAAAAAATTTTCCTCAAAACAAACTCGTGAGCTATGGAGTACACGTATAATTATCCCTATTTTGTGTATGATGAAACTGAGTCTTGGAAGAGGGCACTCACAAGTCCCCATGGATAGGAAATGACAGAGTTGAGAAATGAAATTATGTCTTCAATTCCCATCCTCTTTTTACTATACCATTTTACTTCTTCTGTAAGGTCAGTACTAGCTATAACATTTTGTAATTCCATCATTGGTACCACCTACGGTGCTTTAACAAGTTTGAGGTCAATAAGTGTTCTAGCTTCCATTTGCCCTTGAGGTCACATTCATAAAACTGTATTTTCATATAGAAGTTGGACCAACTATTCCTTTCCTAAATTATATCCCCTGAACACCCAATTACGTGCACTGTTGGAGGGGATCTTTCTTATTTGACTCCAGAATACATTATATTGTGTGTGGTGTTTGCAATGACTTGCTTTCCTAATTAGATTTGGCTGGAGGCAGCTTGTTATGGAAGAAAGAGCCCTGGATTTGGATGCAGAAGATCAGAGAATTACAGAATTTCTGAGTTATAAAGAACCACCAATTCAGTCTACTTCAATCCAAATAAAAGTTATCTGTACAGACTCATAGATCTACAGGTAAAAGGGACTTCAAAGCCACCTGAACAATCCAGCTCATTTTACAAAAGGGGAGACTAAGTTTCAGGAAAGTTAAAGACCTGCTTAAGGTAACACAAGTAGTATAGATGTGGGTCTTCTGAGTCCCCAAGTACTCCATGAGAATCCCCCAGGGCTTCAGTTTTCTTTCCATTGTATAACAGAGTCAGCAGCTAAAGATTTCCAGTGTGGAAGCATATTGCTCAGGATGCCAGGCCATATTGCTTCACTTTTAGGTAGATTTGTTAGGAAGTTTTCCCTACAGACCCTAATCTCTTTCTCTGAAGCTTCTACTTACAGCTCCTATTTTGGCCATCAGATTCTAAACAAAACAAATTTAATCTCTCTTCTATGACAGCCCTTCAAATATATAAAAGAAGCTATTGTATTCCTACGAAATCTTCACTTCTCCAGGCAAAACATCCCTAATTCATTCAACTGACACATATATGCCATGAACTCCAGTCCTCTTACCATCCTACTCACTCTATTCTGGATAGAGTCAGGCTGTCTAGGGTCTTTCTAAAATGTGACATCTGGAACATAACTGCCCAGATGTGATCTGATGCAAGGGGAGAATCAATCCCATCTTCACACCAGTCAAGGTATAACAGGTTTATCATCTCCATAGTTTTTTAAAGCATGTTTAATTTATTTAATTAAGTATTTCCCAGTTGCATTTAAAATTTTTTTACATTCATTTTTTAAAATTTTGAGTTCCAAATTCTCTCTCTCCCTCCTGCCCCTCCCCTACTCCTTGAGAAGACAAGCAATATAATATCAATAATATATATGGTCATGAGTTAATCTCTGTGAGTCTCAATTTATTATCTGAAAAATGAAGAAGTTGGACTAAATAATCTCTATGACCCCTTACAATTCTATATCAGTACTACTAGGGCATTATGCCTCTTCTAATTCACTGAAGAATTTCATAATATTAATGACTCCTAGAAATAGGCTAGTTTTTAGAGAAATAAAATATATAAAAGTATTTTATGACCATAATAACAGTGGATCTATTTAGAGAAAAGTTTAAGGTTTATAAAGCAGTAAGTAATTAGTATCAATATTTTTATCTCCATTTCATAGATGTAAAAATTGAGACCCAGGAAGTTGAAGTGACTTGCCTTGTATATAATCACCAGAGTGTCAATTAAATTTGGAGATGCAGTGGATAGGGTTCTAGTCTCAATCAGGAAGACCTGATTCCCAATACTTCCTAGCTATTTGTTCCTAGGCAAGTCACTTATCTCTCTCTACCTCAAGGTCTCTTTGAGCTCCAAAAAGATGATCCTTCACTCGTGCCAGCATAAAACAGAATGACAAGTTTCTTGGGTCTAAGAGGTCAAGGCTCTAGGTTTAATATTATTTCTTCTATTGACTAGTCAGGTGATTTTTAGTGCTTTATTTGACTTTTCTCAGCCTCCATTTCCTCATCAAAAATAATAATACCAGTCCCAACTATTTCGTAATCAATTAGATAATGAATGTGGATTATTAAAGACAAAAATAATGTAAATGCAATATAAGATGATTAGTAAAGTTATTTTGACTTCCAGGAGCATCCTCTGACTGATGGAAATAAAGTCCAATCTGAAATGTGTTAAAGAAGTCAATTTGGGATTCAATAGCTAATAATCCCCAAGGCAAATAATCTTCATATGAGAAAATTTTCTATAAATATAGGGTGTATACCTTAAATGAGAAAATCAGAGAATTCTATTGGAGCTGAGGAGCAAAAATAAAACAGATAATGATTAATAGAAAAGGAAAGGGGTAGCTAAGTGGCCCAAGCCAGACATGGAGTAAGGAGGTCCTGGGTTCAAATCTAGATGGCCTGAAATATTTCTTAGCTGTTTCACCCTGGGCAAGTCATTTAGCTTCAATTACCTAGACCTTAATTCCTGCCTTGGAACCAATACTTAGTATTGGTTCTAAGATAAGGGTTTAAAGAAGAGAAAGAAAAGGAGAAAGGGTACTAGGAAAGATACAGATGGAAAGGAGTAGAATATATTGAACAGTATTTCTAAGGGTGAGTCAATAAATTAACTGGACAGTTTAGCCTCAACTAAATCACACTTGTTTAGTTATATCAATGAAACATCTTTGTTTGACTTTGATGGTGATTTCAACTTTCTGGGCTTTAGTTTCCATAAAGATATGAGAGAGACTTGAATTCCCTGGCCTTTGAGGTCCCTTCCAGTTTTAGGTCTCTGAACAATGATCTATGAATGAAAGGACTATTTTTTATTCAGCCTTTACCAATCAAGTCTGTGAAACCATCTTGTGCTTTGAGACATAAATCTAGTCTTCAGTTCATACATTACATGCTTCTCCCCTCTTGGGATCTCACTGACAGCCATATGCCAATAGATGCCAATATGTCCAAATTAGAGCATTGACTCATTTCAATTAGCTCATGAAATAAATGTTTGAGGGTGATCATGACATGTATGATGTGTTATTTAACCTAAGCAAGAGTCAACCTATAAGTAATCAACTTGCTAAAAGTAGATTCTATTCTGTAGAACACCTTACTAGAATTTTCAATTCAACAGATGAGTGTAGGAAGACATGTAAATGAACAGCAACATTTCTCATCATCAATTCAATATTTTCTTAAATGACCATCAGTTAAACTTCATCATTTTATCATAATTAAAAGGATTCAGTTCTTAAGAGAATATGTTAAAGGGAAAAGACAAGAAGTCTTTAGGACGAGAGGATCTGGTTTTGCCACCAACTTTTCATTTGATCTTGGGCAACTTACTAGTCTCCCTAGACCTCAGTGTCCTTATCTTATCCTTAATTAAGGAAATTAAACTAGTAGAATTCTAAGAATTCTATCTTCTAGTCCTGAATCTATGATCCTGTGACCTTTATGTTTCTTTTCCATGTGTTAAATATTATAAAATCTGTAGTAGTAAAATCTGTAGTATAAAATCTGTAGAACAAAACCACATGTTCTCTTCATGTTCAACATATTAGGTATGGATGCTTCATTGGAGTTCATTATTTTCCAGAAGTTGGAAGCATGAGGTGAGATATCTGGACAAGGTATTTTCCCCTCTGCTTGTCTAGCACTCTAAATTGCCAACACATCTCCTTGTCTTTCCCGAGTTAAAAGTCGTGGTGCTGTTCACGTAGATGCCATTTAATTTATTTTTATCTTGTGTCTTTTCTACAAAGTGTCTCAAATGCTTTACAGTGAGAGATAAGGAAGAAGACGAGGGTGTTTGACAAATTGGGAGCAGTTGCTCTTGTAGAAACAGAACAGAAAGGCAATTTATGGGGAGCAAGGGAGGTGCCAACCATAAATAATGTGATAGTGTAGGCTCTTATCCTGATGCAATATGGGTTGCAGTTTGTCAGAGAGATAAAATAGAAAAATTCTCATATATGCTTAAGGAAACATGTATGTTGAGCATAAGGTCATGTCAAGATGTGGAAGCATAAGGTCATTCAAGATGTGGAAGTTTATCAGTGGAAAGAGAAAGAGAAACAATTCTGTATGAAGGAAAAACAAATGACAAGGAAAGCCCACCAAAGAAAGGAGCCAACAGAAAGGCACAGAAAATGCCTTCATAGGATTTTAGAACTAAAAAAAGTCCTTAGGACACCACCTAAACTTCTTATTTTATGAGTGAAGAAACTGAGGCTTGATAAAAGAAGTCATTTGCCCAAGGTCACATAGGTGTTAAGTAGGAGAACCAGGATTTGGACAAATTTGAATACCAAACCCAGTATTTATTCCCTTGTGAAATAAAGCTTGAGAATAAGAAGGGAATGGTCTCTTTTTTTTTTCTCAGTTTATCCAAACATAGATCATTTGGTGTAGTGGATACCGAGGCAGCATCAGTGCCAAGAAGTTCTGGGTTCAGATCCTGTCTGTCACATACTGACTATGTCACCCTAAACAAATCCCTTAACTTTTAAATTCTCAGGAACCATTCTAAAAGACTATAAATGACAGAGAAAAAACTAATATGTATTGGTAGGAGTTGGCTTATCTGGGAGTTCCCAATACCAATTAAATTACAGCTTTAGTCCCTATTTCTATTTAGCTGAGAACAGAGATCAGGATTAATTAAGTCCAAGACAAGGTTAGATGGCAAGCAGAAAAGGCAATCAGGATTCAAAACCAACCTCAGCCTAGGATACAGGACCCAGAAGTTAAACTCAGATAATGCAGTAATGATAATCAAGTTTATAGACGAAGGTCAGGAGGACTACTAGGTAATAGATAGAACTCTAACAACAAAATATGATTATCTAGCACTGTCTGTTGTATCTAAGGAGCTATAAAACTTCTATGCCAATCTTACCTAGTGTAAAATTTAACCCACAAATAATTTATCTTGAAATATAGATAGCATCTTGGAAGCTATATGGCCCAATATCTTAATTTCATATATGCATACTGTGCAGCAATTATCCCAACTCCCATTTCCACTGATAAGTAATGTCCTCAGAGGATGATTTCTAGGTTCCCTTGGGCCTCTGCAGGTAACTGAAGGTTGAGTTGTTTTTTTTTTAATTGATTTATGTTGCTATATTTTATTTTTTTTAAATCAAACTTCCCTCTGTTTTCTTCCCTTTCAGAACCATCTCATATAACAAAGATATTTTTAAAGAAAAAAAAGAAAGAGAAAAATTAGCAAAATTGATCAATAACATAAAAAACCTGAAAAAATATACAATGTTCCACACCTATGGACTCCTGCCCCTGTAAAGGAATAGAGAGTGGAATATCTTCTGATTTCTCTTCTTTGGAGTAAGATTTGTTCTTCATAATTTTGCAGCCTCTATTTTTATTGTTTTGTGACTCATTTCAATTTACATTATAAATTATAGTAATGTGCAGTATATTGCTTTGCAGTTCTGTTTACTTCACTCTTCATCAGTTCATTTAAGACTTTCTGTGATACTTCATATTTCTCATATTCATTATTTCTTCCCTATCACAATATTTTATTACATTAATGTACCACAACATATTTAGCTAGTCTGTATTTGGTTTCTACTTGGTTTCCATTTCTTTGCTGCAATAAAGTTTTTTGTTTGCTTTTTATTGTCATTTAGTCATGTCTGACTCTCGTGACCTCATGTACCATAGCATGCCAGGCCCTTCTATCTACCACTGTCTCTCAAAATCTGTCCAAGCTCATGTTCATTGTTTCCATGTCACTACCTATTCATCTCATCCTCTGCTGACACTTTTTTCTTTTGCCCTCAATCGTTCCCAATATCAGGATTTTTTTTTCAATGAGTCCTGTCTTCTCATTATATGGTTAAAGGATGGAAGTCTCAAATTCAGTATTTGACCTTCCAGTAGTGAATAGTATGAATTAATTTCTTCAAGTATTGACTTATTTGATTGCCATGTTGTCCAGAGGACTCTTAAAAGTCTTCTCCAGCATCCCATTTCAAAAGGTTCAATTCTGCAGCACTCAACTTTCCCTATAGTCCAGCTCTCACATCCATATACTATTACTGGAAAACCCATAGCTTTAAATATATGAACCTTTGCTCATGAGGTGATGTCTGATTTTCAGTATGCTCTCCAGATTTGCCATAGCTTTTCTTCCAAAGAACAAGCACCTTTTAATTCACGATTGCAGTCACTGCAGTGATCTTTGAGCCCCAGACTGCTTCCATTTCCCTCTATTTGGCAGGAAGTTGCCAAGATCCTAGATTTTGGGATTTAAGTCAGTTTTTATACTCTCCTCTGTCACCTTCAAGAAGTTCCTAATTTTATGCATCTCTGAGATTGTTTTTTCTGACAACCTTAATTCCAGCTTTGATTTGTGTTGCTAGTTGCTATTTACAGAGCCTTTCCTTTTTTGTCTCAGGCACAAGTCTAGTAGTGAAATCTGTGGGTCAAATGATATTATCATTTTAGTCATTTTCTTTACTTAATGAAGAATTGCCCTAACACCTAGCTCTACCAACAATGCATTACTGTGCCTCTTATTTCCACAGCCCCTCTAACATTGCTATTCAAATCTTTTGTTTCTTTTGATAATTTTCTGAGTGAAAGGTAGTATCTTTTTAGTGCTCAATACATCATAAGCCCCTCTTCAGTCTTTTCTACTATGATTGTGGTTTAGCTATCAAACAGATTGAATTAGTGTTTAGAATTGGAACATGGTTATAGAGTTGGTACAATTGGCACAAATCATCCCCCACAAGTCTGTGACATGATACCACACCAGTGTATACAGAGTCTAATGCTCAGGCTTAGCTACCTAGTACATGTGGCAAAGGGATAACTCACAGTTCCTGGTTGCTAGAGGCTCTTTCAACCCCTTCACTCAAGAAGCTCTCCTTAACCAGAGTGTAGTTTTCTTGCTGTGTACCTTGTAAAGTCAGGAATCTATCTTCCTGAATCACATATAGTCTATTCCTGATTTTCAATGAGGACACTGCAACCAGTCACTGATACCCCATAGTTAGAATACTAATAGAGAGCTAGGAAAATGAAAATCCTGAAGATCTATCAAAGCTCACATGTTCTTTCTTGGCCTAAAGGAGAATAAGGCCTGAGAGCTGGGCCAAGGTTGAAACTCTCCTTCCCTCAAGCAGTTCCTCCTCAAGGGTACTGCTGGAACATACTTATCTTACATTCACTTCAATGTCTCAGGGCCAAACTGGGTTAGTTTTTTAGAGATGATATCTAGGGCATGGGCATGTTTCCTCAGTGAGCACAATTCCTGTACAATGTCACTCCAGTTAATCAAGGACATTTTTTACTTAAGGTATCACTTTAACTAGGCTGAGGTAATTTGATCATTTATTCAATTGAGCCCCTTTATTATATACAGATTAAGAGATGGATATCTAGAGACAGGAAACGACTTACCCAAGATCACTTATCCCATGTTAATAGTCATCACAGTGCTAAGAGATTTCTTTGTGAATCCTAAGACTACTTGACACTAACCCCGACATTATTCCTTCTCTACAGTTACCCTAGAATTAACAAACCATTTCTTTTCAGAAACCCACATGATTATAAGTAAGCTCCTTGAAGAGCATTAAGAAATGAATTAGCAAATAGAAAATCGAATCTGATTTTAGAAAATAGGGAATGTTCCATTTAAAAATGAGACAAGGAAAGGAATAGAATAATTCTCGAGCATAAGACATGTTCTTGAGAGTTTCTTGGAGACCTTTTCCAATGAGAGAATGAAACTGGAGGATAATTGGAACAGTGTCTCATTCTCATATTATTGTGAGGGAAATTATAAAAAAGAAGCTGACTTAATCATTCGATCCAATCTAAGAGTTTCTAAAAGAAACACAGGAAGAAATCAAATAAATTGGTCCCATTTCTTCTCCAATCTGTCTCTTGGAAAAGTTTCCTTCTTTTTATATCCTTTGTACCCAAAGGAAATATTTCAATAGATTTTTTTTAGCTGAAAACAAAACCAAAGTCAATGTTCCAGCAGCTTGTACTAGAGGTTCACATAATAACAGCCCAAGTGAATGGTGGTAGGTGTAAGGGCAATGAAATTGGCCATACTCTGCCCATTTTTTAAAAACACAGAACTGAGAATGTACACACACAAAAAGAACAATTATAATCAGAGAACTCGGAAAGCTCCCTTATAAACTCATTCATTTCCTTTTTCAATAAATGGCACCTGTCCCTATATAATAAGACTCTCTTTAGATACTGGTATTTGCACTTAAGTAATGCTAGCATTTTTCGGCTCAGACAGACACAATTTAACCAATGGTATCTCCAAACATCATCATTAATCACCATCACCATCACCACCACCATAATGATATTAATGATGATCATAAGAATAGTGACATTTTTCTGGAAGACAGTTTAAACCTATTTTTATTCTACCTTTCCTTAAATCCATCATCTTCAACTAAATAAAATGAAGCATGGTTTCTAAATTAAAGAGGAAGTCAAACCAAAACATTTTATTAATCATTTGATGTACATGGATGACATCAAGATATATAGTTCCACTGAAAAACACATTAAACAGATCTTTCATCTTGTGGAATCTTTCTTCACAGATATAAAATGTCATTTCAACTTGGTAAGTGTGAAATGTTTAACACCATGAAAAGAGACTGTGGGCTTTGAGGTTGAATCTGGAGGTCACATTGAACCAATGGATGAAGGCAACACCTACAAATAGCTTGTCTCCTCCAGGCATCACATCTAACATAAAGATATCAAAGAAAAGGCTGTAACTAAATAAGAAACTTACTGGCATCCAGAAATCAAAATTGAATTGAATTGAAAGAATATATTTAAAGCAATTTACACCTACATAATACCAATCTTAATATACTTTTGGAACTGCAAAATAGTTCACAACAAATTTGGGAAATGTTTAAACAGAAATAGTAACAAAAATCATAGTAATAATAATAATAACAAATAATTACCATTATATAGTGCCTACTATGTGGCAGATTCTATGCTAAATAAGCAACTAGGTGGCACAGTGGATAAAGTGCTGGACCTAAAGTTAAGAAGATTCATCTTCCAAGTTCAAATATGGCCTCAGACAATCTCTGTGTTACTTTGGGTAAGTAACTTAATCCTTTTTGCCTCAGTTTCTTCATCTGTAAAATAAGCTGGAGGAGGAAATAGCATCTTTGTCAAGAAATAGTATCTTTGTCAAGAAAACCTCAAATGGGGTCACAAAGAATCAGACATAATTGAACAACAACACTGTGCTAAGCACTTTATAAATATCATCTTATTTGATCTTTGCAGCAACCCTTGGAGGTTATACACTGTTATTATAACAATTTTACAATTGAAAAAGCTGGGGAAACAAAGGTTAAATAACTTGCTGAAAACCAAATAACTAATAAGTGTCTGAGGCCAAATTTAGACACAAGTCTTTCTGACTCTTTACATAAAAACACAGGCTCCAACATTCTAATGCAGCTATGGAGGAATAAAAGTATTTATACATCCAAAAGGAGGAAGATATAGAGATTCTTTGTGTACTTGATAAATAGGGTCAAAATCCTGAAGGAATGTTTTTAGAACAAAAAGACAACACTTCACTAAACAATAGTTAACTGATAACAGGTACCCTGTTAAGTAAGAAGAAATTTGTACCCAACTGTGTTTATGTATATCTGAACTTTAACACATTCAGATGAGAGTGAAGTTCAAGTGTTCCCGAATCCCTCAATATACTCCCCTTAGTTGTATAAACTCTTCCTTGAGTGCCTCATTGATGTAAATTATTTTCTCCTTTCTACCTTTCCCTTCTCCTCTCTCCCAGTGCATCCCTTTCTCATCCTTCTATTTTTCTTTTGAGGTCATCCCAATATAATACTCATACCCATGCCTTCTGACTAAATAGACTCCCTCTAACAATTCCAGTGATGCTAAAATTCTTAGAGCTTAATTATATGTTTCATTTCCCATTTGGGAATGTAAATGGATTAACCTTGTTGAAGTTCTTTATGATTTCGCACTCATGTTTACCTTTTTATTCTGCTCTGGTGTCTAGTATTTGAATGTCAAATTTTCTATTTAGCTCTGATCTTTCATCAGGAATGTTTAGGGAAAGTCCTTTATTTCTTTAAATAATTTTTCCTCTTTTTTTCCCTGAAGAATTATATTCATTTTTATGGTTACATTATTCTTGACTGTAACCCTACCTCCTTTGCCTTCTAAAATATCATATTGCAAGTTATCCGTTTCTTTATAAAGGTAGCTGCTAAATTTTGTGTAATCTGACAATGATTCTATGCTATTTCAACTCTTTCTTTCTGGATCCTTGCAATATTTTCCCCTTCACATTAGATATTTGGATTCTGGCTATACTATTCCTCAGAATTTTTATTGAGGGTTATTTTAGAAGCTAGTATTTTCTAAAGTCCTGAATGAATTCATCCTTATGTCTGAGTGGTCAGTCATATACCTCTATACTAATATGGCATTTTCCCCAAATGCTTTCATACCATATTTTCTTTCAGATTTCTATATTTCCTTGTATATGTATTTTCCAAGGAATCTAAATTCATGATTTAATTAATATAGGAAACTACCATGGAGGAAATACCTTCTATAGTTGCAGATTGACATTTTTTCTGTAATTTCCTATTTTATCAGGTTACCTGGGATACTGAGATGATAAATGACTTGCCCAGGGTAACACAGTAAGTATTAGTTAGAGGTAGGATTTGACTGTGAGGTCATATATCTATCTACCACACCACATTGCCTCAGCCCAGACATATATCTTCTCAAAATATTTTGTTGCTTTTGAATAAGACATATTCTCCCAGGGTCATATTTCTGTCACAAGATTTAATTCTACTAAGATTTAATGATGCTCAAAAACAAATGTGAGGGGCAGCTAAGTAGCACAGTGGATAGAGTATGAGGTCTGCAGGCAGAAGGACCTGGGTTCAAGTCTTACCTCAGACACTTGCTAGCTGTGTGACTCTGAGCAAGTTACTTACCCCCAATTGCCTAACCCTTGCTGCTCTTTTGTCTTGGAATCCATACTAAGATAGAAGAAGAAATAAATAAAAAATAAATGTGTCTTTTTGTGTTTGGTTCCATAGTTTATCTTCTTTATCATCCATTTTTTGTGCTTTTATATATGAGCATATGAAGCCATAGATATTATTGTTGGGTTTCTTCTTAGATATTTACTCCCAACATAACTAATTATTATTCCTTCTGCTATTTTTTCCCATTACATCTGTTATTCTTTGAAGTTCTAGGCTTGTCAGACCCATATGGATTGTTTATATCCTCTCAAATCGATTCCAAAAACTTCATACAAGTACATTTTTACCAGTCCTTGTTGGATTTCCTACAATCCATTTTATTCTCATTTTTTGTCATGGTCCAGAAATCTAAATCCTGTCTGAGACCATCTTTGTAGACAAATATGAAATCTCCAAAGCCTCTTCTCTTCTGAATTTTCTACTATTACTTTCAATAAGCAGCAGTGATAAAAACACCAAGGACAATCTCGATGTCTTTAGTTTCTTGCCTAGGACATCTTTAATATTGACCACTGTTTTGAGGGTCATCAATTCATAGATTTAGAGAAAGAAGGCTTAAAATTCATTTAGTCTAAATGCATTATTTTAAAGGGTAGGAAACCAAGGTAAAAAGGTTAAACAGCTTCTTTAGGGATACCCAACCAGAGCTAGTATTTGAACCCAAGACTTCAGACTCTTTACTCTACTATATTATTTTCTCGTGACATAATTAAATCCCAAACAATTATAAGAGGGTAGTGGCTTCCCAATCTCATCAGGTGTCTTTCACAGATATATTCTCAAAAAGACATTCATTCTCTTTTGTTTAATGTTAGATGCCAATCTCTTTTGTTTATGTCAGAACAACAAATAACTGCCTCAGCAATCCAAAGTCACCAACCAACACCACTTATTTCTTCTTCTGACCATTACCACAACCTCTCACTTGATGGCACCATAAGAAGCTACTTCTTCCAAAAATATGCCAGCTCTCTGTCAATAGAGACTTGTGATTATTACATCCCATCCAATGTTCAATGGGTTTTAATCCCTTTCTTTCCTGTCATAATCACCCATCCTTCAGCTTCTTGAAATAAATGATAAATTCTCTTCTGCCTCTTTACCTCTATAAAATGGGTGACGCTTCAGATGGCAAGTGACCGACTGATACTCATAACCACCTTCTCATTCCAATTATTTTGTCCCTGATCAGGTCATCAGTCATAACTTGTTGTAAAATGAATATTTTGGGGCCTAGAGATGACAGAATAGCTCTTCAGGTACATATTTTCCCTTCTTCCTGTTATAGTGAATTTATATTAAGGAAGAAGTCTAATATAATAAGATTGTAATATAATATTACTCATATTCTTCAGTTGGGAAAATTCCTGTCATTTAGGCAGAGATTTGGCTTTCTGCTCTAATTTAAATTTATGCTTATCTCTAATTCCTGGCCTCCTTATGACTGAGTCAAAATTCAAGTAGAGCATGTTATAACATCTATCATATGCACATATGATGTACAATATGTTCATATAATATGCACAGGAAGGAGAAGTAGAAAAAAGAGTGAATCTTTTTATGTAAATTCTCTGGTCTTAAAGAGTTAGTTGCAAAGAAAAGCTTCAGGCCAAGTATTCTCCTTTGATATTCCTTTAGGGATCAATAACCTTCCTCAATTCCAGTCTTCTCTTGACCATTCTCAATGTCTCTCTTCTCTTTGGCAATTAAGCCTTACTTTGGCTTTTTTTTTTACCTATTATCCACTGATTCTTGTTCAAAACATTAAGTTCCATGGAGCAAAGGAGGCTTATTCACACACACACACACACACACACACCCATTGCTGTTGCTACTTCCCACTCCATCCTATCAGTCTCTTTTTTGCACACTGTATGTTCCTATTTCAACTCTAGGGCATGACTCAATTCCCTCTTTCAGCTTAGGGATCAATATTCTGTGTAGTATTAAATCACTCTCAATGTTGAAGTGGGATGTTTGTCTCTAACTCTTCTTCTATGTTTTCTCTTCTTTTCCTCTTTTCTTTCCTTCTTTCTTTCTTTTCTTCTCTCTTGTGTTTTCTTTCTATCTTCCTTTCTTTCAATGTTTCTTTTTCCCCTAACAATCTATAGAGAAGAAATACATTTCTCCAGACCCAGCACTTTCTCATCTTGCCCTGGATCAACTTGTATTTTATAAATAAATAGATGTGAAGAACATTGCCTAAAACACAAACAAAGCATTTTCTCCTCAGATTATTGCAAAATTGGCCTTGCCCTCCATCTTTGCTTAAAATAAGGTCATTAGTCACCTAGGAGCTTTCAAATATTATCTCCTTCCAAAGATCTTTCCTGATTCCCCTCAATTGTGAGTGTTCCTTCCCCAATGATTTTGTATTTCTCTTGTATATGTTTTTATTTATTTGTCTGTGTTAATATAAGTTCTTCCTTGCCCTATCCCTTTAGAAAGTAAATTCCTAAAAGGACTGGATTATTTCATTTTTCTCTTTGTATTCCTCACAGCATTCTGCATACAGTGGGTGCTTAATAAATGCTTGAAAAGTTAAATGTAATGGTCTTTTAGTGGTCAATCGGCAATGTGCAAGGCAACAGAAGCAAATCCGTTTGACTATATCCACTTTATTTCCCATTGCTCCTGCTGCCTAGACACTGTCTTTGACTTCCCTGAAAGTCAAATTCCTTCTTCTTACTTAGAATATAAGGCTTAATTTATTTATTTAACAAAAGAAAACAAAAAATTAGTCCAGAAGATACAAGGGATACTAGGCTATAACTTCGATGAAAGCCATCACTTATCCAAGTTTTATATTTCTGACATTCAGAGTGTAAGGCCCAGCCCACAACAAATGCTTAAAAATGATTACTGCATTGCCTTAATAAGCAAGAACATCACAATGACTATGAGCATCCTTTGCAAGCCTCAGTTGTCTTTGCAGGGTCTAAGCACTGGACTATGGTAGTAGTTGGTGATTTCTTTTAGAAATTTCAGTTCTGGAAGAAAATCTTCTTTACTGAGACAGGCCAGAAAAAAATAAAATTCACAAATCAGCAAATGGAAATTCTCTCAGACATAGCTTTGGTTTTACTCTCTGAATCTTGACCTTTATCTATCCTCCAGTAACCTATGGGGGGTGTCTTTTGTGAAAGCGAAAGAAAGTTCTTCCCTACTATGACCCTGAATGATGAAAGAAGTCCAAAAAAGGATTAGCTAATCCAATTAGGAGTCAGAGTACAGCTGTTTGTCTTCCTCCTGGCATATATTAAATCTGAGGATAGCACAATGAGAGAAGGAAGAAATGGGATGCAGATAATTTTTTAAAGACTCAGCAGAGAAACTGAGACAAGTGAAAAATGTCCTCTGTCCAGCCCCAAAATACTATCATAGGTACTATGGGAGAAAAAAAAAAACACAATGATTACATTATGCTCTGGCTGTATTCTATTCAACAAGGGTTAATTAAGCACCTACTGTGTGTAAGGCCCTGAGGATACAATGACAGAAATGAAAAACAGTCACTGTCCTGAAGAAGTTTATATTTTACTGAAACATTATATCTGGAAGCAGTTGGAAGAAGATGAAAGGCAATTCTGCCTATGGGACAGAATGACAAAGTTTATCCATCTTTAGGAGAAAAGCTGCATTTAATAATGAGGGCTAGTGTCTTTCCCAGAGACAATAGCTGATTAAATCTTTTGCCTCTCTTTCAATACTTATTTATTAAGGATAGACTATTATGCCATGTACTAAGGGAGATATTAAGGTCCTATAAACTAGAGTATCTAGCTTCATGGAATTTACAGCATAACTAGAAAGTTAAAATAATTATGTAACCCAGGGCCAGGCTAGCAGGAGATACTCTGGAGAACCACTAGAAGTGTGCATAGAGATAAGGGAAATGCTAGAGAAAAGGCAGAAGAGGAAGGTCACCAGTGCTGCCTGGGAAGGTCACCATTTCTGCTACCAATGCAGCCCCATGCCCCAGAGACATGGGATTCTCAGCTGTCTGCCCCGTGGGCTAGGGTAGGCAGTGCAGTATAGCTTTTCAGTTTGGGAGAGTGAAGAAAGGGAGTCACTTGTGGATGCACAGAGTGCTAGATGGCAGGTTGAGAAATAAAAGACTGGGAGAGGCATTAAAGGCAAGTGTCAGGAGAACTGTAGTCCCCTCTTATTTGGGGGCATTCAGCAACTGTCAATGGAACCTGTGCCTGTTTATTGGTTTTGAACTCTGGAGAATGAGTGTGTCAGCCTTCCAAGTCCATTCTCTACCCCAACTCCTTTGCCTGGGAAGAAAAGAGGGGCACTGAAACAATTTTCAGATACATAGACGAAATTAGTGCCTGAAAAAAAATTAAAGAGGACAGCTTTAAAAGATACAGGTTGAACAGATTATATACTTTATTATTTTTTAAACCTTGTCTTCTATCTTAGAATCAATACTTAAGTACCAGTTCCAAGACAGAAGAGTGGTAAAGGCTAGACAATCAGGGTAAAGTGATTTAGCCAGCATCACATAGGTAGGGAGTATCTGGGATCAGATTTGAACTCAGAACCTTCCATTTCCAGTCCTATCCTATAGAGTCCAGGCTATTCAGTGGGCCACCTAATTGCCTGATTATATACTTTAACAAAAAAGAATGGTATTCATTTTAGAGCTTCACACAGATTTATGTTCAGTTCTCTTCCCTGAAAATGCTTACATTTTTATATGAACACAGATGGGCAGTTAGGTGGTGCAGTGCATAGAACACAAGACCTGGAGTCAGAAAGAGTCATATTCCTGAGTTCAAATCTGGATTTCACCACTTAATAGCTTGTTGCCCTGTACAAGACATTTAACCCTGGTTGCCCCAGTTTCTTCATCTATTAAATAAACTAGAGATGGAAATGTCAAACCACACCAGCATCTTTGTCAAGAAAACCTCAAATGGGTTCGTGAAGAGCTAGACACTAATGAAACAACTGAACAAAAGCAACAGTAATGTTCAGAATTTTAATTTTTAATTTAAAACAAAACAAAGTTTATCTGTATTCTTTAAAGTGACCTTTATGATTTCTGTTTAAGTAGTTCAGATTTGCAAGTTAGATAAAAATTTGTTCAATTCTGACTCTTCTTAGTTGTGAGAAGAATGATTTGTGAAGGGAAATTATAATAAACCATGGTTTATTAACCTTTTTGGGAATCATTGATCTATTTGACAGCCTAGCTTCTTATCAGAATAATGTTTTTAAATATTTTAAAGAAACATTCTACTTCAATTAGAAATTGGTGAAAATAATAATGTACTTTTCCCATACAAGTTCATAGACTCTAGTCAAACTAAACAAACATTCAAAAAATAAAAAGGGATCCACAGGGAAACTATATTATTCTGAAAGAAGCTATAGACAACAAATCAATATCAGTAATAAACTTATATGCCCTGAAAGCCTTAGCATCCAAATTCATAAAAGATATATTATCTGATCTTTAAGAAGACAAAGTCAGCAACACAATAGTGATGGAAGACATCAATATTACTTTATAAGTTTTGGATAAGTGTAACAGGAAGATAAACTAAAGGAAAAATCTATAACTAAACGAGTTCACAGACACTGAAATCTATTCATAGATATTGTTAAGGGTCTAAAGAACCTAGAAACCCTTAAAATATAGGGAGAAACAGGAATTTCACATTAGCCAAAAGGGGAAAAGTGAATGGAGCATGAGAGTTTATGAGAGAAAAACTTGTTTAGAGAGTCTATGGTGAATTAAGAGATTCTGATATTAATCAATAAACAATTTTATATGGATTTGCCAAG
Organism: Monodelphis domestica; assembly: GCF_027887165.1. Classification (NCBI taxonomy): domain Eukaryota; kingdom Metazoa; phylum Chordata; class Mammalia; order Didelphimorphia; family Didelphidae; genus Monodelphis; species Monodelphis domestica. Next base: position 363,471,660 of record NC_077227.1, on the reverse strand, counting down.
ACCTTGACTAGGTAAGGAAGGGGAGTTAGTTATCCTTGCTGCCTAGGAAGCGGCCATGGTGGGGCAGGTTGTTGCCATTGTTACCCCCCACTCTCCCAAACTCCCAAACCAACACATACAGAAAGAGAGAGAGAAATAAACATAGGGAGGGAGTAAAGGGTGAGTGAGAGTCATAATTTGAAAGGATGCCCTTTCTAATAGAAGGAGAAAGGAGAGCTTCTGGACCAGGCACATACCACCCAAATTCTAAGGTTAGAGAGAGGAAGGAAGGAATAATGACATTAGATCACTACATATCCCAGAAATCATCTCCTCTTTTTAGTGTCTTTATTTACTTTTTTACACCAATTACTTTTTTTATTTTATCTTCTGTTACTGATATCTATTGGACTCTTGAGTCCTCATTGTTAAAGTATAAACGCTTTATAAATCTCTTACCAGATTATTTGAGGCCATTCACAATCTGCTACCACCCTATCGTTCCAGCCTTATCTCATAATACTCACACATGTCCATCCAGACTGTCCTATTATTGTCCATATTATTTGTGAACTCTCATGTTTGTTCCCTTAGCCAAACCATCCCCTGTACCTAGAATAGACTATATTCTCCTCCCACCTCCCACCCTACCATCTTTGTTATTGAAGGTATGACTCAGTGCAACCTTTTCAGTGGAGCTTTCCAGGATGCCTCCTAGCCAGAAGTTATATTTCTTTTTTTTTCTTTCTTAGCCAATTTGATCCTCTCCTTTGCACCTGTCATACCTAATTTTTATTATAGTCACTTGCCCACATGACTTATCTCTCCTACCAGACTGTAAGCTACTCAATATCCTCTTTCATCTTTGCATCCTTAAAACTTCACATTGGGCCTTTCACATATTTAGAACTTATATGTGGACAAAATGTACAGCTATTTAAAGGAGTCTTTGATATTTGGAACATTCCAATGGAGTCTGAAGGAAAGTTATCAAGAAAGTAAGATCTATAGCTATGTCCTGGGGTAGTTCCGAATCCAAAGGGACATACTAATCAAGGCAAGAAGAAAACTAGGTATTCTTAGGAAAGAGACAAAGTTGGTTCTTGGCAATAGATCATCATAAGTTTCCTCTTGATGACCCAATTATCTCTACTCTGGAGCATCATTTAGGGCCTGCTGATTCTGGATTAGCCAGATTTTTTCTGTGTTCTTTACAATATCAGAATTTTGATCCTGTGTTCTTTCTGATTAAATATGTTGTCAGCTAGAACATTTGCATATATTAGTGGGTTGATTCTGAGTTCACATATTTAACTGGAAACTTCCAAAAAAATATTACCAGATTTACCCAAAGGAGTCTCTCAGTGCTGTGGAAGCTTCAGTTACTGAATTAAATCAGTGATAGAACAGGCAATCCTTGCCCCTAAATCACACATTAGGAAACCAACTAGTTATCCTATACATAGAGGAAGTGCCACACAAACTTTTTTTTTAGTCAGTAGTCAAAGTGAAAGAGTCAGTGCTATCATTTGGCATTATCTAGGCAAAGTTATCCAAGGAACCATAAATTAATAGCTAAAAGAGTCCTCATCTATCACAATCTAACCTAACAACTTGATTTTCCAGGTGAGAAACTTGAATTCCACAGAAGTTAACAGACTTGTCCAAGCTGGCATAGGTAATTAGGGGCAAAGTGAGACTTCTAAAGTGAAACTCATCTCTTCCTACTGCCCTATAAAAAGGTTGTTTTTTATAGATTATATATTTTTTAAAGCTAACAAAAATTAATTCCATAAAAATTACCAATAAATGTTCTTAAATTTTGCATATATCTAGAGACTAATTCAATAAATATTTACTAAGAATCTGCTTCACAGAGAACAGGTGATTTACTAAGCTTTGTTAAGAAATAGCCCCCACCCTCATGGAACTTAAAGCCTAGGATGAATAAATGATATATGCAAAAATAACTCAAAAATAAACACAGCTCTGTGGATCAGAGATGACTCATGATGTATTTCAACTGACCCATCTCAAACAAGGGTGACTGGTAGAATAAGCAACCAAGAGTCAAATCAAGGGTGCTCTGAAAATTATTTTCATCTCATCATTCATGGAGTTGCAAACTAAGAAAATTGTTGTTCTCAATATAAATGGAATGGTGGAAAATGGCACCAGTAGTAACACAATTATGGGATTTGATTTTGAGATGGTAAAATATTTCTTGTGGCTTTTTAATTTTTTTGGAAACAATCCCAAGTATGACTCAGAACTGGAGTTTGCCCAGCATTTCTCAAACTATGACAAGTGTCCTCATTGCTACAAGAAATCAAATTAAATTGTGTGTGTGTGTGTGTGTGCATAAGACGAACTGTTTTAAATCTAACATTTCCACAAATTCAATATTCAGTTAGCTAGTTCAACAACAAATAGTACCAACAAATTACCTATTAATACATATCCTAGTAACTGATAGTGTTAGTGGAAATAATAGTACAGTTAACTTAACACTTGAGAGTCAAAGAGTACATTTTTACTACTAATGATTTGTAAATATTTTTTAGAGAATGTGATGGTATCTTTGATCAGTGAAAATTTACTGGTTCTAGAACCAGCATTGCTCTTGGTTTTAGTTTCCTCCTCTATAAAATGAGGGGGTGGTGCTATGTGGTCTCTAAAGTCCATATCACCTCTAATAATTACGATTCCAGATGATATAATGGCAGCAGAAAGGAATCATTAATTATAAGCCTTCTCTGAAATCAAATACTATTTAACTGAAACAAGCATAAGCCCAGGGAAAATTGGAACTATAAAGGATTTATCTTTTCATTTCCCCAGGATATGTGAACCCTGGATTTGGAGAAGAAAGAAGTTTGCTTTAGAACATCTATCTGAAGGGCAAAGGAAGAAATAGAATGGGGTAAATGTTCTCACCTTAAAGGGGTACCAAAGAGCTTTTACAGTAGAGGGGAAGATGGAAGAGGGAGCCCTTGAACCTTACTCTCTTCAAAATTTACTCAAAAAGGGAAGAACATACACAATCAATTGGGTATCTAAATTTATCTCACCCAACCAAAAAGTAAGAGGGGAAAGGGATAAAAGAAAGTGGAGGACTGATAGAAAAGAAGGCAAATGGGGATAAGAAGCTAAAAACTTTTGAGCATTGATATAATGAAAGGAGAGAGAAAAGGATAAAGGGGATGGAAATAGGATGGAGAGTAATACACAGTAATCATAATGGTGAAAAAAAATTTTACAAGTCTTTCTAATAAAGGTCTCATGTCTCAAATACATAGAGAAATGAATATATAAGAATACAAGTCATTCTATAATTGATAAATGGTCAAAGGATATGAACAGGTAGTTCTCAGATGAAATATTCATGCTTTCTATAGTCATGGGGGGAATGCTTTATATCACTATTAATTAGAGAAATGAAAATTAAAGCAACTCTGAGGTACCATCCCAGACCTATCTGATTGGCTATTATGACAGAAAGGAAAAAGGACAAAACTTGGAGGGGATGTAGGAATATTGAAACATGAATGCACTGTTGGGGGAGTTGTGAACTATTTACCATTCTGGAGGACAATTGGGACCTATGCCCAAAGACAGTACATATCCTTTGATACAACAATACTATTACTAGGTTTGTATCCCAAAAATACAAAAAAAAAAAAGAAGGACATATATGTACAAAAATATTTAAAGTAGTTCTTTTTGTCAGAACAAAGAATTGTAAAGTGAGGGGATATCCATCAGCAGAACAGGGGGAATGGCTGAGTAAATCATAGTATATGATTATAATGGAATACTATTGTGCTGTAAGAAATGATGATCAGAAGAAGCTCAGAAAACCCTGGAAAGACTTAATAGGAACTTAAACAAAGTGAAGTTAATCAGAACCAAAAGAACACTGTACACAGTGACAGATATAATGTACAACTAACAACTGAATGACTTAGCTTTTCTCATCAATACAATGATCCAAAACAATCCAAAAGAACTCATGATAAAAAAAATGTCATCTACTTCCAAAGAAAGAATTGATGAACTCAAGAAAGAATTTGAGTCTGGATCCAGACTGAAGCAAACTTTTTTCACTTTCTTAATTTTTTTGGTTTGAGTTCCCCTCCACAAAAGGATTAATATGGGAAAATTATGATTGTACTCATAAAATCTATATCAAATCTATATCATTACTTACCATCTCAGTGGGAGAAGGTGAAAAGGGAAGGAGGGAGAAAATATGAAACTCAAAATTCTTTTTAAAACCTTGGAAACTTTTTTTACATGTAATTGGAAGAGGAAGGGAATAAAATTAAAAGATCTATCTCTGTCCATGAGTTTACCAGTTCTGATATCTTAGTTACCTTCATAGGAGTGATTAGAACCAAGCAGTCTATGGTTAAAAGGTAAGGAGATGGGGAAGGGTCAGTTGTGATTGGTGATGGTTCCCATTGCCTACCTCTATGCCTTCCTCTATTGACTTATATAACTGGGACAGCTCATGGAATCACAGGATTCTTACACAAGAAGTTAGAGGTTGTCTAAATTAGTCCCTTTGTTTTGAAGAGGTGAAAACTAAGACCCAGAGTAGTAAAGGAACTTGCCCAAGGTCACAAAGGTATTAATGAATATAACTTGGATTTGAACTCAAGTCTGAGCATTTTATACCCACAGAAAAGAGCAGATCAATGTGCATTCCCATCAGTGAGCAATATTTTTTTCCATTTTCTAAATAACAAGAACACAATGTAACATGTTTCATAAAGTTGAACCCTAAAGAAACTTTCTGTGCTGAACCAAACAAAATATGAGATATAATTACTATACACAAATGCATTTTAAGGGGAACTTTTCCTACTTATATTTTCCTCAGAAATAAGTTTTACATTTAAAACCTCTGAAATCATTAAGCCTTTTTCATCTGTACTGGAAGGATAGGCACCAGACATTCTATTTCCATAAGAATTAATGTTATAGCCTTATTATTCCAAGCATAATTTCAACAAGGAATGGATTTAACACATAAGTACATTACCAGCAGCAGTCTTCTGATGCTCTGAGTCTAGAGACAAATTTGACTTAATGGACTGAATGAATAGTGGCACTGAGAGATTTTTCACCCCCTGCAAGGGCATTACTGAAATTTGGACTCCTATTAACAAATATTGTTACATGTAAAATTTATTTTTAAGACAAAGAAAACTTGCAAACATGTTTTTACAAAAGAAAAGATCTGTCCTACATAAGATGATCTCCTTAAGACATATTTTTATTACTTATACCAGTCTATCTAGATATTTAAAAGTAAATTTCTCCCTAAAATAATTCTCTTAGATTTACAGATTCTATCTTTCTTTCTGGGACACTCTGACCTTTCTTTATGACAAGAACTGATGCTTTTCATTTGCAGTTATGCAAAGAATATGAATAAAATAGCCATACCCTTTGACCCAAAGAATCCATTGCTATTCATATACCTAAAGGAGGTTGAAGACAAAAAGAAAAGTTTAATATACACCAAAAATTTATAGTCATACTTGTGGTACTAGCAAAGAACTAGCAATGAATAGGTGTCCATCAAATGGGGAATGGTTCAATTAATTGTGCTAAATAAATTCAATGAAATTTTCTATGTAGTAAGAAACATTCAATATGAGGAATGCAGAAAAGCATGGAAGAACATGTGAACTTAGCAAAATGAAATAAGCAGGATGAGTGAAACAATATGATGATTATAACAACATATAAATTGAATGACAGCAAATATCAGTACTAAAAGTTGTATTATTATAATGACCAAGGCTGGCCACCCAGGGAAGAAATGAGAATGCTTCCCACTCTCTTCTTTGCAGAGGCAGAAGACTATGGATGTGTATTATCATGGATAACAATTGTCTTTTTTCATAGGTTGATTAGTTTTCTTGAACTGTTATGTTGTGAGGAATTTTGGTTCAATTTGTATTGCTTTAGTTTGTTGTTATCAGAAGGGAGGCATACTTTGGAAAATATGCATGTGTGATAAAAACAAAAGGGAACAAAAATACATATTTAAAAAAACAAGTTATATGTTTTTTCCATGCCTATCCCTTCTTCCCTTCCCTGACTGAAATGTTCCTGGTAAAGGGTTACTTATTTCTACATGATTATATTACTTTTCCAAATCCTCAACTGAGCTACTGATCCTATTAGCCAAACCAATTTAGATTATAAATAATTGAATGAATGAATGAATGAATTTATTAAGTGTTTGCTATGTGGAAGGTACTATACTAAATAATGGGGACAAAAAAGAAGCAAGCAAAATGAATTCTGCCCCCAAAAGCCTACATTCTAACAGATCTTCCTCAGATAACAGCATGTTGTCCAAAGAGAAGTATTTCGGACAGGGAAATCAGAGAGAGTGGTAACTAGAATTAAAAGACAAATGATTGGTATGTCCATTCCAGAAACAGTGGTGTTGAGTTGATTACTATTCTTAGAGACAGAATTAGAAAGGGGACAGTATGGGTATGTATACTCATGACCCTGCACCATGGAGGATGTGGGAAAGTGAAATGGTGAGCCTAAGGCTGTGTAAAATAAGGCAAAAAACTCAGAGAACCAAGCCAAGAATCCAAAGATTAGAACTTAGTTGTTAGCTTTGTCTCTATCTGGGGAGAAGAGTGTATACTTGGATTGTATTTTTAATTTTTCAAATCATGTTCACATCTATCAAGATATTTGATCTTAAAAAGAGCCCTGTTAAGGAGGAGGAGCAATTTTCATTCTCCCCCATTTGCCATATGGTCACTGAGACACAGATTACTTATGTCACCTATCTGATTTAATCACCAGGGACAGAAATAGATCCCAGGTCATCCACTAAACTGCCAAAGGGACCTTCTAAAAGTTCAAATCTGTTTTCTGTGATGTAGAGACACTGGCCTCCTTCCTACTGTGCCTCTCTCAAAAAATGCAGTCTCTGAGCTCCAGGAATTTTACAGGCTATTCCCCTTACTTCGAAGTCTTTCTCTCCTCATTTCTGCAGGAGTAAAAAACATAACTTGCATATATATATATATATATATATATATATATATAATATATATATATATGTATGTATTTAAATTTGTTATTTGTTTTTCAAAGAACTGTCATGAACATACATTGTCTCCTTTTTCTCCTCAAATAACAAACATATGAGGTAAATAGGGAAATTATCATTATTCTTATTGTATAGAAAAGGCAACTTCCACATTAAGATAATCTATTTCTTGCTCAAAGTCAGGTACATGATTCTTTTAGCTATGGACCAGAAATGAAACTCAAGATGTCAGGCTCTTATCCTGAGTCTTTGACCCACACCAAAGCATATGGATACTGTTTGTTTGGCAATCCATCTATGCATCTCCCAAATCACAGACTGTTTCCTAAGCAATAAGTGGCAGAAAAGTGTCCACAACATTCTGGCAAAAGAGTCAGTTTTCTAAAATGAATTTCCCACAGGTACTTGCTGACCTTAAGAAAGTTGGAACAATCTGGCAATTAAAAGTAAGATCATAAATTATTAAAGGTAAGGTTGAGGGTTCAGGAGGAAGTAAACTTTCCTTCGGGATCTGGTAACATGGACATTTTATAACTGATTTTGTGGAAATTTCTCTCTAAGTGCATCTCATCATCTCAAGTCTAAATAAAACTCCCATCACCCTCAAGAACAATCAGGATTGTAGAAACACGGAAGAAAAACAACTTGATCACATGGGTTGATAGTGATATGATTGGGGATGGAGACTTTAAATGATCACCCTAATGCAAGTATTAATAATATGGAAATAGATCTTGATCAATGACACAGGAAAAACCCAGTGGAATTGCTCATTGGCTATGAGAGGGGGGAGGGAGGAATGGAAGGAAAGAACATGATTCATGTAACCATGGAAAAATATTCTAAATTAATTAAATAAAATTTCAAAAAAAATTAAAACAATCAGGATTCAGTTCAAACTTTTGAACTTCCAAACCAGTATCCTTAGCTCTTGGCAGCTCTTATTCTAAATGAGATGAATACATGGAAAAGACAACTTTTAGGTTGCTTTAAGCCCACCTGTTGTTTTTGAATGGCTTTTCTGGAGATTTCCCAATGGTTGCTGGGGCCACCTGTTCATGTAATATGCTACATCAGCATTTCTGGCCAGCCTACCCCCAACAGCAGGTGGGCACTGACTGTTCCAGCTGAGGGTGAACCCTGAGGCATGCAGCAGGCTTCTTTAGCACTAGGAAAACAGGCCCCTCATAATTATCCATCCCAATTATTGGGTCAAAAATAGTGGGACAGAAGGATACCAGTATCTTCATTAGATTCAACTTGGAATTTCCAGATTGAATATAGTGATGATATTGGTCATTTAAAAAATGAATAAGGATTATGTTATTCAGCTTCTTAAAGGATCTCTTTTACAAAGATATAGTCCTACCAATTCGGGCATTCCTCATTACCATATTACATCCTGGTCTATTGTCTAAACTACAACTCATTTTCTTTCTAAGGAAATAATTTTCAAAACTATAAAATCAAAGATCCCAAAGCACAGAACTGATGGTGTTATAGCCCCGCTCAAAAAGATTCAATGGTTCCCTATTTCCACTGGGATAAAATACATATTCTTGTGTTTGGCATTTAAAGTCCTTCATATTATAGCTTCCATTTATCCTTCCAAGACTGATCCTCTTTAAACACTCAAAGTTGTTGTCAAACTAGTTCATCTGAATGCATAACTTTCCATCTCCTCATGCCTTGAGTGCCCTTCCTCCTCACTTCCATCTCTTAGAAGCCCTAGCTTCTTTCAAAAATCACCCCAAATACTACCTCTTATGAGGGATCTTTCCTGCTTTCCCTCTCCCCTTCCCAAAATATTACAATATATTCATTTTCATATATTTACTTATGCATAAGATTTGTTAAGTTAGCATGTAAGTCAATTGGTGGAAAGAACTGTTTTATATATATATATATATATATATATATATATATATATATATATATATATATATATATATATATAATTTTTTAAATTACTAGTACCTGGGAATTCCAGTGCCAAATAAGTACTTAATTAATACTTGTTGAATTGCATTGGGCTGGATGGGGCAGGATGAGAGGAATGTGTTGGAAAAGGCAAATGGTTTTAGAATTATCACAGAATCTTGGAGAAAATGTAATATTTGCAAGTAAGACTCAAGACTCTAAAATACTACCCTCTAATGTCTACTAGTCAGGCTGTCTTCTACCACTATTGTGTACTTTACAGTCACAAAATTGAAGGTGATCTCAAAGCTCACTTAGCTTTTACTTGAAACAAAGATATTCCTGACAAGTGATTACCCATTCTCTCTTAAAAGGCTTCCAGGGATTCAGAATTAGATATTATATACCTATTATGATTAATGGGAAAAAAACATCTTCCAGCTGAGTAAATCTTCCTAATATCATCAGGAGACCAGCTTCACAAAGTGCTCTTTCAAGGAAATAGAGAATACCAGTCAAATATTATCATTTATTAGTAGTAAATTCATATTATTTTAAGTGGTATCATACCCATAAAATCTTTTCCTCTCCACTTCAGATGTTAAAATGGGTCAAAAGCAATGACTAGTATATGTAAATTACCACAACAAAAACTTTATGAGACAAAAAAAATAGTAATTTATCTATTTTCAAAATCTAATCTCTTTTCCTTTCCTTATAAGGAGATAAATTAAAGGATTAAGGAAGCTGGAAGAACACCACTGAACTTTCCAGGTGATAATGATGATGATAAAAAGGAAGAACAAAGAAAGAAGAACATGGTAAAAAGAAAAAATAATTGGAAAAAGAAGAGAGGATTCTCAGTGAATTCAAGGATAAAAGAATATTAGGGTTAAGCAAGACAAGTACATAAGCTAAAGTAGAAGGAAAGGAAGAAGGATTTTTTTTAAACCCTTGCCTTCTGTCATAGGAGAAATACTGTATATCGATTCCAAGGCAGAAGAACGGTAAGAGCTGGGCAATGGGGGTTAAGTGTCTTGCCCAGGGTCACCCAGCTAGGAAGTATCTGAGGTCAGATTTGAACCCAGGACCTTCTATCTCTAGGCCTGGCTCTCAATTCACTGAGCCACTCAGCTGCCCCCAAGAAGAGGGAATTTTGAGGATGGAGACTTAGGAATTTTTGAAGAAGGACAGAAATTGAATTTAGGGAAGTGAAATTTCAGCTTACTTTAAAGAAAAGTCTTATAACTAGTAGAAGAAGAAGCATTTGAATTGAAGGAGGAAGATTATTCAAATTGAAGGAGAAACAATTGATTTGAAAAAGGATAAGGATTTAATAAATATTCAAGAAGAAAGAGCCAAGGAGAAAAATGAGAGAAAAAGAAAAAAGACTCCCCCAAAATAGAATGAGGGACAAAAGAAGGAGCATCACTCAGTGAGGATATTGATTCAAGGAGAAAGACTCAGAAGGAAAAGGAGAGCAAAAAGACAAGAAAAAGACACTTGACAAGTTGGTTATGACTGCTAAGGTACTAACAAGATGAGAAGGTGTTAATGAGGTGTGCATAGTCTTACCGGGATTTGACAAGCACTGCTTACAAAAGCAGAAAAAAAACTCAAGATCTCCCTTCAAGAAAGAGGAGGTGAATGTTACAGAAACTTGCATAAAACATATGATGGCTATCTTTTGCAATGGCTAAATAATTATCTATACTATAAATTCAGATTAACTCCCAAGTAAAGGACATAAAAGTACCAAACTCAACTCCTAAGATTTTTAGAGATAATGAAGTGTCCAATTGAAAACAAAAAGGAAAATGGAGGATTCACAATAACCAACACTGTAGAGTGAGAGGTTGCATTTAAGTCCAACTAATCTTATAACCTTAAAATAACTAGAAATGAACTAATATAAAATACCAACAAGATGGGAAATGATGAAATTTTTCACAAAGAAATTCCTGCCCCAAACCCCCCCCCCAAACATTACAAATATACTGAGGAAATGAGAAAGCTAAAAGAAGCCCCTAATGCAGTCTTTTTTTAAAACCCTTACCTTCCATCTTAGAATCAATACTTTGTATTGGTTGCAAGGCAGAAGAGTGGTAAGGGCTAGGCAATGGAAGTTAAGTGACTTGTCCAGGGTCACACAGCTAGGAAGTATCCAAGGTCAAATTTGAACCTAATACCTCTTGTCTCTAGGCCTGGCTTTCAATCTACTGAGCCATCCAGCTTCCCCCATTAATGCAGTTTTTAAAAAATAAAGTGGTAAAAGAATATTAGGAGAAACCTGTAGTAAACAGAGTAATTCTTCAATGAGTACAATTAGAATCCCATTAAAAAAAAGATCTTTAGAACCAACAGGATGCCACCTGCAAGATTCTCCCAAGTTCAACTGCCCTAGAAATGTGATGACTAATTCCATGGTTCCCAGATCCAGTAGAATAAATTAGAATTGGACAAGAAGAGACTCATCATGAATCAAAATAACTCCAGTCAGAATTGTTCAAGATTCACGTGACCAAGCAAAGGAGAGTAGGGAACTATACTTTTCATTATTATTTCTTATGGCACAATAGTATTCCCTTATGTCCATATTTTCATCATTCAGCAATTCCCCATTTGATGGCACCCATTTAGCTTCGTTTTTTTTGTTTTGTTTTGTTTTGTTTTGTTTTGTTTTTTAACTACAAAAGGCTCTGGGTTTTTTTTTTTATATATAAATAATAGATCTTTTTCCTCTTTTCTTGGGAGAGGAAGAAGACATTGGTCTGTAAGTCCTATTGCTGGGTCAAGTTGTATGTATACTTTATTTCATATCTAGTATATTATTATGTATTTATTTAATATATTTAGTACATTTGGGTTATATCTCTTTGGAGGATAAACCTACAGATGAGATCACTGAATCAAATGGTATGCACAATTTAGTAACTTTAGGGGCATCTCTTATCTAAAATGTCTTTGACCATATACAACCACACCAACAGCCAAGGTATGGAGAAGGAGAAATATTTTTGCCACTCCAGCGAAAGTCCAAGGTTTAAATTCAAACTCTCAGCTGAAGGGAAAATAGAGAGCCCTAGAAAATGGTCACTTATTTTAAAATCTATTGTGTATCTTTTCCCGATTCAATGGTCAAATCACCTTTGTAGCAGATACCTGTTAGCATCTTAGGGTCAAAGGAATTAGTTGAACTTCCCAAAATGCTAAATCCTTCAATGATTAACCAGAATGTGGGGATAAGTGATTTGGGTACTTGTTAGCAGTACTGGTAAGATAGTTGAGGCAAGAATACATGATTTTAAGGGGTTAGTAAAGTATTTTGTTTCCATTCCCTTTGAGATAAGATGTCTATATTCAAATTGCCAATAGATCTATAAATTTATTGATATGAGTATTCATTCAGCTCATGCTTTCTCAACCTGTTAGTCTTGTCCATATCTTCCTAATGGATCACCACTGATGGTTCACCCAGACTCCTTGGGGTCTTTGTCAAACTCATATGACATCATTAGGATGGCAATCCATTGGTCATCCTTTAGTCTCACAATGTGACCCATCCACCTTATTTTTCAATTATAGATCACCTTATAATACCCTCTGTGCTGCTCTTTTTTTGTCATCCATTGTTGGTAATGTGTTACAGCCCACTCAATGTTCACCTTAGCTGTTTTATGGTACTATTATTTGGTATACTCTTGCAAACATTTTCAATGATTGGCTTTTCAAATGTATTTGTTAATTTTAAAATGTGTCTGTTCATGGACTAGGCAATTAAAATAATGAGACCAAGCAGCCAAATAATCAGTCAGATCATTTTTCTGCATAGAAATGTCAGAAGCATCCTTTCTCTTTCTTCCTCTTAAAATCCCTGCTGCTTCCACAGCTTATATCAAATGCCACTTCCTATGTGAGATCTTTCCTAATTACCTCGGTTTTTTTAATGCCTTCTCCCCCCAAAAAAAATTACATTGCACTTATTTTGTATATATTTTGTCTATGCTTATATTGTTTCCAACAGAGTTTAAAGTCCTTAAAGAACAGGTACTGTGTCATTTTTTGTGTGTGTTTCTGGGTTCCCAGGGCCTATCAGAATTCTGGCTCTTAGTAGTCAAATAATAAATTCTTATTGATTGATTGAGTGAGTGAGTGATTCTCCTCTTCACAGAACCAGTTTTAAAAAAGCAAGTTGATTGGGGGCAATCTGAATTGGAGACTTACACAATTCTGTCACTGATTAGCTAGCCATGGGACCTTAGGCGAGTCATTTTACTAATCTGAGCCTTGCCATCTTCACCTATATAATGAAGGAGATTTGACTACCTGGTCTCTAACATTCTATGATTCCTAAAGCCCTTTTTCAGTGACCTGGGAAAACCAGCATCTCCTCTCCAAATTTTTCTCACCTGATCAATGATGCCTGAACTTCTCTACCAAGTATTCCATTAGCTTAAAGCAAAAATCCTCATTTTGTTATAAAACTTGTGCTCAGTCATTAATCATTTACACATTAAAATTCAATAAATATTATAGATCACCAAGAGCTTTGCTCAAAATAGACCTCTGAGGTAGATCTTTCTAGAGAATAGCACATCAGTTATGCCACACAAAACAGAAGAACATGTGATTGTAGAGCTGAAATGTTTCCATTTTGCAGATCAGGAAGTTGAGGTTTAGAAGTAAATTATCTTGTCAAATGTTGCAGAAGTGGTGGCAGAGCTAGGATTCAAACCCAGCTCTTGTGATGCCAAGTGTAGGGCTTTTTACTGTCCAAGGATGCCACTGTTCAGAGATCCCAGAGGAATCAAAACAGGAAAGTCATTATAAATGAGTTCAGAACAATTAGAAATCTCTTTAGACTTCAAGCTAGAGGATTCCCCTTTGTTAGATCAATGGGGTTTGGGATAAGTTGTGGGGCCAAATATAAGACAACGACATTGGCAAGTTCTTCTAACTGGTCACCAGCTGATAGGAGGGAAGGAAGAGTGTGCAGAGGTAATTAGAAATAATCAAGTCTTAGTCATTTTTTCAGGTAGCATCAGTCAGCAGAGTTTGCATAACTGAAAACTGCTGTCATTTAATCTCAGTTTTCTTCTTCCTGTTAAAGTGAATGCTATAGCAACTAGTATACTTTCAAAAACAAACTGTTCTCCATTTCTTGTTGATGAGGAGGACATCTGAGACATCCTAAGCAGAAGATGCAAGGCACCCTCTGTAGTCTCAATGAAACAGTCACCGTCGTACTCTTTCCCTGGGACTTAACAATAGATTTCTGAGCCAAGAATCTAGTAAAGCTTTTCAACATACATGAATATTACCTATAAAATATTAACAAGTATCAATACCCCGCATTCCAATGTCAATGATCACAGATGGTGTGAATTTTAGATTTACTCCACCCTGCTTAGTCTTTAGAATTTTGGCAACCAGGAATGTATACACCCCCACTTAAGGATTAAATGTGAGGAGGATGGCCTATGTGCTAGCAAGTGACAAATCAGAAACAACTGACTGACCTCCTGGGTCGTCCTAAGCCAAACTTAAGCTATCATTGGTACATGTGAGATGCAGGAAGTGATGTAAAAAACTGTCTATATATTTTGCGTGGCAGTGTTCTTGGTGTGCTTGTGGGTTTTTTCTCTGTAGCATGGTTTAAGTGAGGCGTCTTCCCTGAGCGAGTCTGGTGAGTGGTTAGGCTGATTCCTCCTTTCCTTTACCTCCTAAAGCACTATTCTCCTAGGAGACCTCTCATCTCAGAGGAAACCTCATGGCTGGAAGCCAAGCTAGATTTAATCTTCTGAGGAGGCCTTGTGGCTGAGGCCTCTGAACTTCCCTTGGCTTAGGCTAGGCTGGAGAAATCTTATACCCTTTCCTCCCCCTCTTCTTCTTAATTTTTTCCTACTATTGTAATTAAATCACCATAAAAATCCCAAACTGACTTGAGTATTTTATTGGGATTGAATTTAATCCCCAGCAACCACTAAAATAATCTATTCAGTCAACAACCCTAATTTTACCTTAATAGTGGGAGGAAGGGAAGAGAATGAAGGAAATCCAAAACTCACTCATCTTTGAATGCCAACTTCTCAAGCAGATTGCTCCATGGAAGTCTATGATCATAATCATGGGCTCATAGTAGGTACATTTTCAAAAATACAAGTTATAGCTCATTAAGGTATAGGTAAAACTCAAAGAGCACAACTGGTCTGTGTAATAGTCTTGGAGTCAGGAACGCTCATCTTCCTGAGTTCAAATCTGATTTCATACACTTACCAGTTATGTGCTGGCCAAGTCACTGAACTCTGGTCATCTGTAAAATGAACTGTAAAAGGAAACAGCAAACCACTCCAGTGTCTGCCAAGAAAACCCCAGATGGGGTCATGAAAAGTCAAACAGAACTAAAACTACTGAACAATACCAGAACTCCCAGCAATCAATGTGTTTTTTAAGGTTTTGCTTTCAATGTTTATTTTATCCTCTCATTTATCTCTCCCTGTTTGGTTCCCTTCCCCCCAATTTTTTTTATTTTTTTTTCTCTAAAGGCAAAAGACAAAAAGGTTTTATCTTTGGCAATGTTTTTGGGGTTTAGAGTTATTGGGCTCAAATCCCAACACTGCCATTTCTTACTATGGTGACCTATTTTATTTGTAGAGATGACAATTGGTCAGTGCTTTCCCATATCTGCTGAAAAAATGATCCTAAGGAACAGGTCTAACTATGTTACTCTTCTACTTAATAATCTACAAGGGTTGCATATTGTCTCTAAAAATAAAATAATATACAAATTCCTTAATCTGGCACTCAAAGCCCTTCACAATTTGGGTTGCAATCTACTTTTACAGGCTCATTTCAAATTATTCTTTTCATTCACTCTGCATTACAATAAAACTAGCCTTCTAGACATTCCTCAAACATGGCAGACCCTTTATAGAATTCAAAAGAGTATATCTAATATCTTGGAAACCAATAAATGTAAATATATATCAGGGTTTAATTTACTGTTTTGTGTGTATATTATATATGTATAATAGTGTACACATATAAATATTGGTATATATGTATATATGCATGTATATATGGATTTATCAACATACTACTGTAAACCTCAAATTTCCTTAGACTTATAATTGTTGAAAATTTCACCATTGGGATATTTCATACTTGGAAAATTTCTTACTGATAGTCTATTGGAATGGGAACTCCATTGGCATGGGAGGTTCCTTCTCTTCCCTTCTTAAGATTACTTTAGGACAGAAACCCTTTGCTGAACAATGGAAAGGACTTTGACCTATGCTTAAGCATAGAACAGGAATTTCTTTGAGTCTTGATTGATTTAGAATTGATACAATGGAGATACTTGGAATAAATCTCCACCCTATTCAGTCCTAATAGGATTGAGTAAGGGCTGCAGCCTAGATCAAAATTTAATTATTCCAATCTCTACCATACTCAAGTTAACAGGATTTAGAAAGGGCTGTAGCAAAGGAGTATAGATTTAATCATTGGAAAATATGACCTTCAACAGACATGTGCAAAAAGCCAGAAACCTCTGGGCGGTCCTGGGTTAAGCGAGAGCCTCCATTGACAGGGAAATTGATGAAGAGTGATTGGTAGATGTGAGGACTGAGGGGAGGCAACTTGGATGGTGTCCTTAAAGATAGGAGGGTCTGGAGACTGGAGGGAGGATTGAGTTTTTGGGTCGGTGTGGTTCCTGGACTCGGAGGAAGCTTGCTCTGAAGGAAGCTGAAGGTGGGGGCCTCTGAGACTGTTTCTCCATTTTGGACACGTGAGTAATAGGGACTGATCTCCTTTCTTTGCCCCAGCTATCTAAGGGCTTGGGCCTTTTGGCCCAGCCTAAACAGAAGGGGTATTTAAGCCCTATTCCCTTCTCTCCCCTTTCTCTCTCTATATATATCTCTAATTCCTTTCTTGCTCCTATTGTAATTAAACTCCAAAAAAGGCTGACGGCTGACTTGAGTTTTTCATTTAGGAATTACATAGCTGATTCCTTGGCGACCTTAAATTAATATATATCAGTCTTTTAAAGTGATTCCCTTGTAACATTGTGGCTGACCACACGGGAGTCTAAAGAATCCTCTCAATAAAACTTTTTCTTTGCCTTTTTACTATACTGTTTCACCACTTAGTCCTTTTTTTAAAAAAAAAAAAAAAACTTGGCTTAAAGACACAGCTGCTAGAACACGTGAGTATAAAAAACTTTTTCTCTTTTCTCCTTAAGTTAAATTGGAATCAGCAGTTTTTTCTTTTTCTTCCCTTTAATCTTAAGGGACAGCTGGGTAGCTCAGCGGATTGAGAGCCAGCCCTAGAGGCAGAAGGTCCTGGGTTCAAATCGGACCTCAGATACTTCCCAGCTGTGTGACTCTGATAGACAGAAAACAGCTGTTTTTAAATCTCAGCAACAGGACTCTAAAGTCCTGGCTGGAAGAACTGTTTCTAAATATCCTTTCCCTTAAGGAACAACTTCCTGGATTAAAAAAAAAAAAAAAAACCCTGTGGAAAGTTTGTTGCTTTGCCCTGCTCCCCACGTGTTTTGTGAAATTACAAAATATACATATAAAAATGAGTACTACATTCTTTGACAATTATATGGCAGCTGAAGAAGTAGGGGCATTGAGGAATGAAGGATACCTCCAAATTTTTATATTAATAGGTACTGTCATTTTTGTACTCCTCAATACTATATTTAGAGATGAAAAAATAAAAAATATTGAGGATAAAATAAAACAAAATAAGGATAAAATAAAACAAAATGAGGATAAAATAAAACAAAATGAGGATAAAATAGAAAATATTGAGGATAAAATAGAAAATGTTGAGGATAAAATAGAAAAAAATGAGGATAAAATAGAAAATATTGAGGATAAAATAGAAAATATTGAGGATAAAATAGAAAAAATTGAGGATACAATAGAAAAAATTGAGGATACAATAGAAAAAATTGAGGATAAAATAGGAAATATTGAGAATAAAATAGAAAAACTTGAGGATAAAATAGGAAATATTGAGAATAAAATAGGAAATATTGAGGATAAAATGGGAGATATGGAAGATAAAATAGGAAAAATTGAGGAAAAAATGCAAGCCCAATTAGAAGATCTAAAATGTTTCTTACAGGATCAATGGGCAAACACCCACTCTACCAGAAACAGACCTGTTTCTGAACCTTTGAATGAGGAAATTTCCTTCCCTGAAATAGAGATGGAAAGCACCTTCCCTATAGCCCAGTTAACAGACTGCTTCTCTCGTGCAGTGCAAATCTTGTCTGAATTTAATCCCCAAAACCCTTCCCCTGCAATCCCAGCTTCTCATGTTCCTTCTCCTACAGAAAACCAAATTCCAATGCAAGGGAGATCTTGTCCTCCTAGAGAAACCTGTCCTTGTCAAACTGACCCACAGGTGCAAAATTCAACTAGAGGCCTGTTTCCTCTAAGAGAAGTACCTGAAATAGGACGAAATGGGGATGTGGTGACTTTAAGACATAGGATACCGTTTACTCCCCAAGAAATAAATGAATTTACACGAAATATCCCCACATATGAACAAGATCCTTTTCTAGTAACAAAAAAGATGGGAGACATATTTTTTCAATATAATCCGTCTTACAAGGACGTTGAGAGCTTACTACAGGCTTTTTTAAGTGAACGTGAAAAAAACAAAATAATTGCTCATGTCAACAAAACCCGGGGGCGTAATGCAGCACATTGGCCATCTCAGGATCCCGAATGGGACTATAATAATCCTGAGGACTATCTACAACTATACCGTTGTAGAGAGGCCATCCTCACAGCCATGAAGGAATGTGCGGACAGTACAGATAAGTGGATGGAACTGGAAAAAATTAAGCAAAAGGAAAACGAAACACCCTCCAGATTTATGGACAGAATTATCGAGTTTGGGGACAGATACTTAGATTGGGACTTAAATAAAGAGAATAGTTTAAGACAAGTTAGAAGAATATTTGTAAATAATTCTTGCAAAGTAATTAAAAATTATTTTAAAACACAATGCCCAAGATGGTCAGATATGGACCTTGAAGAATTGCGAAAAACAGCTATATATGTTTTTAAGGGAAACGAAGAAAAGGAGAAAGAGAATAATGATGACATGGAGGAAATGAAGAAAAAAATGAGATGTGTAATAGATAGGATAACTAAATTAGAAAGTGGGCATGATAATGAACCAACGACAATTGCCCCTCTCCAGAAATCCAATTATCAATCCATTACTTGCCACTTCTGTGAGAAGAAGGGCCACAAAATGATGGAATGTAGAACCTTTCTTAAGATGTTTGGAAGGAATACACAGTTTAATAATGGTTTTAGAAATAATAACTATAGAAATTATGATAATGGTTATAGAAACCAAAATTCTAGAAATTATAATAATGACTATGGAAATAACTATAATGAATATAGAAATAAGAGCTTTAGAAACCAGAATTATAGAAATAGGAATTGGGAATTTAATGACAATGCTCAAATTGAAGAAAATTTTAATGATAATACTCAACAATATATGAGAAATGGAGCTCGTCCAAAAAATACTCGAGGTGCTAATGATCCTCAGAGAGGTGCCCTTCAGGAGGGTGCCCAGGGAACTTCCCAGTATAATAAAGATGATTCTTCTTAGATTGTATTGATTTTGTTGATATTAATTAACCTTTTTCAGTTTTTTTTTTCTTTTTTTTTTTCTCCTCTCCAAATAGTAGGAAAGATGAATAAAGAACTTAAGACTATGATTGGCAAATTATGCACTGAGACCCATTTAAAATGGCCTGAAATTCTCCCTCTGGCCCTATTTTATCTTAGAAGCAGGCCTAGAGGAGACTTACATATTTCACCATTTGAGATGCTTTTTGGACATCCGCCTATACAGGCTAAGCCTTTCTCCCCGGCTTATACATCGCTATTAGGGGGAGATATTACTATTGCTTCCTATATACAGGAGTTACAGCACAAACTACGTGAACTTCATGAATCTGGAGCTGCAGTACAAGCTGGACCATTAGACTTTTCTCTGCATGACCTGAACCCAGGAGATAAAGTTTATATCAAGAATTTCAAGCGAACTGGAGCAACTGAACCTTCATGGGAAGGACCATTCCAAATATTATTAACTACTCCAACATCTATAAAGATTGGAGAAAGAGACTCTTGGATTCACTGCTCACATGTGAAGAAAGCATCTTCTGCTGAGACTGATTGACTCTATCCTATCATATGAATTGTGACTCTATCTTATCATATGAATTGGAGATAATAATCCATAGACAAATGGATGTTTTTTTTCAAGAATATATTGAATTACTGATTTTTTTCCCTTATTTTTTCTTATTTCTTTTTATTTTTTGATCAGAATATTTGATTTTTTTCTCATTTTTTTGTACTGAAGGTACACATAATTAATATTAATATTATTTTTTTCCCTGCAGTAATACAAGTTAATATATATACTCTTGCTATAATATCAATATATGCCTAAAAGCTTTAAACTATGGGAACCTGCCATTTATTGATAAAATATTATAGGACTGTGATTAATGTTTGTGTCTGATTCCAGGAAAAGGGATAAAAACAAGGAGCACAGACTAAACCTGAATAGTGCCAATAGAGCACACATGAAATATTAAAGTGAGACTCAAGGTTGCGACGCTTAACTTATGTTTAAGTCGTAGGACTTCCTTGTATCTACACTCCTTTTGAAATACTCAAACAAGTACAAAGCTTGACTATCATGCTGGCTCCCTATATCTCTGAAAAAAAAAAATCAGACAAGGGAATGACATTTCCCCATCAAAATAGAATTCTAATTCTTTTCTTCTTATATTATGGCAACTTCCTGTAGTCTTGGCTACAAATGGCTAAGTGAAATATTACTGCATTCTGTCCTACATACTTGTGGGATAGAAATTACTTTAAACTGGACCTATACAAGGTCTATTTTGAGTTTTTCTCATGTTTTTGATTATTTTTTCTATTCTTTTGATAATTGACACATACAACCCCATAACTGAACATTGCATTCTGAGCTAAACTTGATATTTTTTTTTTAATACTTACTTCAGGGGGGATTGTATTTTAATTTAAAATCTAAGAATTTTTGAATTTTTTTGTTTGAGATTTTATTTTTATAAAAATCCAAGACTTTTGTTTAAGATTTTACTTTTATAAAAAATTCAAAGATTTTGATTTTGTTCAAGAAAAGATCTTCAAGAAAGAAGCTTGAAACTTTTATATCCAGAGAATGAACTGTTGCAGAAAGATGCCAAAAACCTACACTTCATCAAGAAGATCAAGAATGAACTTTGGATGTGATTGATTGGACTGAACTTTTGATTGAACATTTATTGTAACATTTATGCCAAAAGGGACTGCCCCTAATTTGGCTTTCTGTCAATGCGCCTAGCAAACATTGGTTTTGCTTTCTTTTCTTTTCTATTTCCTCTCTCACTATTCTAATTTCTCCTAGAAAATTGAATATTGTGTATATCTTTAGTTAGAAGTGAATTTAGAACTACAAAATGATTATGTTAAATGATCAATGGGGAGACTAGTCTCCCAATGATCATCAGGGGGGATTGTAAACCTCAAATTTCCTTAGACTTATAATTGTTGAAAATTTCACCATTGGGATATTTCATACTTGGAAAATTTCTTACTGATAGTCTATTGGAATGGGAACTCCATTGGCATGGGAGGTTCCTTCTCTTCCCTTCTTAAGATTACTTTAGGACAGAAACCCTTTGCTGAACAATGGAAAGGACTTTGACCTATGCTTAAGCATAGAACAGGAATTTCTTTGAGTCTTGATTGATTTAGAATTGATACAATGGAGATACTTGGAATAAATCTCCACCCTATTCAGTCCTAATAGGATTGAGTAAGGGCTGCAGCCTAGATCAAAATTTAATTATTCCAATCTCTACCATACTCAAGTTAACAGGATTTAGAAAGGGCTGTAGCAAAGGAGTATAGATTTAATCATTGGAAAATATGACCTTCAACAGACATGTGCAAAAAGCCAGAAACCTCTGGGCGGTCCTGGGTTAAGCGAGAGCCTCCATTGACAGGGAAATTGATGAAGAGTGATTGGTAGATGTGAGGACTGAGGGGAGGCAACTTGGATGGTGTCCTTAAAGATAGGAGGGTCTGGAGACTGGAGGGAGGATTGAGTTTTTGGGTCGGTGTGGTTCCTGGACTCGGAGGAAGCTTGCTCTGAAGGAAGCTGAAGGTGGGGGCCTCTGAGACTGTTTCTCCATTTTGGACACGTGAGTAATAGGGACTGATCTCCTTTCTTTGCCCCAGCTATCTAAGGGCTTGGGCCTTTTGGCCCAGCCTAAACAGAAGGGGTATTTAAGCCCTATTCCCTTCTCTCCCCTTTCTCTCTCTATATATATCTCTAATTCCTTTCTTGCTCCTATTGTAATTAAACTCCAAAAAAGGCTGACGGCTGACTTGAGTTTTTCATTTAGGAATTACATAGCTGATTCCTTGGCGACCTTAAATTAATATATATCAGTCTTTTAAAGTGATTCCCTTGTAACACTACCACTAGTAGATGAATATTTTTCCCTATAGGCAGAACATGAATAAAAATGGAAATTTTTAGGATCATAGTATCACAGATTTAGTGTCAAGGGATCCAACATGTCATCAAGTCAAACCACTTCATTTTAATGATAAGAAAACTTGGGGTCCAACCAGATTAAGGCACTTACATAAGATAAGGCAAATAGTGAAGATAACACAAATACCAAAGCCAGGATTTGAATCCAGGTCCTTTGTCTCAAAATCCAGTACTTTTCCACTAAGGATTTTAATTTTGTCACAAGACATTCAGCTTTCTAGGTACAGCCACATTAAAGAGGAAGATTCCTTTACTTTGTTCAAGCTGCCTAGCCTGATGTGTTGCCCAGGTCTAGAATCATTCCAATGGATATATTTGTCTAAGGTTATCACCCTTAAGGTCAAAGACTGGGAAGACTTCATGCATTCTGCATTATTCTTTCCCATTTTTCTTTGTAGCCAAGGGTACTTCTGACAAACTTCTGTCTCTGGTGGGAGAAGGTTATGCTCTCTAGAACAAAAATAATGAATTTTGTGTGGGTAAAATTGGGAGACAGTCACAGAATAAGGACTCTAAATTTAGCTGGCTTCAATTGACTTCTATTCCCTAATCCAGCTTCATCATTGAAAGTTCATTCCATCATTATGTCTGGAGGATGTTAGGTCACTAATGAATTGGAAATCTAGACTAAGAGGCTCAACCATCAGCCAAAGGCAGCTGGATACCAAGATAAATGATTCTTGGTTTTTGCTCTAAAAGCACTCAGCAATTCTAGGTGATATCAGAGGGAATAAGAATGGAAGTCAAATGTCAAGGGAGAAAGCAAGAGGCACTCACTAGCTAGCAAACTATAAAAGCTAAAATCAGAACCTTGGGGAGATAAGACAAGAGGCATTCAAGGAGTCCCAGGAGGATGCGGGTAAGAAAGGACAGGAAGGACAAGGCAGGCAGGTAAAGAATAAGGGCATTAGGTGTCTCTGGGCATTGCCTCTAAGGGAAGTGGAAGGAATGGTAAACCAATTCTACCTTCATAGTTTTATCAGGTGCCTTCAATATAAAAAAAAGTCTTTATGACACAAACTGTGCCTGAACTCCCCCCAAAAATTCTCATACAAACTAGGTCCAATTCCAGATAACCTCATAAAAGTCATTACTGCCCTTTGGCCCATTGACCCTACCAGGAGTTACTCCAGAAAAATCTTCTTATATTTAAAAGTATAGTTTATATCTAGTCTTCTCCAAATAAAGGTAACTCTCAGGTGCCCAGCTCATGTGCAAGGCATTCAAGGTAGCATGTACAAGTCACAGATACACAAACTTTGTTTCACCTTACAGAAAATAGAGAGAGGACATAGAGGACCTCCAGGAGCCCCCAAACAGATGTAAAAATCCCATAAATTATTCTTTCAAATTGTTCATCTACTTCCAAACTTGGAACAGCTGTCAGAGCAACTCTGATATTCTGGTGAGTCCCTCTTTCCCAGAGAGTGCAATCTACATAGTCCCTTCAAGACTTATAGTACTATCTTGTGTTTTAGAATTCTAGTGGAAAGTAAACAAACTCCACAGAGGTTCTGAACAATCACTCCTTATCCCATGCAATCCAAATAACTCAGAGGATTTGTTCTCTGAGGAAGATGTTGTATAGGAAGTTACCTTCCTCCAAAAAGAATGTTATGTCAAGAAGTTCTTTCTCCTATTCAAATAACCAAATTCTCAAACTTGGGAACTCTTGAACTTTGAGTTATCCATGACATACTTGCCAAAGAAATTTCCTTGCTCTGAGTAGAAAGATTCTGGTATCATTTTTACTACAAAGTTCAATGACCGCTGTCTCTTCCTCACAAAACATAGTTCATGAACTATTCTCTCACTTGCCCTCTAAGAAGATGCCAAAGGATGTACCTATCTCCTTTCC
Organism: Monodelphis domestica; assembly: GCF_027887165.1. Classification (NCBI taxonomy): domain Eukaryota; kingdom Metazoa; phylum Chordata; class Mammalia; order Didelphimorphia; family Didelphidae; genus Monodelphis; species Monodelphis domestica. Next base: position 363,447,157 of record NC_077227.1, on the reverse strand, counting down.
GAGGCAACTTTCAGATATCTCTAGACTAAGGCCTTCATTCTATAATTTTATAAATTTGAATAGGAGGAATTGATTAGATTAATAAGCAAAACCCCAAGAATAATGTCTGAATCTGAGAAATTATTTTAGTAGTTTACTAATGGATGATCCAGATGGATTTCTGGATTTCTGTATTCACAAACTAAGGTTGTTGGGTTTTTTTTTCTTTTATTGGAAGAGGGTGGATTTTTATGGATTTATCTTTTTAAGCAATGAGATCCTTTGCCAGTCCTCATTTGAGACATTCCTTGTGCTTTTCAGGAAAATGATAGATGATCTTGACTTGTTATAGGATTGCCTTTCCCCCATAATTTAGCATTTTGTGTGTTATTTTACTTATAACCTCATAATGTAAGGTCCTTGAGAGTTATTTTCTATTTTCCATTTCTATAGTGCCATGCACATAATAGGTTCTATTCATATTATTGAATATTTATCTCATTATTGCATATCTTGCATATAGATCTATGTATGGTATCTTGCATATAGAAGGTACTTAATAAATGATTTTCACTGAAAAGAAGTTACATATACTTTAGTCTTGGTCACTAATTCTTTCCCCCAATCCTGTCTTCCCACTTAAACTCTATGAAGGCAAGAAGCAAATCTTAGGTGTTTTTGTATCCTTCCCCTACCTTCCTCAGACTTCTACACACACCTAGAATCTATAACATAGTGCTGCACATATAAGATCCTTAATTACTACTTGTTGATTGAGAAAAGAAAAATTGTTGTCCAAGTACCAAGTGTGAATTTCAAAACTATTCTACCCTAATAAGACCATTCTTTAGAAGTTCTGATTTAGCTATTTCCTGATCAATAACAATAGAGATACTTGGAATAACAGAATCAGGTCTTGGAAACCCACATTCTCCACCCTACTTGGTATAACAAGATTAGGAAGGGTTGCATCAAACTCAAGATTTAATTATTTGAGTAAATGGCCTTCAACAGACCTGCAAAAAAAGGACAGAACTCTGGGCAGTCCTAAATCAAGCTTGAGCCACCATTGGCACATGTGGGACACAGGAAGTGAGGTAGATAACAGCCTCTGGAGTTCTCCGGACTTCCTGTGAGGAGGGCTAGAGGGCAGTTCCATCCTGGAAATTGAGGTTGGAGGAGCCCCACAGACTGCTTTCCTTCAGATTGGTCACGTGAGTGATGAGGACTGACCCCTTTTCCTGCCTTGGCTCTCCAAGCCCTTAACGCCCATGTTGGCTCAGCCTGAGCCAGAATGGTTCTGAGTTAAACTCCTTTCCTTATCTCCCTCTTTCCTTCTCTCTCTCTCTCTCTCTCTCTCTCTCTCTCTCTCTCTCTCTCTCTCTCTCTCTCTCTCTCTCTCTCTCTCTCTCTTTCTCTCTCCCTAATATTTTCTTCCTCCTGTTGTAAGTAAATCACCATGAAAATTTGGCAGCTGACTTGGGTATTTTATTATTTGGAATTTCCCTAGAGACCATTTAAATTTAGATTTTTTTCAGTCTCAACTATAATTTTAACTGTTACACAAGGGATTAATTGCCTTTTAGAATTGTGGATGATTTCTTCCTCCAAGAAAGTCCTATCCTGAAGTGACAAAAAGATATAAGGGATAGTGGCAGCAGAGTCTGAACTCTGACAAGGTCTAACAAACAGGAAAAGAGTTGAGTACCAATTCAGAGAAATACCCTATGGTAATCATTCAAGAACTTTTCTGAGCTGATTAGTATATATTGTAAAGGGTAAAATTATAGTTGAGACTGAATGTAATAATTATTTTTGTCACCAAGGATTTAATTTATAAAATACTAATGAAAAAACCCAAGTCAGCTACAAATTTTATGTTGTTTTAATAGATAGTGGAGGAGATTAAGGAGAAGGAAAGGAGTAGGTTTTCTTCCCACCCCCACCCCCCCATCTCCCCACCCCTGCCTGGCTGGTACCAAGAGGGGAGATTAGGAGATAAGATTTTGGAGTATGAAGGAGGAAAGAATCAGCCTGACCTCCAAAGGGGCTCAGCTAAGATGCTGGAACCTGAAATCAGCTCCAGGGCAAAACTTACCACCTGAACTCAGACAATAGCCACCACCACACCAAGATGGTTAGAGAGAGACAGGAAGTGACATGTCTTATATAGACAGTTTTACATCACTTTCCTGCATCTCATCTGTATCAATGATGACAGCTTGACTTAGGACAGCCCAGAGGTCTGTCCTTTTTTTTTCACATGTCTGTTGAAGGCCATTTCCTAAGATAATTAAATCTTGAGTTTGATGTAGACCTTCCTAATCTTGTTAAACTAAGAAGGGTAGAGAATGTAGTTTCCAAGACCTGATTCTGTTATTTCAAGTATCTCCATTGTTATTGATCAGGAAATAGCTAAATCTGATCTTCTAAAGAATGGTCTGATTAGGGTTGAATAATTTTAAAGTTCACAATATGAACTACTTTCTATGTTCCAGGCAGTGTGCTAAATGCAAGGAATACAAGTTTGAAAAAAGACCTTTGCCCTCCAGGAGTTTATAATCTAATGAGGAAAGTGGGATAGAGGTGGAGTAGATAGTCCCACTAGCATGATGAACAAGGTCAGAAGAGTATGACCAAATAAGAAATTAAGTGTAGAAAGCCCCAATCAATAAAGGTCAGATATCTAATGTTTGTTTGGTTTTTTTTAACATAACTGATGAACCCACATTTAAAATATCATTTACAGGCTCTTCTCTGTTTTGGTGAAAGAAGCATAACAAAAATCACAGATATTTGGACTTACTGAAATATAATATAATACATGAGCTCTGTTCCTTACTACTTTATAAGACTTTAACACTTCTAAACTTTCTGAACCTCAGGTTCCTCATCTGTAAAGTGATGTGATTGGACTAGAGGATCTTTAAGGATCTTTTTCAGCCCTGTATCTATGACCCTATTATCTACAATTTTCTGAGCTTAGTTTCTAGTAAGATATCAAAGAAGAAAATATGTTGGTTATTGATTATCCATGTGGTTGATTCATTCCTTAAAATTCCCTTTGCAAAAGTTAATGCTTTGGAATAGCATAAAGAGGACATATCCCTCAAGGGAGAAAAATCAAAGTGAGATGATGCTATAATAAAAGGTCTTGTTTAGTATTCTCACAAATGATGCTATTAGGCATGATTTTCTGAAGATTCTTTTAATTGGAGTCATGGCTCAGGCAGGAGTGATTAAAGGTGTCATTTAGTTAAAAATCAAACCACTTTTTGATTACATCTGTAATTATAATGCATTAACCACAGAGCTATATATTCAGGCATTGCATATGCTGGTGACATTAAGAAACACCTATAAAGTCAAGAGACTTAATGATTGTGATCCTATTCCATTCAAAGTCATGATGATTCAAAAAGTTGCAACAATCAATCCATCAGTAAGCATCAAGTACCTAGTACAGTGATGACGAACCTTTTAGAGACTCCAGCTCTACTCCACCCTCCAGACCAAATGTCATGCCGCCCCTGACTCAGAGACCACATGCCATGCCTCTCCCCCATATGCTGAGTATGCCCCACTCCCTTACCCTACACAGGGGAGGGAGGAAGCCCTCCCATTGGGCTGCTGGGTGAAGGGAAGTGAGGAATGTCCTCAGTGAAAGCAGAGAGGGTGAGGGGAAAGGCCCAAGTACTCTTCTCCCCTCCAGCTCTGCCACCTGTGAGTTGCCCACCTAGCCCCTGTGCATTCATATTGGCTGCTGAGCAAAGGTGTGGGAAATATGAAAAAATGTCATCAGGCACAGTGGAGAAGGGGAGGGGAGCAGCTCCATCCAAGTCCTTCAGCCTTTCTAGTAACAAACACTGGATGTGGGGAATGGGGAGGGATGGTGACTGAGTGCCCACAGAGAGCACTTTGTGTGCCATCTTTGGCCCCCCATGCCATAGGTTTGCCATCACTAACCTAGTATATATCAAGCATTGTTCTAGGTATGGAGAATACAAAGACAAAAGAGAATCAATTCCTATTCTCAATGAAAATATAGTCCCAACATATAATTACATAAGCCCATAGTTGGAAAAAATATATTGTTTGAGGCAGTTAAGTGGCTGGCCAAATAGAGTGCCAGACATAGAGACAAGAAGTCCTGGTTTCAAATATGGCCTGAGATACTTCCTACCTGTTTGACCCTGGGCAAGTCATTTAACCCCAATTACCAAGACTTTACTGCTCTTTTGACTTGGAATCAATACTCAATTTCAACTGTAAGACAGATGGTAAGAGTTAAAAAAGACTCAATTTTTGAAGAAATTATATGATTCAGTAGCTAACTTCTACAGCATCCCTGACATATAGTCATCCAGTCTCATTTTGCAGACGTCTAGTGACAGAGAACCTATTAGCTGTGGGTTGGAGGGGGGGGGACTATTTTAATAATAGCTAACAATAATAATAGCAAAAAGTTATATAGCACTATGCTAAGTGCTTTACTATTATTGACTCATTTGATGTTCACAACAACCCTAGGGGGTAGGTGTTAGTATATTCCCGAGTGTACAGATGAGGAAATTGAAACAACAGAGAGTAGGTGACTCCTGCCAAGTGTAAATAGCTAGTAACCGTCTGAGTTAAAATTTGAACTCCAGTCTTCCTAAATGGGCTGACCCAATTGTTAGGACATTGCATTTATTTTCTTGCCCCTACTCTCAAGTCAAAATCTGCATTCCTGTTATTTTCCAATGTATTATTATAGTTGTGCTTTCTGAGGAATGCAAAGAAAGTTTAGTCCTTCTACTGTAACAGCCCCTCAAATGTTTGAAGACATTAATTCATCCATGTGTTCTTATCTTCAGGTTAAATATCCCCAAGATAAAACCAGTCCTTAAAGGATATGGTTTCTACATTCCATCATCCAGATTGCTTTCCTCCAGACATTTGCTTTTCAATAACAAAAATTATGGTAACTAAAGCTGAACATATGGCTACAGTTGTGGTCTGATCAGGGACAGGTATATTAGGATTATCATATCTTTTATGCCAAATACAATATTTCAATTAATGAAGCCCAATATCTCATTACACTTTTTGCTACCACAACATACTATCGACTTTTCTTTAGTTTGCAGATCATTCAACCCTCACAAATTCATTTTTACCTATATAATTTATTTCCTTTCATCCCAAATATAAGACTTCATTTTGTCCCTATTAAAATTGCATTTTGTGGGGGCAGCTGGGTAGCTCAGTGGATTGAGAGCCAGGCCTAGAGATGGGAGGTCCTAGGTTCAAATCTGGCCTCAGACACTTCCCAGCTGTGTGACCCTGGGCAAGTCACTTGACCCCCATTGCCTACCCTTACCACTCTTCTGCCTTGTAGCCAATACACAGTATTGACTCCAAGATGGAAGGTAAGGGTTTAAAAAAAAAATTCATTTTGTTAGCTTCAGACCATTCAGTCTGCTGAGAATTTTTTGAGATCTATGTTATATCATCCAATGTATTACTCTGGCCCCTCAGCTTGCTGTCATTGGCTAATTTGATTATGATGTCATTCATACAGAAATATTGATTATTATTACAAATGGTAAAAATGTTGTTACTATTAACACGAATACTATTGATATTAAGAATTACTGTTAGAAATAATCATTCTTACAGATGTATGATCTTCTCACCTATGCTTTTGGAACAGCCTACTGATTGGTCCCCTTTGACTCCAGTGTCTATAACATGCCCTCTTGTCGTTTACATTCATTTCAGTCGTGTCCAGTTTTTTGTGACCCCATTTGCCATTTTTTGGCAAAGACACTGAAGTTTTTTGCCATTTACTTCCCCAGTTCATTTTACAGCTGAGGAAACTGAGGCAAATAGGGTTAAATGACTTATCCAGTATCCCAGATTTAGTGCCTGAGGTGACATTTGAACTCAGGTCTTCCTAACTCCAAGCCCAATGCTCTATCTACCATACCATCTATCCTCTACATAATAAAATACATAATAAAAAAGTACAAGTAACAATCACAATCTTCTCAAGAAACTTCGATAATTCCATATTCCCTCCTCTGTTTGGCATATAAAACCCTTCATATCTTGGTTCCAACCTATCTCTAGACTCATTTCGTATCACCTGTGCCACATACATTATTCATGCCAGACTTGCCTTACTTCATTCCTCTAGGTTCTTGCCTTGATTATCACCTGTGACTTGGGCTTGGAAGCCCTATCTGCCTTCAAGACTTAAATGACAACTTCTATTTGAAATCTTTCCTCTTCCCTCCAGTTATTAGTTCAATCCTTTATATTACTTCATATTTAGTTTTCAAAAGCCTCTCCGACAGAGGGTATAGTTACCGATAGTAATGCTTTTAGATGCAAAAGTACTTTTAAGGATTTAACAGTTGAGGCTGATGGGTTTTGAGAGAATTGAAAAGAGAGAATTAAGGAATATGATTTGAGAGAATCCAGGGAGAAGATAGAGAAAAAGGAGATTTTACTATTTAGCTGTTAGCAAATGAAGAAAATTTTAGGATGAGTAAGTTTGGGAAAAGACTTTTTTGAATGATAGATGAAAGTAAAGAGACTGAAATTTCAAAGAAATAAGATGGAGAGAACTTTTTCTTGAGATAATAGTTTTAACCTTCACCTTGCAAAGAGAATGAAGAGAATTCTTGAGAAGTAACTTTAGTTCATATCTTTAGGGAACTGAATGGAGGAAATGTGTTTTTAGACGTAAGGAGCAGTCATCTATAAATATAGCTAAAGCACTGTAAATAAGAATTACTAATAAATTGTAAGGCTAGTAGCTTTTATGTTTATCTAGACCTTGAGAGATAAGAAAAATTGATACAAAAAAAGTATATGTACAACTGGGAAAGAGATTTCTCCAGTTTATTAAATAAATGTTTGATGAATTGAATCTTGCTCTAAGACTCTGACCTTAGTTGATTGAGAAACATAGTGACATTTTATTAATAAGAAATTATAAACCAAGTACCTGCATTATCCTAGAGCTTTCTGATAATGAGTTTAAACATGGGAATAAGTCAAGTAGCAGTCTGATGGAGGACGTATAAGTTAGGTGGCAATCTAAATAACCCTCCTACATATATGCGTGTGTGTGTATTGCATTTATTAGTCTGTGTACATGTTCTTTGCCTCCATCACCACCAACTCCTATAGGAGATGAGCCTCTAGAGAGTAAAGTCTTACATTTTTATTTTTATATTTCAAGGGTATAGCATAGTGCCTACAACATAGTAGGTACTTAATAAATGATTGTTGAATTAAACTGAACTTGATATAATGCTTTGGAGTTTGCAAAGCACTTTCTATACATAGCTCAGTTGACCTTCTTTCACAGGTAGTTATGAGCCAAGTCATGCATATGTTAGCTCCATTTTATAGGTGTGGAAACTAGCTTGAAAAGTAAGCCCATGGTACTTTCCCATGGTATCAAAATCATAACTTGAACCCATTCCTTCTACTCCAAACCCAGTGTTCTTAACATTCCATATATCACCTTACCTGTCTCTGTATTATAAGAATTGGAAAGGGAATAAACATTTATATTGCACCTACCATATACCAGGCACTGTGCTAAATACTTTGCAAATATTATCTTACTTGACCTTTACAACAATCCTGCAAGGTAAGTATTGCTATTATTCCTTACAGTTGAAGACTGAGGCAAAAATATGTTAAGTAACTTTCCCAAAGTCACATAGCTAAGGCTGGATTTGAATTCAGGTCTACCTCACTCCAGGTCCAATGCTTTATTCCTAGTACCACCTAGCTGCCTCTTGGATTTTTATGTGATTAAACTTCATTTCTCTGAAAAAAAAAAGTATTTTGTACCCATTTCAAATTCTGGATTTACTTCCAAAGTATACCATGGAGGTCCTTACTCATCTTCATCCCCTCTCCTTCTTAGGGGCTGAGAAGATACCTGACAACTTCTTGATTCAGAAACAAAGAGCTTCTTTCATCTCTTTGATCAGAATTATAGAATACTAGCCCTGGAAGAGTATCTAATTTAACCCCATAATCATATATGTCAGGAAAATAAGATCTAGTGGGGAGTGTTCTGCCTAAGGTCACACAGCTTCTCACAAGTAGAGCAAGACTTATATTCTAAATATCATAACTCCCACTCCACTATATCAAGGGTAATACCTATGTGTGAATTTTCTCTAGTGTAAAATGAGATAGTTGGACTAAATGGTCTGTAAAGTCCCTCTTGAACTTATTCATTCTAGGATTTTAAATAAAGACTTGCCTTTCCACCCTAAATTTGGTGGATAATCTCCAAGCTTAAAAAGAAAATGGAACCCATTGCAACTCCAAAGGTTTTCTTAAAGCCTGAATGGAAAATGAGCTAAACGCAACAAATTCATCTGTCTTACAAAATTAGACTTTATTCTGGAGACATACAAAAATAGTTTCTCCATTCTGTACTGCTTCTGTATTGACCACTCTAACCTTTCCCCTTTGACAAACCTCACATATGTTGCTTCAGGCATCTATTGCCATTAATGTCCAGAAACTCATTTGTTCTCAGCAAACCTTTAGGCTACCTTTAATCTTTCCCTTTGTCCAGTGGGTCATACTGATGTCTTTAATTTCCTTGGTTTTCTTACCTTCTATGGACAGGTTCAAACATTGTTTTTAGGTTTTTAAAACATTTAGATTATGAGTTACACATTTCTCTTCTTTCCAGGCTGAATTCCAACAGAATAGACATCTGGCATTTTCTCTAACATCCATCACCAGGGTGGCAGTTGTACTGACAGTGTCCTATACCTAAATGCATGTAGTACCACAGTATAATTGTAAATATATGATACATAAAAACACATAGCAAATATACTCTTAGTTTCCCAATAACAAAGACTTGTTGGAAATTTTAATAAAGCAGCTGTAGGAAAAGAGGCAGGCTCATGGCATGATTCATATCAGGAGGATCAATCAGGAGGCATAGAATGATGTATCACAAAGAAAACTAAATCAGGAATTCATTAGACTGGCATTCAAATCCTCATTCTTTTGTTAACTGGCAGTATGACTTTGAGAAAATCATTTCACCAACCTTTGCCTTAGATTTCCTACTAAGTGAAGACAAAATAATATTCAACCCCTGTTCCAGGTCTATACCTCCACTAAGTGCTTATACCAGACTCCTCTACAACTTTGAGGCTACTGCTCCTAGCTGGCAGGTATATAACATTTCATGATTTGCTAGGCACTTTACATATATTATCTCAATTGGTCCTCCTAATAATCCTGTGAGGTTCATACATGCAGTTGTTACCCCATTTTACCACTGAGGCTCAGAGATTAAGTAACTATCCCATGTTCACGCAGCTAGAAAATTGGAATTTACTGTTTTTTAAAGTCAAGTTTCTCCTGGCTCTGAGGCTAATTATCTTTTTCCTCCCATAAGGAGTAGCACCTACCCAAGTTTTCCATTGCCTTTTAGATAGTTTTGATGGGCTCCCAGTTCCTGATTATTAACAAAAGAAATTTCTGACCAAAACTTTCAGTTTGACATATCTGCCTAGATATAACCCAAAGTTATCCTTGACAATCTTTTTAAGAAAGATAGAAGTAAGGAATGTGGTGGGGAAACTGGAAAACTGACCTCACCTCTCTAGCCTTCCTTGTAATGGACAGAGGTCCTGGCTAAGATTGGGTGTGTGTGTGGGGGGGGGGGGTAAGTAGTAAAAATTAGGTGCTCCAGACCATTGAAGAGATGTTTTCACAAACGACATTGGATAATATATTTAGCATTATCCAAATTTTGTCATAAAAAGAGGACCAATTTTCAATTTGGCTTCTCCTGCCTTCCAGTTGAGTTCATGTAACATATGCCTCCTTCTATCATATGTCAGTCCTGGGAGAAAATTGGCATAAATTTATGCCTTTCCCTTTCTGTGTATCAGCTCATCTCAAGAAAGGCAGGAACTTTTTTCTGACTCATAATCCCAGCTTCCCTCTGTCATACCTTTCAGAAAACTGAAAAGAGTCTCAGTCATAAGCAGCCTCTGAAACCCTTGAATTATGTATGATGGGAACACAGGTAGAGATCCAAAGCACATGTGCCAGTTAAAAAATCACACTTCACATCCAAAGTCTTCAATCATTTCTTCAGATATTCAGAAATAATGATTATCACTCTCTCAGCTACCAGGACATAAAGAAAATGAAAAATAGAAAACAAGTAACTTTTTAAAAGACATTTAGCAATATATGATTGAAATCCAAAGAAGGGTCTAGTATTGTTGATACATTATATGATATCCTAAGAGGACTGTGTCATCATATGTAATCAATAAATGGTATAACCAGAAACATGTATATATTTATTGGAATAATGCTTTGGATGTCAATAGAATGTAGACTCTTTGAAAGCAAGAACTATTTCCTGAACTTTATTCCAAGGCACCTAGAGCAGTGGCTTGCATGCCGAAGGTATATAATTTAATTGATGCTTGTTGAATTGAATTGTATAAATAGTTTGAAGAATATTTCTTCCCCCTGTCTTTCAAGAAGTTCGGTATTTAAAGAGAATGCATAAATGTCTCCAACCCTATTTGCTCCCCTCTAGGTAGCCCTAGTAATAAGGACATATTTAAACAAGGAGTAAGCAAGAGAGTGGAGACCATAGAAAGAGGAGAAAAAGAACTGAGTAAGGTTTTACGTATATATATATATATATATATATATACATATATATATATATATATATCACCCCTGAGATGGCTTTAAGGAACTCAAAGACTCCTCAGAGAATTGCCAGTCTCAAACAAAAAATTAGCAGGTGGTGAGGTCATAATTAGTACAAATAATGAATCCCCCAAAAGAGTCAAATATATTCAAATTCACATTATTTGAAGTTATAATTATGAAAAAAAAGATAATCCTTGGTTCAAACTCAGTAGAAATATGGAATGTTATTCCAATGATGGGACCACTCCTGGAATTCATTATTCACACTACTAGGGACCTAGCATTAGACAGCTATTTAATTGTTGTCTCCCCCATTTGAAGGTGAGCTCTTTGAGAGTAGACACTGGTTTTTTGCCTTTGTATTTTTGCATCTTTGTCTGCATTGGAGCTGGCTAGCTAATGGGGAGGATAAAGAGGAATGTAGGCAGTTTTTTCTACTACTAACCCAGCTCACACTGAAAAGTCAGTCAATATCTCTTCAGTGTCTACTATATGTCAGGCATGGACTAAGGACTGGGGAAATAAAGAAAGCAAAAGATACTCCCCACCCTAATAGAGTTTACAATATCTAGAGAGAGGCAACACATTAAAAAGCTGAAAAGGCATGGAGCATAGGGGGGAAGTTGCCCAGGAGTCTTGCAGCTGCAGCAGAAAATAGTCTAAGGGGGTAAGAGTTTCAAGGCTGATTTCAAGTAGCAGAATGATGAATCTATGAAGATGATGATGCCAGGACAGTAACCAAGTAGAAAATGACAGGGAGAATTCCTTGGGTGCTCTCCTTAAATGGTGAGGATGTCCACTTTTCCACCCTCTCTAAGCAGAGAGGATCCCAGGGGCAAGAGGTGCTGAGGAGGAATGAGTAGGAATCATTCTATTCACTTGCTCTGAACCCCAGGATGATGTCAAGACCAATCTAATTGTAAGTTAAGGTAAGAAGGGTACAATTTAGAGCTCTCTCTTGCCCTGGGACTGGGCTAGCCAAATATACAGAACTCAGTGGGGCTTAAGGATTGCTATATCTAGGTAGAAACTGCAGGGACTTCAGGAGTGACTGATTGGCCCTGGAATATCAAGCAATTGTTATTCAAATGAGAGCTGCTTGGGGCCTTTGTTCCTGTTTCATGATCTGAACTCCTAGAGAGAAATCTTTTCTCTCCTGCTAGACTCACATATGGATTCAGAAAATGATTATCCTCTGCACCTTTCTCTTCTCCCAATTTCTATGTTAGGGTACCTCACTCTGCACATAATCTTTCAAATGTTAAGTTTTTAGAGCAAACAATTTACATCTTAGAATCTGACAAACTACAAATCAGGACTTGATTTATTGTTCTGATGATTTTGTAAACTTAAGAAAAAAGAGAAAGAACATTAATAATGATGGTTAAACTTTTAAAACTTCCTCTTGATTTGCATATGTTTTAATAGGGAGAGTCCACCATTGTGTCCAACTGACAAACCCCAGGTAGGGAATTCCAAGTACCGACATCTTTAGATGTAGAAATTTTATATAAAATTAAAAGAACCCTATACTCCCCTTCCCCAATCTACCTTCCAGGTCTTTGGACTAAAATCAAAATCTGTCTCTTTCCTTCAAAGCATTTACAAACATATACTGAGCATCTACTGAATGCGAAAGTACTCTTGTTGGCACCATTCCTCTTCATCGCAATACCTAGGTATTTGTAGGATTTGGTTTTCCCCTCAAAACTCACTTTTAGGCCTTTTCTCCCTAGGTAGCTATACCGGTTACCAATATATTCTGATTTTACCTTCCATAAAGACCAAGTCTCATCACTTCTGAGCCCTGTTCTTTTGCAGATGCCTATTTGTGGTAATCAGGAACAATAAATGAACTCATGTCAGCCAATGTGCTTACAAATAATACCTTAACTCAGTTACAAATCACATCTAACACAAAGATTCATAAAACTTTAGAATTTGAAGGGAAATTAAAGATATAACAGAGTTCTGATAACTCATCACCCACTAAGTTAATGACAAAGTCAGGAGAAGAATTCATTTTTCTTGATTCCCTATCTAGTGTGCTTTCTATTAGACCATATTGCTTTCTCTTAAAGAAAGGTATTATTAAAACTAATAGTGAAAGTGCAAGATGAAAAAGAATCAGAAATATTTTTGGTCTGATGGGTCTTGTGGTAACTTTCAAATCACAGCACAAACTTAGATACTTGACACTCTAAAAAGTAAAAGCAATCACTCTTGGGAAACAGTGACAATAGTGACTAGCAAATGCCTACGTCCCAGAAGGAATTGTGACAGTAGGATATATTTGATTAGGCATGGGATAGATGGAGGGGAAGAAGAAGAAGAAATATCTGGGGCAGATATCAAAAACCCTGCATAAGCTGACTGAGGAAGCTGAGGAGCAGAAACAAGCTGAAGGTCTAGGAGCATGACATCCCATATCCTATCTCTGTGCCTTTGCAAAGGGAGTCTCCTTTGCATAGAATATATTCTGGCATCTATCTATCTATCTATCTATCTATCTATCTATCTATCTATCTATCTATCCATCTTTTCTATCTTATCTATTATCTAGCTATTTTATCTTTCTAGTACCTTTCCTCTGAAATCCATCTCTAGATAGCTGCCAAATTTATATTCCTGTAACACATATCTGACCATGTTAGCACTTCCTGTCCCTATTCAAACATCTTCAATGACTCCATTATTGTCCCTGTGATAAAATGCAAAATGTTCAGCCTAGCATGTCAAAACCTTTCATCATCCAGTGACTATCACATATGTGATTCACCTATGCTCCCATAAACCTTCCTAGAATAATTTAATATTAGTCTCTGGGTAAATACCCACTTTTGTTCTTGTTAAACTGAACTGCTAGCTTCAATAGGAACATAAAGATGAGCATGAACCCAAGGCATATACTTTTTCTCCCCTCTGGTCTCTCTAATATATATATATATATAGGTCTGGAACTGTAAGAGTGTTCAGGAAATATTTTCCTTTATGGGAACTTGTGCTCTTATCCTAGTTGATTCAGAGGTAAGATATGAGACTCAAGCAATCAACAAATATTAAGTGCCAACTATGTGCCAGACACCACTATTCTTGTATTATATTGCCTGGCACAGTAAGAAACATAATAAATTCGAATTGAAGGGGCAGCTAGGTAGTTATAAAGTGCCAGGCCTGGAGAAGGGAGGTACTGGGTTCAAATCAGATCTCAGCTACTACCTAGCTATGTCATCCTGGTCAAGTCACTTAACTCCAATTGCCTAGCCTTTACCACTCTTCTGCCTTGGAATCAATCTGTAGTTTTTAAGACAGGAGGTTGGTTTTAAAAATAAAATGAAAGATAATTAACCATGTTGGTCATTTTCCTTCAGTAAGAAAATTTGGTTTGCAAAGAGATACTAGAAGCTGAAGCTACAAAATTTCCTCTCTAAACTAGGTCTGATGGTGATGTACTGAGCTCCATTCCTATGGATGCATTCTGCAGCTCATGGTAGCATTATAGATGACAAGCATATGTGATTTTTCAATGGCAGAACAGATCCCAGGAGAGAGAATGTAATTTATAATGAATTCATGATAAAAAGCTGAAGCATTTGGGGAATGAAAAGCTTTTGGTGTAATGAGACCCAGTGGATTAGCTTAGGGGGGGAAGTCCTGTGGAGATATTTACTCATTGTCCTGGCTGAAGGAAGATCCTCAAAAAAGACAAGGATGGTACTTTCTCCAATAAGCCTCCACATGTCGAGCTTTCTGGCTCTGTCTTTGTCTCTCATGTCTCTCTCCATTTCTGTCTTTCTCCATCCATCTCTTTGTCTCACTATATCTGATGCTGTTTCTGCTTCTTTCTCTTTCCATTGCTGTTATTTTAGCTTCCTTGTCTCTCCCTGTCTTTCTTTCCTTGGGCCTGTATCTTTTTTTGTTTGTTTGTTTCTAGGTCTGTCTTCTGTTTCTGTTGTCTCTATCTGTTTCTCTAACTCTTCTCTCTATCAGTGTTTCTTGATGTCCCTCTCTGACTTTATCTCCCTTCTTTCTCTTTATCCTCTGTCTTTCACATATGCACATGCCATTCTCTTTACATGAAGGCTATGTAGTGTGAATGGCAAAGACTGCAATACTCGTTGATGGGAACAGGAAGGGCTGCCACACATGAGTCATGTACCTTTCATCCTGGAGTACAGAAACAAATAGACTATTTCTTATTGCAGGTAAAATATTATTCTTATTTGGAAGCCATATTTCATCTCTCCTTGGAATGAAAGACAAAATAAGGATACAATGAATGCTTATTTTTTTTATCCTTTTCTTACTCTATGATCTCAATGAACAACTTTGTTGCCCAGGAAATAACTTCCCTCTGCTTAGTAGAATGTACTAAGATATTCTCCTAGGATGCCAATGGTTAATGATCCTAAGCTTATATCACCTGGAGATTCAGCTTTTGAATTATGTTGCTGATGCTTAATAGCTATGTGACATTTGGCAAGTCACATTCCCTCTCCAAGCACACCATTACTTCATCTGTAAAATGAGGGAATTGCACTAGGTCATCTCTAAGGTCCTTTAGCTCCAAACTATGATGTAATAGCTAAGTGTGAGAATATACAGATATAAATTTGTTTTCCATTTCTTGTTTTCCCATATTACTTTATTTCCATCACTAAGCTCATGCAAGTAAAGATGATCTCTACTGTGCAAAGCCCTGCAGCTTCAGGAGATACATAAGCATTTATGGCATATGCCTGGGGACCTTGAAAAGACCCTGCCATTGAATTATGCACAAGGTCACCTATGTTCTCAGTGAAGCCTTTTATTCTGTTGCTCTTGAACAACTCATGGTTTGTAACATTTGATCTCATACATATGCCTACCCACTATCTTTATAATGCCCTTTGGGTCACTATAATTTTTCTTCTAACTACAAGTGACATTTCAATAGTGCTTTTAAGGTTGGCAAAGCATTTTACAGACATTATCTCACCACCCTATGAGTTAAGTGATACAGACAGTTATCTCCACCCAAAAGAGGAACAAAAGAATGACAATGGAATGACAATGAATTAAAATAAATGAAAAACCATTGTGTTTACTATGTGTCAGATACTGTGCTGAGCACCAATGATACAAATACAAGATTAAGACAGTCTCTGTCCTCAAAGAGCTTGGATTCTCATAGGCGGAGGCACTACATATGAGAAATGAGAGGATTAAGTCACAGGGATGAAAAATGGAGGCATCCATCTCTTGATGTGCTTTCTCAGAAGCAATAGTAGTTAGCAGCAATACAATGATCCAGGACAATTCTGAGGGACTCATGAGAAAGAATATTATCCACATACAGAGAAAGAACTATGGGAATAGAAACCCAGAAGAAAAACAACTGCTTGGTCACATGGGTTGATGGATATATGTTTGGGAATGTAGACTCTAAATGACCACACTAGTGCAAATATTAATAATATGGAAATAGGTCTTGATCAATGACACATGTAAAACCCAGTGGAATTGTGTGTTGGCTACAGGAGGGGGTAGAGGGAGGGCAGGAAAAGAACATGAATCTTGTAACCATGGAAAAAATTATAAATTAATTAATTAAATAAAAATTTCCAAATTAAAAAAAGCAATAGTAGTTTTGATTATTGTTCCTAGAGCAAGAAGTAAAATGGGAGATGGAGAGGAGAGCATTTAGAATGGGCATGTCAAGAAAATGATATGATAAGTGACTAGAACCAGCAGAATTCAAGTACCCTAAAGGGGTCCTTGAGGAGGGTTCAGTTGGGAGGATTTGGCAGTAAGAGCATAGACAAAATGGCAAGAGATGTAAGACTGAAGAACCAAGGATGAGAAGAATTAAGTGACTTTCCCAAGGTTACACAGCTTAAATAATGGAGGCAGAATGTGAACAAAAGTCTTCTTGAATACAAGTCCACCACTCTGTTCACTATATCACACTGCTTCTCTCTAATATCATGGAATTACAGGCTTGACAACCAAAAAGGAACACCAGGAATATAAAGGGACCAGAGTGGTAGCAAGTGGTTTAAGATTATGGAAAGCATGGCAGTTTCCCAAGTGTGATCTAGAACAATCTCTTTCCTATTCAATTCTGGGTCCAGTTTGTATATCTATTGCACCCCCCTAATGACAATGTGTACATGTCTATGTACATGTCTATAGCGCCTGGAACATAAAGTGTAGAGTCACCTCCTTTCTCTCTAGGCTAGCCTTTTCAACCTAACCTGCCTACTGATTTTATGGGATGTTTAGGGGGAAGAGAAAAGAGGTAAACATCTAAATATTTTAAGTTTATTGATGAGGAAATGGGTTAGGAATGAGAGTAACAGAGAAGGAAATTTTCTTAATCTTATCCCCAAACTAATTTCCCTTAATACTATCCTATTGGCTAACTTATCTAAGCTAAATAAGTTAAGAGAACCTCACTAACTGAGTCCAGAAATGGGCCAAGATCCCAGAGGTAAAGTCCAAAATAGGTCCAGTAGAGATTTGATGGTTCTTCTTTGGTCTTCAGTCTAGCTGCCAGCAGCCTGTGCAAGTCTCTCTCTCTCCTCAATCTGGTATCTCACAGAGGGCCAGAAATCTTATAGATAGATGGAAATCACAGCTACCTCCTGTTCCATTATAACCCATAATAATTAGAATCTCTCATGAGTGTGCCTGTGATCACTTAGGAGCCCAGGGTTCTTCTCCCAAAGTGGGCAAGGGCGGGGAGGGGGGGGGAGGATGTGGATCTCGTAGCCTTTTCCAGCTTTTTTCTCCATGGTTTCTCCATCTTGGGGACTTAGATGTAATTATCCATTCATTCCTGTCCCCCAAAATATCCTCCTTTATGTAAGAGCTATTAGAAAAGAAGGCACTTGTTACAGTTACTTATTCCATTTAATGAGAAGAGAAACTATTTAACTATTAAACATTGCCTTCCTGGCCCTGTGATCTCTTCCATAGGTGTTTGACTTTTACTATGAACTGAAGAGAAAGGTCTTTGCCAAACTCCACTGCTGACACTTTTTTTTTTATTTTTCTTGGAAGATCTTTTAGGGAATTCATTACTGAAGTACTTTTAAATGGGTTTTGGAGAAAGCTAGTGAGGTGAGTAATCAGTTTACTTCAGGGACAGAAGAGATCTGAAAGCAAACACTTTTTTTTTTTCCCCATCACAAAAGGAAGTAGAATTGGAGAGGGAAGTCAGAGCACTTCCTTGACTCTCAAGTAGCAAGCCACTACAGAAAGAAAAATGAAGAAGCCAAACAGAATAGGACTGCTACTTTGGAGGGGGACAAAAGGATTGTGTTCCAGGAGTACCCCTTACCTAGTTTAATTGCAGAGGAGGAGCTAAATGCTTTCTTTGTGTTTTTTCCCCTTAAGATATCCCCATTTTTATTTATCCAAATCTCTGTATAAACATACATACTCCAGAGAAGTCAAGTAACCTATCTTGCTCTGGTTTGTTTGTTTGTTTGTTTTTGTTTATAAGTAACCAGAATGAACACTGTTGTGTATTTGGGGGAGTATGGGTATGGGGCACCAACCCAAGCCCTTTTGCCATCTATTTCAAATATCTTTACCCCTTCCTTTAGAATACATCCTGTTTTTGCTGAGAGGTATATGCTGCTTATCCAAAACCTTGCCTTCACAACTTTGCTTCAATAGGAAATGCAATTTCTCTGATCTTATTCAAACACCTATATCATCACTATGTTTTCTGTATAATATTTTCTTTCACCAAGAAGTCTTTCAGTTGGGACCACAACCCCCTTGAACTCTTGACCAAGGCTCTAATGTGATTCTGTGTCACATGCTCCATGTCAATCATTTTGCACTCTTTCTTTGCTTACTATACTTCTCACTGCCTGGTTTTGAGTTCTCAGAGATAGACCTTGATAACATGGGCTCAAAGTTTCTCAGAGTCCTAGAAGTAACTCTGTTGTATGGGAGCATGGGTAGAATCAAGGGAATATGTACTCAAAACTGTAGCTCATAAGGCTCCACCACTGGACTTACCATTCATATAAAATCAGTCACTGTAAAACTGAGACACAAACATAAGAGCATCTTAACAACAAGGCAAATGAAAGAATAATCAATACATGACAGTGCACACATAACATAAACAGAGGTCACATTTTCGACCAAAATACATACAAAGTTTAGATGTAGCAGTTCAGCCCATAGGTATTATGGAGAGACAAGGATTGTGAGTGAGCACATGGCCACCCTGCGCATGGCAATGAGCTCTATTTCCAGCGTGGCTGAAGTTTAGGCGTGAAACCTTGCTTCCCTTTGTCTCACTCACCAGAGGATAATAACCCCACCTTCTCCTTGTCATAAGTTGCAATTAGCCAATGGCAATACACTAGGTAACTCATACATATGTATTGAAGTATCATGTAACTGATCAATATGTATTGAGCTCATTTGTATATCAAAGAGAATAAATGGACGAGACACAGCCAGCCCGCCCACTGGGAGGACACCGACAGGTTTGCAATGGAGCAACTTCTCCCCTTTCTCTCTCCTCTCTATCTTTCTCCCTGAGGCCTGGCCTTTTGGTCAGGCCTCCCTGTTTCTCTCTCTTTTCTAATGCTAATACCTAGCATTATCTACCGCCTTTAGTTTCTGATCTCCTTTCCTTCTGAGCTAGCATTATCCTCTGACCAGTGCAGTGTTAAATTGAGATCATTGGATGGGAATAGCCTGGATAGTCACCTCCAGTGGTCGGAGCAGGCTGTGGCTCCCGAAAATTAATAATTGATTACTGACTCGATTATTTACATCTCTAAAACCGGCTCGTTCACACCCTTCGCGGAATCCAAAACTTCTATCCTGTTTCTATCTTCTCTCCTTGAAACCTCTCGCGGGTCGGGAGGTTGTATTAGAGGGGAAAGTGGATACAGACTTACAAATGTCTAACCGAGGGATGCACAGGTAAGGAAACCCCATGTGCTTTAGATGATTCACAACTTGGAAGTGGAAGTCTTGTTGTCATAGGACTACTATTCAGGAAAAAATCTGCCCTCATATGAAGCCATTTCTCTTTTAACTGATTCCCTTCTAGTCCTCACTGCCCTCCTGCTGAACAAATCGCATCCACTTCTGCTCTCAAACTGATGAAATTATAGAAGCTCTTTGAACTCAATAATCCTCAAATGACTGGAAGATACCTAGGTAGAAATATCTTATAGGCAGTTGGAGATATGGAACAAAATTGAGAGGAAGATGGTGCAATGAAAAGAATCTGGACATCAGGAGTTTGTTTCCTGCATCTGCTACCAATTATGTCTATGATATTGAGCTAACCAGTTAACTTTTCCAGATGTTAGTTCCCTCATCAATAAAATGAGGGCTTGGATAAGAAGAAAATCAAGATTCCTTCTAGTTTTAAGTCTTTGATACCCTGATATCAAGAAGGATACAAATGAAGACAAACATTTGGAAGTCATCTGAAATGACAAGATAGCTGACTCCAGTAGTGGAAGTCTCTCGTGACCGAGAATGACTATTCTCTTTGTGCAGTTTCATCTACAGTGTACCCTCATGTGACTTTGGAGTCCAAAGGCTGAGGAGCACAGTTTGTGGCACATGGGGCATGGGACGCCAGTTGTTACGGGAGGTGCAGTTGTGGCCTGGTGTCGGCGTTCATACGCAGCGGCAAGACGTCGACGTCGCTCATCTTCAAAGGTGGTGGCGGCCTGGTTAATGTGGGTTCGCCAGCTGCTTCTGTCAGAGGAAGCAAGTTCTAATTGCTTTGGTGTAATGACAGCCCACTTCAAGTTGGACTTTAGCTGATCCTTGAATCTTTTCTTTGGTCAGCCTTGTTTCCTGAGTCTAGCTGACAGTTCACCATAGAACACCTGTCTTGGTATTCGCTGTGGGTCCATGCGGATGACGTGTCCAGACCATCGTAGCTGGGTTTTGAGGACCAGGACTTCGATGCTGGTGGAGTTGGCTCTGTCGAGGACTTCCTGGTTGGTGATTCAGTCCTGCCATCGGATCCTCATGATTGACCGGAGGGAGCGTTGGTGGAATTGCTCCAGCTGTTTCATGTGCTTCCGGTACAGTGTCCATGTTTCACAACCATACAGGAGCGAGCTGAGGACCACTGCGTTGTACACTTTGAGCTTCGTCGCAGTGCTTACACCTCTGTGTTGGAGGACTTTGCAGCGCAGCCACCTGAGTGCCTGGCTGGCCTTTTGGATCCTGGCATTAATCTCGTGGTCTAGGGACCCGTCGTTGGTGATGGTGCTGCCCAGGTACTTGAAAGTGTTGACGTTAGAAAGCTGCATGCTGTTGATTGTAATGCACGGCTGGTTCGTTGGCCTCCCTGGTGCAGGTTGGAACAGCACCTCTGTTTTGCTGAGGCTGATAGTCAGGCCAAACAGTTTTGTTGCGGTAGAGAACCTGTCCACAATGGTATGGAGATGATTTTCTTGGTGGGCCATGAGAGCACAGTCATCTGCAAAGAGAGCTTCCAGGATGAGTCTCTCTGTTGTCTTTGTTTTTGCAGTCAGGCGACGAAGGTCGAATAGTGAGCCATCCAGCCGGTATTTGATGTAGACACCCAGGTCTAGATCCATCACAGCATGTCATAATAATTGGGTGAAAAATAGGTTGAATAGTACCGGAGCGAGGACACAGCCTTGTTTCACGCCATTGGAGATGTTGAAGAAATCGGAAGTCTCTCCACCAGATAGGGCTTCCCCTGTCATGTCGACATGAAAGAGCTGGATCAGTTTGACGAATTTTGCTGGGCAACCGAGCTTGCTGAGTATCACCCACAATGCACCCCTGTTCACTGTGTCGAACACCTTTGTCAGGTCTATGAAGACAATGTAGAGACTCAGGTTCTGCTCAAGGCATTTTTCCTGCATTTGCCTCACCGTGAAGACCATGTCGATGGTGCTGCAATCTGGTTGGAAGCCACGTTGTGATTCAGGCAGGTTCTGCTCTGAAACAGATGACAGGAGTCTGTTGGGTATAACACGGGCGAGGATCTTTCCAGCAGTGGAGAGTAGTGAGATGCCTCTGTAGCTGTCACAGGCTGCTCGTGAGCCTTTGTTCTTGTATAGGGCTACGATGGAGGCATCTCTGAGTTCTGGGGGCATGTCTTCCTCTTCCCATATGCTGGTCAGCACTATGTGGAATGCCTGGAGCGCCTTTCCATTTAAGGCCTTGTACACCTCGGTTGGGATCCCGTCTTTACCGGGTGCCTTGCCTGCACTCATTTGTTTAATGGCTTTTTGGACTTCCTCTATTGAAGGAGGGATGTCAAGTTGTTCAATGGTGCAGTTTTGGGGGATCTGGTAAAGGGGGCTTTGGTTGACTGAAGAGGGTCGGTTGAGAAGCTGACTGAAGTGTTCTTTCCACATGTTGCTGATGCCTTTTTTATCTTTTATGAGAGTGTCACCGTCAGAGGATAGCAAGGGAGTGGTGGTGGGTTTTAATGGCCCATAGACAGTCTTGAGGGCACTGTGAATGAAACTGCTCAAAGAGCCTAGAAAAGGACAAGGATAAATTCATGGTACATTAGTTAGCAGGGAGATAGGGACTGGACCTGTAAATTCATTGGTACAGAGAGTGTCTACTAATGTATGTAGAAACCTTTTCTGCAATTTGCAGTTTTAATGAAAGGCCTAGGACATAGAAGACAGTAGGTTTACATTGGATATGAAAGTTTGTATTTTTCAAAGCAGGATTTGAAACTAGACCATCTGGGTCTTGAGAATGGATCTCTATCCACAAACACTAAACCACCTCTCCATAGTTATTAATATATTCAAAAATCATTGATACTCATTCATGTAAAATCTATATCATATTGCTTGCCATCTCAGTGGGTAGGGAACGGATTAGGGGAGGGAGAGAGAGAATTCAGACTAAAAATTCTTGTATAAATGTTGGACACTTTTACATTTAATTGGGGGGAATAAAATATATTTTTAAATCACTAATATGACAGAGGGTTTAAAAAAGAGAGCATGTTTCAAAGTATAGCACTGTTTAAACTGTCTTTGGAAATAGAAGGTTTTAGAAGCCAAGTAACTTACTTTCCAGAAACTGTTATTGACTGAATCAGGGCCCACAAGGCAAGAGAAGTGTCTTCAGTCATTACCTCTGAAAACCTGAAAACCAATCACTCCTAGAGTGGCAAGTACCCTATATTTCATTCACATTCCAGTGTTTCCTCTATAATGGTGGCATATCTGAGATTGAGACACTTCGCTTTTCAACTTTAAAAAGAGCTCCTCATCCTTCTCTCTCTCCTGCCAACCATCTCCAAGGGCTCTTTAGGCAACAAGAGAAAAAGCAAGCTTTGACCACTGTGAACTTTGCTCATAAAATTAATTCATAGGATAAAGGGAACAAGTCAATTAGTGCAGAAGATTCTCTGGTTTTCTCTCTTATGTGCCCTTTGCCTAGCCAATGACCCCAGCTGGAAAAAGCAGTGCAGACTGATAATATGATGATATGATGTGGGAGTTGATATTTTTCTATAGAGATGATAACTCAGACTTCAAATTGCCATTGAAAAAGGATTTGCTATCTTAAGAAATTAGCCTAAGAACCACATAATGGGTGGTGTCAGATACTGAGAGTTTGGTAAATTAATCCCATTCCCTCAGATCTGAAGATTTATGCAGTGTTAAAGGTGGCATTTGTGAATTTAAAACTATTCCACCTTAATCAGACCATTCTTTAGAAGATCTGATTTAGCTATTTCCTGATCAATAACAATAGAGATACTTGGAATAATGCAATCAGGTCTTAGAAAACCCATATTCTCCACCCTACTCAGTTTAACAAGATTTTGAAAGGTCTGCATCAAACTCAAGATTCAATTATCTGAGGAGATGACCTTCAACAGATATGTGCAAAAAAATGACAGACCTCTGGGCTGTCCTAAGTCAAGCTAAATCCTCACTGGTACAGATAAGAAACAGAAAAGTGATGTTAAAACATCCATATAAGGCAAATCAGTTTCTGCCTCTTTCTCTTTCCCAGGAGAGACAACTCTGGCTGGCAGCATGCTAAGCATGGTGAGTTTGCCCTGGAGCTGATTTCAGGTTCGGGCATCTTAGCTAAGCCTCTTTGGAGGTCAAGCTGATTCTTTCCTCCTTCACACTCAAACCCTTACTTTCTAGATCTCCTATCTTCCTGCCCGGTTCTAGCCCCTTCCTTCCTCCTTCTTCTTCTTAAAATCTTCTCTACTATATCAATTAAATCACCATAAAATTTGGCAACTGACTTGGGTATTTTATATTTCCCTTGGAGACCACTTAAATTTAGATTTTTTTCACTCTCAACCATAATTTCACTGTTTACAATTTGAATTCTCTGTTTGGTAGATTCTGCCCAGAAATCAAGTCATTCAGTCAACTAACATTTATAAATCACCTACTATGTTCTAGGTATTGAAGATGCAGAGGCAAAAAATAAAACAAAACAAAACAAAATAAACCTTTTCTCTCAAGGATCTTACCATCTAATGAGAGAGACAACATGCAAGCAGGGATGTGCAAATAAATCATGAAAAGGAAAAAATGGATGTGATCTCAGAGGGAGAATATTAAGATTAAAGAGGGTTAAGGAAGGCTTCTTAGAGAAGATAAGATTATTGATGAGGTTTGAAGGATGCCAGGAGGCAGAGTTGAGGAGAGAAAGCATTTCAGTCAATGAAAATGTTTGGAGTGCCTGGTTTGGGAGAATGACTTTAGGATTATTATCCCAATAGCATGTTTGGAAGACTTTGCAAGAAGAAAGAGATTGAATGTAACTGGTCTGGTGGCCAAAGAACTATCTCATCAAACTGTTGTCCCAGGTCTGTATGAAGCCTTAATATTTCAAAACTCCAAAAGGTCTATTATATCATTGATATGAGTTTTCCCTCTACTCAGA
Source organism: Monodelphis domestica (assembly GCF_027887165.1). Classification (NCBI taxonomy): domain Eukaryota; kingdom Metazoa; phylum Chordata; class Mammalia; order Didelphimorphia; family Didelphidae; genus Monodelphis; species Monodelphis domestica. The sequence continues at coordinate 363,422,542 of NC_077227.1, read as the reverse complement.
GAGAGAGAGGTATCCCTTGGTGCCTCCTTAGGCTCTACGGCTGAAAGAATACTTAGCCTCATGGTCAACCATCTGAATAAAATATACCTCTTCCTAGGCAAAAATTCAATCTGGTTCAAATATCAGAAAACTACCATCCCATATTTGGGACAGAGTAATGGATGATCTCTTCAGTCTGTTTTCTCTACAATGCTTTCTAAGCCTTCAAAAAATGGGTCCCAAAGTCAGTTTAAGTTCACCAGCAAATTTGAAATTCATCTACTATTTCATTCTGCATGCTCATTTATAGTCCCATTTCCATTTCTATTTGTTTGGCACAACTTTTCTGCCTTCAGGATACCCATCAGGAAATTTTGTGCTTTAATCACATTCAAGCTATTCCCCACATCATTAAAAAATATTCATTCTCAACCATCAGGGACAACTTCACAATCTCTTCCAAATGCCCAAATTTCCCTAATTCAATCCAGCCAGCCTATTCTCCTCATTTTATTCAATTCTGGGCCCAGATCATTGTCCAGACCCTACTTTGGAAAAAGCACTGGATTCAGAGACAGGAAGGTTTGAGCTCTAATTCTGCCAGACATTTACCAGCTATATGATCCTGAGCTAGTCACTTCATCTCCTTGAAACTATTTCTTCATCTCTAAGATAAAGATTATAATCAAAGATTATAATCACCCAGAACTCCCAGGGTGATTGTGAGGATCAAATGAAATATTTTTTATTATTTTTTTAAATTTTACTTAGTCAATTTAGAACATTATTCCTTGGTTACAAGAATCATATTCTATCCCTCCCTCCGATACCCCAACCCTTCCCGTAGCCCATGCGTAATTCTACTGGGTATTACATGTGTCCTTGATCAGAACCTATTTCCATGTTGTTGATGTTTGCACTAGGATGATCATTTAGAGTCTACATCCCCAATCATATCCCCCTCAACCCATGTGATCAAGCAGTTGTTTTTCTTCTGTATTTCTACTCCCACAGTTTTTCCTCTGAATGTGGATAGTGTTCTTTCTCATAGATCCCTCCAGGTTGTTCAGGATCACTGCACTGCAACTAATGGAGAAGTCCATTACATTCAATTGTACCACAATGTATCAGTTGCTGTGTACAATGTTCTCCTGGTTCTGCTCCTTTCGCTCTGCATCACTTCCTGGAGGTCCTTCCAGTTCACATGGAATTCCTCCACTTTATTATGAAATTATATTTAAAGTGCTTTGCAAACTTTAAAATGTTACCAAAATGGAGGCAGTTAGGTGGCTCAGTGGATTGAGGGCCAGGTCTGGAGACTGGAGGTCCTAGGTTCAAATCTGCCTTCACATGCTTCCTAACTATGTGACACCTAGGCAAGTCACTTAAACCCCTACTGCCTATCCCTTACTGCCCTTTTGCCTTGCAACAAACATACAGTATTGATTTTAAGATGGAGAGTAAGGACGTTAGGGCATAAAAATGCTATTGAAATATTAATTATTGTAGACAGCAAAGTAGAAAATGAATGGAGTGCTCTAGAACGTGGCATCAGACCTTTAGTTCAAATCCTACTTCAAATACTTAATAGCTCCTGGTTATATAAGTTGACTTCTCTGTTAGTTTTTTATGTGCAAAATGGAGATAACAATAGCACCTACTTCACAGGATTATTGTCACTATCAAAAGAAAACAAGGACAGAGTTTTTTTTTTTTCAAATCCTAAAGCATTATATAAATGCTATTATCAAAATATGTACAGTGTTTTATAAATCTTAAACCACTATAAAAATGCTAGCTATCAGTATTATTATTATTATTATTGTCCCCATCATTGGTTCATCAGTTCCAGTGCAATGCTCTGACAGTCCATCTGGGATCCCTTGCTCTGAATATATGATTAATCTTCCTTTTCCATACATGTGTAGCCTGAATAATATTTGGATTGATTGATGAATGTCTTTGAAGAGATGCTTCTTATGTGTAAGTCAGCATTGGAAACAGGATCCCATCTACTGAAACCCAGTCTGCTGCTTTCCATGGCCCTTTGGGTCACCTGAAATTTTGTTCCTTCTGAGATTGTGTTTTTTTAATGATTTGTAGTCCCATAGCAGCAGCACTGGCAGCTATTCTTTGGTGGAGGAGCACATGGGGACTGTTGGAAAGTCTAGTGCATTTTCCCAGATGCAATCTAGCCAGCTCATCTATTCCTATTCATTCTGGCCCCACTTCACTGTCCCCTTTCAGAGCCTATCCAAAATAATATTTACTTGTAAGAGAGAAGGGAGTGATTCAGCAAATAACCTTAAGAATTGTTTTTAATCCTTACCTTCTGTCTTAGAATCAAGCAGAAGAGTAGTCAAGGCTAGGCAATTGGGGTTAAGTGGTTTGCCCAGGGTCACACAGCTTTGAACCCAGATTTGAACCCAGAGATTTGAACCTAAATTCTCTCAACTCCAGACCTGGCTCTTTATCCCCTAAGCAACCTAGTTGGCCCCAGTCTTATCCAAATCAATTTAATGATATCACTGTCTACTTACATACCTATAGATGATCTATGATATCTTCTAGACTTACATGTGACATCATGAATCTTATATAATATATACCTGAAGACTGCACATATGTATCTAGTATAAAACGGAGAGAATGAAAAATCTTTAAAATTTTCTCTCTCTCTCTCTCTCTCTTTCTCTCTCTCTCTCTTTATATATATATATATATATGGTATTGTTGTATTGCTTGTCAACTCTGGAATGGGTGTGAAGAGGGGAGGGAGACAACCAGAACTATGTAACCTTAGAAAAAAATTTTTTTTAAATAAAATTTTTTAAAAATGTGTTGTTTTATAATTAAATGAAACAAGAGGGAAATGAAATGGGGAAAAAAGCTATGGAGATACAAAACCTTGCATAAGCAACAAATTACCTAAAAATTAGAATAGACCAAATATATGCTAGTGTCTCTATTTTATAACAAGAAATACAAACATGAAATTTAAAAAATAGAAAAAATATAAGAATTCTCATAGCAAGAAGAACTGACCTAGAAAACAAATTGATGAAAAATAATTTTAAAATCACTGGACTACCTTAGAACCAAAAAAAAAAAAGAGCATAGACATATATTTCAATAAACTATAAAGGGAAAGAGCCCTGATTTCTCAGAAACAGCGGACAAGATAGAAAATGAAAAATATTTCTGAAAAGATATTTTGGTGAAAAAGAACTCATGAATGAAATACCAAAATGAAAATTCCCAGGAACATTAAAGGCAAATTCCAGGACTTCCATATAGAAGAAAAAATATTGTAAACAATGAAAAATAAAAAACTCAAATTCAGAAGAGCCACTATCAGATTCCTCATATAATTTAGCAACCACCACTATCAAGGAGAATAGACACCAGAAAATGACATTCCAGGTGGCAAAAGACATGAGTTTATAATCAAGAATAACTTAACAAGCAAAACTGAGTATAATCCTATAGATAGGAAATAGACATTTAATGAAATCAAATGGAGCCAAGATGGCAGAATAGGGAAAGCACTCAGTTGAGTTCTTCCAATAGTCCTCTCCAAAAACTTTAAAGTAATATCTCAAATCATATTCTGAAATGGTAGAGTCAACAAAAGATCAGAGTGAAACATTCTTCCAGCCCAAGTTAACTTAGATGGTTGGAAAAAAAGATGAGAAGGGTATGGAAACTGCTCCAGAGCCCATATGGATTAAATATTAATGCAATCTGTAAAAACAAAAGGTCAATAATATCAAGAGAATCAATAAGGAAAAAATGTGAAGGAAGGCAGTCTATCAGTACCAGTTCTCAAACTATATTACAAAGTGGTAATCATCAAAACAATCTGGTCCTGGCAAAGAAAGAAATTGGTGGATCAGTGAAATCGATTATATGCACAATACACAGTAGTAAATGACCATCATAAACTTGTTTTGAAAAAAATCCAAATATTCAAGCTTTTGGAGTAAGAACTCACTATTTGACAAAAATTGCTGGGGAAATTGGAAAGCAATTTGTCAGAAACTAGGCATAGGCCAACATCTCACACTGTATGCCAACATAAAGTCAGGATGAATAAATGATTTAGACATAAAAGGTGATCTCATAAGTAAATTAAGGGAGCATGGAAAAATGTACCTGTCAGATCTATGGATAAGGAAAGACTTTATGACCAAACAAGACATAGACACTATCATGGATAGTCTAAAATGGATAATTTTAATTAAATGAAATTTTAAAGCTTTTGCAAAACAAAGCAAATGCAGCCAAAAGTAGAAGGAAAACAGGAACCTGGTGGGTGGGGGGAGGGATTTATAGCAAATTTCTCTGATAAAGGCTTCATTTCTCAAATGCATAGGGAAGTGAGCCAACATTATAAAAAATAAGAATTATTCCCCAGTTGATATTTGGTCAAATGGTATAAATAGGCAGTTTTCAGAAAAATACATCAAAGCTATCAAAGTCACACAAAAAAAAATGTTCTAAATGACTACCGACTAAAAAAATGCAAATTAAAACACCTCTGAGATACCACCTCATAAGTATCTGATTGACTAACATGAATGAAAAGGAAAATAACAAATGCTAGAGGGAATGTGAGAAAATAGATACAGTGATGTACTGTTGATAGTGTTGTGAACTGGTCCAAACCAATCTGGAGAACAATTTGGAAGTATACCCAAAGGGATATAAAAATGTGCAAAGCCTTTGACCCAGCAACACTGCTATTAGCAATACCCTTTGACCCAATATCCTAAAGAATTCTAAGAAAAAGGAAAAGGACATCTATGTACAAAAATATTAATAGCAGCTCTTTTTGTGGTGGCAAAGAATTGGAAATAATTGTGGAATTACTGAACAAACTGTGGCATATTATTGTGGTGGAATGCTATTGTGTAATAAATAAAAGATGAGCAGGATGGTTTCAGAAAAACCTGGGAAGATTCATATAAACTCATGTAAAGTGAAGTGAACAGAATCAGGAGAACACTGTGCCCAATAACAGCAGCCTTGTAAGAAACATCAACTATAAACAAAGTCCAAGGAACACTGATCAAGGCAATGATCCAAGTCAATTCCAATTCAGTAAAAAAATTCTTGGTAGTTCAATGGGTATGGCACTAAATAAGTAAATTGATTTGGGTAGGATTCTCATTTTTATTATGTTAGCTCATCCTACCAATAACCAATCGATGTTTTTCCAATTGTTTAGATCTAGTTTTAGTTGTGTGGAAAGTGTTTTGTAGTTGGGTTCATATAGTTCCTGTGTTTGTCTCAGCAGATAGATTCCTAAGTATTTTATATTGTCTAGGGTGATTTTAAATGGACTTTCTCTTTCTAACTCCTGCTGCCTGGATGTGTTGGAAATATATAGAAATGCTGATGGCTTGTGTGGATTTATTTTGTATCCTGCTACTTTTGCTCAAGTTGTTCATTATTTCCACTAGTTTCTTAGTTGATTCTCTAGGATTCATCCAAGTCAATTCCAAAGGACCTATGATGAAAAATGCTTTTCACATCCAGAAGGAACTGATGAACTCTAAATGCAGATTGAAGCATACATTTTTTTGTTTTGTTTTTGTTTGTTTTGTTGTGTTTTATTTTGTTTTTACCCTGGCTTTCTGTCTTAGTAACAATTCTAAGGCAGAAGGGGAAAGACCTAGGCAAACTGGGGTTAATGACCAATATAGAAATGTTTTGCATGATAATATATACCTAACCCAGATCAAATCGCTTACCATCACCAGGAAGGGGAAGGGAAAGAAGGGAGGGAGACAATTTGGATCTTGCAACTTCAGAAAATATTGAAACAGCAGCGGGGTTATTCAGTACATTGAGAGCCAGGCCAAGACAGGCGGTCCTAGGTTCAAATCTAGCCTCAGACACTTCCTAGCTGTGTGACCCTGGGCAAGTTACTTAACCCTTATTGCCTAGTTCTTACTACTTTTCTGCCTTGGAACCAACATACAGTATGGATTCTACGATAGAAAGTAAGGGTTTTAGGGGGGGAAAATATGAGTTGGTTTTTTAAATGAGATTCACACAGATAATAAGCCTCAAAGGTGACCTTTAACTTTAGTTCTTTCTGACTAAGGCTGCATTTGAACTCAGGTTTTTCTGACTCCAGGCTTAGCACTCTATAGACTGTACCACCAACCTGCCTAGATGAAATATGTTGTTGTTATTCAGTTATTTTCAATCATATTCAACTCTTCATGTCCCCTTTTGGAATTCTCTTAGCAAAGATACAGGAATGATTTACCATTTCCTTCTCCAGCTCATTTTAAAGGTGAGGAAATTGAGGCAAAACAGGGTTAAGTAACAGCTAGACCCTGAGGCCAGATTTGAACTTAAGATGAGTCTTCCTGACTCCAGGTCTGGTACTCTATCCTCTGCAAGGCTGACTGTGCTGAAATATGCCCTAAATATCTAGGTAAATACTAGATCTATGCAGTATAAGTAGAAGATAGTCTCAAAAGGAAAATATTAGCAGCAAAAATGACTCAAAGGGCCTCTTGCAGTTGGAATTTGTATTGGGTCTTGAAATGGCCAAGCATCCAGAAGGCATAAATAAGGAAGGAAAACATTTTGGTATGGGGTCAGCCAGTGAAAAGCAGGCTACCAGGGGATGGAGTGTCCAGTGCAAGGAACAACTGACTGGTCAACATAGCTGATTTTCAGAGTATATGGAAGGGAATGAATGATATGGAAGAAGTTTAGAAAGTTAGAAAGAAGGCAGGATATGAAAAGTTCAAAAGCCAAACTGAACATTTTATATCTAATTCTGGAATTCAATAGAGAGCTACTAGCACTTATTAAGGGAATGTTAGGATCAAACCTACAGTTTAGGAAAATCACTTTGGTTATTGAATAGAAAACGAATTGGGGAGGGGAGAGAGTTGGGGCAAGGGGGCCAACCAGGATGCTGTGGAACTAGTCCATGTTTAAAGTAGTGAGAGCCAGCACCAGGCAGGTGTGCGATTGGAGAGATGAGAATATATTAAAGAGATGCTATGAAAGAAAAAATGAAAGGAACTCACAACAGATTGGATACGTCAAGTAAGTAATGGGTAAGAAACAGAAGGTAACACCAAGGTTGTATGTCTGAGCGCCTAGGAAAATGCCACATGTCACACTTGGGAGCCCAAGTCAAACTGAAACCCAGTGCTCTTTCCATTCTACCACACTACCTATACCACTTCCTTGAAGGAAGGGGAGATAAGAGACCCAGAGAGCAGTAAACACTACCCTCTATTAATGAGAATCCTTTAGCCTGGAAAGTTCTTTTAGCTTCTAGACGTTTGTAAATGTTCCACATTAAGGTGCCAACTTGGAAAAGATTGATGGAGTTCTGAGAGAGGGAGAGGCAGGATGGGGGTCGGGAAGGCCAGTCGTATTCCTTCAATGCACATCAGATTCTGAAGCTAATCTTTGAAACTACATTTGCCTTTATTCTTTCTGACTTGAGTTAATGGGATGAAAATAGCTTCAGCATATATCATTTCTTTTCCAATTTCACATAGTCACAAACCCTTTATTAGGCAGAGCTGACCTTCCACACTCTGGTAAATGTGTTTTGTTCTCTTAATTTTGCCAGAGAGCAGATAACTAGCCTGGTGTCAGTCGCCAAAGCACAGCATAAGGCAGTGAGCATTTAATTAGCCCTGGGCCAAGCAGAAAATGGAAGAAGCCATCACCTGAATAAAACAGTTCCCCACTCCCACCCCCATTTCTTCATTCATCCAAAATCTGACATGCCATTCACTTATCTTTAAAAATGTCTGGGGATTTTAAAAATAAGTTACTTCGAGAAGACATCTGTCTCCGATGTCAGAATGCTTAAGTTGGCATCCTGAAGTGGGAGGGAAGGTCAGAGCTAAGAAGCATCACAGACTTGAGAAGAGTCAAGTTTAGAACCCAGATCTCAGCTTTCAATTCACTGTTCTTGAGAACAGAGAATCTTAGAGCAGAAAGGGACTTCGGAGGCCATCTCATTTCACCAACACTTGAACAGGAATCCCTTTTATCATATCTCAGAGCAAGGATGCCTCTACATGAAGGGAGGAGCTCAGCATGATAATCTACTACCTGCAAAGGAAACCCATACCACTTCTAGACAAATTTATTGTAGGGAAGGTTTTTTTTTTTTTTTAACTTGAAGCTAAAATATGCCTCTCTGTAGCGTCTACACTTTGTTTCCTAGATCTGTTTCCTGGTGCTGGGGAAAAAATCATTATGGTGTAATGGGAAGAATGATGGATTTATCAGGATCTGAATTCAAATCTAGATCTGCTATTTAATACCTAGGAGACCTTGGGCAAGGTACTTAAACTCACAGTCTTAGTTTCCTCATTTGTAAAATGAAGAATTCACTTTTGTTTTGTTTTGTTTTGTTTTGAATCCTTACTTTCAGTCTTGGAATCAATACTGTGTATTGGTTCCAAGGCAGAAGAGTGGTAAGGGCTAGGCAATGAGGGTTAAGTGACTTGCCCAGGGTCACACAGCTGTGAAGTATCTGAGACAAGATTTGAACCTAGGACCTCCTGTCTCTAGGCCTGGCTCTCACTCCATTGAGCTACCTAGCTGACCCCAAGACTTCACTTCTAACATCCCTTCCAGTTCCAGTTCTGTGATTCCTTTGTCTTCTAAATGACAAACCATAAAGTACTTAAATAAATCTATGATGTTTTCCTAAATCTTCATTTCTTTTTGTAAAATATCCTAAGTTGTTTTTTTTTTTTCATTTACGGGCTTTTAAACAGATAGGTGGCACAATGATTAGCGTTCCAGGCAAAAAGTCAGGGCAACTCATCTCCCAAGTTCAAATTTAGCCTCATTTACTAGTTGGGTTATCTGGGACAAATCACCTAACCTTTTTGGTCTCAGTTCCTCATCTGTAAAAATGAGCTGGAGAAGGAAATGCCAAACCACTCTAGTATCTTTGTCAAGAAAACCCCAAATGGGGTCAAGAAGAGTGAACTGAACTATGTGAATATGACTGAACAACAAGAAATACATTTTACTGATACATGTTATATCACCTTGATTTCTTCCTGTATCTCTTTCCTTACCATCTTCCTTTCAGAGAACCATCCCACCGATGAGAATTTTTCTCCAATTCCTTAACTTACTATCATTTGACATGATGTTCAGACTTCAACATCTAGGTCACCCACTGCTGGAAAATCCACACTTCTTAAATGTTTTTCCTAACTTATCTTACTCTAGACTTCTCTCCCTCTTCAGCAGTACCCTTTTCTTCTTGGAGATATTTGTACTCTGAAATCTATTCTTCATATTGATGAATCCATAGTTTGAACCACAACTTCATGTGGAAGTCCGTTCATACTCATTTTACGCCTAGCTTAACTTACTCTCCGGATCCCTTCACTTCCTTGACAACCACCTTTTCTTTTAAAGTTTTGTCTTACATTAGTATGTAAGCCCCTTGAGGGTAAAAAGTATGTAGTTGCTTGATATCCAGTGCTTAGCAAATATAGTGCCAGAAACATAGTAAGTGTTTAATAAATGCTTTATTTATCTATCTATCATCTATTTATGATATATATGTATACACATATACACATATATAGTATGATTCTACAATGCTGCAGAAGTCATCTGGGTAGATCATATTATTATGTAAGGGTTTATGATTATTTGGGACTACAGTAACATGAAAAAAATAATAAACCATTAGTTCATGAGAAAATTAATTAAAGGGAAGGGAATTTAATTCATTTCAATAAAATTTTATTAAGCACCTAATATGCTTAAAGCATTTTATTAGGCATTGGGAAATTAGTAATGGAAAATGGAGAACAGAAAAAAAGGGAAGAAATCAAAAATGATTCGGAAAAGAACATAGGTTACTTTTCTTCTTCCTGTACCTTATCTGTTGTTTTTTTTTAATTAATATATTACTTTCTTTAGAAGATTTAAGCTTTTGTTGGATGGGTGTCATGCTAACAGTGTGTTGACCCTACATGCCTACATGTACAGATGCCAACACTGTTCATCTTTGCTACTCTGAAAAATTCTAACAGCAGCACTTCCTCTGAGGGAGCCCAGAGATTCCAAACTGTCTTCTACCATTCAACAGAGGTAATAATAAAGTCAAAGATGGTTCATGAGAAAAAATGGAAGGAGACAAAGTTCCCAAACAAATTCTCACTTCAGGTAGTCCAGTACCATTTAGTCTTTCTTACGTGACATTTTGAAAGGCACAGTCAAGTGTCCATCTTCATTTCCTTTTCATCTGAAAACAAATGAAGAAAAAATAATTGCCTTCCAGTGGATGATGGGGATAATTTTCTGGGTCATTCCTCAAGGACTCTCTAAGCAGAACAATTACCTCTATCCAATGCAACTCCCCTAATGGACACTCCAGCTACCATAATGGTCTGCTTTCCATCTAACTCAAAATCACCCACTCAGTGGATTGCCCCCCTTTTCAGTTTGCTCCTCTCAGACAATTATAATAACTAAAACAATATGGCATAGCTGATAAACACTAGATCTAAAAGTAGAAAACCTGGTCTAAATCTGGATTCTACCCAGATTGCTGACTGTGTTACTCTGGGTAAATCATCCAACTTTCTTGAGTTTCATTGTGTTCTTTTGTAAAATGATATGGTTGTACTTGATAACAAAGTTGCTTCTAGCACTGAAACTTGTGAATACTCAAAGAATAACACGTCTAAACTTTTTGCTAGCAATCCCTAAAACTTAATTCAACTTCTATTATGTGTTGACAACCTGGTTTTCAGAGAAGAGAATTCTTTAGTTTTATAGGACATCTCACTTTTCAAACAGCATGATGGAGTATAAAGAGTACTAGAGAGTAGTGTGGAAAGATGGTGGAGTAGGGTGTGAAGCTTACTTGCCCTCCTAAAACCACCCACAACCAACCAAGAATAACTCCATAAAAACAACCTTAAAAATGGGGGGGGGGGGGGCGGGGATTGATAGGAGACTGGAGTGAAGCTGAATAGCCAAGGACAACTGTGGAGGAAGGTTTCTGATCTCCATAGGCCCTGGAGACAAGAATAGATCTAAAAGTGGGAATCTACAAAGTAGCCCTAGAGAGCAATATTAGCAACCTCACCTTGTTTGCTTATCTCTAAAAGAACATCCCAGAGGATACCCCTGGAATCTGAAGAATCCCCAGAGGGAGGAGCCTGGAGAGCATCTGTGTCTGCTATAGCCTCAGCTCTGGCCCATGGCTGGGGCCTGAAGGATTGGACACCTTGGAGTCAGCAGGCACCAGGTCCTACAGGCAGGAACTCAATATTATTTATTATTGCTAATAAACTAAGGGCTTTGGAGGCCTGAGAAATGCTGACTGGACACCTGCTCTGTCAGAGACTGCTGCTATGATAAGAGAGGAGGAGTGAGGAAAGGGCACACACAGGTGAGTATGTTTGAGGAGAGATGGGGATCCTGTCAGTTGTAGTCACTTATAGGAGAATGGAGTCCCCTAGTTGTTGCCACAGGGAAAGGCAAATTGAATGCTTGCAGTTGCAGTAGTAAAAGAAGTCCCAGGACTCCAGAAAAAAAAAAGTCAATAATTAAATCTATTGGCCCAGAGGCTAAAATTAAAAATTTAATATAATAAATAAAAATTACCAAGCAAAGGAGAAAGAATCCAACCATTGATAGCTATAATGGGGACAAAGAGTTTGAGTGGAGTTTCATCTCCACTCAAATTCAATGCACTAGGAAGTTAGAATACCTACTTCAAAAAATAGCCAAGAAATACAATAAATACCAATAAGCCCCAAAAGAACTTTCTTTTTGTTTGAAAGAGCTTTAAAAAGACCTCAAAAAAAAAAAAAAACAACTAAGAGGTGGAAAAAATTAGAAGAAAAAAGTAAGAGCAAAGCAAGAAAATCAAGAAAATTACGAAAGAAACATCATCCAAATGGAAAGACCCAGAAACAGAAGAAAATAATATATTAAGGACTATAATTGGATGAGGAGAAGTGAATGATTTCCTATGATAACAAGAAATGATATAACAAAATCAAAAGAATGAAATAATAGAAGAAAATATGAAACAACTTATCACAAAAACAACTGACTGGAAAATAGATTAAGAATAGACATAATGACAATAAAAAAAAAAAAACTTATACACCCTACTCCAAGAAATCATTAAGGAAAACTGCCCCAAAATTTTAGAAACAGAGGGTAAAATATAAATTGAAAGAATTCACTGATCACCACCTCAAAGACATCCAAATATGAAAAGGTACAGGAATATCACTGCTAAGTTCCATATCCCACAAGTTAAGGAGAAAATACTACAAACAAGAAGGAAAAAAGCTTAAATACTGTGGAGCTACAGGCAGAATAACTTAAGACTTAGCACTACAACATTAAGAGAATGCAATACATGGAATACAGCATTTCACAGAGCAAAAGAATTGGGCTTGCAATCAAGAATAACATTTCCAGCAAAGATGAGCATAATTATAAAAGAAAAATGGATATTTAATGAACTAAAGGAGTTTTATCTATTCCTGGAGAAAAACTCAGAACTCAGCAGAAAATTATATATATATATATATATAGGTATGTATGTATATATATAAGAAATCTACAAAAGTAATGAAAGACTAATCATAAGTAACTTGAAATGCAAAATTGTTTGATTCTGGTGTGGGAACCCTGGAAATTGCATCTTTGCCTGGGTATTCTGAAGGGGTGGGTGTAGATGGAAGACTTGAGATTGAAAGAATGAAATGGAATGAGCCAAAATGGTAGTGGACTAGACCAGGAAGATATAGGGTGGGATGGCTAGCTCATGTTGGGGAGGAAGTAGTTGAGGGACTGCCATGGAGAAAGGAACAAGGGGATAGAGGGCTGGGAGTACTAGAACCCAACTCTCACCAGACCTGGAAAAAAGGACAAATAACATACATAATTAGAAGAGTAAAATTTTTCTTAACATACAGAGAAAGAATGAGGGACTTTCAGGTAAGCATGGAGGCAATCTAAAAGTGAGTCACTTGCCCTCCCCAGAACACTTCTACAAGGAGTACCCCAAAAGACCTTAAGAACCATTTCAGAGGAGTGGAGGAGCTGTACAGTCGGGCGCTGAATTGAAGGTGTGTGGGATTGGGGCTTTTCCAGTCTATAAGAGGGTGAAAGGGCTTCCACCCAAACATGAGCCAATCCACCCTCCCCCAACCCCACCTACGGAGCCAGAGCCAGAGCCAGCACCCGCCAAGATGAGCAAGCAAGGGACACCCCTGAAGTGAGCAAGGGAAACCTCTGGCACCTTGGGAGTGGACTAGGACCATAGGGGACCCCCCCCCCGAAAGCAGCTTGGCAGGAAACCCCAGTGTGCGAGGGATTGCAGACCTTAGATGCCAGGAGCCAGCATACTCAGCAGAACCAGGGAGTGAGCCAGGAGCGCTTCTGGAGCAAGCAAGGGGGACTGCCAGAGAACCACCCTTGGGAGAAGCTGGACCAGAAATCCAGGCGAGAGGGAAAGCACAGACCCTGGGTGCCCCTGGGTGCCCCTGGGAAGGAAGGGAGAAGATTTGCAAAGGATGTGGAGATTCAAGAGCTTGCCTTAGGCAAAATCCTTCCTCCTTAACTCCATACACAGAGAAGCTGCCCAGCTGACTCAGATTTCTGACTAAAGAGGAAAGGGAAAACACCCAGGAAAAATGGCTAATTGTGCACAGGAGCCTCAAAATTCTTCCAAAAAAAAACACAAAAAGAAGACTGTGACCCTCGAGAATTTTTACAGAGGAAAAATCCAGGCTACAGAGGAAACAATGGGCAAAATTCAAACAAAGGCAACCCCCCCCCAAAAAAAAAACCCAGAAACTATCCACAAGCCCTAGAAGAGTCTCAAATGGAGCTTATCATCAAAAAGATGGAAGACTTCTGGAAAGAGAAATGGGAAATGGTTAAAAAAATAAAGAAATCATAACTGAGTACCAAAAGATTAAAGCAGAAAACGAGGTCTTAGGACCAGAATTAAGCAACTGGAAACCAATGAGCTTGCAAAACAGCAAGAATTAATAAAGCAAAGTCAAAAGACTGACAAAATAGAAGAAAACATAAAATATCTCACTGACAAGGTGACAAGATCAGGAAAACAGAGGAAGGAAAGACAATTTGAGAACCATTAGTCTACCAGAAAGTCCAGAAATAAACAGAAACCTTGACACCATACTATAAGAGATCATCCACGAAAACTGCCCTGAAGTTCTAGAACAAGGGGTAAAAATAGACATTGAAAGAGTTCATAGAACACCCTCTACATTAAACCCCCCCAAAAAAAACAACTCCCAAGAATATAATTGCCAAATTCCAGAGATCTCAAGCTAAGGAGAAAATCCTACAAGAAGCCAAAAAGAAACAATTCAGATACCAAGGAGCACCAATCAGGATCACACAAGACCTGGCAGCCTCCACACTGAAGGACTGCAAGGCCTGGAACATGATATTCAGAAAGGCAAGAGAAATGGGTCTTCAACCAAGAATCACCTATCCAACAAAACTGACTATATGCTTCCAGGGGAAAGTATGGGCATTCAACAAAATAGAAGATTTCCAAGCATTTGCTAAGAAAAGACCAGAACTAAGTGGAAAGTTTGACATCCAAACACAAATATCAAGAGAAACATGAATAGGTAAATATGAAAGAGAGGGAAAAGAAGAAAAATGTTTTTTTTTATTCAAACTCTCTTCTTCAAGGGCTACAATTAGATCAAACTATATATATTAATATATGGGGAAAATGTTATTTGTAACTCACAAAAATGTTTTCATTATTATAATAAATAGTAGAATCATTCATAGGAAAAGATTGTGGCATTAAAGGCTATAAAATGATATGCAAAAAAGGGGGGTTAAGGGGGAATCAATGATGGTACTAAGAGATACATTAAGAAATTAAATAAATAGAATAATCTTCATCACACAAAGATACACATGGGAATGGGGAGGGGAAGAATACTCTTATAAGAGGGAGAGAACGAGAGTGCTAATAGGCAATACTCAAATATCACTCTGTGAAATAAGTTCTGAGAGGGAAGAGAAACTAGATCCATTGGTATCTTGAAGTCTATCTTATCTACAGGGTGAGGAAGAAGGGAAAACTAAGAGGAGTAGGGGAGAGGAAGTTTTTAAAAAAAAAGATAGGGAAGGAAAGAGGGAAGGGAATTTAACAGATCCTAAAAAAACGAGAAGGGAACAAAAAGAGAGGGGCCAGAAAGGGAAGCATATCAAGGGAGGGGAATAGGGGGAGTGACTAAAAAGTAATCCACTGGTTTAAAAGGATATAGCAAAAGAAGAAAGGTCAGAACTAGGAGAGGATATCAAAATGCTAGGGAATTCAAAAGTGACAATCATAACTTTGAATGTAAATGGGATGAACTCACCCATAAAACATAGACGAATAGGAGAGTGGATTAGAATGCAGAATCCTATCACATGTTGTATATAAAGAAACACACATGAGGCAAGTTGATACTCACAAGGTCAGAATTAAAGAATGGAGCAAGACCTATTGGGCCTCAACTGACAGAAAGAAGGCAGGAGTTGCAATCATGATATCTGACAAAGCCAAAGTAAAAATAGATCTGATTAAAAGGGATAGGGAAGATAAATACATTCTTATAAAAGGGAGTATAGATAATGAGGAAATGTCACTAATCAACATGTATGCACCAAATGGTATAGCACCCAAATTTCTAATGTAGAAACTAGTAAAATTGAAGTACGAAATAAATAGTAAAACTATACCAGTGGGAGAACTGAACTTACCACTAACAAATTTAGATAAGTCAAATCAAAAAATAAATAAGAAAGAGGTAAAAGAGATGAATGAAATCTTAGAAAAATTAGAGTTAGTAGATATATGGAGAAAAATAGAGACAAAAAGGAATACACATTTTCAGCAGCACATGGCACATTCACAAAAATTGACCATATACTAGGTCATAAAAACATGGCATACAAATGCAGAAAAGCAGAAATAATAAATGCAACCTTTTCAGATCATAAAGGCAATAAAAATAATGATCAGTAAGGGTACATGGAGAGCCAAATCAAAAATTATTTGGAAATTAAATAATATGATACTCCAAAATTGACTAGTCAAAGAACAAATCATAGAAACAAATTTCCTTGAAGAAAATGACAATGATGAGACATCCTTTCAAACTCTATGAGATGCAGTCAAAGCAGTACTCAGGGGAAAATATATTTTTGAGTTCATATATTAACAAATTAGGGAGGGCAGAGGTCAATGAATTGGACATGCAAATTAAAAAACTTGAAAGTGAACATATTAAAAACCCCCAGAAGAAAACCAAATTAGAGATTCTAAAAATTAAGGGAGAAATAAATAAAATTGAAAGTGATAGAACTATCGAACTAATAAATAAGACTAGAAACTGGTATTTTGAAAAAATACAAAAAAGACAAAATGTTGGTCAAGCTAATAAAAAAGAGGAAAGAAGAAAATCAAATTAACAGTATCAGAGATGGAAAGGGAAAACTCACCTCCAATGAAGAGGAAATTAAGGCAATCATTAAAAATTATTTTGCCCAATTATATGGCAATAAAAATGGCAATCTAGGTGATATTCATGAATATTTACAAAAATATAAATTGCCTATATTAACAGAAGAAATAGAATTCTTAAATAATCCCATATCAGAAAAAAAAAATTGAACAAGTCATAAAAGAACTCCCCAAGCAAAAATCCCCAGGGCCTGATGTATTCACAAGTGAATTCTATCAAGCATTCAAAGAACAACTAACCCCAATACTATGCAAACCATTTGACATAATAAGCAAAGAGGGAGTTCTACCAAATTCATATTACAACCGAAATATGGTATTGATCCCAAAGCCAGGCAGACCAAAAACAGAGAAAGAAAACTACAGACCAATTTCCTTAATGATCATAGATGCAAAAATCTTAAACAGGATTCTAGCAAAAAGATTCCAGCAAGTCATCACAAGGGTTATTCACTATGATCAGGTGGGATTTATACCAGGAATGCAAGGATGGTTCAATATCAGGAAAACCATCCACATAATTGACCATAACAACAAACAAAGCAACAAAAATCACATGATTATCTCAATACATGCAGAAAAAGCATTTGACAAAATAAAACACCCATTGCTATTGAAAACACCTGAAAGTATAGGAATAGACGGGTCTTTCCTAAAAATAATAAACAATATTTATCTAAAAACCAACAGCCAACATCATCTGCAATGGGGATAAACTAGATGCATTCCAAATAAGATCAGGAGTGAAACAAGGATGCCCATAATCACCTTTATTATTCAACATTGTACTAGAAACACTAGCAATAGCAATTAGAGAAGAAAGAGAAATTGAAGGTATTAAAATTGGCAATGAGGAAAACAAGCTATCACTCTTTGTGGATTATATGATGGTTTACTTAAAGAATCCTAGAGAATCAACCAAAAAACTAGTGGAAATAATCAACAACTTTAGCAAAGTTGCAAGATACAAAATAAACCCGCATAAGTCTTCGGCATTTCTATATATCTCCAACACATCTCAGCAGCAAAAATTAGAAAGAGAAATTCCATTTAAAATCACCCTAGACAATATAAAATACTTGGGAATCTATCTGCCGAGAAAAACACAGGAACTATATGAGCATAACTACAAAATACTTTCCACACAACTAAAAGTAGATCTGAGCAACTGGAAAAACATTAACTGCTCATGGGTAAGATGAGCTAATATAATAAAATGACCATCCTACCCAAACTTATTTATCTAGTTAGTGCCATAACCATTGAACTTCCAAAAAACTTTTTTACTGAATTAGAAAAAAAATAACAAAATTCATTTGGAAGAACAAAAGATCAAGGATATCCAGGGAAAAAATGAAAAAAAAAATACAAAGGATAGTGGCCTTGCAGAACCAGATCTCAAACTGTATAATAAAGCAGTGGTCATCAAAACAATTTGGTACTAGCTAAGAGGCAGAAAGGAGAATCAGTGTAATAGACTTGGGGTAAGTGAACTCAGCAAGACAGTCCATGACAAACCCAAAGACTCTGGATTTTGGGACAAAAATCCACTATTTGATAAAAACTGCTGGGAAAATTGGAAGACAGTATGGGAGAGATTAGGTTTAGATCAACACCTCACACCCTACACTGAGATAAATTCAAAATGGGTGATTGACTTGAACATAAAGAAGGAAACTATAAGAAAATTAGGCAAACACAGAATAGTATACATGTCAGATCTTTGGGAAGGGAAAGATTTTAAAACCAAGCAAGACTTAGAAAGAGTCACAAAATGTAAAATAAATAATTTTGACTATGTGAAATTAAAAAGTTTTTGTACGAACAAAACCAATGTAACTAAAATCAGAAGGAAAGCAACAAATTGGGAAACAATCTTCATAACAAAAACCTCTGATAAAGGTTTAATTACTCAAATTTATAAAGAGCTAAACCAATTGTACAAAAAATCAAGCCATTCTCCAATTGATAAATGGTGTTAGATTTAAAATGGTTGAGGTCTTAAACTGTAACAGTTAAAAGAGTTTTGTTGTAAACTGTAGTGAGTTAAAATGGTGGAAATGTAAATTGTGATAGATATAAGAGAGGGTGAGTAAATTGACTGCAGAAAATATGTTTCACTACAGTGTCTTGGTTTTTAAATCAAATATAAGGTGGTCACCAGGGAAATATTCCCAATTATTCAAATACCCAAGTCAATTGGGTTTATGGAGATTTTAATTAATACAAATGTAGAATTAAAGAAAAGAGAGAAAGAGAGAAAAAGGAAATAAGTATGAAGGGACTTAAGCCAACATGACCTAGACATGAGTCTTAAGAGAGAGAGATCAGTCAGTCAGTCTTTTAACACTCACCACAAGGTCTGCCTAAACAAGGATTCTAGTGACACCAGGCCAGCTCCATCTCAGCTGACTTTACCAGAGAGAGTTCTAGCCAGAGTCCCCCTTAAAGAGCCTTCCAGCCAGAGACTGTTCCAAAGGGCCTCTCTCCAGAGGCTCCAGAGGGACAGAGTCCCATCAGAGGAGCTCCAACGAGATCTCCTTAGAGATAGTCCTCCAAGAGCATCCCTTCTCCAGAGCCTCTCTCAAGAGATTCTTCCCAAGCGATCCTCATCAGAGATCCTCCAAAAGGTTTTTTTCTCAAGAGATTCTGCTTTTTCTTATATAGGGGTTTTTCTCCTATGTCACCTCCCCTAAGTCCTTACATCTACCAATCACTGTAGACGTTTTCCAAAGGACTGCCCGTCTGTATTCCTGCTAAGTCGACAAATCTCCTCAGTAAGTCTGAACCAGAAAAAATGCTGCTGTGTCGACTAATCTCCTCAGTAAGTCTGAACCAGTGAAAACACAGCTGAGTCAACTAATCTCATTAAGAGAAAACTTGTCCAACCCTTTTAGGTACCTAGCATCTCATTGTATCAATTCTAAACAACAGGCATGTCTCAAAGAACTCCTTGCCTTATTATAAGCATGGGTCCAAGTACTTTCATTGTTTAGCAAGAAGTTTTCTCCCCTAAAGCAGTCTTAAGTACAGGTGGAGTAGAGGTCCTCCCATAGCAAGTATTTTTCTCCCCTAAAGCAGTCTTAAGTATGGGTGGAGTAGAGGTCCTCCCATTTCTGATCCTGGTGAGTTCTCACATCAAAATGGGGAATGTTTTCCCAGTAGGGAATTTGTTCCAATGGAGGATTCCTCAATGTGGAAATTTTTAACATTCACAAGTCTGAGAAATTTCAAGATTTACAATGGGCAAGAGATATGAACAGACAATTTTCAGTCAAAGAAATCAAAACCATTAGTGAGCACATGAAAGTGTTCTAAATCTCTTATAATCAGAGAGATGCAAATAAAAACAACTCTGAGGTATCTCCTCACACCTAGCTAACATGACAGCTATGGAAAGTAATGAATGCTGGAGGGAATGTGGCAAAGTCGGGATATTAATTCATTGCTGGTGGAATTGTGAATTGATGCAACTATTCCAGAGGGCAATTTGGAAATATGACCAAAGGGTGCTAAAAGACTGTCTGCCCTTTGATCCAGCCATAGCACTTCTGGGTTTGTACACCAAAGAGATAATAAGGAAAAAGACTTGTACAAGAATATTCATAGCTGCGCTCTTTGTGGTGGCAAAAATTTGGAAAATGAGGGGATGCCCTTCAATTGGGGAATGGCTGAACAAATTGTGGTATATGTTGGTGATGGAATACTATTGTGCTCAAAGTATTAATGAAGTGGAGGAATTCCATGGGGACTGGAACAACATCCAGGAATTGATCCAGAGTGAGAGGAGCAGAACCAGGAAAACATTGTACACAGAGACTGATACACTGTGGCACAATCGAATGTAATGGACTTCTCCATTAGTGGCAATGCAATGTCCCTAAAAATTCTGCAGGGATCTATGGGAAAAAACATTATCCACATGCAGAGGAAAAACTGTGGGAGTAAAAGCACTGAAGAAAGGCAACTGCTTGACTACAGGGGCAAAGGGGATATGATTGGGGACGTGGGCTTTGAATGAACACCCTAGTGCAAATACCAACAATATGGAAATGGAGTTCGGATCAAGGAAACATGTAATACCCAGTGGAATTCTGCATCAGCTATGGGGGGAGGGGGCGAAAGGGGAAGGGGGGAAAGAAAATGATTTTTGTATCCAATGAATAATGTTTTAAATTGATCAAATAAAAATAACGTTTATTCAGAAGGGAAAAAAAAACATACAGAGAAATAGAAGGGAAGAGGAATGGAATAAGGAAGGAACTAAATGTCCCCTTGGGGAACTGAGGGAAGAGAAGGGAGAGTGGATTAAGAGAAAGGAGGACAAAAGGGATAAGAAAAGGGAAGGAAGGACGGGTTACCTAAGAGATGGTTGCATATCAAGAAGTAAAGGAAAAAGGTGAGGGGATGAGGGAATCAAGAAGTTGGAGTGCACAGTTGGGAGATAAAGGAAGGATTTGGTGAAAGATGGATAGAATAAGAATTAAATGGTTAAGGGAGAAGGGAATTATCTTTGGAAAGGTAGGCTAATTTAGAATTTGGAGGGCAAGCAGAGAGAATAAGAGAGGATCTTTGGGAAAGGATGTGAATAGGGTAGGTATTGATTAAAAGAAATTGGACATCTGAAAATGGATATGGCAAAAAGAAAGGAGGTGGGGACAAACAGTGAGGAGTAACAAAGTAGATGGAAATGAATGAGTAACTAGGACATTGAGTATAATGGGATGAATTAATTCATGCAAAGAAAGTAGATACAGAAAGGATCCAAAACCAGGTCCTGACAATATGTTGTTTACCAGAAACACGAACAAGAAACTGAAATTGAGATAAATGCAGCAAAGGTGAGGGGTTAGAGCAGAATATATTATGCCTCAGCTAATCCGGAGGAGGCAGAGTTAACAGTCATGATGACTGACAGTGTGTACTAACATAGATATAATTGGAAGGGATGAACAAGGTAATTCTATTATGGTAGGGCAAGGAAGGCTACTATGGATAATAAAGCATTATCAGTATTGAACCTCTATGCGCAAAGTGTTATAGCACCCAGGAAAAAATAAATGAGGTACAGATGGAAATATAACAAAATAATAGTGGTGGACTTTAATGTTCCCCTCTCAGAACTAGATAAATATAACCAAACAAATGTACAAGAAAGAAGTGAAAGAGATGAATTGAACTTTAGATAAGTTAAATATAATAGATTTCTGGAGAACCCCCACACCTACATGAGATTAGTAGCAGATCTAAGCCAGAGCAGTCACATAATCTAAACAGTTTCTGGTGGGAAAATAGCTTAGATATCATAAATATTCTTCAAAATTCTTACTTTAATATTCATACTGTGAAGTTAATTCTATATCTCTGTGGGATTATGGCACTAGAATGAAAATTTTAGTAAATATGACCAACCTGGAAAGCCTTGTTTTTTAAAAAAAGTATGGTCATGGCAACAGATTGTGTCTGCTGCCCAAGGACCAATCTAACAAAATATGGTCCTGTCAATATATGTTAACTGAGAACCAGTTGGGCCAAAGTGATCAAATTAAATGCTCATAGTAAAATAGAGAAACAGACCTGATATTACGTTGCTACAATAGCTTTGGATTTTTTTTTAGAAAATAAGATAGAAATATACATTAAGAATTATGTTCGTGCTCATTGACCTTGAGATCCCATAAGGGCATTATTGAGAGGGGAAAATGCTGTGCATGTATGATAATACTAATGGAATTTTTATAACAAAATAACTAAAAACAATAAAACTGGAAATGTAACAAAATAATGCTAGAAATAACAAAAAGCACTAAGTGGGAGAAATGACTGAATTGATTGTGATATTTGAATATAATGGATTGTATTGTTATTAGAAATGACAAATATTAGAAATATAAAGAAAATAAGGGATATGAAAAAATTAAAAGAGAAGAAAAGAGAATAAGAAAATTCATACCATGATTATATATTTTTTAAAATGACAGTCACAAAATCAAGGGGGAAATGTATCCAAGTACAATTAAGCCTTGGTGTTTAATGGTTTCAGAACTTGTTGAGTTTGGTATTCAACTCATTCTGACAAGAACTTATTGTCAAGACATTGGATATTTGCTTGGCACTTGATGTACTTGCTAGAATTTGTGGGCATCCCAATCTGAGGAAGTATATGCCCCTTCCAACTAAAATAAAGAATCATGAGTATAAAGTATCTTGCCAGTGAGGAACTATAAGAGCTGCAAAGGGACCAGCAACAGTTAGTGATGGGGAAGTTTTCTTTAGGTGAAGAGGAGGCAAAAGAAGATGTGCACACTTAGTTAATCTAGGAAATGTGCGCAAAATGGGTGGAATTGCTAAATTTTGTTTAGAAATATCACTCTGATAAAACTTTAACAAACTGAATTTGTTAAATGACTGGACCATTTCCCACTTTAGAGGAATTTTGAAAATGCAGACAAAAACAAACATGGATTTCTTATGAAGCTTACATCTGGCAAATCACAAGCAGGGTTCAAAGGTGATAAGGGACAGAAAAAATAAAGAGAAAGTACTGAAGAAGGGCAGTTACCCTCAGATATGGAAAATGACTGATAACATTTCTTCTACCCCCCGCCCCCCCGTCCCTTTAGGCCTTTAATACAGGTCAAGTTAACTTAAAATTATTTTATTTAATCTTGTGGGTTTTATTATTTTTGTCTATGCATTATTGTTTTTATTTATGTCTATGTATTATTAATATTTATTTGGTAAAATAAAACTCCATTAAAGCATATAATAACATAAAATCTGGGTTTCCTGGATGTCTGAATGGATTAATTAATTTAGCTTACATTATTTTCTATTTTTTCATTATGGAAAAATTCATTTCATAATCAACCTTTTGGGTTCTTGACCTGCCTTCTGGAATGCATTAATGATGAGTGACAAAGTACCACTTTCAAACAAATCCAAAGGCAACTCATAAGTAGAGGATGCTTATATTAGCATGCATATATAACATATATTTTCAATAAATTATAAACAATGTGGAGTTTGTGGCTTTACAAATCCTTTTAATGTATTTGTTTAGTTTATTTTTATTGGCAGTAGTAGTTACTAAGCATATAATGAAAAATAAATAAATAATTATAAAAGTAAATTTAATTTAATTTCTAAAAGAAGATCTAAAGGAAAGATTAGCCCACTTACAAAGCTAATAAAAAACAAACTGTTCTTCCTAAGGAGTATAGGAGCATAATAAAGTCAATCTCATAGAAGCATGTTCTTTGTCCTTTTGGGAGATGGGACGGACAGGGATTTGGGGTCCTTACTAAAGGAAGGTGCAACAATATGTGCCTTCCATCATCCCATCCCACAACATTAAATTAAAGAGGATTGTACACAAGCCAGCCAAACTCCACCATTTACTTTCTGTGTGATCTTGGACTAGTTATTTCACCTCTATAAATCTCAATTTCCTCATCTAGAAAACATGAAAAAGGAAAATTGCCCTACCTATCACATATTTACTAAAGTCCTACTATGATGCCTTATCATAATATGTAGACAACAATGTTCTTAAAAGCCTTATGAGCTCTGGCAGGCCCTTGCAGCAAGAATGACTTTCTATATCCATCTAGCAGCTGTTTCTGTGTCTGTTTCCCAAATCCAGCTTAGATAAATGTGAAGAGGATCAACCATCAGAAGACTGTCCTAAGTATTTTATTTTGGTGACCATATTTCATGAAATCATAACCTAAGTCATCAAAGTGATGTGTATGGGCATGCCCAAACAGAAAAAATCAGTCATCAAACTGTTGAAGTATTAAAGTACCTAACCTTACAATGTTGAGAGGAAAATGATTTGCCTATTATATAATTACAAATAAATGTGTGATAATAACAATGGAAAACATTTTAATGCAAATATAATTATTGCTAATAATAGTGCTCCATAAAACTTAGACTTGTAAAAGATGTCACCACATTGATTATTCATACTCTCCAAGCTAAATTTAGTGTAAAGCTTTCAAAATATAGAAGCCCAAAAGAAAAAATTGAGACCATATTGACACAAGACACGATTCATATCCTTATCATCCTGTATGATACTGGAGTTATCCCAAAGATGCTTTTGTCATTTGGTCCCTTTTTAGTGATGTGTGACTCTTCATGGCCCCATTTGGAGTTTTCTTGGAAAAGCTACTGGATTGGTTTGCCATTTCCTCTCCATATGCGAAAGCTTAAAAAAGTAATTTGCCCAGGGCCGTACAGCTTAGTAAGAAACTGAGGCTAGATATGAACTCAGAAAGATGAGTCTTCCTGACCCTAGGTCCCCTCCTCCATCTGAGCTACTTAGCTACCTCAGAGATGCTTTAAAGAGGGTCTATAGAAGAAAAGTTTAACTCCCAATGTTGGCATTCAATTACAAAAACTCATCGTTTTATTCTCCTCAGAAATCAATCACAGAACATTAATTTTTTTTAAATAGCAGAATAATAAGTTGTCCCATGGTTTCTATCTGAACTCCATCACACTCAAAAGCGAACTTCTCCTGGGGTGATGTTCTCTACATAAACCTCCTTGCAAAGGGTATATGCCATATGCCAGCTCACCCCCTTAGAGAAAACATTCCCTTTCAGTCTTTTCCCCCATCTTTTCCAGGGCAGGGACCAATGGGAATGCTCTCCAAAGTGTGTGCTGTTCCACAGTGCCCAGGCTCTATGCAGAACTCTATTTCCTTGCTTGTATTAGAAAGTAGGGAGCAAGCCTGGATTTATAGTGATTTCTTGATTACCAAATATTCTAGTCTAGCCCCATGCCAGGTCGGATCATTGTTCATGAGTACATAAGAAAAAGAAGCTGTTGTTTTTTGGTTGTTTTTTTTTTCTCTTTTTAATATTGACTATCGGTTGTTTTTAATTTTATTGTGTTCAGGGTTTTCTTTTACTGATTTTGAGTGAGGCTTTTGCTCTATGAAAGAAGCCTAGAAGTGTTACACATGAACAGAAACTGGTTCAAGAATTATAAAGAATCTTAAAGAAAATGTAATATAACTTCATTTTATAAAAGGAACTGAGGGCTAGAGCAGAGAATTGACTTGCTCAATGTCACCCCACTAGCTGATGGTCAAATCTGCACAGAAGTAAGGACTCTTAATTCTTGGTTCTATACCTTTTCCAACACAGAATACATTAAACTTTGAATGAGAAATCACATTCCTTTTTCTCTGACCCTTAGTAACACTTATTGCATTTCTGATGCACAGTCATTAACTTCAGTGGGCTGTAAAACACCCAAGATTGTAAGGAAAGTATAAAGAGAGAAGGGAAAAAGAGGAAAAACCAAAATTAAATTTAAAAAAAAGACTGTACTGGGTTACCTTTTGACTGTGTGTATGACTTCTGAATTACTATTTTTCCATACTTTGAGGTCTTAGAAAATTTAAGAAGGCTTTTAATCATTTTAATTTTTTATTAGATGATTTTAATGTGACATGCACAGAATAATGGTGATGAGAGTAATATCATAGACAACCAGAGAAATATATTTCTATACAGATGTAGATCAATCTATACTTGAATGTTATTGGCACTGCCAGTGGCATAATTACAAATTCTCCTTCTTGGACCCCTTTCTATGACTTTTTTTTTCCTTCCCATTTGAATTAGTTTATTTAGTCAATTTAGAAAATTATTCCTTGGTTACAATAATCACATTATTTTCCTCCCTCCCCTCTACCCATCCTACTTGCAGCTAACGCGCAATTTCATTGGGTATTACTTGTATCCTTGATCAGAACCTATTTCCATGTTGTTGTTTACACTAGGATATTCATTCAGAGTCTATATCCCCAATCATATCCCCCTCGACCCATGTAATCAAGCAGTTGTTTTTCTTCGGTGTTTTTACTCCCACAGTGTTTCCTATGGATGTGGATACTGGTTTTTCTCATAGATTCCTCCAAGTTGTTGAGGGTCATTGTATTGCCACTAATGGAGAAGTCCATTACATTCTGTTGTACCTCAGTGGATCAGTCTCTGTGTACAATGTTTTCCTGCTTCTGCTCCTCTCACTCTGGATCAATTCCTGGATGTTGTTCCAGTCCCCATGGAATTCCTCCACTTCATTAATACTTTGAGCACAATAGTATTCCATCACCAACATTTACCACAATTTGTTCAGCCATTCCCCAATTGAAGGGCATCCCCTCATTTTCCTATTTTTGGCCACCACAAAGAGTGCAGCTATGAATATTCTTGTACAAGTCTTTTTCCTTATTATCTCTTTGGGGTACAAACCCGGCAGTGCTATGGCTGGATCAAAGGGCAGACAGTCTTTCAGTGACATTTGGCCAGTTTCAAATTGCCCTCCAGAACAGTTGGATCAATTCACAACTCCACTAGCAATGAATTACTACTTTGTCCCTACTTTGCTGCATCCCCTCCAGCATTCATTACTTTCCATAGCTATCATGTTAGGCAATCTGCTAGGTGTGAAGTAATACCTCAGGGTTGTTTTGATTTGCTTCTCTCTGATTATAAAAGATGTAGAGCACTTTTTCATGTGCTTATTAATAGTTTTGATTTCTTTGGCTGAGAACTGCCTGTTCATGTCCCTTGCCCCTTTATCAATTTGAGAATGGCTTGATTTTTTGTACAATTGATTAAGCTCTTTGTAAATTTGAGTAATTAAACCTTTGTCAGAGGTTTTTGTTATGAAGATTGTTTCCCAATTTGTTGCTTCCCTTCTAATTTTGGTTGCATTAGTTGTGTTTGTACAAAAAACTTTTAAATTTGATGTAATCAAAATTATTGATTTTACATTTTGTGATTTTTTTCTAGCTCTTGCTTGGTTTTAAAGTCTTTCCTTTCCCAAAGATCTGACAAGTATACTATTCTGTATTTGCCTAATTTGCTCATAGTTTCCTTCTTTATATCCAGGTCATTCACCCATTCTGAGTTCCTTGTAGTTTAGGGAAATCCTCCTCCCTTTCACTCCCTCTCTTCTCCAACCCTCTTCTTCCTGCCACCCTCTCCTCCAAATTCTTCCCTCCCCTCTGAGTGAATTTATAGTTATATATATATATATATATATATATATATATATATATAGTATATATAGATACTCTTTTCTTTTCCTTTTCAAGTCAGGGGTTTTATTGGAATAACTGGATGGGAAACTGAGGTGAGAGGGATGAGGATTTCCCTAAACTACAAGGATAATTTTAGGAGGGTTTGAGGAAGTATTCCAGTCACAAACTGTGACTCTAAGACAGTTAAGGAGATGGAGGAAAACAGAAGTTCAAAATCTTTTCTTCTTTTTCACAAAATCAGCCTGGTTTGTCTCCTTTCTCAGCTTCAACCCCAGAGAAAAACAAAGTTCAAAGTCTCTCAGTTTCTCCTGGCCAGCTGAACTCTCTCCAAGAGACAACCAACTCAAAAGCTTCTCCCTGGTCAGCTTCCACTGCTCAGAGCCAGAGACAAAGTCTTTTAGATCCTACTTCTTCCCCTCAGTGTGGCCAGAAACCCCAACTGCCACTCCTGGGAACATTCCATTGGAACCTTCTCTTGATTGACAGCTAGATCTCCAGCCTTTTATCTTCATTTACAAGCTCTCTCTCTCTCTCTCTCCCCAGTCTCTACTACAAAAGAGAAGGAACTTTGGAGAAATAGGACCAAATGGGTAGCAAATCCTGTTTCTGGAACTTGTGACCTGTATGACTTTAGGCAAATTATTCAATCTCTCTGAGCCCTTGTTGCCTTGCTTCTAAAATGAGGGGTTGGACCTGATGGCCTCTAAGATCCCTGCCAGCTCTGAAACTACAATCCTTTGAAATTGTCTACTACAGTCATTTCTTTTTACAGATATGAGATCAGAAAAGTGAAGTGGCTTGTTGAATGATACTGGGAACTCATGGTCAACAACAAGAATAGAGATATTCTAACTCTCGGTCCCAGGATCCTTCCATTGCCCTGACCTTTCTATAATAAAGAAAATGTGTACAGTACTCTCTTCCTATTCTTTGTTAATATAGGAGTCTTTAATGACAGTTGGGGGAAGCAAAGGGGGGGGAGGAGAGGGGATATACCAGCCAATTGTACAGAACTGTTTCCTCTTGATAAGGAATTAGAATTTGACTGTAGGTTACTGAATGACTAATCCCAATTACTCTGCATGAAGCTTGACCGTGTTTGTATTGAAGGGAGGCTGTAAAGGCTTCTCTGGGCTTGGTTTTGCTCTGTAGAATCCAACCTTCAGTAATGAAGTTCAGCCAGATTGATTATCTTTAATCCTGTCACAGAAGGATAATCATGGGGCTCATTCTCATTTATGTAGTACTTTTACTTCTAAGACACCTTCACATCTATTTATCTGCCACATTTATCTTCATGAAACAACCTTGCTGTTACAGATAGTGCAGTTATTATTCATAATTCCTGTGTTGTGGAAAAGGAAAATAGAGATCTAGAGGGGTAAAGTGAGTTGTAAAGATCACCACAGCCATCTGTTTCTAGAGTTGACCCTTGAATAAGAGTAGGGGATAATTGAACCAACCAATCAATTATTCAAAAACATTTAAAATAACTACAAAAATTCTTTGGTTATCATTCTTTCTCAGATGAGAACAATGCTCAATCAGTCAATCTTTCAAGGACATTGAACTAAATGAGAACAGCAGTTAATAAGGTTAGGAAAGAGAAGAATGCTTTTAGCCATTAGATGGAATAAAAAAAAAATTATTCTATGTAGGAAGCATATTGGGATTGGCTGAAAAGTTCCAGTTCTATCCTATGGGTTTGGAATAGAAGAACAAACTAATTTGAAACCCACTGGCCAGTTTAGTTATAGAAATCATTCCAACCAAGCCTCTAAGAGGATATTGTTTGCAAAGGTGGGGTGGGGTTAGGGGGACCTACCCTACCCTCTTTCATTTAACCAAAGGAAAACCTTTTGAATTTCCAAAGGTCTAGAAGTCTTAGACTTCCCATGGGTGTCCCAGAAATGTTTCTGAAAGAGCTTGTGACAATATCTGCATTGAGAGCTGAGAATAAATTAGTGAGCAAGGGTAGCTTCAGGACACTGAAGAACTCAACAGAAAACTACAGCATACCTTTCCTAAGGGCTGTACCAAGGAGAAAAAAAAGGAAATAGACTTCCACCAAAAAGGACTTCTAGGAGCTGTAAATTGCCCCCACCCCCACCCAAGCCAAGAAGCTTTACCTCACTTACCTGTGGCCTTAATGTAATTTGGGGCCATATGTCCCAAGCTTGGGGAGGGGGAAGGTATTCTGTATCCCCAAATCCTAAGTACCCTTTTTCCCAACAACTAATTAAGTCTGATGGCTAATTAATATGATCTAATAATCACTGGAGGAAAAATACTAGGGAAAGGATGAGCATCTCATGAACAATAACATTAGAAATAGTAGTAGTAGTAGTCAAATCTGCACTGGGGACCCAACCTGGCAGTCCAAGTGAAGATTTGAGAGAATGATCCTAGAGAATGTACTCTACTTGGAACTAGAACCAGGGCCTGATCCTTTTCTAATGCCTATTCTACCACCCCAAACTGCTTCTGACGAACTGATATAGATTAGCAACTCATCTAGAACAAAGTCTTTTAAAGAGTTGTCTAGGACTCTTTGGGGGGTGACAAAGTGGTGCAATAGATAGAGTTCAGGTCCTAGAGACAGAAAGACTCATCTTCATGAGTTCATATCTGACCTTAGACACTTTCTAGTTGTGTGACTCTCACTGTAAAATGGGTGAGAGAAGGAAATGGCAAACTATTCAGTACTTTTACCAAGAAAACCCCAAAAGGGGTCACAGAGTCAGATACAGCTGAAATCACAGTTAAATCTCTTAAATCTTGTGTGTCTTGCCCATGATCACACAGCTTATTTATGTGAAAGACAGGACTCAGACTGAGATCTTCCTGCCTCCATAGTCATCCATGTACCATTATGCCATGCTACCTCTCATTCCTGTTACAGGAATGAAGAAATGGAGCAAAGTGAATTACATAAAACCATAGGATCAGAGCATCACAGATTTAGACCTGGAAGAAACCTTAGTGGCTCCCTTGGCCAACCCTTATCCAGTCACACAGCTGGCTAGTAACAGAAGTGGGCCTCAAAACTAATACCAGAACCCAGGTATCTCAGCCTTTTTCACACAGGAAAGCTGTACCACTCCACCAGTCCCCATTTCAGTATAGGCATATCAAACCCCATGCAAACTAATAACCTTGTTGTCAAATAATTCAGTGTGAACTGACGTAGGAAAATCACATTCTTTAACCAATTTGCAACAGCAAAAAATAGCTCCTTGTTCAACAGCAGGGAATCATGCAAGTCACTCCAATTTATTGAAAAGGCCCCTGCTGTGGCTTATTCCCCAGTGACTGGTAAAGGGACAAGTGTGAGGAAGCATGGCTCCAAGAAAGAAGCAGACAAGTCAGAACTCCAGGGTTCTTTGGAGCTTTGCCAATCTAGGCTAGCCACTGTGGAGGAGGAATCTATTTTGGCCTCTCTCTTTGCGACCTGACTACCCAACTTCATCAGCCTCATTGGGTTGTCCTCAGCTCCCCCAGGGTCCACTTGAGCTTACATAGAGTTCTTAAAGGATTTAACTAGAAATCAATAGGAAAAAATAAGACCTGCAACCAACTTGGACTATATAAAATTATTGAGTTACAGAGTCATGAAACTTTATGCCAAAATTTCCCTATTCTGGACTGAGCATGGCAGAGATTTAGAAAGACCTAGGTGATGTTGCATTTAGAACTCTGGATACAGAATCAGCAAGACCTGATTTCAAATCTTGCCTCAGATACTTTGTCACTGGTCAAATTACTTAACCTACCTGACATTCAGTTTCCTCATTGGTAAAATGAAGAATAGTAGCTTTTTCAGAGGGCTTTTATGAAGATCAAATGAGATAGCAATCTGTAAGCCTTAAAGTGCTACACAAATGCTTATTAATATAATTTGAGGATCTTGGGTTTAGAGTTGGAAGGAACAGTAGAGGTTGCTTATACCAAACCCTTAAGTTCACAGATGAGGAAACCGAGGCTCATAGAGATAATATGGTTTCTTTCTTCCAAGGACTCACAGGGAACAAGTGATAAAGTCAAGATGCATCCAAGTCAGTGGATGTTGACCAATACCTGGCCCAGGCTCCACACAAAGTTACCAACATAGGTCCTTCTCATGAAATCTCATATTGGCACTCATCCCCCAAATTCTAGGGCAAAGCTTTCTAGTAGCACATATCCAGATTGAGGTCCCTCATACCTCTCCTTGTAGAGAAGACTTCCTCACCACCCTTGAGGGCTGGCACAGCCACCAAGTGGCAAGTCTCCAGCGAGGGGAGATCTCCATTTTGTCTCCCTCAAGTAATTCAGGGACTCTGGGAGGGAGCAATGAGGGAAGTCATTTTCATCAATTCTTTCCTCACTGCCTTCATCCCTCATTTCTCCATCTAAGGAGTGTCAGTCCCCCAAAATTACAGGCAAAGCATTCTAGTGGTCACATTGCTGCCATGTCAGCAAGACTTCCATCACTTCTCTGCACATACTCCTGAAGAGAGGAGCTTGCCAGTTTTGCAACACATGTACCATAGAGAGCTAAGCACTGGGCACTTCTAGCCAAAAAATGTGCCTCAGAACACCATGGAAAACACCACAGCCCAAACATATAACCAGAAATGGACAAGGCACAATCATATTCCTCTGTATGCAACATGAGGTAGTCACTGTTATACCTGAATGTTCAATGCACACACCAATTCCAATCATGATAAGGGAAAGGACATTTATATTTATTTTTTATTTTAAAATCTTTATTTAATTAAATAATTTAGAATATTTTTCCATGGTTACATGATTCATGTTTTTCCCCTCCCCACCTCCACTCCTCCATAGCCAAGGAGAAATTCCACTGGGTTTTACATGTGTCACTGATCAAATATTTCCATATTATTACTATTTGCATTAGGGTGGTCTTTTAAAGTCTACCTCCCCAGTCATATTCCCATCGACCCATATGATCAAGAAGTTGTTTTTCTTCTGTGTTTATACTCCCACAGTTCTTTCTCTTATAATGGATAGTGTTCTTTCTCATAAATTCTTCAGAATTATCCTGGATTATTGCATTGCTATTAGTAGAGAAGTCTATTATATTCAGTTGTGCCACAGTGTATCCATCTCTGGGTATAAAGTTCTCCTGGCTCTGCTCCTTTCACTCTGCATCAATTCCTGGAGGTCATTCCAGTTCACATGGAATCCCTCCAGTTCATCATTCCTTTTAGCACAATAATATTCCATCACCAACAGATACCACAATTTTTCAGCCATTACTCAATCAAGGAGCATCCCCTCATTTTCCATTTTTTTGCCACCACATAGAGAGCAGCTATAAATGTTTTTGTACAGGTCTTTTTCCTTATTTTCTGGTATAAACTCAGCAGTGGTGTAGCTGGATCAAAAGGCAGACCATCTTTTAAAGACCTTTGGTGGTACATTTATATTTAGTTATGCCACAGCCACTTCAAAACAGAAGTTATTGTATTCTACCCCACAAACTAACTCTTTAAACATCCATAGATCTGTTTAGAACACCACTATCCTTCTAATTACTGAAATTCACAACCTGAATTACCCTTGATTTTTCTCTCTCCCTTACCTCAGCAACTTTTAGCATCTTGGTCTTATTGCTTCTATCTCCATAACAACTCTAGCATCCATTTCTTTTTGTCTATGCAACCACTACTCTATTCTAGGACCTCATTACCTTTGGCTTGGATTATTTTAAAGGCTTCCTAATTCCAATCTCTGTTTCTAGTCTCTCCTTTATGAAATTCATCCTTTATATAATTACCAAATTAACATTCCTAAAGCACAGGTACAGCCACATTATTCCCCTGCTCAAAAATCATTAATGACTCTCTTAAAATATGAACTCATAAGCCTGATTGTTGGAGACCTTCACAATTTAACTTCTACCTGTTTTTCAAGATATTTTATATTATTCTCCTTCATGGATTCTCTGTTCCAGCCAAACAGGTTATTCCCCAAAGTAAAAAACATGATTTCCTATCTCTATTCTTTTGTATACAGTGTTCGCTTTGAATAGTGTCCCTTATCATTTCTGCTTAATAGAATCCTGGACTTCCTGTAAAGTTCAGCTCAGGCACCACTTCTCAAGTAAAGCCATGCCTGATTTTCCCCAATTGTCATTTATCAGTCCTAAACTCATTTGTAGGACTTTATGTATATACTAATTGTTTACCCACCCCACCACGACCCACACACACACATAGAGAGGAAACTTCCTGAAGACAAAATTCTTTTCATTTTTCATCTATCTCCATGAGCCAGTATAGCATCTTATACAAAAGTGGACCCTAAACAAAGACTCAATGAATTTCAATTTATTGATCGTATGTAAATTAAATATCTGGGAGAACTCCAACCCAGTCCAATTCCAGAAGGGTCCCCCACCATAAGTAGCCATAGAAGTCACAGAGCCATGTGGATTAATTTGCCAGCATGGAAACTGAGATTCAAGACCAGGGAAAGTCATGGAAGTCAGGGTATGTAGCATATGGGGACTGAGGTGAAACCCTGGACCAATTGAAGGATCCTGGGGGAGGGTTTAGACTCAGCTTGAAAAGCCAGCATGTGAAGCTCTCTTGTTCTCTGCCATTCCTCTTCTCTCTCAGACATCCCACTTATGTATGTAAGACATTTCTGGTAATTCAGGAACTTGGTCTCTTGGGCTCTGGTCCCTTCCTCACCTCAAGCCTACTCCTTAGCTGGTTTTAAGTTGTCTGGCCCAGTCATGTGGGTACCTAGACCCCTTGGCCCCCACTTATAAAGTGGACCAGAGTCCATGGAAAATCTAGGACCTGATTGGGCAGAAGTATCTCATCTGGGGACTTACTTTAAGTTAGAAGAGCCAGAAACATTTCTCTTTCTTTTTCTTTACTAATAAATACTTATAAATTTAATATAAAGTCTCCACGATTAATTTTTATTCATAATAATAGTTACCATAGCATTTTTGCTCCAAAGCATTTTTTCTAAAAATAGTTATTTGGGGTACAGGAGACAAGAAAAGTTCAGGGAATAAATAATTAAAGGATTTGGGAAAGATAAGGAAAAGTATAAAGCAATTGATAATGTAACAGTAATGAAATTTTTAAAGGGTATATAGAAAGGACTTAACTGGGACATTTAGGTGATGCAAGGGATAGAGAATTTGGAGCTCGAAATCAGAAAGATTCTCTTCCTGAGTTCAAATCTGACTTCAGACATTTATTAGCTATGTGACCTTAAGCAAGTTGTTTAACCCTGTTTGCCTCAGTTTCTTCATCTTAACATGAACTAGAAAAGGAAATGGCAAACAACTCCAGTATCTTTGCCAAGACAACCCTAAATGGGATCAAGAAGAGTCAGGCGTGATTGAAAGTTACTAAAAAGCAATAAGCACTTAGAAAATGTTTGTTGATGGATTGATTCCTGGACTTGGAACCAAAAGGCCTATGTTCAAATTCTGATTATTAGCTAGGTGATTGTGTATATGTCATTCAACATTTCAGTGCTTTAGTCTTCTCATCTATAAAATGAAGTCCAATTAATTAAAAAGCATTTATTAACCACCTTCTTTGTGTCAGGCACTGTGCTAGGCATCAGGGTTACAAAGACAGAAACAAAATGATCCATGTTCTCAGGCAGCTTGCATGCTATTAGGAGAAACAAAATATACATAGATGGATAGATAGATAGATAGATAGATAGATAGATAGATAGATAGATAGATAGATATGTATATTATGTATATACATATGTATGTATATATATATATTAATATTAATAAGGATAGGGACTGAACCTGCAATTTCAATGTTATACAGAACTTCCAGCTGTAGAAATTCTCTTTACCAATTTATCCTGGCACTTCCTTTGAGACTTATACTCTTAAAGGGTTACATAGAGCCCTGGGAAATCAAGTAAGTGGCCCAGTAGAACTCATACCTAGGCCTTCTTAACTCAGAGATCAAATCTGTCTACTGTGCCATATTGTCTCTCATGCAAAGAAAATGCAAGATGACTTTTGCAGAGAAGAGAAGTTGCAAAGGGAGGTTCTAGATGCCAGGATATAAGGAAATGCAAAATTTAGGAGATTTAAACCAGGCTTTGGAAGAAACTAGGGATTTTCAAGGGTGTTGGTTAGGACACAGTACATTCCAGGCATGGTGGTAAATTGTGCAATATCATAGAGATGAGAAATGGAATGTTGTACTTGACAGATGGCAAATTGGCCAGGTTGGTAGATTGTGGAATTTGTAAAGGGTATAGCGTGTCTGGAAAATAAGCTGGAGCCAAATTGTTAAGGACTTTAAATTATACTAATAATACTTACCTGGGGAGGTACTAACACAATAACAATATTATTATGCTATTAATTTTTAATATTAATAATACTAAATGTTTTATGATGATAATAAATGATACTAATAATGCTCATGCTGCATACCTTACAGAACAATTGTGAAGAAAGTATTTTATAAACTATAAATTACCATATAAAGGTATTTATTAAGAAACAAAATAAGTGGGGTTTTTTTTCCAATTTAGAGCTTCCAAAGAGGAACTAGAAGAAGGAAAATAACAAAATGATGCCTTTAAAATACCATCCTTTTGGGAAATATTCTCATGAACCAATTTAGAAACTGGGACCTTGGTGACTATGTTCAGTGCTAGAAGTTGCTGAGATGAATGAATGAATAAATAAGTGAGTGCTAGATCAAAACCAAACAGATAAACCTAGCAGGAAGAAATCTTGAGAAAAAAATAGGTTTGACATCAGACTGGCTCAGTTAGTCAAACTCTGGCCTCAGGGGTTCTATGCTACAGGCCATATGGAGTTGGAACTGCTTTTTAGGTTCAGAGGACAAGTCCTCTGAGGAAGTAGATTATTGGCTAATTCCGCTTTCCCTGTTCCCCAAGAAGTGCTCATCTTCCTTTCAGATCTTTTGCCCTCCCTTCCTCACTCCCTCCTTTACCAAAATGTAATCTGGATAACATAGAGTAATAGCTTACTGTAGCTCAGCTGACAAATGACTGATCCATTGATTAGATGGAAGAAAATGATAGAAGCCAAGCTATTGTACAGAGTGGAATGAGAATTGTAGATAAGTGTGTTGGGGGAACAAGCAGGAGTGAGGGGGAAGCTCAGAACCAATTTTTCCTGGTTTTCAAGTTCATTCCCCAACCACTGTGGCAGGCCAGTTAACAATCTAGTTAGATGAGGTTGTGACTGTGAGAGAAAAAAACCACCTGAGGTGAAAGGGATGAGTAAGATAGACAGAAGTTTGAGGAGGCTCAGACAGTGTGGGATTTCAGCTTTTTCTGCCAAGAGAAAAGATGGCCTTAATTTCCAAGACTGACACTTCTTCACCACTATGAATTATCAAAGTTAGACTCTAGTCAGGTACTCTCAACATGCTCCACAGGTAGAAAGGAATGAGAAACAAATAAACAACAACAACAAAAAAACAGCCGCCTTCATTTATTTATGTAACACGGTGTCCTACGTGACATCAATTGCAAATATTGAGTGAAAATAGCTAGTTTTACAATTTGCTAAGACAAAAAGTAATCTGAACTAATTTATTCCCATGTGAATGTGGTCTGATGCTAGAGGTAGTGAAAGATTATAGAAAAGAGCAAGTTAATAGCAGGCAATTCATAGAATAATCAAGTATCCAAGCAATAAAG
Source organism: Monodelphis domestica (assembly GCF_027887165.1). NCBI lineage: Eukaryota > Metazoa > Chordata > Mammalia > Didelphimorphia > Didelphidae > Monodelphis > Monodelphis domestica. The sequence goes on along the minus strand of NC_077227.1, from coordinate 363,385,232 downwards.
AGCCTTAGAGATTATTTACATGATCTCCTGGACTCACACAGAGCCCCTTGTTAGCAAAGCCAACTTGAACCCAGAATTCCTAACTCTCAATCCAATTTCCTTTCTACTCCACCAGAACTCAGTTCAGGTGCCTCCTTCTATGAGAGGCCTCTTCTGGTTCCCATTCCCCACAACTTCACCCCCACCTGCTCCAAGGCCCATGTGCTTCTGTGTAACTGCTTCATGTGTAGTTTGACTATACCTCTATATGCCTTTTATTTATACACTTATATATGTGCATATAGTCTCCTCCATTGGAATGTAAACTCCTTGTGGGCAGGCGCAGCTTCATTTTTGTATCCCCAGGCCTTGGCAGAGTACCTGACTCTGAGAGACTTTTGTGAAAACTAAATTTAGCTCTCCCCTGATTATAACAGTGAAGATACTTAGCTCTTCCTTTATTGTGAAAATAAAATTATAATCTCCTCATTGTAACAATGAAGATACTTAGCGCTTCCTTTACTGGGAAGATTGAATTGTAATCCACAATCTATTCTTAGATTTTAATCTACAAAAAAAGTGATAACAGTATTTTAAGTACATCTATCCATTTTAACCACAAAAAGGTGTTAAGTAACTACAAAAGGTGAACTTACAAAAAAAAAGGTGTTAAGTAACCCAAAAAGATATAATCTAACCAAAGAAGGTGAGAACTAAAGAGTGGGCAGTCCTGGAGAAAAGCGTCTTCTGTGATTGGTAGACGTGAAATTTAGGGGAGATGACATAAGAGAAAAAAATTCTTTAAAAAGAGGACGAAAGGCCAGAGGAGATATATATTTGATTCAAGTTTCAAGTTGGATGGAGGCTCTGACTCAGGAGGGGGGACTGGAAGACAGACCCTTGAAGAGCAACTGGAGACAGACACTTGAGGAGCGACCAGAAGACAGACACCCAGACTTCTTTTCACTTAGATGGTCATTGTTGGTGAGTGAAAGACTGACTTAGTGACCCCACCTTTCTGGAGGTGTGAAGCCTCCATGAAAGGTCCATCATCTTTAGACTCTCTTCCCCTGGCTGGGGCTTAGAAATTTCTAACTGGCACACAAAGATTCACAGGGGAAGGGGAGGGGAAGAAAACTCCTATAAGAAGGAGAGGAAGAGAGGGGGGGGGGGTTACTTAAACCTCAATCTCAGGGAAATCATCTCTGAGAGGGAAAAACATCCAGATCCATTGGGATCTTGAATTCTATCTTACCCAACAAGGGTAAGGAGAAGGGAAAACCAAGGGGGGGAGGGGGAGAGGGAGAACAAAAAGGGAGGGAAAGAGAGGGGGGAGGGGGAGGGAACAAAAAGGGAGGGACTAAAAAGGGAAACATCAAGGGAGGGGACAAGGGGGACTGATTCAAAGTAAATCACTGGACTAAAAGGTAGAGCCGAAGAAGAAAAGGTTAGAATTAGGGAAGGCAATCAAAATGCCAGGGAGTCCACAAATGACAATCATAACTTTGAACGTGAATGGGATGAACTCACCCATAAAACGTAGATGAATAGCAGAATGGATTAGAATCCAAAACCCTACCATATGTTGTCTTCAAGAAACACACATGAGGCGGGTTGACACCCACAAGGTCAGAATTAAAGGATGGAGTAAGACCTTCTGGGCCTCAACTGATAGAAAGAAGGCAGGAGTGGTAATCATGATATCTGATAAAGCCAATGCAAAAATAGACCTGATCAAAAGGGATAGGGAAGGTAATTATATTTTGTTAAAAGGGACTCTAGACAATGAGGAAATATCATTAATCAACATGTATGCACCAAATAATATAGCACCCAAATTTCTAATGGAGAAACTAGGAGAATTGAAGGAAGAAATAGACAATAAAACCATACTAGTGGGAGACTTAAACCAACCATTATCAAATTTAGATAAATCAAATCAAAAAATAAATAAGAAAGAGGTAAAAGAAGTGAATGAAATCTTAGAAAAATTAGAATTAATAGACATATGGAGAAAAATAAATAGGGATAAAAAGGAATACACCTTCTTCTCAGCACCACATGGCACATTCACAAAAATTGACCATACATTAGGTCACAGAAACATAGCACACAAATGCAAAAAAGCAGAAATAATGAATGCAGCCTTCTCAGATCACAAGGCAATAAAAATAATGATTAGTAATGGTACATGGAAAACCAAATCTAAAACCAATTGGAAATTAAACAATATGATACTCCAAAACCGTTTAGCTAAAGAAGAAATCATAGAAACAATTAATAATTTCATCAAGGAAAATGACAATGGCGAAACATCCTTTCAAACCTTTTGGGATGCAGCCAAAGCGGTAATCAGAGGCAAATTCATATCCCTGAAAGCTCATATTAACAAACAAGGGAGAGCAGAGATCAATCAATTGGAAATGCAATTGAAAAAACTCGAAAGCGATCAAATTAAAAACCCCCAGCAGAAAACCAAATTAGAAATCCTAAAAATTAAGGGAGAAATTAATAAAATCGAAAGTGATAGAACTATTGATTTAATAAATAAGACAAGAAGCTGGTACTTTGAAAAAACAAACAAAATAGACAAAGTACTGGTCAATCTAATTAAAAAAAGGAAGGAAGAAAAGCAAATTCACAGCATTAAAGATGAAAAGGGGGACAGCACCTCCAATGAGGAGGAAATTAAGGCAATCATTAGAAATTACTTTGCCCAATTATATGGCAATAAATACACCAATTTAGGAGAAATGGATGAATATATACAAAAATACAAACTGCCTAGACTAACAGAAGAGGAAATAGAATTCTTAAATAATCCCATATCAGAAATTGAAATCCATCAAGCCATCAAAGAACTTCCTAAGAAAAAATCCCCAGGGCCTGATGGATTCACCTGTGAATTCTATCAAACATTCAGAGAACAATTAACCCCAATACTATACAAACTATTTGACATAATAAGCAAAGAGGGAGTTCTACCAAACTCCTTTTACGACACAAACATGGTACTGATTCCAAAACCAGGCAGGTCAAAAACAGAGAAAGAAAACTATAGACCAATCTCCCTAATGAATATAGATGCAAAAATTTTAAATAGGATACTAGCAAAAAGACTCCAGCAAGTGATCAGAAGGATCATTCACCATGATCAAGTAGGATTCATACCAGGGATGCAGGGCTGGTTCAACATTAGGAAAACCATCCACATAATTGACCACATCAACAAGCAAACTAGCAAGAACCACATGATTATCTCAATAGATGCAGAAAAAGCCTTTGATAAAATACAACACCCATTCCTATTAAAAACACTAGAAAGCATAGGAATAGAAGGGTCATTCCTAAAAATAATAAACAGTATATATCTAAAACCAACAGCTAATATCATCTGCAATGGGGATAAACTAGATGCATTCCCAATAAGATCAGGAGTGAAACAAGGATGCCCATTATCACCTCTACTATTTGACATTGTACTAGAAACACTAGCAGTAGCAATTAGAGAAGATAAAGAAATTGAAGGCATCAGAATAGGCAAGGAGGAGACCAAGTTATCACTCTTTGCGGATGACATGATGGTCTACTTAAAGAATCCTAGAGATTCAACCAAAAAGCTAATTGAAATAATCAACAACTTTAGCAAAGTTGCAGGATACAAAATAAACCCACATAAATCATCAGCTTTTCTATATATCTCCAACACAGCTCAGCAGCAAGAACTAGAAAGAGAAATCCCATTCAAAATCACCTTAGACAAAATAAAATACCTAGGAATCTATCTCCCAAAACAAACACAGGAACTATATGAACACAACTACAAAACACTCGCCACACAACTAAAACTAGACTTGAACAATTGGAAAAACATTAACTGCTCATGGATAGGACGAGCCAATATAATAAAAATGACCATCCTACCCAAACTTATTTATCTATTTAGTGCCATACCCATTGAACTACCAAAATACTTCTTCACTGATTTAGAAAAAACCATAACAAAGTTCATTTGGAAGAACAAAAGATCAAGGATATCCAGGGAAATAATGAAAAAAAACACATATGATGGGGGCCTTGCAGTCCCAGACCTCAAACTATATTACAAAGCAGCAGTCATCAAAACAATTTGGTACTGGCTAAGAAACAGAAAGGAAGATCAGTGGAATAGACTGGGGGAAAACGACCTCAGCAAGACAGTATACGATAAACCCAAAGATCCCAGCTTTTGGGACAAAAATCCACTATTCGATAAAAACTGCTGGGAAAATTGGAAGACAGTGTGGGAGAGACTAGGAATAGATCAACACCTCACACCCTACACCAAGATAAATTCAAAATGGGTGAGTGACTTAAACATAAAGAAGGAAACCATAAGTAAATTGGGTAAACACAGAATAGTATACATGTCAGACCTTTGGGAGGGGAAAGGCTTTAAAACCAAGCAAGATATAGAAAGAATCACAAAATGTAAAATAAATAATTTTGACTACATCAAACTAAAAAGCTTTTGTACAAACAAAACCAATATAACTAAAATCAGAAGGGAAACAACAAATTGGGAAAAAATCTTCATAGAAACCTCTGACAAAGGTTTAATTACTCATATTTATAATGAGCTAAATCAATTGTACAAAAAATCAAGCCATTCTCCAATTGATAAATGGGCAAGGGAAATGGATAGGCAGTTCTCAGATAAAGAAATCAAAACTATTAACAAGCACATGAAGAAGTGTTCTACATCTCTTATAATCAGAGAGATGCAAATCAAAACAACTCTGAGGTATCACCTCACACCTAGCAGATTGGCTAACATAACAGCAAAGGAAAGTAATGAATGCTGGAGGGGATGTGGCAAAGTAGGGACATTAATTCATTGCTGGTGGAGTTGTGAACTGATCCAACCATTCTGGAGGGCAATTTGGAACTATGCCCAAAGGGCGACAAAAGAATATCTACCCTTTGACCCAGCCATAGCACTGCTGGGTCTGTATCCCAAAGAGATAATGGACACAAAGACTTGTACAAAAATATTCATAGCTGCGCTCTTTGTGGTGGCCCAAAACTGGAAAACGAGGGGATGCCCATCAATTGGGGAATGGCTGAACAAACTGTGGTATATGTTGGTGATGGAATACTATTGTGCTCAAAGGAATAATAAAGTGGAGAAGTTCCATGGAGACTGGAACAACCTCCAGGAAGTGATGCAGAGCGAGAGGAGCAGAACCAGGAGAACATTGTACACAGAGACTGATACACTGTGGTATAATCGAACGTAATGGACTTCTCCATTAGGGGCGGTGTAATGTCCCTGAACAACTTTCAGGGATCCAGGAGAAAAAAAACACCATTCATAAGCAAAGGATAAACTATGGGAGTGGAAACACCGAGAAAAAGCAACTGCCTGAATACAGAGGTTGAGGGGACATGACAGAGGATAGACTTTAAATGAACACTCTAATGCAAATACTATCAACAAAGCAATGGGTTCAAATCAAGAAAACATCTAATGCCCAGTGGACTTACGCGTCGGCTATGGGGGGTGGGGGGGTGGAAAAGAAAATGATCTATGTCTTTAACGAATAATGCTTGGAAATGATCAAATAAAATATATTTAAAAAAAAAAAAAGAAAGAAATTTCTAACTGGCTCAGAGGAAGCCAGATTTTCTCTCTCTCTTTCTCTCTCTCTCATTCCTTAATATCTTCCCTCTATTTTAAATAAACTACCATAAATTCATTTTACTTTAGTAATTCATTTGGGATTTAGAAATTAAAATCCCTGGCAACCACATATATATATATATATATATATATATATATATATTCAGAGTCCAACCACAATTAATTTTAACACTTTATAGTTCCTTCCTTCCTTGATTCTTACCATGGCCCCCCATCAGGAATATCCTCTTCTTTCTTCCCTGTGGGCCTGATTTCTATTCATTTTTCAAAGTCTACATTCATATCATGGCACCTCCATGAAATTTTTCCTGACCCTCCCAGACCCACAATTATCTCTTTACAACTTGAATTCAGCTCTCCCGACTTATGGTCAACCTTATTTTGTAGAGTACAAGAACATAACACTTCCATTTGTTAAAACAGAACTTAAAATATGCCCTTTAGATTTTGGGAATCTTCTTGTAGTGATTTTCTATGCCGAAGTATACCTCACCTTGGGATATTTTGTCATCAATCTTATTCATGTTTAGGAGAAATTGGCTGGGTTCCCAGATGTGCAAATTAAGAGATGATAATATTAATATCTTGCATTTGTAAGCCACTTCTAAAATTTTTTTAATATATCATCTGACTTGATCTTCATGACATCTTATATGGTAAGCAGGTGGTACCTCCTACAGAGAGAAATAGGGTCTGTCACTAACCAAGCTATATGAGCTTGGGCAGATCCATGGGTTGGTGATAGGCAGGCAGGGCACTTCCTTAGGGCATTGGGATTTGGGAGACAATAGTCAGGACTTATATTCCATCAATAGCATAGAAAATGAACATAACACTTAGGAGAAAGATTAAGTTAAAATAGGAAGAAATTAAATAGTGTGCTCCTATTACCCCAACTCTAGCCCCAAGGTAAGCTCTTTTCCAAGGACCAGAGACAGTGGTCCCAGTAGAAGTCTCTTAACATCCTAGACTCTCCAGCTATGGGGACTAATGTTCCTAGGTGGATGGTTTTATAGTTTTATGGATTCATCTTCTCTCATGGGATCTTCCCCCACCTTTCTTACCCTGCCAGTTATCTTAGGACCAGGATTATAAAGTAGAAAGAGCCCAGGCTCCAAAATTGGGTTCAGATGTCAATTCTGATTCTTATTACCTGAGTGACTTTGAGCAAATCATTTACCTTTCCTGGGCCTCAGTTTTTATAAAATCAGGGAAAAGGACTAGTTGTCCTCTGAGGTCCATTGTAGTTCTATAATCCTACAATCTCCCTATATGCCCATGCCATTGAAATGTAAGAAATAAATCTCTGGGCCATAATTCTGATCTGAAACTGACTTTATTCATAGGCAAAATATAGTCAGTGGCCACATTACCCCAGGGAGTGATGATTGACATCTTGTCAATGTTCATAGTTGTTCTTATAGACCTTTGACAGTTGGTATAAATCACTGACTAACAAAACCTACATAGTCAAAACTGAGTTAGCTATAGTTATTAAATTCTAGTACAAGGTCCAACCACTTTATTGATCTCACTACTATCTTCAGACAATATTTTAGAAAAAGACTTTGATATTATAACAGACAATAACTCATAAGAAAAAACTTGAAGATATACAAAGTTGTCTCTTTGAGTCTTAAAATCCAAAGACCCTACTTTTGGCATAAATTCCTCGAAAAGCAAATACTAGCCCTACTTTTACAAGGGACTCTGTGATTGTTTCTGTTATCTTTATTTAGAATCAGGAGATAGTAAAGATGTGTACTTAACATGAAATTTATAACAGGAGTTCTTAAGCTAACTTTCTCCTTATCTATCACAGTTGATTTAACAGCTTGGACTTGCCTTTCTAATTTTCTAGTTAACATATATAAATTAAAGACATATAAGATGAAGTAGTTATATACTAAATGATATAAAAAGAAATTCACTGAAATAAATGCAAATTAAACTCTTCAGAAATTTGTTTCGAAAAGGGGATTTGAATTTGTACTTTATTCTGCTCAGTCTATGAAAATTTTGCAAAACTTGACCTCGGCACCAAAATTGCTGGATTGCTCTGATATTGGGCAAGTCCCTTTACTGAGAAGTGGCATAAATATAATGAATGAAACGTAGGCCTTCAGTAAGGAAGACTTATTCTAATCCTGTCTTTAGCACTTATTAGTTGGGTGACCGTGAGTAAATCAATTAACTGCTCTGAACTGCATTTTCTTCATCTATAAAAAGCAGAGGCTAGACTAGATGCTTTGTGGTCCCTTCTAACTCTAAATCTACCACTCTTTCAGGGTTTCTGGTTCTTCATCTATAATGCTATTAGCTCATATTGATATACTGGTTTTGTTTTTGTTTTTTCACAGTTTTTAATTTTTTTAAACCCTTACCTTCCATCTTAGAATCAATACTGTGTATTTGCTCCAAGGCAGAAGAGCAATTAGGGCTAGACAATGGGGGTTAAGTGACTTGCCCAAGGCCTCATAGATAGGAAGTTTCTGAGGTCAGATGAGAACCAAGGACCTCCCATCTTTAGGCCTGGCTCTCAATCCACTAAGTCATCCAGCTGCCCCACACAAAGATTTTTTAGAACAACTCTGTAAAGTAGGTGATAACAATTTAATTACCCCTGAGGTCCAGTGCTATTTAGTGTCTTGCTAAAGGATAGATCAATAGTTTTAAGACCAGGACTGAAACCCAGAGTCTTTTGACCCTTTCCAGTGTTCTTTCCACTACACTATACTAAATATATCATCCATACTCTGCAAACTGCAGGTATTGAAGAAGCCCCAAATTCCCTTATTTCTCTGGGTAATGCAATTAGTGGCAAAACTAGGACTAGAATGTGGGTCTCTGAGTCCAATGCTCCTTGAGACTTATGCAGCATGGAAAGCTGAATTGTCTTAGAAGTTATTATCCATATTCTTGGTTTCTGTACACAGCAGTCAATGATTCCTGAATTTCAGAAATTGCTATATTAATAGGTGGATATATGCATTTCTTCACACCTGAAAAGTTTTTATACTTATAGTGGAGCTTTTGTGATACTTGAACCCTGAAAAAGTGATTCTAATTGATTTCTTTCAGACACTGTTGTAGACTTTTAGGTTTAGGGAAAAATTTAGAAAGAGCTTTTTGGTATCCTTTCATATCATACTACATATACTTTGTTGTTTTGTAGTCTTTTTCAACCATGTCCAATTTATCATTTGGGATAATTATATAATATATATTATAATTATATATATACATATATATAATAAAATGATAATAATATCATTTGGGATAATAAACACCAGTTGGGAGTTTGGGGGATTGGTAAAGATAATAGAGTGCCATTTCTTTTTCCAGCTCATTTTACAGAATAGGAGACTGAGGTGAAAATGGGTCAAGTGACTTGCCCAGGGCCATACAGCTAATAACTACCAGAGGCCAGATTTAAAGAAGGATTCATCTTCTTAACTTCAGGCCCCTACTGTACCACCTAACTGCCAGATGCATATATAACCAACTACAAATAGGACTAGTTGGTGGTCATTTCACCCAAAGTATTATTCCTACCCAGGGAGGATTGTGTGGTTTAAGGCTACTACATATTTATTTAGAATTGATGAAGTCATAGCATCTTGAGATGTTAGAACTAAAAAGTCCATTAGAGTTTAGCGTCGGACCAGAGTCCGACTCCTTTACTTAACAAAGAAAGAAACTGAAGGTTAGTGGTTCAGTGACACAGCAATTGAGAAGTAGCTCTGAACTCTGAAATAGGTCATTTGTCTTTAAATCCAGTGCTTGTTTTTGTTCTACAACCCTATTCACCCAAGTGACTATGGAAAACTTAGAGCAACTCCTTTCAATATTCAATCTTCTTTTTTTTTTTTATTATGGAAAAGGAGGAGAATACAACCACCAAGGAGAAAAAAAAATGATAAATCTTCAGAGGAAATCTCATTGGGTGGAAAGCTCAAACAACACCCAGTGATTTATGTTGGCCCATTCAGGCTGCCCTGAACACATCTGTGTGCATCCAATAAATCACTGTGTCCAGTGAAGTGGCATCCTCATAGCCCTTCTGTAGAAGGCATTCTGCTCAAACATTCCTCGTTAGGTAGTGATTAAATTGATGCTGCATTTTATTCCAATAAGAAGAGATGTAGACTAGGAGGAAGGTAATTTTGTGGAAGACTTCTTAGAATCATTATATTTTAGAAATAGAAGGAATCTTAGAATTAAGCTACTTACACAAAGGTGATATCAGCACAAAATGGAAAGAGACCAAACTGCTGTCAGATTCAAGTTTGTGACCAAGCTCCAATATTTCTTAGCCACGTGTCTGTGGGTTAAGAACTAAACTACTCTAAACTCTAAACTAGAAAAGCTAAATTTTCATTCTTTTCCTTTTAAAAAAAAACTTTTACCCTCTATCTTAGCAACAACTCTAAGTTAGAAGGGCAAGGGCTCAGCAAACAGAGTTAAGTGACTTGCCTAGAGCTAGGAAGTGTCTGAGGCCAGATAGGATTTCAGGTCCTCCTAATTCCAGGTCTAGAGCTCTATCCATTGTACCATCTAGCTGCTCTTCTTCATGAAAGTCCTTTGAATTCAACTATTTGAATGCTCTTGAGTGTTCTCTCCAAGCTAATCATCCTCAGTTCCTTCAACTCATCCTTTTTTTGGCATGGACTCGAGATCCGTCTTCATTCTGGTTACTACATTCTGGATCCTCCTTTCCTTTTCTTTAAAATTATAACACAGCAACTCTCAAGGTGGTTTTGAGTGTACAGTATGGCGAATGTTAAAAACAACACATAAACATGAGCTTCTGTTACCTAGGCTAACCCTATACTTTTATATATAAAGAAACTGAGGCTTGAGGCTTAGGAAACAAAAAATTTTACCTGTCATATATCCAAAAAGTTACAAAACAAGGCTTGAACCCATGTCTTCTTTTTTTTTTTTTTAATGTCATGCAAAACCCACTTCCATATTGGTCACTGTTTAACAGCAAACTCTCTACATAACCAAAACCCCAAAATAAAACCATAAATACACTGATGTGGAAGATGACACCAATAGCTCTTTCTCTGCAGTTCAACAACACCCCCCCACCCCGCCACCATAAGTCTTTCAGGATTGAGCCAGTTCATTGAATTGCTGAGAGTAGCCACGTTTTCATAGATAATCATCATCCAATATTGCTGTTATTGTGTACAAAGTCCTCCCAGTTCTGTTTATTTCACTCTGAATCAGTTCTTGCAGATCATTGCTTATCTCATAGCACAATAGTATTCTATAACCAATATGTATCACAATTTGTTCAGCCATTCCTCAAATGATAGACATTCCCTCAATTTCTAATTCTTTGCCATTACAAAAAGAGCTGCTATAAACATCTTTGTACAAGTAATTCCTTTCCCCTTTTTTTATGATCACTTTGGGAAATAATAAATTGTACTCCAAAATGGTTGAATAAGCTCACAGCTCCACCAATAATACATTAGTGTTCCTTTTTTTCTTTATTCTTTTTTATTTAGTCAATTTAGAACATTGTTCCTTGGTTACAAGAATCATATTCTTTCCCTCCCTCCCCTCCCTCACCCTTCCTATAGCCAACACGCAATTTCACTGAGTATTACATGTGTCCTTGATCAGAACCTATTTCCATGTTGTTGATGTTTGCACTAGGATGTTCACCCAGAGTCTATATCTCCAATTATATCCCCCTCGACCCATGTAATCAAGCAGTTGTTTTTCTTCAGTGTTTCTGTTCCCACAGTTCTTCCTCTGAATGTGGACAATGATTTTTCTCATAGATCCCTCTGAGTTGTTCAGGATCACTGCATCACCACTAATTGAGAAGTCCATTACATTCGATTGTACCTCAGTGTATCAGTCTCTGTGTATAATGTTTTCCTGGTTCTGCTCCTCTCACTCTGCATCACTTCCTGGAGGTTGTTCCAGTTCCCATGGAATTCCTCCACTTTATTATTCCTTTGAACACAATAGTATTCCATCACCAACATATACCACAATTTGTTCAGCCATTCCCCAATTGAAGGGCATCCCCTCATTTTCCTATTTTTTTGCCACCACAAAGAGCGCAGCTATGAATATTCTTGTACATGTCTTTTTCCTTATCTCTTTGGGGTACAAACCCAGCAGTGCTATGGCTGGATCAAAGGGCAGACAGTCTTTTAGCGCCCTTTGGGCATAGTTCCAAATTGCCCTCCAGAATGATTGGATCAATTCACAACTCCACCAGCAATGCATTAATGTCCCAACTTTGCCACATCCCCTCCAGCATTCATTACTTTCCATAACTGTCATGTTAGCCAATCTGCTAGGTGTGGGGTGATACCTCAGAGTTATTTTGATTTGCATCTTTCTAATTATAAGAGATTTAGAACACTTTTTCATGTGCTTATTAATAGTTTTGATTTCTTTAATTGAAAATTGCCTATTCATGTCCCTTGATCATTTATCAATTGGAGAATGGCTTGATTTTTTTTTGTACAGTTGATTTAGCTCTTTATAATTTTGAGTAATTAGACCTTTGTCAGAGATTTTTGTTATGAAGATTGTTTCCCAATTTGTTGTCTCACTTCTAATTTTGGTTGCATTGGTTTTGTTTGGACAAAACCTTTTTAATTTGATGTAATCATAATTTTTATTTTAAATTTTGTGATTTTTTTTCTAATTCTTGCTTGCTCTTAAAGTCTTTCCTTTCCCAAAGATCTGACATGTATAGTATTCTGTATTCACTTAATTTACTTATAGTTTCCTTCTTAATATTCAAGTCATTCACCCATTCTGAGTTTATCTTGGTGTAGAGTATGAGATGTTGATCCAAACCTAATCTCTCCTATACTGTCTTCCAATTTTCCCAGCAGTTTTTATCAAATAGTGGATTTTGGTCCCAAAAGCTGGGATCTTTGGGCTTATCATAAATTGTATTGCTGAGGTCACTTTCCCAAAGTCTATTCCACTGATCCTCCTTTCTGTCTCTTAGCCAGTACCTTATTGTTTTGATGACAACTTCTTTATAGTACAGGTTGAGATTTGGGACTGCAAGGCCACCTTCCTTTGCATTTTTTTTTCATGATTTCCCTAGATATCCTTGATCTTTTGTTCTTCCAAATGAACTTTGTTATGTTTTTTGTAATTCAGTAAAAAAGTTTTTTGTTAGTTCAATGGGTATGGCACTAAATAAGTAAATTAATTTAGGTAGGATTGTCATTTTTATGTTAACTCATCCTACCCACAAGCAATCGATGTTTTTCCAATTGTTTAGAAATAGTTTTAATTGTGTGGAGAGTGTTTTGTAGTTGTGTTCATATAGTTCCTGTGTTTGTCTAGGCAGATAGATTCCTAAGTATTTTATATTGGCTAGGGTGATTTTAAATGGAATTTCTCTTTCTACTTCTTGCTGCTGAGATGTGTTGGAGATATAGAGAAATGCTGATGACTTATGTGGGTTTATTTTGTATCCTGAAACTTTGTTAAAGTTGTTGATTATTTTGATTAGCTTTTTGGTTGATTCTCTAGGACTCTTTAAGTAGACCATCATATCATCTGCAAAGAATGATAGCTTGGTCTCCTCATTACCTATTTTGATGCCTTCAATATCTTTTTCTTCTCTAATTGCCACTGCTAGTGGTTTGTTTGTTTGTTTGTTTGTTTTTTGTAAATTTGACTTAGTTTCTTATATATTTGGAAATTAAACCTTTGTCAGAGAATTTCATTATAAAAATTTTCCCCAGTTTGCTTCTTTCCTTCTAATTTTGGTTGCCTTGGTTTTGTTTGTACAAAATCTTTTTAATTTGATATAATCAAAATCATTCATTTTACATTTTGTAATGTTCTCTATCTCTTCCTTGGTCTTAAATTCCTTTCTTTCCCACAGATTTGACAGGTATATTATTCTATCTTCACCTAATGTATTTATGATTTCACTCTTTATATTTAAGTCATTTACCCATTTTGAATTTATCTTTGTATAGGGTATGAGATGTTGATCTAAACCTGCTTTCCCTATAATGTTTTCCAATTTTCCCAGGATTTTTTGTTAAATAGTGAATTCTTGTCCCAAAAGCTGCAATATTTAGGAAAAAAAACCTTTTTAATATAATAAAAATTAATCATTTTACATCTTATAATATCTCTGTCTCTTGTTTGGTCATAAATTCTTCCCTTCTTCAAAGATCCACCAGGTAAACTAGTCTGTGCTCCCCATGTCTTCTTCAAAGATCATTGATCTTCCCTCATTCCATCATGCTGTCTTTAGGTCAGCAGCCAGGCAACCATGAGACTGGGTTTAGCTCATTGGCCAGTCTGCTGCATCTCAGCTTCAAACAGACCCTCTATTGAGTACATTTCCAGAGCCTTAGTAAATGCTGCCCAATACTTCCCACATACTTTTTTTCTTGAGGATTCCTTAAGTTGAATAGATATTTGAATGAAAATGGGTGGATGACTTTTGTCCTACATCAGTAAAGGAGCAGGTCTCACAATCTCAGATTGATTAGTAGACTACTCTAATCTGCCCATTCTGACTGACCAAGAACAAGGATTTTGGTTCATTCTTCCAAGTAAAAGAAAATTTCCTGAAATTGTGTGGTTCCATACAGCAGCTCCACAAAGATTTATGAAACAGTGACATGCAAGGCATTCTGCGGCAGTCTATATTGGCCTCTTCAAATCCTACCCTTCTTAGGGGGCTCATTTAAAGTTCTTGTTGTTTCTAATGCTATCCCTGATCACCCCAGTCTTCACTGCTCTCCCTTTTCTTGGTCAACACCTAGAGCAGCTATTTCTTCCCTTGATCATATATATTGCCTTCTATGGTTATGCATGCCTTTCCAGTGCACCTGTTTTGTGTCAAACTTGATTGAAAATTCCACAAGGGCAGGGACCACAGAGTAGCAGAGGTTTTAGTATATTGCAGGAGTACATGGTAGGTGTTTAGGTGTTTAATAGCTTCTCCTTGTTGAATTCAATTAAATTTGACAAACTCCAGTCTAGAAACACTGTCATGCCAATGATACTGTTTAACAGCATCTGTGAAAATGTTGGTGCCACACCAAACTAGAAGAATGCATGTATCTTAGCAAAATGAGACAGAGAACATCTATCTTCCTTTTTAGAATACCAATTGCAATAGTAATACTATATAATCATATTGATAGACTTTTTGAATCAGAAGGGAGCTCAGCAATCACCTAGTCTAGCCTATACCAAAAAAATAAAAAATAAAAAATAAAAAATCCCACTTTCATAGACTTGACAAATCCAGTCTCTACTTGAGGACCTTCAATGAGGGAGAACCCACCAACTCCCAATGCAGTCTGTTCCACGTTTTCTTTTTTTAAAATCCTTACCTTTCATCTTAGAACCGATACTAAGAATTGGTTCCAAGATGGAAGAACAGTAAGGACTAGGAAATTAAGGTAAATGATTTGCTCAGGGTCACACAGTTAGAAAGTGTTTGAGTCCAGATTTTAATCCAGGACCTCTTGTCTTGAGGTCTGACTTTCTTTTCCACTTTTAGACAACTCTAATTAGTAAGTTGTTATTGACAACCACCTTAAATTGCTTCTTCATATCTCCATCCATTTTCACCCCTCTTCTGTACATTGTTGCTCAGGTGCATCTAACCCCTGCTGGGGCTTTTCTTGGCAAAGATACTGGAGTGGTTCCTTCTCCAACTCATTTTACAGAAGAAGGAGCTGACGCAAAGGAGGTTAAGTGACTTGCTCAGGCATCACACAGCTAGTATGTATTTGAGGCCAGATTTGAACTCAGGTCTTCTTGACTCCAAGCCCCAGCACTCTATCTACAGCATCCTATCCACTCACTATTCTTCTATATGACAGTCCTTCAAATTCAACTATAATACCCACCCCACCTTGAGTGTTCTCTCCAAGCTAATCATCCTCAGTTCCTCCAACTTATCCTTATGTGGCATAGATTCAAGGTCCTTCATCATTCAGGTTACTATCTTCTGGATGCTCTTTAATTTATCAATGACAAAGTGAGTGACGGCCAGAATTAAACACCATTTTAAAGATATTGTTCATCTTCAGTACAGAGTACCATAAGCAGAGTAAAAAGAGAATATCATTTTCACTCCTGGTAGCTTTGCTTGGGCACCTATGTGGTTCCCTAGATAGAACACTAGAACCAGAGTCAGAAAGACCTGAATTCAAATCTGACCTCAGATACTGTGAGACCCTGGGCAAGACTCCTAACTTCTGCCTCATTTTCTTCACCTATAAAGCTGAAATAATTATACTTCCCTTACAGGATTGTTGTGAAGATCAAATATTTGTAAAGTTCTTAGCATCATACCTTGCACATAGTAAGCGTTATATAAAAATTAACTATTATTATTTATTATTGCCATAAGAAATTGCTTTAGCTTTTTGGCTGCTACCACATACTGACTCATATAGAACCTGCAGTCCACCAAAACCCCCAGATATTTTTTAAACAAACTCTTATCTAACTATATTTCTCACATCCTGTACTTGTGAAGTTGAACTCATGTATAAGAGGTTGCATTTAGCCCTATTGAATTTCATCTAATTAGACTCATTCTAGGGCTCTACCCCTTTTGAGTTTTTCAGATCCTATCTTTATCATCCAGAATTCTCCCTCCCAGCTTTGTGCCATCCCCAAATCTTTTGATCACATCATATATGCTTTTATCCAAACATTTGATTAAAATGTTAAACAGGATAGGGCCAAGGATAGATCACTGAAAACCTCTTGTAATGATGGCATTATTACTATTTTTTATTCCAGCCATCTAACAAGATCTGAATCCTAATTGTATTAAGGTCCAATACACTTCTCATTAATTCTTCTTACTAATTTTTCATAATAATAGTATGACACTATGAAATTCTAGGTAAATTATATCTACACCATTCCATGTTACCTACTAATTTAGTTAGTAGGCTTTTGATGAAGCCATGAAGCCATTTTGTATTTGCTGCTTCCTTTTCTAAATGTTCACTGATCATCTCTTTAATGAACCATTTTACAATTTTCTGAAGCATCCAGGTCCTATCTTTGTAGTTTCAAGTTCTCTTCTCCTTTTTAAAAATCAGAGTGGAGTTGTGAATTGATCCAACCATTCTGGAGGGCAATTGGGTACTATGCCCAAAGGGCGCTAAAAGACTGTCTGCCCTTTGATCCAATCATAACACTGCTGGTTTTGTACCCCAAAGACATAATAAGGAAAACGACTTGTACAAGAATATTGATAGCTGCGCTCTTTGGGGTGGCAAAAATTGGAAAATGAGGGGATGTCTTTCAATTGGGGAATGGCTGAACAAATTGTGATATCTGTTGGTGATGGAATACTATTGGGCGGAATTCCATGTGAACTGTAATGACCTCCAGGAATTGATGCAGAATGAAAGGAGCAGAACCAGGAGAATATTATACACAGAGAATGGTACACTGTGGCACAATCGAATGTAATGGACTTCTCCATTAGTGGCAATGCAGTGATCCTGAATAACCTGGAGGGATCTATGAGAAAGAACACTATCCACATTCAGAGGAAAAACTGTAGGAGTAAAAACACAGAAGAAAAACAACTGCTTGATTACATGTGTCGAGGGGATATGATTGGGAATGTAGACTCTAAATGGTCATCCCGGTGCAAACATAAACAACATGGAAATAAGTTCTGATCAAGGACACATGTAAAACCCAGTGGAATTGTGCATTGGCTATGTGAAGGGGTGGGGGAAGGGGAAGGAAAGAATGATTCTTGTAACCAAGGAAAAATCTTCTAAATTGACTAATTAAATAAAATTTTCAAAAAAAATAAGAATTCCCTTTTACAAAGTGCTATTATGCAATACATATTTCCAAGTGTGTTATGTTGTGAAACAAGACACATATTGCTTACAATAGAGAAATATTTGTGGAAGAAATAAAGGGAAGAATGATATGGTTCAATCTGCATTAAAGTCCATCATTTCCTTCTGTGACAGTGGATAGATAGCCTTTTTTTGTCAGGAATCCCTGAGAGTTGTCCCAGATCCTTGCATTGCTGATAATAGTTAAATCATTCACAGTTGATCATCATCCTATATTGTTGTTACTGTGTACAACCTTCTCCTGGTTCTGCTCTCTTCACTTTTCTTCACTTCATATATGTCTTTCCAGGTTTTTTGGGGGGGGGGGCGGGGGGAGGTATCTTGTTCATCATTTCTTGTAGCACAGCAGTATTCCATTACAATCATACCCCACAACTTGTTTAGTCATTCCCCAATGGATGGACATCACTTCAGTTTCCAGTTCTTTGTCACTACAAAAAGAGCTACTACAAATATTTTTGTACAAGTTCACGATGAGTTTCAAGATGCAGAAAAAGGTAGGGAAGGGACAACTTGCACAAAATAAAGAAGAGGTGAATTGGAAAGAAGAGCTCAGGTCCTACAGAGGTTAATAAATGTCTCCCCCCATTCCTGCCCTTCTGATCCTAGTTTCTCAAGCATCCACGTGATCATCCATTCCCTCTTTAAGCCCTGCCTTACCAACATTACTCTATTTGGTTGGCCAGGGCTCTGCTCTAACCATGGTTTCCAAAAAAAATATTTTTTAAATGGGCTAAACCAGATTGAATTGTCTGCTAACACTGGGAGGGGGAAGGGAAGGGAGGGAAGGAGATAAGTTTGTTCATATAACTTAGGAAAATTTATGTGGAAATCTGTAATTTCATGTAATAGTAAAAATAAATGAATAAATAGGTTGAAGCCAAAAAAAATCAGGATAATATTTGACTATCCTTAACCCTATAGCAAATCTCCTGATCTGTGATCTTCCAAATATCATTACCAGAGGTTTGATAACCATATTTGACTATTTTTTTCAGAGTTCAAGGTTGCATTTCAGAGTCCTAGAAGCAAAGTAGAGAAGGAATATCCCTTAACTCCTGGAAGTTTTGCCTGGACAGCTAGGTGGTCCAGTGATTGGAGGACCAGGTCTGAGGTCAGGAAGATCTAAGTTCTAATCTGGCCCCAGACACTACTAGCTATGTGACTCTGGGCAACTCACTCAATTCCTTCCTCAGGTTTCTCATGTGCAAAAGTGAAATAATAATAACTACCTGGGCCAGGTAACTTGAATTCTCCAAGGCTAATTAGATGCTCTCTTATAGTAGCCAAGGAAGTATGAGGGGATCAGGAATTGGAGAAGACCTGGGGCTTCTTGAACTCCTGGAACAGGTTCTAGGCCAGGTGGAAGGATGAAGGTACATCCACACATTCATCATCTCTACCACCACCTCATCCTTCTCAGATTTTGTCTAACCCTTTGGAAGGCACTAAGAAAGAGGCTGCTTCTCCCACCCTGAAAATGAAGAAACAATCCCCAAGTTGCTTCAATGAGTCCTCTTGCCCTTCTCTACCATGTGAAAGATCCCAGGACCACTGATGGACTGAAACTCAGAATTATGGATCTCCTTTTCTCTCAGCTACACTCAGCAGCTCCCCCTATCCACTCATGCATTAATTTTGAAGATGTCTGCTTCAATGGAAGCTGAATCTAAACTGTTGTTCATCCCCTCCACACCTTGCCTTTGCCCTGGATTGTAGGACAATTGAAGAGGATATTGTCCTTGACCTCCAGTGACAAGAATAAGTCTTACAGATTCTATATACAGATACAGATTTCCTAGATCCCCTTCCCTGCATTATGTAAGACAGAAACAACAAATAGATAGTCTCTTGACAGCTACCCATAATGAGGCCAGGATGAAAAGTGACAATACCAACATTGACCACAGTGTGGGCAGCAGGAAAGCCCTAAATCTTAAGTAACCACAGTTTTTCTGTTGATGCTGCTGCTATTGCTGACCCAGCCTAGTCAGCCTGGTTTCTGACTACATTTGGGTTCTAGAAACAGGGTTGGACTCCTAAGCTTAAGGATTGCAGTCAATAAATTGAAGGAGAGACAGACACTGACCAAGTCCCACCTCCATAAACACGTCATTTCCCAGAGGTATGACAGGGGCTCTCTGGTGGCTTCCACTGCAGCCAAGCCTGGGAGTCTCCAGAGGAAGAAATTGAATTTGCCTGTGGATAATTCATCTTCTATATGGCTGTGAGTGCCAGTGAATAGACATACCTAAAATTCATTTGTGGAATGGAATTATTATAGAAACACATGTGCCACTGGACTTGAGTCTTATGAAGAATTTATGCAAATAAATCAATCAAATCATTTCTCTCTAAACTTAAAAAAATTGCTCTCTTCTCTCTCTATTTACTTTGGTTATCAATTCAGGTTCACTTCCTTATTCCTTAATAACAATGTCATGTTAGGCAAATCACTTGGCAACTCTGAGCTCAATTTCTTATTTAATAAAATAAGGAAGTTCAACTAGATGACCTCTAAATTTCCTTCTATCTTCAGATCTGTGACCCATGTATCTATGAACTTGTATTTCTGTGCTGTCATTTCCAATGTAAGTGTCATTCTCTTTTGCAGAGAAAATAGAAACAAAATAATTGAGCAGCTCTTCTGTCTCTCTGTTGTCACTTATCATTGTCCCATCCATCCATCTCAGGTGTGATCTTATTCTTTCTTTGATTCTCTTCTTTTCTCCCCTATAGCTTTAAAAACAACAACAACAATAACAAAACAGAAAAAAACCCTCTTTTGCTGTCCTGAGCTTCTCTTGCTAAGCTTAGTTCATTCTGAGTTTAAGCACTTCAATATTCTGTTTTTTACATTAATATACTATCAGGTAGAGGTGGATTGAGAGCCAGGCTTAAAGATAGGAGGTCCTGGGTTCAAATCTAAACTGAGAAACTTCCTAGCTCTGTGACCCAGGATCTGTCCCTCCAAATGCCCCACAATTGAGCAAAAGAAAAAGAAGACTCTAATCATAAATATGCATAGTCTAGCAAAAACAATTCCCACATTAGTCATGCTCCAAAATGCATTTCTGTGTATTTTAAGTTCATCACCTCTCAGTGAGTTTCATGCTTCATATTTAGTCCTCTAGCCTCCTGAATTGTCTTTGTGCTGATCCAAATTCTAAAGCCTTTTAAAATTGTTTTTCTCTATGTTGTTGTCATTATATAAATTGTTCTCATAGTTCTGTTCACTTCATTCTGCATCAGTTCATAAAGGTCATCCAGTTTTCCTGTAAAACTGTCCATTTCTTTTATTTCTTATTGCACAATAATATTCTAATACTTTCATATACCTCACTGAGAAGAAGATTGCAAAATGAGGATGCTGAGCACACAGGCAAAAGCAATAGGACCCCCAAAATTAATGCTGGGCAGAAAGGGAGATCTTCCTGAAACCTCCCTTCATTTGCAATTCTGTCCAAGATTGGTCTTGCTCTTCCCTCCCCACTTCAAGCTTCAAGGAGGAGGAGGAGAACCCATTGCAACGACCTTGCTATAGGGAACTATTTGACACTAATTCATATTCACAGTTTTATGATCAGAGGAGAAAAGCATCTATAGCTACAGTCTGCTTAGACACTGATCATAATCTTTCATGTCATAAGTTCCTTTTTCATAAACCAATGCTGCTCCTCTGAAGCACTGGGTGTCTTCATCCTGCATTCACTATTCTGTTCTCATAGTAATTAAATTGGCTAATCAGAGTATCAAGACCATTTTGTAAACACTCCACACTGGGTTTCAAGAAACAGAAGATGTAATCTCAACTCTGTGACCTTGGGAAAGCTGCTTACTGAAGTGATCCCTTCCAGTTCCAACAGTCTATAACTACCTTTTATTCATCCTTCATTTCAAAGAGGACCAATGACATCACATGGTGATGTCTTGACTGGAACATGAATTGGATTTAAGTAAGTCAGTTGCACAGTCACCAGCCTAACTCTCTCTTTCAGAGTCATCGAAATCCAGTGGCAAAATAAAAGTCAAGATGACTGGCAATGGCCCGAGATACAGTGAATGACCTTGGCATTTTCAATGTCTGGCCAAACTCTAAGTGCTCCAGAGCACCTGCTTCATCTACCTTCATGACTATTGGAACAAATGGTTCTCAAATGCCCATTCCACTGGGAACATATCTACAAATCTAGATAAGAGTTTGCAATTCATTTAGATGTTCCCCAAACCTCCACTTCTTTACATATGTTCCAAGATTCATATGATCAGAAACTCAGAATTTTTAGAGATAGAAGACACCTTAAAATCATCACAACTGATTGGTGCTGTGAGCAATATGTAGGACTTAAATAATTAGGAAGACCAGGATTTGAATGATGCCTGAGATACTTGCTAGTCATGTGATGCTGGAGAAGTCACTTAATCCCTCTCAGCCTTGATTTCCTCATTTTCAAAATTTAAAGGGGTAGATCTGAGGGTCTCTTAGGTCTCTTGCAGTTTTAAAGATATGATCCTAATCCAATTCCTTCATTCCACAGATGAAGAAACTGAGATCCTGAGAACTGAATGATTTTCCCAAGGTCATATAGCCAGTACTCTTTCAGTGTTTCGGGCATTCTGCATTTGACTGTAACTTAAAAGGAAGGATGAGGACTTACAATAGGAAGGGATCATAGCTCCTTCTCATACACAGTCACCCAGCTGCATTGTTAAGGCACTTTCCAGCTCTAAATTCTGTGACCCTATATGTTGCTTTCACATTTAATTTAGCTCTTTTGTCTCAGGTGGAAATGGTTTGGAAATAAAGGACCCAGAAGAGCAATGAAAATGTGTGCAGTTCTGTGGCCTCTGTCGGTCGGTTATAAATGTTGCTATGTTATCGATCCTATCTTGTGTGTTCCCTCACCTGAGTCCAAAGATGTAAATGGAAAACCAGAGAGAAGGCAGCCCAGATCCAACTAAATTGCCCAGCCTAGTACCTTGTGCCTACTAGGCACAAGAGAAATGTATGCTGAAATTGAATCCAATTGAGTTGACTGGCATTCCCTGTGCTTATTGCTGGGCCAAAGCATTTGTTTTAAAAAAAAAATCTGTTTCTCCATTCACAGACATATCCCAAAGAAGCTAAATCTCAAAAACAAAGATTTGACAAGAACAATAGAAAGAGACTGAGCTGTGTGTTCAGGAAACCCAGGCTGTTGTCCCTGCTTTGCCACTAATGAGAGTGACCTTAAACAAATCACTTAACCTTGCTAGGTCTTTTCCTTCACCAGAATGTCATGATAGTGAAAGAGATGATTTCCAAGGCCTCTTTGATTCTAATGTTCTACAATACTTGGAACAGGGACAAGGAAGTTCGGTATGAGTAATTTTGCATCCCTCTTTGCATTCCCAGCGTCTTTTTAAATAACTGCCCAGTAAAAATTTCATCAGGATAAATCAAATAATGCATTTGTATGCCTTTCCTCTACAGGCCAGCCTAGCTAATTTCATTGCCAGGTTGGCTACAGTTTGATGGATTTGGAGTAAAAAATAAAACTCTTAAAGAGTAAGTGGTAGAAGGGTTGTAATCTAGGTTGGTAGAAGGAATGCTCACACCAACAAAATTGTCAGTGTCTGGATTATTGAGAAAGATATGGGGTGGCTGGGTAGCTCAGTAGATTGAGATCCAGGCCTAGATATGGGAGGTCCTAGGTTCAAATCTGGCCTCAGACCCTTCCCAGCTGTATGATCTTGGGCAAGTCACTTGACCCCCATTGCCTAGCCCTTATTGCTCTTCTGCCTTGGAACCAATATATAGTATTAATTCTAAAATGAAAGGTAAGTTTTTTTTTAGGAGAAAGTTGAAAAATGCTCATTACTATAAGGAAGATAAAGAGGAAGCTAATAAATGTGATGATGAAGATGGAAATAAAGATGAAGAAGAAAATAGGGATGACAACACTCTCATCCAAATATTCCTGCAGGAATCTTTAGTCATATTTTAATGACTACCTCTTTCTTTCTTTGTAACTATGCAGGTCTCCCAATTGTTTTTTTTATTAAAAGAGCCAAAAGAATGGAATGGGACTAAAATGTTTTCTTTCTTTTGATTAATGATAAAAAATAAAATAGAAGACAGGCCTTGAACTGAACGAGACAAGATATGTCAGCAGACCTAAGGACTAGTTTTTAATGCAATTATCTCAGGGATGGTTGAGAGCAGAGAAGTCTAAGTGGCAAAAAAAAATTTTCTAGTTGTGAATTAAGTCCTGAGAAGAGAGTCAGTTGTGGGGACTCAGATTAGGGAATTTGTTTCTAATAGGAAAAGCCTAATGTGCTATATTAAATTTGGCAATGCATGTGTGTTTTCATTCCAGGAAAGTTATTAACATTGAAATCTGAAATGAACTGGGGGAAAGCATAACATCTCTCATACCATAATAATTAGTGATTCCCATCTGGAGAACTCATCCAGGTGTCTTGACGTAGTACCTATTGTCATTTCCCACATAATGGTTGTAGCAGTAGTAGATAGAGAATTTGAAGAAGTCTGGCAATCCTGACATTAGCTGTTGGGTCCAAGAGTTAAGCAGTCAATAATTCTGTAATGGTTTGTTTATTTGTTTGTTTGTTTTTAAATAACCTGGCAGTGGTGGGGAACACCATTATGCAAGTTGATCATAGAAAAAGGCTATTTGTCTCCACAATCCTTTTAGATGGAAATATATAAAATGTATGCCTTAAGTAAAATAGGGAGAATTTTGTATTAGGACTTCTTTTATTTAAAATAATGGTGTTTTGTAGTTACAAAGCAATTTGAATATGTTATCTCATTTGCTTCTTATTATAGATCTACAAGAGAAATGGAATAATCATCAGCTCCCATTTTATAGGTAGGAAAATAAGCCCAGAGAAAAGGCATGACTTAAGAACTTAGACGCAGAGCAAGGATTTGTGACTCCTAATATAGTATTCAAAACACACAAGAATAGTACTCTCCAAAGATGACCTCTGCTGCTCCCTCAGGTGATATTCAGAATGAAAATATCTGACTTGACTTAGGCCATCAGCATTACCAGGACAAGTGACAGGTGTCTCCCCCTCGCCCCCATCTTTCTTCCCAACCTCTGATTTAAAGTGGAGGCGGAGGGACAGAGCACAAGGAAATTTTCACTTTATCTGGAAGATGCTAATTAATCCTCAACCTTTAGCTAAGATGTCTGTATCCTTGCTACATTCCCAAATGTCAAAAATAAGTGCTTTTGACAGGTTTGTGATATGCATCAAATAGCTAGACAGAAACATCCAATATTCCTTGAATTAGGTAGTAATTAGCTCTAGTTTGGGAAAGGTTTTTCTCAAGGTCACATAGCCAGCCACCTTTCTCTTGGATCCGCCTGGGGAGCTGTCTCAGGTTCCTGGTGGTGTTTTTCACAATAAACCCACCTGTGTTGTATTAGGACATGTGAGAGGCAGCTAGATGGCATAAGGGATAGAGTGCTAAAATCAAAACCTGCCTTGGAAACTTCCTAGTTGTGAGATGATGGGTAATTCCCTTTACCTCTGTCTTACTAGGGCAGCTAGGTGACACAGTGGAGGGAGGGAGGGAGGAGAAAGAGAGAGAGAGAGAGAGAGAGAGAGAGAGAGAGAGAGAGAGAGAGAGAGAGAGAGAGAGAGAGAGAGAGAGAAACAGACAGAGACAGAGACAGACAGACAGAAAGAGAGAGACAGACAGACAGACAGACAGAGACAGACAGCAGCAGCAGCAGCAGAAGAAGAAGAAGAAGGAGGAGGAGGAGGAGGAGGAGGAGGAGGAGGAGGAGGAAGAGGAGGAGGAGGAGGAGAAGGAGAAGGAGGAGGAGAAGGAGAAGGAGAAGGAGAAGGAGAAGGAGAAGGAGAAGGAGAAGGAGAAGGAGAAGGAGAAGGAGAAGGAGAGAGAGAGAGAGAGCTGGGTCTCATCTTCCTCAGTTCAAACCTAGTCTCAGACACTAACTGCAGGACCCCAAGCCAGTCAAACCTAGCTTGCATCAGTTTCCTCATCTGTAAAATGAGCTGGAGAAGGAAATGGCAAACCATGCCCAGTATCTTCACCGAGAAAACCCCAAATGGGGTCATAAAGAGTCAGACATGAATGGAATAAGACTCAAAAACAATTGTTTCATTAAATTTCCTAATCTGTGAACTGGGGATAACTTGTGAGAATACAAATGAAATAATATTTGTGAAATGTTTTGCAAACCTTATACTATTTTACAAAATGTCATTTTATTGTGATGATGCTCTTATTACATTAGAGGCTTATTTTCCAACCTGCAGCATCAAATGAAAATATCACAGTTGTATAATGAATCTGATTTTTTTTTGCCACCCATTAGAAATGGCCTAATCCTTTTAGTAAGGAGATTTAGTAAACTAGGATGAATAATGGCTTTAAGATGTTTGCAAAAGAGCTAAGGGCAGCATGAGTGACATGCCGTCCTTCTCTTCCTTCAAGAGGTAGCTCAACTATTACCTTCTACATGAAGACTTTCCTGATCCCCCCAACTCTTGGTGGCCTCCCTCCCAAAGTACTCTGTAGTTATCTTTACATGCTTTCTTATATATACTCATAGATGTACTTATAATCTCCCCAGCTAGAATGCAAGCTACTTGAAAGTATGGATGTTTTTATTCTTTGAGTTTGTATCTTCAGGGCTTACTAGTACACACATAGTAGGCATTTGTTGTTGGACTAATTGTGGTAATGACCATGGAGCGAATCCCTCTTTTATATGACCTTAGATAAGTCACTTTAGTTACCAGGGTCTCAGTTTATTCATTTGTAAAATGAAAAAAAAATTGGACCACAAGGTCTCTAGTATTCTATTAGGCAGCTTATTAGCTAGCTGGTACAGTAGACAGAGGGAAGGGCTAAAGTCAGAAAGACTTGAGTTCCAATCCAATATTAAACACTTATTATCTAGTTGACCCTGGGCACGCCATATAACCTCTCTTTGCTTCATTTTCCATTGTAGAATTTATCCAATAATAGCACCTACCTGGCAAGATTGTAATGAAAATCAAATGAGAATATATTTGTAAAGCATTCAGCTGGCACATAGTAGGGACTATGTAAATGCTTATTCCTTTCCTTTCCATGACCACAATAATAATTGGATATTAAATCACAACACAATACAAATCTCCTCTATTAAATTCAAAGTAATGTGAAATAAACTGGTCAAATCCCAGAACATTGCTGATTCTCCTGACAGAGATGTATAACCTTTTAAAAGTTTAATCATCCATCTACAAAGGAAAAACCAAGAAGACAAATAATGTCCATTACTGAGATGATGGCATGTGGTTAGAAGGACAACTTGTCCATCAGTGCAACGTACATATTACTGATTGCATGTTACAGATAGATGATAGATAGAAAAGGAAAAGACTGGACCTGTGGTGTCCTTGGTATGGAGAATTCCCAAGTGAGAAAACTCCATCCACCCCTTCCAGTCAGCACCTTCTCTGTCTGCAACTTGCCATCTTAGAGAGTTATCTAGAGTTCTGACAAGTTAAATGCCTTGTCTAGAATCACAGATGACTAGAAATGGAGATGAACTGATGATGTCTAAAGAATGAGACCCCAGAGAGGCAGTTTGCATTGCAATGAGATCCTTCAGATATTAAAAGAATCAGAATAAGGTTTCCAGTGTGTGGACTGAATCTTCCCTTGAGGATTTGCCCAAATACACTGTAAGGGTTGTACTAGAAGAGAAGGGATGGGAAGGATACAATATGTGCTGCTGGGGAGAGCATCCAAAACAGCAAGATCAGAGATCTGTCAAAAAACCTGAACATCTTTGCATCAGTCTTCAATCTGTCCCCTTCCATGCATTATGTTTCTTGCTCCTCTGTCAATCCTGTGGATTAGATAGCATAAGAATTATGATCCCTATTTTACAGACAAGAAAAGTAAGGTCTAAAGAGATAAAGTGAAGGAACAATCATAAATAAATCAACCATCATTTAGTGAGTACTTACTAGATGTCTGGCACAGAGCTAGCCATTGTGGATACAAAAACAAACTTGGTTACTTAACCCTTTCCCTCAAGGAGCTTACATTCTACTACAAGGATACATGTTCACTGATACATTCAAGATATACAGAATAAAATAAAGACACAGTGATGGGGGTGGGGTTAGACTAATCATTGGGGGTAATCAGGAAAGGATTCCTGAAGAAGGTAACATTTGAACTGACCCTTGAAGAGAGCTAGGATTTGCAAGAAGGAGAGGAGAAGAGAGAGTGCATTCCAGGCTTGAAAATTTTGCAAATACAAAGGCACAGAGGTGGGAAATAGAATGTTGTATATCAGAATAAAATCAATAAATGAGCAAATTCAATATTCCATTGATTTCGTGATTTTCTCCATGTCAGCCCCTCCTCCCCACTTTGCTCCCCTTACATTTAGACCACAGTTCTACATGTTGTTGTTTTTTTAAATCCACCAACAGCCTGCTCTGATTAATAAATTGCAATCAATTGCAATGCCTAATTATCTCCGTAGGAGGCCTGAAAAGAAAGTAATAGATGGAGCATGCTTACCTCTCAGCATGGAAGAGAAGCTGAGCCTCAGTAACTAAGTAAAAATGCTTCAATTAAAATTTTTTAAAGGAAATGAAAAGTAGCCTAGAGAGAAGTGACTGAAAAATGAAAGCTCTTCTGAAAGATCTTGAGACAGAGACTTCACAGGAAATGTTTATGGTTTGGTGTCTGCAGTGCTGAAAGGTTAGTTTCTCAAATCAGTGTGTTTAAAAAGTCTGTCAGAATCTCTGAAAAGGATATCACTAAAAAAAGAAAGTTATCCTAGAGTTAGGAGGGAAAGAAAAAATCATTGGATCATAGGATTTAAAATGGGAAGGACTCTTAGAAATCATGTTGTTCAACACTCTTGTTTTACAGACAAAAAAAAAACAACAACTGAGGCCCAGAAGGTTACATGACTTGTTCATGGTTACAAGAGTAACCTTGCAGAGGGAGAACTTTAACTCTAAATTTTTCATTTTTATGGTACATATCTCCTGCAAAAATATCAATGGTCAGAATATAGCTAACAAGGTTAATAGTTTACAATGTTTAAAGCTCATGTTTTGGTATAGCCAAGAGGCATTTGGTCAGGTTTGACAAGATTAAAACATGAAGCCTTTTGAAAATGTTTTTCAATTGGTTGACAAACAGCTTGCCTAGTGTTCAATGTTTCTGTAACTTAGTGTTTGCATATAAACCCTTTTACTTTATTATAGAGAAACGGAGCTAGATGCAAGCTATATTTTATATCCCCAGGGGGTATCCTGAGTGGAGACACAAGCTGAAGAGAGAATAGTTTGTGAGAAACTGTTTTAGATTCAAGCTGATCATTGCTGAGCTGGAGTTCTGCACCACTAGTAACATATAGGATGTCTACAGACTAGAGGTCTAGAAAAATGGTGTTGTCTGACTCCTTCAAAATCCTTCACGTTTCCCCTATCAACAGAAAGAGAGTTTTGTTGCTTTTAAGTTTAAAAAATATCTACTTTTTTTTCGTTTTAACTAAATATGTTCTTTATTATTATTTCTTTGGGCAGTTTGTTGGCTGTTCCTCATCCTTAAAATACTCTCCCTAGTTGTCTCTGCTTCCATTCCTTTTATGGCGGTTGAGAAAGGAGGAGAGAATAACCCAAGAAAAATCTCAGAAAAGTCTTATCTTGCAGTATTATATAGGCAAAAACCCTATAGTCCTTCAAAGCAAAGCAAAGAGGGACTGTAACAGTTGCCTCAGCCGAATGGGAAGAGGAGGGCAATTTGTTCCAATGGCTCTGAAGATGGCTGAAGCAGGCACTTTGGAGTTCTTAGAACCTGGTTAGACCTTGAAGATGCTCAGGTCATCTACTGCCTCACAGTCCATTACTAGTCATTTTGACTTTCTGTCTTGCCACTGAACCTCAGTGATTATAGAAGAGAGTGAGGCCAATAACTTTGTGTAACTCTTGCTGTTGGTGAGTTGTTTCAGTCATATCTGATTCTTCATGATGCCATCTGAAGTTTTCTTGGCAAAGATACTAGAGTAGTTTGCCATTTCCTTCTCCAGTTCATTTTAAAGATGAAGAGATTAAGGCAAAGGGGGTTTATTGACTTGTCCAGGGTCACACAGCTAGTAAATGTCTAAGACTACAACAATTCTGCCTCACTTAAATCTAACTCAAATGCAAATCAAGTCATTACCCTGTCCTTGGCAATTGGTTAGTACCAGTTCCATTCCAACCCTCTCCATTTTGCAGATTGAGGAACTGAGCTCCAGAAAAAGGAAGTGACTTGTCCAGAATTGGGACTAGAACAAGGGTGCTGTGACTCCCAGATTCAGGTTCACTATGGTAAACTGTCTCCAGTTAAAATATCCTAGTCAGCCTTAATCAATGGGACTTAAAGCATCAATATCAGAACTAGGGAAGAGTAGGGAGGAACAACATGGGGGAAATACATCACAAGAGATCAAAAAGCATCCTGACCCTTGTCATAACCACAGAAACATCCTAGCTCCCTCCCCCTGGGTTCAGCTCCTACATCTCCCCCCTTGAAGGTCTAGGGTACTTGGAGGGGTTGGGATTGTGTCTCCTCAATACTGCCATTGTATTAAACCCCCAACCTACTTGTGTTTCTCCATTGTTAAGGGCCAAGCCTCTGACTCTAATTCTATTTAACCAAGTAATATCAATTAATTAGCTCTTACTTCAAAGATATAAGAATAAATTTATGAACATCTTCCACCCCACCCAGCATACCTTTTGAGCCTATTCTCCATACATATCAACTCCTTAAGGGGGTTTGGGGAATGGCAGAGGTTGAAAACTTATCACTTTTCCTCCATAACACTAGTCCCACCAAGTTCATGTCCAGATGTGGCATGAATGCTGAAGGAGTTCTCTCTTCAGCTTTGGTCAGAGATGTGTTCAGAGATTGTACTTCTTTCATTTCAAAGAACAGAGAGGCCAAAGACCACAACTAATTTCTCAGACCAAATGGTCTCAGATGGGAGAAGAACCCAAAGCCTTTCACCTTACAAAAGCCTCTCAGCAGACATCATGAGTGAAGAGATCAGACTACCAAAGCGTAGCTAAAACAAGAATGGCCAGAAGGCTAAGGCTGAGGCTAACAGCTCTTTTAAAATACTTTCACAGCTGATCTAATAGCTTCCTATTCATCACATGGGTAGCAGACTGTAACCTGTTATGTCGATGAGTGCTCCACAGATCCCAAGGCACTTTCCTTAAACATCATGACAACTAGAAGCTGGCTTCCACCTGAGAGATAGCACCTGAGGCCCTTTGTGATGGGGAGCTAATAATAATCATAATAAATAATAGCTAGCATTTACATCATGCCTACTCTGTTCCAGGCACTGAGCTAAGCACTTTAATGCATTATCTCCTTTAATCCTCACAACCATCTTACCAGCTAGTCTAGTATTATCCTGATTTTATGAGTTTCTTAACTATTAAGTGAAAGGGGCCAGATTTGAACTGAGATATTCCTGATGTCGAACACTAGATTCTATCCATTATGCCACCTAGCTGCCCCTGATACTTAAAGAAATTTAAGTAACCTGAAGAAGATCATTAACATTAGGCAGATTTTCTATGGAGGGTTTGTGGGAAAATGTGGTGGGTTGTGAGGTGGTCCTGGAATTCTCTGAGCTGTCTTCATTTCCCAGGTTGGAAAGGCTACTGCATTTCTTACAAAGAGCCATACAATATCATAAGGCCTGGGTTAGTTGAAGGACTTATCATAGACTGGAGAACCCACATAGATGAGATCACAGTGTGATTCTTGGGGTCTAACTAATGTGGAAGAGGCATGAAGGAAAAGAAAACTTCATGCATGCAAGACAGAAAGCTGGTGACATCATCTGTCAATCAAGAAAGAACATTTCAAATGTCTTATTAGAAAGTAAGCAATGAGATCAGTCAGTATACATGCCAGTCCTCACCACTATACAGTATCTTACCTTACATGTAGTATTTCATTTTAAAAATTCTGAAAGAATGACTGAAATTTAATTTGTT
Organism: Monodelphis domestica; assembly: GCF_027887165.1. Lineage (NCBI taxonomy): Eukaryota > Metazoa > Chordata > Mammalia > Didelphimorphia > Didelphidae > Monodelphis > Monodelphis domestica. Next base: position 363,353,624 of record NC_077227.1, on the reverse strand, counting down.
TTTACATGATACCAATTAATTTTGCTACTAGCTTTCTAAAAGAGAGGGATCTCTTTGACACTACCTAGGACAATTATTTAATTTGCCATACTCTTAGAGAAGACTGATAGATAGAAGTGGTTTAGGAAGGAAGAGACCTTTACAAAAATCAAGCTTGCCCTTGATCTTTCCTTCCAGTGTCTTACTCTAGTTTCCTTCTAAGAGCAGGAAGACCAGCATCAGAAAGGACACCACTGGACTGTGGAGGATTTTTTTTTGTATTGACAGAAAGAGGCTTGATTTGAAACTAAGCAAGAAAAATGTTAGCAAATGAAAGCAAAATTAGAGAGGAACCACTTAGAATTTGAGGGATGTAAAAACTAAGTCCTAAAGAGAACCTTCAGCAGCTCCACCCAAAAATGTGCTTTTAGGAAGGAGAGACTCCAGGCATCTCTAGATTCTAGACTCTAGAGTCTAAATGCCATTCTCAGAAGTTAGAACACCCCTTTTATGTCCCCAGTTCTGCCAGTAACTAGCTAAGTGGTCTAAACAGCTGTTCAAAGTGTCCTTTCTTCTTACCCTGTCCAGTTCTGGAAGTATATACTATAATCAAATCACTTCTACTGTTCTGAGATGAGATGCTAAAATCGACTCCCCTCTGGGCCCACTTGCCAAATCTGAAGCTTCTCTAACCAAAGTGCCCCTCCTTGGCTACAATTCTTCTATTTGCATGGTTTCCTCAATTAGATCATAAGGTTCTTGTTGGCAGAAACTTCATTCTTGAGTGCTTTGTTTGTGTCCTCAGTGTTTGGCATATAGTAAATGCTTCTGGTTTGGGTTTTTTTTTAATTCATTCTCTGACAACTTATTCTGCTTTTTTTGGATCTTGATTTCTTTATCTAGAAATCAGAACTCGTGATTTCTAATGTTCTTTCTAAAGCATTAAAAAAATTAGAATTATATAATGATTAAAGTAGGATTTTCTGGGATTACAAAAGGCAAATAATACAGGATATATCTTGGAGAGAGATGAGACTTAAATCAGACTATACAAGTGATGTGGCCTTATTATTTAGGTCAGTGCCTGGCCTTGACCCTTGTCTTGTGAAAGAGATAATATAACTTTGAAAGCAGTCTAATTCACAACCAAACTGTAGCTCAGGACTGAAAAAGCTGTGGCCCCAAATTCCATAATGCACCAGATATAGTTAGAGGAAAGATTCCATGGCCAAAAATATATATATATATATATATATATATATATATATATATATATACTCTCTGTTCCATGTAATCTTTTGTAGTTGAGGTGAAAGCAATCTAGAGGATGGATGTTTTAAGGAGACTTTTATTATAGAATTAGCCAAGAAAGTTTGCCCTGGTTCACCCATAGAATGCTGTTAATTATCTGTGAAGACCTTTCTTTTTCTCTCAGTTGGATGGTATAGGCTTCAAAGGAGTATCCTCTGTTAAAATGAAAGGAACACAACACTGTAGTTGAGGTTAAAGGTTTTTTTTTTATTTCAAAGAAAATGAAAAAAGGAGATTTTTAAAAGCCAGTCGAATTAAAAGGTCCCCTAAAGTCCCTGCTGAATAATAAAAATAAACATTGCTTATAAATATTGACATTGTTCAAATGCAAGTTCCACCAGGAAAATAACCACATAGATGAGTAAAATGTAAGATGAGGGAGTTAGCTTCTGCGGCTAGTTTTAGCAGACAGTTATAGGAAAGAGCAACAAAGCTTCTCTGTTAGAGCTACTGTCAATGGAAATATGAAAACCGGACTTTAAAATACCCCCCTCCCATTGTATCATTTAAAAATGCTAACCAAGGCAGCAAGATTGTTTTGATACACTGCCACCTAGCGGTGATTTGAAGAAAATAGACCCAGATGCTCCATGGAGTCACCAAGGGTGCAAAGCTCATTTTAGAATCACACTTTCATCAATACAATTATCTCCCTGAGAGAGAAAAAAATAATTACGAATAACACTGAAGATGTCCCTGTCCCAAGAAAACAGAAGGTAAAAATAAGAGCTTCAAGAGGAAGGTGGGACATCTCGGTGCATTGAAAAGTGCTTAAATTTAGAACAAAGAGGATTTGGGGTCAAATCTTAGCACTACTACTTATTCCTTGAGTAATCTTGGGAAAGTCACTTAATTTCTCTGGGTCTTATCTTTAAAATGAGGGCTTCTCTGGATTTCTAAGATTCCTTACAACTCTAGCTCTGATGAAACTGATCCTATGATCTGGATTCTAACCTGATTCTATCACGAGCTAGCAATATGACATTAAATTTTAATAGTTTAAAATTACATTCAGATTTTTGTGGCAATCCTTGTGTGAGTGTTTTATATATATATATGTGTGTGTGTGTGTGTGTGTGTGCATTTTATATATATACATATATATCTCAATAAAGTATATACATTATTTATGTAAATTTATATTTAAATAAAATGTATTTATATTTTTGTACATAATGTGGTAGTTGGAAGCATGGAACTAGCACTCAGGAGATAGATTTGGATTAGAAAAATAGACTTCAAAGATAGTAACATAGTTGTAACAATTGAACCTATGGGAGTAGATAAAAGTCTCCAAGAAAGTTAAGAAAGAAGAGGAAAGGTGCCAGGATAGATCCTTGAAGAATACTTAGACTTGGGTGCTGGGAGATGAATGATGACCAAACAAAGCAGACAGCAAAGGAGCAGTCAGATAGGAGGAACATGAAAAGAGATTCCTTTAATAGATGCTAAGAAGGAAAAGGAAATCCAAGCCATTAGTAACAGCCACAGATTTAATTTTTAAAAAATAAATAAATAAATAAGGTCAAATAGAAGGGCTGAGAAAAATCTCTGGATTTAGTGATAAGGATATTGCTAAATTTCAGGGTGTGCTCAGAAGCCATATTACAAGGGGTTAAAAAGTGAATAGGAAATGAAAAAAATGGAGGCAACATATACAATATACAATTTATCCTGGGCATTTGGATATAAAAGGAAAGAGGTTTTGACAGTTTAGGGGGAAAGTAGGGTCAAGTGAAAAGTTTTTAAGGATATGGGCATTGTGGGCATTTATAGGCAGTGAAGAAGGAGCCAGTAGCTAGGGAAAACCCTGAACATAAGAAAGAAACAGAAAATTATTGAAGAGGCAAGATCCTGGAGGAGATAGGAAAAGATATGATCAGTGGCACAAGAAGAAGAATTTGTCTTGGCAATGAAAAAGATAGCTTCTTCAGAGACTAGATCAAAAGGGAAGGAAATAGGAACATGATGTATAGTGATTTTGAAGAGTGAAGTAAGGGGAAAGAATGAGTTCATTGCTTATAGCCTTGATTTTCTCAGTAAGGTGAAGTCCTCTTCGGAGAAGGAATGGTATGGAGGCATGGCATCAAATTCAAATAGAAATGGAAGGGAGGGGAACACTATACCATCTGTAAAGATCCTGAAGGCTACCTATTGACTTTTAAATGTTTTTTTTTAATTTTTATGTTGCATTTTGAAATGCAACATATTCTATGTTTTATTGTAGTTTTATCTATTTCATTAAATATTTCCCAACTACATTTTAAAATGGTTCCTCGGCACTCTGGAGTAGCCCAGGGATCTCATGTTTGATCCTTCTACTATAGGGGACTTTAGAAGGGAAGAAAAAGTTGGAAATGGTTACTTAGGGGAATGTGATAAAGAATCAATCATGAGAAAATAAAAGTATTGCCATGTGATAATGAGGACCCTATTGGAAGACTATAAATCTATATTGAACCCACAATTGTATGACTTCCTTAATCAGCATTTGGGAATATGCAGGCATGGGTAGAAGAGATGAATGCTAGACCTAACTCGGAGTCAGTATTTGGCCTATGTATGAGGAATGAAAGGTAAAGGCAGAAAAGATTCAAAAGTATACAATGCCATATGGGTAATTGATCAACTATTGGGTGAAGACAATGAAAGAAGGAAAATGAAGTCAGAGATAGGGAATGAAAGACAGGGGAAACAAGGAGGGATGAGAGGTAGCATTAACCAGTGAAAAAAGCCCCAAATTCTGAGTCAGAGGTCCTGGATTCAAAACTGTTCTGTGACACTCAAGACCTGTGTGACTTTGTGTAAGTCACATTACTCCTCTGAGTCTTTGCTTTATTCCAGTTTTAATTCTCTGATCTGATGACATGATGCTGCAGGAAGAATGAAGAATTGTTTTAAGAGGAATGGCATATAGAATGAAATGAAAGAAGAGGAGCTTATGATAAGAAAGGGAAATTTCAGACTCCAAAATAATGGAGGTAGGACAACTTTTGGTGACAGAGCTAATATGAATGACTGCCACAAAAAATTAAATAAAACATGCATTTTAAGCACCTGCTGTGTATAAGGTACTCAGGCAGTAAAATTATAAAGTGGATAGTAGACTATCATTGGAGTTTGGGAGAACCCAAGTTTATGTCCTTCCTCTAATGTATAACTGAGTGCCCATGGGTAAGTCACTTAATCTCTTAGTGCCTCTCTCTAAGATAAAAAATAAGTTTACTCATGAATCACTAATCTATTTTGTTGGGGGGAGTTTACATATTGATAAAAAATAATAGTTTGAATAAAAATAAATTATGTGAGATTATCAAAGTCTAAAACTGAACTAAGACTGGGGCAGCTAGTTGGCTCAGTGAATGGACTTGGGTCTGGAGACAAGGGGTCCTAAGTTCAAATTTTACCTCAGTTACCCCAATTGTGACCCTAGACAAGTCATTTAATACTAATTATTTAGCCCTTATCACTCTTCTGCCTTGGAATCAATACCTAGTATGTACTCAAAGACAGAATATAAGAGTTTAAAAATAAATAACTGGACCAAGACTTTTGGGACACATATACCCATACACCCATACATATACACACACAGTGCCAAGTAGATGGCCTCACTCTTCTTCCCCCATTGTCTTGACCTTATAGTTGACCAGTTAAATATATGCTGTCAGATATATACACATACACACACACACACACACACACACACACACACACACACACACACACACACATATATACTCATTTGGTAATAGAAATCTTCTTACCCAGTAGGGAAATAGAAGAGGAAGTAAATAAGAGAAAGAAGGCTGGGGGAAGGCAGTCATAACTGTGAATATGAATGGGATGAATTTACCCATAAAACAGAAGTGGATAACAAAATTAATTAGAAATAAGAATCCAACAATATGTTATTTACAAGAAACACACTTGAAACAGAGAGACATACACAGAGTTAAAATAAGGGTGTGGAGCAGAATATATTCTGTTTCAGCTTAAGTGAAAAAAGCAAAGGTGATGATCATGATATCAGACAAAGCAGAAGTAAAAATAAACCTAATTAAAAAGAGAAAAATAGGTACGCTAATGAACTGCTGATGGAGTGGTGAACTGGTCCTACCTCTCTGGAGAACAATCTGGAAGCAGGTCCAAAGTGTTATAAATACCCTTTGTGTATACCCTTTGACCCAACAACACCACTACTAGATTTGTGTCCCAAAGAGACTGAAGAAAAGGGGAAGAAAACCTATTTGTAGAAAAATATTTATAGCAACTCTTTTTGTGGTGGCAAAGAATTGGAAATCAAAGGGAAGCTCATCAACTGGGGAATGGCTAAACAAGTTGTGACACAGGACTGTGAGGGAGTATCACTATGCTGTGGGAAATGACAAAGGGGAAAGAGGGAGAAAGTGGTTTCAGAAAAACATGGCAAGACAAATATGAACTGAGGCAAAATGAAGTGAGGAGAACAGGGAGATTATTGTGTACAATAAAATGCTGCAATGATCCCAAGAAAATTCCAAAGGACTCATGGTGAAAAAATACTATCCTTTTCCAGAAAGAAGACTGATGAACACTGAATACAAATTAAAGCATAATTTTCTCAATTTCATCTTTTTTTAAAATATGGCACCTATGGAAATATATTTTGCATGATTTCACATATATAATTAATTTATCTTTTGCCTTCTCAGTAGGTGAGAGAGGAATATGAGGAAAGGAGAGAATTTGGAACTCAGTTAAAAACAAGAAGAATGTTAAAATAAATAAATAACTTTAAAAAGTTTAATGCTTAGTAGAGAAACAAATTAAAACCTCTCTCAGATACCACCACCCACACCTATTAGATTGGCTAACATGATAGAAGGGGAAAATGCCAATGCTGATCAAGATATGGAAAAATTGGGAAACTAATAAATTGTTGGTGGAATTGTGAACTAGCTTAACCATTCTGGAAAAAATTTGGAACTCTGCCAGACAGGTTATCAAACTGCCTACCCTTTGACCCAACAGTACCACCACTAGGTCCAATATTCCATCATATCAATCTGGAGATGTTCAAACTAGATCCCCCCAATACTGCTAATCCTCCCAGCTTTCTTACTCTCTTAGTAACCTCAGATAGTATTCTCCAAGTTGCCCTTGATTCTATCCCCATCTCCTTCTCACCACCCTAGTTCAGGTCTTTATCAATTCTTGACTAGACTCCTGCAATCACCTCCAAATTGCTTTTAGCCTTTCCTTTTCCCCACATCCTGATGAAGCTGCTAAAATAATCTTCCTAAGGCAAAGCTCTGCCCATGTCATGACTCTGCTCAAAAATCTTCTGAAGCTTACTGCTTCTAGGATAAAATACAAACTCCTCAGTCTGGCATTTAAAGCTCTGATTAATCTGGCTCCAGTCCACCTTTCCAGACTTATTTCACATGATTGCTCCCTCCTCACTCCTATATCTAAGAATCATTAATGTCCTTCAAGTTCAGCTCAGGTACCACTTTCTACAAGAATCCTTTCCTTAGACCTTCAATTTTTAGTGCTACCTCCATACATTTAGTTATATTTATTTATTTGTATAAAGGCAGCTTGACACAATGGATAATTAATTGGCCTGAATGCAGGAAGGCCTGAGTTCAAATTCCTTTCTTTATAAATACTGGCTATGTGAACTGGAGCAAGTCTGTGCTCTAGACAACTCAAAGATTATAAATTGTAAAATAGGTACTGTTCTGCATTGCTAGAGGAAGGTTCTTCATCTCTGCGTTCCCTTTATCAGTGAAAACACAGGACTGGTCCCTATCTTGCTTATATATGTACAGGCCTTCTCCAAAGGAGGCAGGAACTGTTTTCATTCTCATGTTTGTATCCCCAGCACCTAGGAAAATGCCTGGGAAATAGTAAGCATTTAATAAATGCTTGTTGAGTTGAAGTGAATTGAATTGAACTGAATCAAATAAAAATGAACAGAAAGGCATGGAATGGCATGGCATGGAATGGAATGAAGGCCATACATCTGTTTACCTACTCAGGAAGAAAAATAAGATGCCAAATACTTCAAAGGTAGCTTCCTGAAAAGCTGTTGAATATTAGCATTAAGGGTTCTATGGTCTCTTCTAATAATCTGTGATTCATTGATCTCAGTGTCAAATAAACCTTTCTTCTCAGAATTCTTTTTGGGTAAAATGTGGTGGAGGGAAAACTTAGGAAAAGGTATAGAGAAAAAATAATGAGAAGGAAGGGAAGAAAAGATAGCATATTTAATTTTGATCTTCACAACAACCCTAAAATTTAGGTACTATTATAATCCAAATTTTCCAGGGGAAAACTGAAGCAGATAGAGGGTGAGACTTACTCAGGGTCACATAACCATTAAGTGTCTGAGTCCAAATTTGAACTCATGTCTTCCTGATTCCAGGTCAGCACTCTATCCACTATACCAGCTAGCTTCCTCCTAGAAGATAAAAGGGGGCACTCAAATTGAGAGCAAGAGTGTGGCTCTGGAATTGGGTGGGTAAAAGAAAAAATGTCCCTACCTCTTGAAACTAATCTTTTCTTTAATTAAAAACCCAAAGAACATATAATGAATCCACAGACTTCCTCCTCCCTTCACAAGTCATCCCCAAAGTAAAACCCTTTCCTCCATCTATAGTACCATACCCACAAGGAGGCATGTTCCTTTGAGGACTCAATTTCCCCCTTCGAGGATGATCTCTATTTAACCTGACTTCACTTGGATTCATAAGTTCCAGAAGTGGGAAACACATTCAATGTGACTTGCCCCAACCCTGCCTACCCCCCTCTAGCTCTCACTTGGCTTTGCTAAAGGTGAGAACCCCAAAGCAAGGGTTCTGTTTCCTAACACTCACAGATGTATAAGGATCAAGTGGATCACTGTGAAACCAAAGACAATCCATTTCTCAGTTCCTGACTCTTATTTCTCCTGGAGTAATTGGTCTATAGAACAAAGTTGATATTGTTACTGAAATAATGAGCCATTTGGATCTTTCCCTCATGATCACAAGAAAGATGGTGAATTCAAATCAATCATGACACAGAAACAGAAAATGCTATAGCAATAGTGAACTGTTTGACCAGATTTACTATGGGAAAAGCTACCTTATTGTCTGCTCTCTCCCCATCTCCCCTGCCTCCCTGAGTCACTCCCCACCCACCAGTATCCACATTGATAGAGATTTAGATCTAGGGAAGATGATTAGAGTAGAATGACAAATACCTACATAACAGTTCTCCTACCTCCCAGGGAATGCTGCTCAAGGAAAGCTCAAGCTCGAAGGACTCTTTTAATTTTGAGCTCCTATTATTCTAAAACATGCATCTGTGTTCTTGGGGAGGAAAAGGTGGAACAAAGGCAGTGAAATTAAAACTGGCTTTGGAGTTGGGGGACCCCAGATTTAATACCCTGTTATTTATTTGCTCATCTTTTAAGGGAGAAATCGATGATATCTGGAAGCCCCTTCTACTTCTTATATCTGTGATCCTTAGCTGAGCTTTCAAAATCTTCTAAGATTTAGGCCCATGTTATTTTTCTACCCTTGTGTCTCCAAACTTCTTGTTCTGCAACCTTGCTTTTGGCCAAGGCAGAATACTTGTGGTCCCTGAACATGCTTTGCACTTTCCAACTCCTTTGTCTTTGTTCTGGCCATTCTGTCTATCTAGGATGCCTTTCCTCACACTCCATCTCTCAGGTCTTCTTGTCCAATTCTCATCCATCTTGCCAAATTGAATTCATATGCTACCTCTCCATTATGCCTTTCCAGATGTTGCTAGTCAGAATTGTAACCTCTTACTTCTGAACAAAGAGATCACTTTGTGATTCTCTTTTCATTTTTCACTGTGTGTATCCACCTTTAAAACAGGAGCTCAAAGTGTGAAATCTACCAGCAAAGACAAGAAAAATCTTAAGATCTAGAACCAGAAAGATCTTTAGAGGTCAACTAGTTCAAACTTCTTACTTCATGCATGAGTAAACTTAGTCCTAAATTGGTAGAAAGCAGAAGAACTAGTTGTCATATTTGATGCACTATAACATACTAGGGTTGCACTAGGTGATGCAGCGGACAGACTGCAGGACCTACAGTCAGGAAGATTCATCTTTTTGAGTTCAACACTGGCCTTAGACACTTATTAGTTGTGTGACCCTGGACAAATTACTAAACCCTGTTTGTCTCAGTTTCCTCATCTGTAAAATGAGCTGGAGAAAGAAATGGCAAACCATCCAATAGCTTTGCCAAGAAAACCCCAAATGAGGTTATGAAGAAATGTACACAACTGAAACAACTGAATTACAAAAAAGTAGCACACTGACTTCCATTGCCCTAGTAAACCTCATTCCCTCTTCTTAAATATAAATGGGAGTATAAAGGGAGCATGGAAATGATAAGTGATGTGCCTAAGTTCACCCAGCAACCAGTAATAGAACTAGGTCCTTTCCATAAGGAACTCCAATGGAAATGATATAATGGAAAGAAGATCAAGGTTCAAATACCACTTCTGATTCTACTACCTGTGTGAATTTGTCACATGAAAGGAATAGATCAGATGGTTTCTGAGGTCCATGCTAGCTCTGAATCTATGATTCTCTGATTTTAGTTAGTGATTTGGGACAAGAGAAAGAAAGAATCAATATTCCATTACTGATTCCATTACCAAGCCCTCAAACTGTCCAAATCTCCAAAAAGGGACCATTAGAGTTGAAATCTAAAGATCTCATCAGGCTCCCCACTCAGGACCCTGGATAAGTGACAATAGACAGGACACACTATAGAAGCAGTACCCAGAAAAGTCAGTCCATGAGGAAATTAGAAAGTTCTGACTAAATAAACTATGCGTTATCAGGAATGTGGAAGCTGTCAACAAGCATTTATTAAATGCTAACTATGTGCTTGACATTCTGCTTAGGTACTGGATTACAAAGACAGAAATGAAATTGTTCTTTCTCTTCAAAGAGCTTATATTGCATTGGGGGAAACGGCATGTATACGTAGAATATACAAAATAGATTCCATACACTTTTGAGATGGAATGGAATGGAACAGAAGACGTTGCTGACAGAAGAATCAGGAAAGATGTCATATTGTGAGCTCAGAAGGAACACAGGGATTCTAATAGCTAGAGATCAGAAGGGAGTACATGTTATGCATGGGACAGGAGGAACAGGGTTAGCCTATGCCAAGGCTCAGGGATGAAATGTTATATATGAAGAACAACAAGCCAAGTTTGTTTGGATTTTTGAGTTCTATGAAAGGAAATAATATGTAATAAGCCTGGAAAATTGGGTTGAAATGAAATGACATTAGTTGGGAAATATAGGAGTTTCTAAGATAAACCTCAGTTCTTATTAGAACAGAGAGAACAGGGTCCCATCAACTCAAAGAAGCAACTCCCCTCCTCATTCTCCTTTTCTCCTTTGAGACATGCAGGAGTTTCAGAGCATAGAGCCCTGGGCCTAGAGTCAAGAAGACCTGAGTTTGAATGTGGCCTCAGGCACTTACTAGCTGTGTGGCTCTAACCATGCTGTTTAACTATCATCTGCCTCAATTTCCTCATTTGTGAAATGAGTATAATAGCAGCACCTTCCTTGGATGGTTATTGTGATGATCAAGTGTGATATTTATAAAGTGCTTAGCACAGTGTCTGGCATACAGTCGGCACTTAATAAATGCTTATTTCCCTCCTTCCTTCTAACTCAAAGATACTCTCAATATAAAGCCATGTAGACAAAGACTATCTCTCTGAGACTCATGTAGTTTTTAAGATTTGTGTTCTTAAGTCTCTCTGGGTTATACATAATAATAACAGTGACACCTTAGGGTTCATAAAGCAATTCATATACATTGTCTCATTTGACTCTCAAAAGAGTTGCTCAAGGAAGGTAATAAAGGTCCTGTTATCCCCATTTTATGGATGAAGAAGCATACTTAGAGAGGCCAAGAAGTCACCTAAAATCACCTAACTGGCAAGTCTGGATTTGAATTCAGATGTTGCAGGTCCAAGGCCATTGTTCCCTCTATCAAGCTTGTCCCTCTCTTGGTTCTCCCTTCCCCATTCTAACATATGTTCTTCCCTTCTTTATTATTGTATATATTGTACAGCACTTGAGCTACTGCTGCTTATATGGCCATAACCACACTGGCATGTGTGGAGAAACTGTCTCATTTAGGAATGGTGGACCCCCAATTTGGAGTTTCTCAAGTCTCCTGTTTATTCTTGTCATGGTAAAGATAGCCCTAAGCATCAGTGTCCAGCGCATATGCTTTCAATGATTCTAGTGCAATAGCTCACACTTTGCATCCTCAGAGAGTTGCCTAGGTCCTCTCTATTTTGAATTAGTGATAAAAAAGGGAAAGAGGAAAACATCCAGCATCCTCCAGTGTTCCTCTTTGTACTTTGTCCATCAAACAAGGATTATATAGGAGTTACTTAAAGACACACTTGGGCAAATGGCTTCATTTCCCTGACCCTCTACTTCCCTTTCCATAAAATAAGTAATTTAATCTCTTTTGTTGTTGTTCAGTCATTTCAGTTGTGTCCAACTCTTTATGATCCCATTTGGGGTTTTCTTGATCAAGATTTTCTTCTTCAGCTCATTTTACATAGGAAGAAACTGAGGCCACAGGGTGAAGTGACTGACCTGGGGTCACACAGTTAGTAAGTGTCTGAGGCTGGACTTGAACTCAGGAAGATGAATCTTCTTTACTCCAGGCTCAGTGCTCTATCCACTGGACCACCTAACTGCCCTAATTAACTTCTAGGATCTCGTGAAATTTTAAAGTTGCATACTTCCTTATTATGCATTATGGTCACATCATATTTAAACTTATTTAAAGTAAAAACAAAACCTCTACCCTCTACAAGTGCCTGTGTGATCTTGAGTATGTTACTTCTCTCTGGGGCTTAGTTTCCTCATCAGTCAAATGAGAAGATAGCATTAGATGACGTCTAAAGTCTCTTCAGGCTCTGCGTCTTATGATCCTAAGTGTGGCACTGAATAGACATTAATAGCAAGTGGTTAGGAGAGCTCTGAAAAGTTTCTCAGTTCGGCATCATTACACTGTAGGCAATTAGGTGGCTAATTAGAATGGCCTAGTTTAAGCATTTTGGAGAAAGCTTGATTTCAGAACTGCAGCAACATATCCCCTCTCATTCTAAGCCTATGAAATTTTTGTTTTTAAATCCATTGAAAAGATGGAAGGAAAAAAAAACTTAGTTAAATTTCATTCTGTCTGGTGACATACCAGTATAATAGAAAGAACACTGAATCATAAGATTTAGAACTAGAAGGGAATTTATCACTCTTCCCTGCTTCACAGATAAGAAAATTAAGATCTAGAGAAGTGATTTTACTCAAGGTCACACAGGTACTAGCAGACTGCAAATAATTTGCTGAGTTCTTACTCACATTCCATCCTTTGATCTATAGGTGAGGAAACTGAGCTTTTAGAATGATAGAAATCAGAGCTGGAATAGAAGAGATGCTAGAACCCATCTAACTTGACTCTATCATTTACAAATGATTAAATTAAAAGTCCACAAAAGTGAAGTAATATCCTTAAGATTAAACAAGTATTAAGTAGCAAAGCCAGAATTGGAACCCAGATCCCCTGACTCCAAATGCAGTGGTCCCACAAAGCAGAGAAATTAACTAGCTAACCTCTGAGTGTATGATTCCATGAGAGAAGCAAGTTGGAAGTTGTTAGGAAGCCCAATGGTTCTAATATGAACTGAGTGTTCATCCAACAAATATTAAGTGATCATGGTATGCAAGCAACCTTGGCAAGCACTGCAACATTTAGGGAAATGTTTGGGGCAAAGGTGACAAATGATCTAGATGTTTTCTAAAAAAGTTTGTGTTGGTAAAACAGTAAGCTATAGTTTAATAGAATTTAAGAGTTAATAAGAATTTAAAAGTTAAGGAAGAGAGTTGGAAGTCAACTTTGGGTCCAACCTTTGACCCAATGCAGTATATTTCTCCAAACTTTTTATCTTAACCTGTACCTAAGAGCTTCTAAGATCTCCAAGTCTTCTTCTCATGGTTAAATACCACCTGGTTCCTTTTAGCCCATTATAAATGAGATTCTGGACTCTTCCCCCAGACCCTCCCAACATTCTGATTGTCTGCCCCTACTTTGCCAATATTAATCTTAAAGCATTCTTCCAAGAGATGAACACAATATACAAGATTCTGACCTGATCAGTGCAAAATATTTCAGACTATTACATCCTATGATCTAGACACTATACTTATATTAATGCAGCCTAAGTTCACATGAGCTATTTTTTCCTCTCCCTTTTGTTGGTTCACTGAATTAAGCCTTTTCATTAGAATAGCTAATAAGATAAGTTCTCCACATTCTGGACTTTTGTCACTGTCCTTGTTGCTACTGTTAACTTGAATACAAGATTTTACATTCTTTGTTTGGCCCCTTAGTCCACCCAGGCGATCATGAGCTTTCAGGATCGCAATCCTGTTATCTCATATTCCAGCTATCTCTTTGGGCTTCGGTCTGCCTGTCCAGGTCACTGCTAAAAATACTGAAGGTGAGTTCTCTGGCACTAGAGACCTCCCTCCAGATTTAAAGAACTCATTATTCAATATACTTGGGGAAAAGTTGATCAGACAGACAGAGAGTCATTTAATGGTGACATCCCTAATCTTCATTTCTCCATCTATTAGAAAGAGGATAGGAAACCATGAAGGACAACTGACAAGAGTCCTGAGAACAAGTAGAGAAAGGGTGCCAGGAGTAGTAATAAAAATGGCTAGCATTTATAAGGTCTCAAAACACTTTTTAAAATCTCATTTAACCCTCACAATCCCGTGAGGTTGGTACCATTATGATCCCTATTTTACAAGTTAGAAAACTGAGACTAGTGACTTTCCCAAGGTCACACAGCAAGTTAAGTGTCTGAAGCTGAATTTGAATTTAGGCCCAGATTTCTATCTTCTTGTCTCCTAGCTACCTCTGTAAGGTGGAGAAGGTGGCTCAGAACCAACTTATCTTCAGTGCTTCAAATCAAGTGATATATCATTATTCTTTTGAAACAAATTATGTCCATTTTTTCTTCTCAGCTAAAGCTCATCCAGGGAAACAATATATTTAATGATTGCAGGCTCCCAGAAGCTGGTTCAGACACACATGACAAGGACCAGGCAGGGGAGGGGATGGCTTTACCTAGGAAACAGGGCGAGAAACGGTCCCATCTGTTCTACCTGGTGCTGCCTGGCATGGGCCAACTGCACTGTCAGGTGGAGAAGCTACAGGAAAGGATTCTACCATCAGAAGCTACACAACAACCAAGAGTAATATCACGTCAGACCAGCTGCCAAGGTTTTTCACAAGGCATTCCCAGAAGAACAACAAGAAGACAGCATGGTGGAAAAATACAAGCAAAAGCTAGGGCAGGCCTGAGCCCAGACAGATCATGACAATGTAGCGATGCCCGCAGAAAGATTCCCCCCACAGGAAGAAGCAGATAAAGAAGAGACTGGTGAAGTGAGCAGACCTGAAAGGTGACCAACAGAAGAGTATTTGTTTTGTTTTATTTTCCAGAATCCTACTCAGGAATTCTACTCAACTCCATCCATCCAAGCTGAATATCTGCAGTTTGAACCAGACCATGAATCTATGCTGATTTCAGCCAAGAAAATTCTTCAAATCAGAAAGTGGTGCCTAGCCCAGTGCTAAGTAGAATAATTGATAGAGCAATAAACCTGTGCCTTCCTTCAAATCCAGTCTTGAGTATTTACTAGCAGTGTGACCTTAAGCAATTCACTTAACCTCTGTCTGCCTCAGTTTCCTCATGTCTAATATGAGTATTTTAATTCTTATACTAGCTAAGACATTGGATAGTAGGGAAATGCCTTTTGCTAACCTTAAGTTACTATATAAATAAGAATTATCATCATCTTTATCCATGCCCATCACTCCCTACATTGCAAAAGAGTTTGGAAAACCCTTGGAACTTTGGAAAACTTTGAAAAACCAAAGGCAGAGATAGTATACATTTATTATCTGATCAGCAAGGGTCCAAAGGAAGGCTGGAGCATAGATGCCTTGAAGAACAGAAATTCTGTTGGGCTTTGATTTCAAAGGTAGGAGGGACTGATAAGTCCCTGATTTTGTTACTACAGTTTTTATCAATATTTGGTGAGCAATCATGTTATCAGACTGAAATGAAAGAATTGATATATGTGAAAGCTCTTCATAAACAGTGAAGCATTATGTCGACATACGGTATTCATTCTTATAGTTATGGAAAATCTCAAGTGGCTTGGTTATGATATCATCTAAAGCAGGGGTTCTTAACATTTTTGTCACAGAACACTTTGTCAGTCTGATGAAGCTTTTTGCCCCTTCTCAGAGAAATTTTTTTAGATGCATAAAATACTTAGAATATAAAGGAAAGCAAAAGTTAGGAAGGAGAAAGATGTAATTTTTATCCATCCAAGATCATGGACTCTCTAAAATCTATTCATCTATAGACTCCTTGCGAACCTATGGTCATCAGGATAAGAGCCCCTCATGTATCATTTTAGTTTAATAAACATTTATTAACCACCTAATATGTCAGATACTGTGCTAAGTGCTGGAAATACAAATAAGAAAAAGAAAGCTAATCCTTGCCTTCAAGTAGTCTACCATCTAATGAGGGAAGACAACACACAAAAGGAAAATGGTTAGAGGCAGGGACACAGAGGGGCACCTTGTTCCAATGAGTTGAAACCAAACAGAGCTGCACATAGAAAGTGGACTCTAAAGCAAGGATTTAATCTTATTCCCTTTTTTGGAATAATAATTAGATCAGATGATGCTGGAGATCAGATTTTCCTACTTTTCAGCTAGGCATTTGCCAAAGATAGGTGGGTCTTTTGTGGAAAATATGGAGATATATGAGATAGATTCTAGTCAATTTAAGTGGATTTGGAGATAGTTAAATGGTTGAGTCTCCAAAGAAGTATGATGTCAACTGGTAAAAGGGTCTACAGTGGCATGCTTTAGGGATTTCCCACTGGCACTTTGCTTATTTATTAGTGACTTCAATGAAGTCATAGATAGCATAATTAAATCAGTACAATATATGCTTACATATTAAACTGTAACAAAGAGTCAGGATCCAAAAAAGTTTTCACAGGCTAAAATGGCAAGCTTCTTGAGAGTAAGGATTATTTTATTTTTTGTTTTTGTTTTCCTGGTGCCTAACACAGTGCATAGTATATGGTAGATATTTAATAGATATTTAGATATTTAATAAATCTTTCTTGATTTATTGAATCTAATATAATGATATGCAATACAGACAAATGTAAATTCCTACCATCAAGCTCTAAACATCAACTTTGTAATTATAAGACGGGAAAGTCATGGCCAGAAAGAGGATCATATGAGAAAGATCAAGGAAATTCAGTGGGCTGCAAGTTCAAGATGAGTCAAGAGTATGCGATGCCAGCCAAAAAATATGAATGAAATTTTAAGCTGAATAGTATGAGGGACCAAGGAGTTGACAGTGATACTATACTCTGGACATCTGGAACATTGTTTTCAATTCTAAGTACTTATTTTAGGGGAAAAAACTAACAAACTGGGGACCATCCACAGGAGGATGACAAAAATCCTTGTCTGGATCCTTTCATATTAGGGTTGGTTGAAGGAAATGTGGAGGAGGGAAGGAAAGGAGAGGAAAGAACAAGTATATAAGAACCTACTATATGCTGGGCACTGTGCCACATGCTGTATAAATATTATCTCTTGGGGATGAGATGACTTAGAGGGAACATGATAGCAGTCATCAAGTACTGAAACCACTCACATGGTTGAGGGGTTAGCCTTGTTATGCTTGACCCCAAATAAAACAAAGAACAGTAAGTGGGGATTTGGAAAGATACAACCTTCAGTTCCATATAAATTAAGCTTCCTAGCAATTAGAGATAACTGAATGGAATGTACTGCCTTGGAAATAAGAGGTTCCAAAGTAAAGAGTTAATTAACTGTTGATAATGCAGGGATTTTGAGTAAGGTATATATCAGACAGAATAGTTTTAGCTCCCCTTCATTTCTGGGATTCTGAAATTCTGTGACTTCACTTCTAAACTTTAGACTTCTAATATGTGGAAGGTGGTAGAATCTAAATGAAGTAACCAACATCCTAATACACTCTCCCATAATCAATGTGAGTGGGTAACTATATTCCTCATCTTGCTCATCTTTTGTTTTCTAAAAAGACAAATAACAGCACAGGTAATGTCTTGACTTGCTTGTGAGTTGAATTTAAGTGAGGCAAAATTGCACAAAGTCATTAGCCTCACCATCTCTTCCAGAGTCATTGAAGTCTAGTGGCAAGATGAAAGTAAGATGACTGGAGATGGTCTGGGATGTGGTGGATGACCTTGGAGTCTTCCATGGCTGGCCAAGTTCTAATGACTACTCCACAATATCTATTTCAATCACTTTCACTGTGCTGGAATAAATTATTCTCATCTATCCATTCTGCTAAGGGAAGTCTTCACATGCTTTTAGTAGACACCCACCCCCCAACTCATGGACAGGTTTGAGGCCTGTAGGTTACCCTCAACCTGGTTTAGTCCATCTGCAGAAAGTTTTCCTGGGGTGTGGACACAGTGTATGCTTCAACTTCTTGGAACCACAGGTGAGAATTGGGCAATAGGGAGACATGAAAGGTAGATGGGGAGGCCTGAAAAGGGCTCTACCAGCCCTGACACAAGAGGTGCTAGTTCCCACTGAATACCCTCTGTACTCCCATTCCTCCTTCTAAAAAAAAAAAAAAGCAAATTTTCTAACTTACTAAAAATTCCTAACATTACTCCTATGTTAAAAGACTTTCTAGCAGCTCATCAATGCCTTCATTTGAAAATGGGGGTGTTGAATTTAGCAATAGTAAGTCCATATTCCTTAGTGTGGCATTCAAGGTCCTTCACAATCAACCTCCAAACTAGCTTTCCAGAGATGCCTTCCATTAATCCTGTAGAAACCACACATTGCCATCAAATTGCTTTATTGAATATACTCTGTATAATAGTGCAGTGCAGTCTCTTCATTATCCCCAGAACATACTTTGCATTTTCCCACCTCCTCTGCTTTGCTCTTACTATTTCTCCTTTAAGAAATGCCCTCTTTATCCTCTCAGCTTATTCTTCAAGATCAAAATCAAATTTCCTCCTCTTAAAGCATTCTATGACCATCCCAGATCATAGGATATCTCCTTTCTCCCAACTCCTATGGCATCTTTTCCATGCCCCTTATTTGGCAAGCACCAGATACTGCCTGGCATTGTTAATTACAGTGTCAGAGGACCCTATAGCTTGAGCTGGAAGGGATCTTGGTGACAATCTCTTTTGGTCTGTTCTGACTCTTCATCTAGGAAACATAGGCTCAGGGAGGACTAATCTTTTCACATGTATCATACAAAGTAAACGTCTTTCTCCCCAAATAGCTAGCATTCAATTTACAAATATTTCATTTAATCCTCATATCAACTCTAAGAAACAGATGTTATTATGATCCCCATTTAACAGATGAGGAAACTAAGACAGAGAGAGCTCAAGTCACTTCCCCAGGGTCAAACAGTTAATAAGTAACTGAGGCTAGATTTGAATTTAGGTCTTCCTGAGTCTCCCATTAGACTGTGAGTTCCTTGAGAGTAGAGACTGTCTCTTGCCTTTCTTTGAGTCCCCAGCACTTAGCACAATGCCTGACACAAAGTAGGCTCTTAACAAATATTTAAGTGGCCAACTAACTCCAGATCCATTGTTCTATCCACCTGCCTACCTAGCTACCCACTAGAAGGTAGGAGAATATAAACTCCTTGAGGATATACTATGGCTTATTTATGAAGTACAGAGTTTTACATATAATGAGCCCTCAGTAAATAATATGTAGGATGCTATGCTAGAAAGATCTTAGAGATAATCTTTTCCAGCATCCTCTTCATTTTATAGATGAGAAAACTAAGACCCAGAAAAGTGAAAGTGATTTGGCCAATGTCACACAAGCATCAAATTAAAAAAACAAACAAACAAACAGAGATTGGGACCCAGGCACTTTATTATGAATAGAATGTTCTTTTAACTCACACAAACTTTGAATTGATTATGCAGATTTAGACTTGGAAAAAAACCTTAGAGATCATCTAGACCAATCACCTTGTTTTGCTCATGAAGGAAAAAGGGGCCCAGAGAGATTAAAATACTTGTTAAGTGTCACATAGAAAGTGCAAGACCTGAGATCTGAACTCAGGATCTCTGACTATGAGAACATTTGAAAAAATGCTAATGTAATAATTCAAAGGAATTACTACACTACATTTACATTACAGCGTACTAATAATTCCTTTGTTTGGGCCACAATACTTTTTTTTTTTCCTTACTATTCCCTTTTGCCAAAATTTGACCAACAGATTAAAAATGTTAGTAGTAGGGAGTGGTAATGACGAAGTGGTAAAAGGCTAAGAGAAGAGGGATGATTTTTTGGCTAGTATATTAAAGCCTAGTAGAGTAGACAGATTAATATACTTACAGGTGGTAGGAGGTAGGGAAAAGATGATGTTAAGATATTAGGTAGGGATAGGATTGACCTGTGACTTCATTGACATAGGAAAAGCCAGGATAAGGAAACTCTATCAATGCAAGTCAGCCTCTTCTTTGTCACTCATAATATGTTGCCCCTTATTACTTTTCAGTAGAGGTATGGTTTAGATTACAGAAACCTGCAATAGATTGCCTGACTTTCAGAGTGTCCCTGGTGTCCAGGATTCTGAGCCATCTTTTTGCCATCATTGGGAAACCCAAATTAAATTGGAATCTCTCCAGTGCCCCCAATTCACTCTCTCCAGTCCACATCAGACAAAGTAATTGAACAGATGGACACTGCATTGTGTCTGGGAGTCCAACCAACTCTGGCTGTGTTGGATGGGGAGCGAAAACATACACAAGCTGGGTGAATTCTGCAAACTACCAAAAGGGGTGGATCTAAAAACCATTCCCCCAATTTTGAAGTTGCCCAGTTTGGGGGATTTAAATGAACTCTCTCACTGTTTATCTTCTCTTAATATCCACTCCATTTCCATCTGGAATGCCAACCAACAGCTGGCTCCTCAGTAGACAACACTGCTACAATTAAGTACCTGGCAGGGAGTAACTGCCCACTGGAACTGATGGGTCCTTTCTACAGAGCCAGATATGCCAGCCTCTGCCTTCTTCTAGCATGGGAAGTTAGTATGAGAGCAGAGACCTTCCATAACCCCTATCCTTTTCTAAATAAACACTATTCAACCCACTTTGATCATAACGTGGGAAGGGTATGGGAAGTGGAGTAGGACTGGTAGGAGGAGGGAATTAGAAGGACATGATTTCTGTTTTCCAAATATTTGAAGGTTTGCCATTTGGAGAAAGAAACCAACTTATTCTACTTTGCCCAAGAGGGCCAAACTGAGGTCAGTGGATAGAAATTATAGGAAGAGAGGTTTCAACTTAACATAATGAAGAATGTCCTGACAATCAGAGCTTTCTAAAGATGGAATAAACTACCTGAGTATGGACTGATTTCCTTGGAACTTTTAAGAATTGAAATAGGGGTTAAATAACTATTTTGTGGAAATGGGTGTTAAGGAGAGGATAGCAAATGGATAAGGGCAAGACTAGCCTGAGGATGCTTTTGGTATTTGGGGGTTTAGGGGAGTTGTTTTTTTTTTTAACAAAGGCAGTTATGTGATCCATTGGATAGTGTTGGACTTAGTGTAAAGAAGACTTGCATTCAAATCCATCCTCTATTAACTGTGCACTGCAGGACAAGTAAGTCACTTAAACCTCCATCTGTCTGTTTTGTCATCTGTAAAATGGGGATAACAATTATTGTTGAGAAGATAAAATGAAGTAATATTTGTAAGGCACTATAAAAATGTTGACTCTTTTTTAAACATTTCTAGCAGACACTTAATATGTCTGTTGTTTTGAGTTGAATTGACTTGAATGGAATTGAATGATCGCTGATATAACATTGAATCTCAGAATCTCAGGTTTTGGAAGCTCAGTGAGTGACCAAAGTCTGCTAGGACAGCAAATCATATAAGTTTGTCTTCAGTGAGCTCTCCCTGAAGGATAAGCTGCAATGGTTTTCCTTTTCCTCAAATGTTCACTTTTTCCAGATTTCAGGTCACTGAAGATCAAGAAATATCTTCACTCTTAATTTCTTAGTTTTGTGTGGCAAAATATGATCTACCTCTATTGGACTTTCTCAAGAGTCCCATCCTGCATCCCCAGAGTGTTATAGAGGAGCAGAGCCTGTGTACATGTGCAATTAGGATGGGATTAAGTGTGGAGTTTGCTGTCAAGTTTTTGCTACCTGTGTGACCTTGGCCAAGTCACCTCCACCTTTTTGAGTTTTAATTTCAACATCTATACAATGAAAGGACTTCAATAGATTGAAATAGTGCATATACCAGATCTAGAAAAGAACACTTCAAACACCAGTTAAGACATTCAGTGCCTTCCATCTTTAGGTACATGGGCTTCTTTTTCATCAGAAAATATTGCAAAGGGCAAATTCAGAGGTGTTGCCTGCTAAGCTTTGCTGCTTTTCAGCCTCCTCCAATCTTCACTCCCCCTCCCTCATTACTGCTCCCCCTCCCCTTCTGCCTAGCTCTCCTCATCTTTCCTGACTTCCCTGAGAAGCAACAGAGCATGATCCATGGGTGTTTACCAGCTTGGATGCTGGCTCGTGGGCAGCTTTGGGGGAGAAGAGTTAATATTCCATGCAGCGAGGCTAAATCACTTTCCAAACAGAAGCAGTCGACTGGGCTGGAGCCAGCTATCAGGAAAGAGCTTCTAACGCAGCAATGCGGAGAGATTTATTTTCATGTCACATCTTTCATAAAGCACGACAAAGCACTCAACCAGAAGAGGAAAAGAACCACTCCCCACTGCAAAAACCCAGTGGTGAAAAAGCCCAGCAGAGCTATAGGTCTTCCCTCCCTTCCCAGAGGCATCTGGGTCAATCCCCACTCACACATCTGAGGCCCTCAGGCACAGTACCCATGGAGAAATACCTTCTCCCATGGAAAAATGAACTGGGGTTTAACTTGCTCTTCTCTGGCTACAGCACTTATTTCAATTTATTCAAGCCTCTTTATTTTAGAGATGAGGAGGACTCTAAAAGGTGCGCATGACTTGGTCAGGGTCACACTGGGAGCAAGTAACAAAGTCAGGAAGTCAGAGTCAAATTGTGTGATTCCAAATCTAGTGTTCTTTTGATTCTGTCATACTACTTCTGTGACAATTATAATAATGTCATGGATTGTCAAACCAAACTAAAATACACACTGGGCCTAGTGCCCAGAAAACCAGCAGCCAGTCCCAAAGGTGGATACGCACAAAAGAAAACCCCTGGGGTTTGAATATAGATATTGAAGATATTGAAGAATATCTATAACATCTCATTTAAATCTCATAACAACCAGTTGAGATAGGTCCTTCAAATATTTAGATCCATTTAACAAATGAGGAATTGCCTGTAATCATAGGTGTTAGAGCAGGATTTGAACCCAATTCTTCCTGATCCGAACATCAAACCAAGCTGCACTGATGAAATGCTAAAAGAACTTGCCTAAGAGTGAGACATGGCTTACTGGTTAACTTAATCCTCCTTTATCCTTAGCAACATTTATGTGACCACTATGTTGGGACTGGAATTACATGGAAAGGTATCCCCTAGTTAAACTGCAGGGTTATCCTTTCTACCCTCAAAGATTAAGGAGAAAATGCTCTTACAAGTATATGGTAAATTATTCAGAAATCGCAGGTTCAGTCTCTGCGTATCTACTGAGAAATAAGTAGGTGATACAAAGAGGAGCATATGAGGACCTGTTCATAGTGTGATGGCTCAACCAAGCACGATGTGTCTTGGGGAATCTATTTGTCCTCGGTTCGTGGTCTTTTGGTATCTAACTTCTCTATCTCAATGTATATAAAGTAAAACTTGACCTGAAGAGTGAAAGACTTAAAAGAGTTGACCCAGAGCCAGGTTAGACTAACAGAGTTGGAAGTCACTGAGCAGTCAAAGACAGGAAGAACTTCTGAGGACAGAAAGACACAGTTTCACAGTATGAAAACAACAACATTTTAAGTAGAAGTGTAAGTCAAGTGAATTGCTAGTTGTTCAATTGTTTTCCAGTAGTGTCTGATTCTTTGTGACTTTATTTGAGGTTTTCTTGGCAAATATATCAGAGTGGTTTGTTATTTCTTCCTTTAGCTTGTTTTATAGATGAGGAAACCTAGCCCAATAGGATTAAAGGACGTGCCCAGGGCCACATAGCAAATCAGTATTGAGGACAGATTTGAACTCAGAAAAATGAGTCTTCCTGATCCCAAGCCCAGCACTCTATCCACTGTACCACCTATAGCACCACTGTGCCACTACAGCAACACCTAGCTGCCATATGAATATTTTTTTTTACAGATTTTTTTTACATTTTTTTACATTTTTTTTACATTTTTTTTTACATTTTACATTTACATTTTACAGATGAGGAAACTGATGCCTAGAGAATGTACTTGTACATAGTCACCCAAATAAATAGTGATACAGTTAGATACTTCCTAGCTCTTCTGCACAGTATTACTTCTAAGACAGAAGGATTTTTTTTTAAGTGACAGAGCCAAGATCTGAAAGAGGGTCCTCTAAACAATAATTACTCTAATTCTGAGACCCAGATGTCCAGCATCAAATAAAAAGGATGGGGGGATTTTAGGAGTTCATTACTATCTTATCTTTCAATGTCCTTCTCCTCCCTGAATACCCAACCAATTCACTAAGCATTTTTAAGCACCTACTACATGCAGGCAATGAGGACACTTCAGACTTGCCATGAATCAAAGAATTCATTCATCATCCATTTAAGGGTCTTTCCAGGGATTCATCTAACAATTCATCCATGCCTGTAGTTTACATCAGAGTCTACCCAATGTGCTGGAGGCCTTTCTCAATTTTTCTTGACATCAAGAGGATACCAGCAGGACACACAGGGTCTCTTAATGACCAGCTCATCTTTTTTAAATATACATTTTCAATATATTTTGCATGACTTCTCCATCATTCCTTATTTGCAAATTATTTGAAAGGAATACACAAGACTCATAAGACATAAAGACAAAGCAAAAAAAATAGTCTTGAACCTCAAGAAATGTACATAGTACTAGAGAATATATTTAAGAAGGCTACTTAAGGTAATAATTTGGGGAGGAAGAGAATGGTAACAAGTAGATGGATCAGAAACTGCTCCCTATAGGTGACAAGTGAATTGAGCCTTAAGGAATCTAAAAAGTAAAGATGAGATGAACTATTCTAGGAATATAAGACAGACCATGTAAATATATAGAGTTGGGTAATGAAATGCCAAGTATGGAAAATAGCAATCAGACCTGTTTAGCTAGAATGGTGACTTCATGAGAGGGACCACTGTTAAATAGAACTAGAAGAATAGACTGGAATCCGACTGGGAAAGGCTTGAAGGGCTAAGCTTAAGAGTTTGTGTTTTATCCTCATAATTCTTGAGGGGATAGAAGTGCCAATTAGTAAAGACACTAGAATTTTCTAGTTTAGATGGTTGCAAATAAAGAAGATTCCATTAATGGGGAAAATCCAGAAAAAAGGCAGGATAAGGGGGAAAGAGTACCAAGCAGGAGAAAGTGTACCTAGGATAAAGACAGTTTATTGAATTGAAAAAGACAGGGTCAAAAAAGTGGAAGCTCCCCATACCCCACAAAATACTTTTGTAACATCTTACATTTGTTTTCTTCACTCTACTCATAGGACCATCACCCTAGTGCAGTCTTTTTTGTCCTCTTGACTTAATAATCACAAGAGCCACCTAACTGGTTTCCTCTTGGCTTCCAGTCTTTCCTTTCTCCAATCTAACTTCCAAAAGTTACAAAAAAAAAAAAACTTATTAAAACAGAAGTCTGACCATGTCCCTCCTTTGCTCAAGAGTTATTGACTCCTTACTGCCTTGAAGATAAAACACAAGCCTTTAAACTTAGCCCTTCAAGCCCTTCCCAGCTGAATTCTAGCCTACTCTTCTAGGTCTATTAACAGTGCCCCCTCTCATGAAGTTACCGTTCTAGCTAAACAGGTCTTATTGCTATTTTCCATTCTTGGCATTTCCTCATCCTAATCTCTTTTCAGAACTCAATATATACCTAGAATTTTTTCTAAGCACAAATGGGTAAATGATTGTCCTACATTTTAGGTTGCCCCTACCTATAAAGCTCCAAAGGTCAGCTGTGTTTTAATTGACCTAAAAAAAAGCTAAAGGACTAGGATAGAATTAAATAGCCTGTATCAGCTAGGGGTTTTTCCAAGGATGGAGAAAGGAGAAATGGAGAAAACCAAAGTGGCCATCAACATGGAAACAATCCTTTTCTTGGTCTTCATCCACTTTCCCATGTTAATATAATGATGGATTGGAAAAGCAGGAACCAATTCCCATGGGTAGTAATGAGGTTGGAGGGACTGGGCTAGAGGCATGGCCAAAACAAAGCAGTCAGGAGCAAGTAAAAGGGGCCAAAGAAGAAATCATTTCTCTGGTCCCAACTTTCCCAACCATCTGGACGTTGATTTTTTAGGAAGCTATGAATTTGTTATTTCCTGATGGCAATGGCTGAGTTTTATCACTTGAACTATGCCTGGGAACTGTCCTGTAGAAATCTCGAGAGAGATGAAGAAAAGATTTAGTGAAGACAATCTCTAGCTCAACTCAGAGGTTTGTGCTGCATACAGCAGTAGAGGGTACATAGAGAAACTGACAAATTATGTTTTTGTTATTTGGGGAGAAAAATGTCTATCCCTTTGCTCCACCTCTTTTGTAGGTGGTGGTGCTCACTTCATTAGTCAGTGGATGTAGTCTATGTGGATTTTTCCACTAAAATGCTTGGCTTAGCTTTGACTTATTGGGAATCTCAGCTGTCCTCAGGCCATATTGAATTTTACTTGAACATGTCATAATGGACCACATAAGCATGTTTTGATAGTACACAGCGCTTTAGTCATTACCATAAAAATAAAAAGAATGATTTCAGAGAATAAAATATATCGAACAAATACTTGGTTTGCAGGTAGGCGTATTCTTGTAAGTGCTTAATCGACCCTCTGAAAAAAAAAATATACATACAACATTTTAATGTTCAAACCAAATTCACTTTCTTAACTCTAAACAATCAAAAAATAATAAATCAAGTTCTGATTTATAGTGTTTACTGATTTCTGAGGTGTAAATGCTCACAATGAAAATTTAACATGAGCCAGTGACTGCACATCTGTGGCTTCTCCCAGAGTGAGGCTGCCTTTAGTCTAGAGGCTCAAACTCAGTAGCTATTGTATACAATTCAGATTACTTAGACTCATCTGCTTCCTCCAAGAGCTAAAAAGTATCCCTCATCTGCTTTTATGCTCCTAGCTTCCTACAGAGTCAAAGTCCAGGCAGTTGGGGAAATTGGGATCCCTTACAATGAGTCTTCTTTTAGCTGATTTCATTTACTGCTGGTTGCAGTTTGGAGCATTCCCCAATTTGTTTTATTTTTTTCCCTAGGGGTGGGGAGGGTAGTGGGTGCTTTTAAGTAGCTTCCAAATCATTATAATTCCATCTTGCTCTAAGCTTTAGTTAGGAGAAAGCAACTATATGAGGCATATGGAAATAGAGGATTAAAGGTAGCATCAATTATTTGATTTCTAAATAAAATGGTACAGGGGTCTTATGCCAGAATCCTCATAAATGAACAGCTGTTTAATATAAGCCTTCTGTTTTGTGTACTTCAATGCATTTGTCTGAGGCACATGGGTAAGTAATAAGACAAACTGGATAATCTCACTTTCCTGGGAAGTTCCAGCTTTCAGATGTCCCCAGAGCTTTGCTTTCTTATATCCTTTATTTAATGCAGCAGAACCAAATGCCAGGTGGTGAATCAGAGTCACAGAGGCGAATGACCCATTTTAGCAAGGGAAAAACCCAAAAGCCAAGACAAGGGGGGAGATCAAACACCTGCCTCTGGCTGAGATTTGAAGTTAGGCAGGCCAAGAGAGGAGAGCCAGGGTGATTAAGGAACAGATGGCTCTTAGGCGAAAGAAACTGAAGAAAGCCCAAACTCTGGGTCTGCTGGGGGTTAAGAATCCAAGGATCTGGGTTAATATACCACCTCTGATGTTTTCTACCCCTGTGACCTTGAGTTTCAGTCTCCTCATCTTTAAAATGGGAGTATTAAATCATGTATAACCCTCCAGGTCTAGGACTGTAGGGAGCAGCTAAGTGGCACAATGGATAGAGTCCTGGACCTAGAAGCAGGAAAACTCATCTTCCTGAATTCAGTTCTGACCTCAGACACTTACTATTTGTCTGACCTTGGGCAACTTACTTAATCTTGTTCAACTCAATTCCCTCACTGTATAATGAGTTGAAGAAGGAAAAGGCAAGCTACTGCTGCATTTTTGCAAAGAAAACTCCAAATGAGATCATGAAGATTCAGACAGAACTGAACAACTAGAGCTGTATGTTGAAGTTCCAATCAAAGAGAAAGAAACAAATGAAAACAAAGCTATTGGAGAAGAAAAGAGAATTAGCAAGACTACATAGTTGGTTTCACCCTTGGGCTTATCTTGATCTTTCCCATCCATTATCTATTCCTCCATCTTCCTAGATCTCTCCACAAGATCTCAACTTTCTCAGGACTTAGAGAAAATTGAGATTCCTCAAGTCTTTTGTTATTAAAAAATGTAATGTCATTCCCTCATTATTTACTCAGATTGTATTTTTTGGTTCATGATGCATAAGACAAATTTTGGAAAAAATTGACTCTTCGAGTTCCACCATTCATTAGACAAGGCATTTTTATCCTCAGGCAATGTTTTCTCAAAGGTTAGTATACAGAATGATGTTAGGGATTGGAGGCCGAGAAGAACAATGTAATCTATTTCAAATCTTTTCCCAAGGAGGCAGCTGGGTAGCTCAGTGGATTGAGAGCCAGGCCTAAAGATGGGAGGTCCAGTAGATTCAAATCTGGCCTCAGACACTTCCCAGCTGTGTGACCCTGGGTAAGTCACTTAACCCCCATTGCCTAGCACTTACCACTCTTCTGCCTTGGAAACAATACACAGTA
Source organism: Monodelphis domestica (assembly GCF_027887165.1). Taxonomy (NCBI): domain Eukaryota; kingdom Metazoa; phylum Chordata; class Mammalia; order Didelphimorphia; family Didelphidae; genus Monodelphis; species Monodelphis domestica. The sequence goes on along the minus strand of NC_077227.1, from coordinate 363,325,162 downwards.
TTGATTCAGGGTTTAAAAAAAAAATCTTCTCCCAAGCTGGGTCAAATTTTTAGTGAAAAGGATGTCCTTTATTTCAAAAACAGTCATCTAGGCCCCAGATCTGACCTTGGAAAACATCATTTTTGGAGTCTGTAATCTTGCAGGACATTGAAATTTGTGTCAAAAATAGTCATATGTGAGGCTGAAATAGATCCCATCACTATAGTGACTTGAGAAATAACTTTTCCATTCACTCGTCATGAAATCCTGTTATTAGGGATTCAGTCACTGGGAATGAGGCAGTATCATGTCTCTAAGAGGGCCAAAAAAAGTACAAATATCCCTGAGAGAAGAAAATATAGCAAGCTATTTTTCAGCAACTCCTAACTCTGTTTAAATTTGTTAATAAGATTAGAGCTAGCTGGTCACCTTATTCAAGGTCCTAAGGGAACAAGACACAGGAGGGTTATGTTTTAGTTGGGACAGAAGTGAGAGAGAATAAAGATTTGGAGCATGGAGCTATAACAGACAAATGGAAAACTCCTGGGGAAAGCCCCAGACAACTGAGTGGTGGTAGTATCGACTTTTGGGCTACTAGGGACAAAGTATTACAGCTGTGGGAAGAGAAAGGTGGGCACAGAAAGGAAAATGGATAGAGCACTGAAAATTAACTTACCCATATCTCACAATTACATTGTTATGAGCATCATGTATTTCCTCAGTTTCCAAATTTTTTGGATGCCATGATATTTGGAATTTAAATCTATTTACTCACCCCCATTCCGTCTTATCTTTTCCCCTTGAATTATATTCCATAGAAAGAGAGGAGGGAGCCTGAATCATGATGGCTAATTAGAGTTAGATGGGACTTAGGTGACCTGGTGTAAAGATTCTAAGCTACATTAGTAAGGTCATCATAGAACAGGTTAATGTTCTTAAGAGTCAGCCTTGGCCAGGAGAAGCACTATCATTCCATTTGAGTAGCCCTCTCATCTTTATCATGGTGTCCATCTACTGTGGTCATGTCACTCATCATTTCTTATTTCCTCATTCCCTCTCTCTCTCCCGTAAGTTGTCCCTGAGGGCTAACAAGTAACCTTTTTACTCTCAAATACATATTGCCTTGAGAAAGCAATATCTTTTTTTCTCTGTATCATTGTCATGTGCTAGGGAGTATTTATCCCAGAGGATAGACTTTTATAATATATCCTTCTTGGTTGAAGTCATCCAGATTATGTTTTTCATTGATTCAATAAGGGAGTAACCTAAAATTAAATCTGTATACTTCATTTCTCCCTCCAATATTTAAAAACCCTGTAGGGTACTGTATTAATTAAAGAATGAAGGGGAGAAAACTTGGTCTTATTTGGAAAATATCAACTTTTTTCATGTTGCATCTAAGTTACTTTTTTCCTGGTTAGTGAAAATGCAGATTTCTTTTAAAGAATAAAGAGGAAATAAAGAAGGGAATTATAATAGAACTCAAACCTATAAATCAAGTCCTATAGAAAGTAGTAGTTTTTAAATTATGCTTACATAAATTACAGAATGTCTCAAAAAGAACATCAATATTTTCACAAAAGTCAGCTTTCCCAACTAGACTAGGAACTTCCTGATGGTGCAAACTATGTCTTATTATTTTTTTATTTCCTTAGTGAACCTTATACATAGTAGGTATTTTATAAATATTTGTAGAATGAATAAATGATTATCTACTCACTTTCATTTTTTGTTCTGTATATTATCTTTTTCCTCAAAGCAAAGGAGAGGAGAAACTGATTTTTAAAAGCAAGATATTTGACAATATGAACTCTCACATCTAAAGATAGCCTGATGGAAATTGACCAAATTAAAAAAAATGTCAAAAAAATAAAAATAAAGATAGCCTGATGAAATACTAAACTTGGCATCTGAGGAATCTGGGATTGATCCCTGCTTCAGATGTTTGCAAACTGAGTTTCTGGGATAAGTTCTTTAACTGAACTTGGCCTCAGTTTCCTCATCTCTAAAATGAGAGGTTGGACTAGATAGCCTCTAAGGTTCCTTTCAGCTCTAGATCTGTGATCACTTGATTCATTTCTCTTGCTCCAGGATATACTTCACCAGTGTGTTGGCATCTTATCAACAATGACACTATGAGAGAAAAGCCAATGGCCTCCAGCCTCTCTTTATATTATATTCAATATCAAAAAGCCCAAGAGAACTCAGTGTAGCTTTTCTGTTAAACAAGTTATACAAGATTTACATTCCCACTTTTAGTTACCCCATGATTCAGCAAGTGATCAATGTCAAGGGAAAAAGTCTGAGAAAGTAGAATTTTATTTTTAAAAATCTGCAAACCTTGACTTTAAATGAATAGACCTTCTTAACTGCCATTTCAGAAGGATGGTGTGAAAGTGTGAAAGTCTAAAGGAAAAGGCAAAATTAGGTCTAGAATGACTGTGAAATGTAGTAAAAGTCACAACCCAAACCCAAATTGCTTGATGTGAGAGTCTTGGGAACACTTAATTCCAAGATCTATAAAGTAAGACCATGTCAACAGCTTTGGCATTTTCTTCAGTTTCGCCACTGACAAGGGCAAATGCTCAGTTAATGGCTTTCTTGTGTTACAGTTTCTAGCTCCCTTCTCTTTACCTAAAATGTGTTGGGGGAAAGGGGGAGGCAAGGGAAGTGGTTGGCACAAGGAATATAATATAGTTCACCTTAGAGTACATTGCCATGACCAAATACAGACACAGTGGAGATTCTTAATAAAACATGACTAGAAACCACTAACACATAATTCTGCCCAGAAAAAAGAAGGGAGACAGAGTATAGGTATTGAGCTTTTTCTCAAGTCAGGACTGTCCTGTTCAGAGACATGGCCTTCTCCCTACAGCTAGGGAGAAGCAATAAGGGTTTGCCTCAAGTAACCAAATGTAGAGGTACACTGGGAGTACTTGTATTTCTTCAACATCAAAGAAACAACAGGACTTTCTCCTTCAGCATTGTAGAAACAGCAGGTCTTAGTAACAAGTTAGCAAGAATAATTAGCAAAAATAGGAAGCTACAAGATGGTAGAATGGTGTGAGCTCCCCTCATGCCCTAACACCATGAAGCAATTTGCTCAGCAGCATTCTTGTTCTATGTTCATTTCCCCATCTATAAAATTAAAGTAGAGGTAGACTACTAGAGTTTATTTTAGTTCAAAATATGTGATTGAGGTAGAATCTTAGGAATCATCAAGTCTAACCCCCTCATTTTACAAAAGAGGAAACTGACAACCAAAGTAGTAAGTGGCCCAAACCTGATTCACAGACCAGAGGTCTTCCTTCTCTAGGATCCAATCCACATAGCCTTCTTTAGACTTGAATCATGTTCCAAAATATCAAAGATAGTCAACTACTGAGGTTACCACATATCTTCAACATAGCCTGACCATCTGTTATGTATTTTGCTGTTCAGTTATTCCAGTCAAGTCTTCACTTTTCAGTTGACTCTTTGTGATCCCCATTTTGTAATTTTCCTGGAAAAGATACTGCAGTGCTTTGCCATCTTCTTCTCTAGCTCATTTTACTAATTAAGGAACTGAGGCATAGGATTAAGTAATTTGTCCATAATCTGTGTAAGTATCTGAGATCAGATTTGAATTTAGGAAGATGAGTCTACCTGATTCCAAACCCAATCAACTGAGCCACCTACATGCTCCCACTTATTGTGCATAATGAATTCTATTAGTCACTGTAAGAATACAGAGAAGCAGAAAGTATAGTCCCTTTTTATGCAGAGGATAGAATCCATTTGAGAAGGCATAATTCCTAGAGAATAATAGCATGTGTAAGGTCATACAACACCAATTATGATCATAAGCACTGAGGTAACACAAATAAAAACAAGCAAGCACCAATAATGAGTTGTGGTTTATCTGGAAAGGCTTTTTGGAAGAAATGACTCAAACTGGTACCAGAGAGAGAAAATAGGCATGAACTGGAGAGAAAGTAATAGATTATTTTCAACAGGTAGAACATTATGAAGCAAAACCTACAGCAAAACTTCCTTGGCTTTCAAATAAATATTCCATTTTCCAGGAAGAAATAAGATGAGGCTGGATAACTAAAGGGAAGCCAGTTTATTTTTAGTTTTGCATGCCTTTCTAAAAAGTGTATATTTGATGTGGGAAATAGTAGAAAGTCATTGTTGATGGTCTTTGAGCCAAAGTGACATAGTGAAAACAGCATATAAGAGCCCCCAAATATAGGATAACTTGAAACCTTTAAAAAATGGCTGACATGGAAACCTGAAATACAACAATCTTCCAATAATCCAGATAGGAAAAATGGGACTCTGAGCAGAGTTATATTGCTGTATTTATTGTTTCAGAAAATGATAAAATTCATAACTATAGATAAGGAAAGGAAAGACAAATTTATTTCCTCAAGGTACAAGAAAGAATATAACACTTTAATCCTTTAATATTTGTTGAGTATCCACTTAGTTAATGGCCTCAGATCAAAGCCCAAGGTTCTAGAATTCCTATGGTATCATGAAACAAATACTTGATTTGTAGTCAGAGCAACTGGGTTCAAATCCTAATCCAGCTACATTCTACCCAAGAGAGCTTGGGCAAATCTGCCTCTGTCTCTGTCTCTGTCCTGTGGTCTAAGTCCTTTCAGACAAGATATTTAGAATCAAGGTAGTGTCAAATACATATATTTAAAGAATCTGTTAGATTTGAGGACTATATTCTAGTATTAAACTTAACAGAAAATGGAACCAGAAAGGCAAGAAATATTTTCTCCTAGCTCTAGAAAACTGTACCATAAAAACCATCTGTAAGCTGAAGATGCTTATGAAGGAATGAAGTTAGGATATCTCTAGGAGAAGAAAGAGAAGTTGAAGCCCTCAGGGGGGATTCTATAGTACAAGAACAGCATTTGGATCTCATCAGAAATTAATCAGGGCCAAAAGATGGATGTCATTCAAGAAATCACAGACCCATGGCAACCACCTCCTAGCAAAACTTCCCAGAATTGAGATCTCCCCCAGAGCTCTCACTTCACAAACACAGCAGACCCCATCAGCAGAGAAGTATAATGGAACTATGGAACTGTTTTAAAAAACCCTTACAGATCAGGAGGAGAAAGGGAGAAGTGTCTGACTTGTTTCTCCTTTAACATCCTAACACTATCATTTTGTTCATTGTAATAGCCATTTATGAGAATGGCTAATTGCTTTTTAATAATAAGCTAAAGGCATTTCTTAAACTGTCTTGTTGATCTCCATAAAACCTCAATAAAATAAAATAATATGGCCTGTCACTCTGGAAAGTCAGAGGAAATTTGACCCACTCCAATATTCCCTTCCTTATTACTCTATTGAGCTCAAAAACACCTTTCCTATTTACTTTGGGAACAATGCATTGAACGACGATTTTGCTTCCTAACTTGATGCCCCCTTGATACAAAAAGCTACTACAGAATAACGAGATAAAATTATTGTCTTGAGAGCTAAAAGAGACCTTAGTCCATAGCCTACCCAACTCCATCTTTAAAAGGTGCTATTAGTGCTCACTTGGGCAGCACATATACTAAAATTGGAATGATACAGAGAAGATTAGCATGGCCCCTGCGCAAGGATGGCACACAAATTCGTAAAGCGTTCCATATTTTTGTAGTATACATGTCAGACCTTTGGGAAGGGAAAGATTTTAAAAACAAGCATGAATTAGAAAGAGCCACAAAATGTAAAATAAATAATTTGACTACATCCTATTAAAAAGTTTCTGTGCAAACAAAACCAATGTAACTAAAATCAGAAGGGAAGCAACAAATTGGGAAACAATCTTCATAACAAAAACCTCTGACAAAGGTTGAATTACTCAAATTTACAAAGAGCTAAATCAATTGTACAAAAAATCAAGCCATTCTCCAATTGAAAAATGGGCAAGGGACATAAGTAGGCAATTTTCAGTCAAAGAAATCAAAACCATTAATAAGCACATGAAAAAGTGTTCTAAATCTCTGATAATCAGAAAGATGCAAATCAAAACAACTCTGAGGTATCACCTCACATGTAGCAGATTGGCAAACATGACAGCTATGGAAAGTAATGAATGTTGGAGGGGATGTGGCAAAGTCGGGATATTAATTCATTGCTGGTGGAGTTGTGAATTGATCCAACCATTCTGGAGGGCAATTTGGAACTATGCCCAAAGGGTGATAAAAGACTGTCTGCCCTTTGAACCAGTCATAGCACTGCTGGGTTTGTACCCCAAAGAGATAATACGGAAAAAGACATGTACAAGAATATTCATAGCAGTGCTCTTTGTGGTGGCAAAAAAAAACTGAAAAATGAGGGGATGCCCTTCAATTGGGGAATGGCTGAACAAATTGTGGTATATGTTGGTGATGGAATACTATTCTGCTCAAAGGAATAATAAAGTGGAGGAATTCCATGGGGACTGGAACAACCTCCAGGAAGTGATGCAGAGAGAAAGGAGTAGAACCAGGAAAACATTGTACACAGAGACTGATATACTTTCGTGTATCAGATACAATAGAATGTAATGGACTTCCCCATTAGTGTCAATGCAATGTCCATGAACAACCTGCAGGGATCTATGAGGAAAAACACTATCAACAAGCAGAGGACAAATGGTGGAAACAAAAACACCGAAGAAAGGCAACTGCTTGACTACAGGGGCTGAGGGGATATGCTTGGGGATATAGACTCTAAATGAGCATCCTAGCACAAATACCAACACCATGGAAATGGGTTCGGATCAAGGACACATGTGATAGATACCCAGTGGAATCGTGTGTCAGCTATGGGAGGAGTGGCAGGAGGAGAGGGAGGACAAGAAAATGATCTATGTATTCAATGAATAATGTTTGAAATTGACCAAATAAAATAATGTCTAAAATAACACTAAATAAATAAATAAAATAAAATAAAAGATGTTATTATTATCCCCAGCCTCTCACTGAGACTAAGAGGTTAAGTGATTGAACCAGGGTCACATAATGCTACAAATCTACATTTGTAGATGAGGAAAGTGAGGCTCAGAGAAATTAAGGTGCTTTTCAAGTTGGAACTTGAACCCAGAACTCACAGTCTCTAAGCTCAACATATGTCTCTCCTAGTGGCACAGACAACCTCACACAGGCAGCTACTGGCAGGACAGTGACAAGAACCATGGAGTGCTTGCTAATTAAATGATTAATTGATTGATTAGTTCATTGCTGCCTGACTCTTAGTCATGTGCTCTTTCCACCACACCAGATGTCTCCAATTCTGTAGATTAAAGACATGGAGGGATTGCTCTCAGTTCACTGGGGACCAGACAGTTAGAATAGATTTTTTTTCTTTTTTTCCATATGACGTAGATAGAATTTTTATACTCATTTTCTGACATTTTGTAATTCATGTTCTCTCCTTCCCACCCCTCTCCAAAAGGTCAGGTAATATGAAATAGGTTGTATTTATGTTATCATACAATACATATTTCCATTTTCTAATTTATGTTTTGAAGCAAGACACATTACTTACAGTAGAGAAAACTCATGGAGAAAAAATAAAGTGCAGAATGGTATCTTTCAATCACATTTGGACTCTATCTGTTTCTTCTATGGCAGTGGAGAGCTTTTTTCATCATGAGTCCCTTGGAGCTGTTCTGGATCCTCACCTTGTTGATAATGATTGTCATTCACAGGTGATCATCATACTGTGCACACCATTCTCCTGGTTCTGCTCCCTACACTGTGCATCACTTCATAAAAGCATCTCCAGGTTTTGGGGGTATGGAATAGACTCTTAGGAGGACCTGAATCTTGCCCTCACATACTACCATCTAGGTTACCCTGAGCCAATCATTAAAACTCTTCCAGTCTCCATTTTCTCATAGCACCTACCTCAAAGGGCTGTTGTGAGGAACAAATAAAACAATAGATGGAAAGTCCATTATCAGACTTAAATACTATATAAATGCTAGTTTATTATTATCCCTTCTTCAAGTTACTAGCCAATCAGAGGCACAAAGAACCCCATCTCCCTCTTCTTCTACAGCTAGCTCCATTGGGTGGAGGAGAAAAAGCTGAGCTGCAGCCACCCACCTGGACTATCATGTTCATCTGCCTTCAGATTCTAGGCCCCACCCAGGAAAAAGGCCATTTCTTTTTGGGCAGGGGCTGCTTTCAGTTCTGGCTGGGGATCCCCAGACCCTCATGCAACACTGCACATAGCAGTACATTTAATAAGGGCTTCTTGGGGGAGGTTCATGGTTCAGGGTTGATCCTTGCCTATTGGAAAATCCTCTAGGCCCAGAAAGGAAAGAGCTGAGTTTCCTGCTCCCAGGGTCACAGTCCCTGAATCTGGTGGGGTGGGAGATACCTGTGGAGCATCAGCCCTTAGCCAAAGGCTCTGGTCTGGCCCACCTGCCAGTTGATATCTCTATAGTTAGCTTCTCTAAAGGAAGCACCCATGGGTGTGGGACTTGGGGGTGAGGGGGGGGGGGCCAAGCCGGTTGAACCGGCTGCATAGGGAACTCCTAGAGAACTGGGGAGGGAAGAAGAGAGGTAAGAAACCCAGGTGAGGATTGGAGGGAGGGAGGAGTTGTGGGAGTGGCAGTAAAAGAAAGCAGCTCAGAAATTCAGAAATGGAAAAAGAGAAATGCAGGGGGAGAGAGGGGGGATGCTAGGGGGTGGTCATAGATTGTATTGGGGCTTTTCTAACTATCCTATTAGGCAGGGGGACCCCGGGGTAGGGTGGAGGAGCTGGCAGGTCAAATGCCACCCTGACTTGTTCTCAAAGGAGGAGCTGCTCCCTTTCCCTTTGACACTTCTTGGCTTGTCCCACCAGTTCTCAAGGAGGAGGAGCTCTTCATCTCCCTCCCTTTCCTTTTTACCCCACAAAGAGTGGTGAGATAACCAGTGCAACCTGCTGGCTAGCTCCATCTTCTCCCCACCCTCTCCCCCCATGAAAGCATCCTTGTTGCAGCTGGGAGCCACACTGCCAGCCTCCCCAGTCACAACTGCATAACCTGCTCAGAGGAGGTAAGCTTTGGGCAAGAGCTTGAAATGTTTCTGATAAATCAGGAAGGAAAGGGACTATCTTTACCCTCTTTATTTTGGGGCAAGTGGTCTCCTGAACTAACAATCCTGGGTCCTTTTCCTAGGATAGGGATTCACAGGCTTTATAGCTAGAAGGGATCTTGTAGATATATCTTATAGATATATCACCTCATCCAACTCCCTCAGTTTTATAGATAAGAAAAAAAGAAGCCAGGAAAGTGGAAATGGTTTGGTTACAAGTCACACAGGATATAAGTAACAGTGCTGGGATCCTATCCCAAATCCAGTGATCTTATTCTCTAGACACCACAATAGTTCCCCTGGGTTGTAATACCATCATGCCCTGTCTGAGCCATGGGATTGGACAGATGACTCCTCTGAAACCCTCTGAAGAACCTTCATCAGTGAGTTAAGAGATAGGTAGGGGAGCTGTTGTTACAAGTGGAACTGAATTTAAATTTTCTCAAATTTAAACAAATAGCTTGGCGCAGGGAGATTTGGTGCCTTAGATTTGGGTTCAGAAGACCTAGGTTAGAAGCTTGGCTCTGCTTCTTACAACCTGAGTGTCCTTAGACAAGTCACTTAATCTCTTTGAAAAATGGGTTTTCCCACCTTTACAAAGAGAGGCTTGGACAAGTTGAGCCCTAAGGACTCTTCCAGCTCCAACATTCTACATTCTGAACTTTAGCTAAAAGTTGCCTCTAGACTAGCCAGTTGCTACTATCTAGTGCTTTCTTCCTTACACAAACGATTCCCTTAAATAGGACTAGGAATTGTGTTGCCTAGGACACAGAACAAAAGCAGAATTGATTGATTGATGTTGGTGATGAGGAACTAGAATGAGGATGGTGGAGGTGCTAATAGCTATTACCTATTGGATTTTAAATACCTTCAGAGCTGGGGCAAGATGCCTTTTTTCCAGAATCTAGCCCAGTAGCCTTCTTTTAATGCATAACAAGTGAATGAATGGTTCAAATCAAACCTTACCATACAAACTATCTCTATGATCCAAGGGTCTGCAACCAAGATGGGGACCACCTTCAGCATGAGCTATTAAGCAGAAATGGCCTTTGCCAACTAGTGCCTTTGGATGTTATTTGGCAGTGAGTTGATACTGTCTATGTGAGGTAGGGAGAGTTGGGGGGTTGGGAAGGAATTACTCCATAGAGGATACTCTACACCTATTCCAGTACACTTAGAATGTTGCAGGTTCTCTCCTTCCAGTTGTTCTGACCACTGTAGGCAGTACTGACTGCTGTGATGTTAGTTATTGGTTTGCTGGAACGAGAGTAGGTAGCATGTGGTATGAGAGAAAGAAAACAGCTCTCCTAATTTTAAAAGCAGTAGATGTGGTCACTAATTCTGCAGGGGGAGACCTTAAATGACACAAAGGTGATGAGGAATTCTTCCTACAGAGACTTTTTTTCTCCCTGACATACAAAGCCTGCGATACTAAGCCTGAACTCTCTCCAACTCTCAATTCCAATTTTGTAGAGAAAAAATTGTTATTCCTGAGTCCAAAAGATAATTTCAAAATTACATGGTGGAGAATGACTAGTTAGATAGCAGTTTGTCTGGGAAAAGGAGGGGGGGGGTTGCTAGAGTAATTCACAGTGAATATATGTCAGCCATTGTGATAAGGCCCCCAACCAGACTGAGTGACCTTGGCCCCTGCATTAAGATTTTTCTAGGAATAAGAAAGTGAGAATCTCACTAAGCAAGCCACATTTATAATATTGTATTCAATTCTGGACAGCATATTTAAGGCAAAATGTTGATGAGCTAGACTAGTTTTCAGATAAAAATGACCACATTTGGGAATGAAAGTGCATTCCCTGTGACAAATTAGTCCAAAGGACCATATTTAGGCCAGATGAGAAAAGATTTAGGTGAGGACATGATGACTGCCCTTAAAAATTTGAAAGGTGGCCATGTAAAAGAAGTGCTGGACTTATTCCTCAGTGAGCTGAACTAAGGGTAGTTGTTAGAAGTTGTAAGAAGAAAAGACTGGAGGGGGAATGTCTAATAATTAGAGCTATACAAAAATGGAATGGGCTGCCTTGGAGGGAGAGGATTCCTCCTCCTTACCTGAGGTCTTCAAGAAAAGGATGGATGACTGATTATTGAGTATATATCAAAGAGTGGATTTTTGTTTAGATATGGATTTGACTAAATGAATGTTGAGGTCCCTTTCAACTCTGAAACCATTCTTCAATGATCCTGGTACCACATGAGGAGAAAGTATGTTGCATTAAGTTATTTCTTTATATCTATTATTCACTGATGAATAACTATTGCTAAATTCCTTTCTGATTTGGAATTCACTCAGAAACCACTGTCAACATACCTCCCAGGTTATTAGTGGTTCTTGGGTTTCATAAAGTCAAGGGTAGGTTCCAAAGCAAATTGCCCCTCTCAGGGAACACCCAGTTAGCCCTTTAAAAAGATGGCAAAAGGAAGAGAGAATCCCAGAAAATAAAAAACAACCAACACACTGATTTCCACAGGTGGTTCTTCCAACTCTAACATTTTATGAACCTAGAGATCACCTATGGATAGGTCAGTAACCCAATTACAGAAGAATCAAGAGGTGAGTTCTTTTCCCAGTTACCATTAAATTCTTTCAGAAGAGGTATTTAAAGAGGAAGGGTTACTGCTTGGCCTATAGCAATTCTGGAACAAGATAAATTCAACTCTCCTCTAAATAAGAAAAATGAAAGAGAGAAAGAGGGGGAGGAGGGGGGGTGGGAATCAAATCTATAGGAAATGGTGGCTTATTTTCTTTTTGCATTTTGGTTTGACCTACCCAGCCTGACTGTGCAGTCCAAACTGGCTGATGGAGATAAGCAACTCCCAATCCCATTACTCTGCAAACCTGCTGTTCTGGACACACAGAGATTCTGTTGATTGTAGAAATGCCTGAGGATCTCGTCATGCCCATAAAGTTTTGAAGGTCTGGGAGTTCATGCTTCTCTGCTTGGCTAAGTCAAACCATACTCACAAATGTGCTGCCTCATTTTCTAGCTTTTCTGCAGACAAGGGTTTAGGATTGTTTTTAATTGCCATCATTAAGTATCTAGATCTGTAATTTTACACATGTGGAAGTCTTAGTTTGGAAATGTTTTCCACTTATGCAAATGGGAAGTTTGGCTATAACTTATAGTCTGATTGAGTTGTTTGGGATACTGAGAAATCTCTCAGTGACTAGCCTATGATCCACATAGGCTCCCACGTCCTGTTAGAGGCATTTCTGGTTTCCAAGTCAACTCTCTAGCCATTTCTCATGCTGATTCCTATGGACTTGTTAGGCAAGAAAAAGAAGTGCTAAATTAGAAATCAAAGGGCTCCAGTTTTTTACCTGGGCTTCACCACTGACTATGTTTCCCCCAAAAAAATCATCTAACATCTTTTATCCTCTGAAATGTAGCGATAATTATAGTCCCTTTTGTACCTTTGAGGGCCATTCTGTAGTTCATCAATATGAAGGTTCTTTGTAAATATAAATCATGATACAAATGCAAGGTATGTGGCATAATCTCTGTTTCTCTACCTTCTCCTCTCTCTCTCTTTCTCTCTTTCTATCTCTTTCTCCCTCCCTCTCTCTGTCTCTCTCACTCTACTTTCTTTTTCTCTTCCCTCACCTCTTCTTTTCACGGTATCAACCTTTTCATAGTAATAGACCTCATCATCATCCAACATTCTATTCCCCTTTTCAATTCAACCCAACAATTTTGTGCAAGGTACTGTGCTGTGCCCTAAAAATACAAAGAAAACTGCAAAACCAGTCCTGTCCATAGTGGGCTTACTTTCTAGGTGACATAACATTAACACATATGAGTAATTAAAATATAGGAAATAAAAGGTGAATTCAGGGGCATGGGAAATGAGGTTTATATCTGGAGGAATCTAAGAAAGAACACTTGCTTATCTAATTTCATTGATTTGGACCATGCCAATGTAGAATAATCAAACTGTCAGTTACTGTCTACACAATTAACTAAATGGCAGTTAAATTTACTATCCCATTTCTTTTAGTAAGTTGTTAAAATAAAAAAGTGGCTCCAACAGACAGAGGCCTAGCCTGGATGACTTCTTAAAGTCCCCTCCTATTCTATAATTTCATTTCAACGATCCTGTCAAATATATTGACTCAAATTAATTTGAGTTGGCATTTCTATGGGGTACAGACTCTTTTATTCATGTGAAATCGACTCAAGAGGGCCTCTATTTTCATCAGGAAAAACAACAGCAGCATTTATGTATTGTTTTAAGGTTTGCAAGTATTTTACAAATATTTAACCTTCACAACCTTGGAGGAGAAATTATACTCATTTTACAGATGAGGAACCTGAATCAGAGATTGAGTTGCCCAGGTCACATTATTAGTAAGTGTTTCAGACTGGATCTTAACTTAGGTGTCCTTGACTCCAGGCCAGACAGTATTCTATCTACCATGCCACCTAGTCAATTTTTTTAAATCATGATTTGAGAATATTTCTAGTTATGGTAGTAGGCACCTGCAGGCCCTGGTACTCAAAGGCTGAAGCTGGTGGATCATTTGAGTTTGGGAGTTCTAAGCTAAATAGGGCTAAACCCATTTGGGTATCTCTACTAACTCTGATACCAAGATGGTTAAGCCCTAATGGCTATCAGGATACCTGAGAATAATGAACTAGATCATTTAAAAAATACAGCTGTTCAAAACTTATAATATATATATATAATTTAAATTTAAATAATTAATTTAAATAACTAAACATAATTTAAATAACTAAATATTTAAATTAAATAAATAATTTAAGCATTTTATATAGAAATAATATTTTATATATATATATATATATATATATACATAAACTAAGAAGGCCTAAGGTGGTCTCTAATGTCAGATTTGCAAAGGGTGTAAATTATTTCAAATAAGCTAAGAATCCATGTAGCAACCAAGAGAATAGATGATAGGTCTTTCTGTTACATGGGGCATACAGTCATGACATCCTTCTCTTTCCTCTTCCAGTGAATTACTGTGTAGTCATTGTGATCCTTCAACCCAAAGTGACCTAGAAAACAAACTATAAGCAGAGCATTCAAGGTCCCTACACAAGTCGACTCCACCTTACTTTCTGGCAATGTGAACTGCCCTTTATCATGTTCTTTATTTAAATGAAACTAGACAACTTGTTATTTCCTGGTACTTTTCCACCACTGAGTAATTGCCCATATCCATAACCAGGAATGCTGCTCCCTATCATCTCCAACTGTTGAAATCCTATGCTATAACTTAATTCTTCAAAGAGTTTCATAAAGCCTTTCCTTATCCACCCAGTTAGAAATTATTTTTCCCCAGTCATTGTGCTTTATACTTCTTATTCGTGTGTCCTTGTTTGATTATTTCATTGGACTGGGGGCTCCTTGAGAACAAGAGTTTCCCATCTTAGCATTTGCCTGAATCTAGCAGAGCAGTCTGTTCAGGATAAGCACTCAGTAAATATTGGTTAGATAAAATGGATCAAGGCCTGCTCCAAATATTTGACCCTGGGTAGCAAGTTACTGCTGAACCTGTCTCTCTTGTTTTTCCCATGGCTCTCCAGATCCAACCCAAGTGAGTAGAGTTGAGGGAGTTGTGAATATTTCATCTTATTTAGCCACAGATGGTGTCATTCAATGCATAGCTTCTCTTTTCTCATCAACTTTTTTTAATGTGAGTCGATCTAGACCTGGGGTATTTTTTATTGGTTTTGCAGGATATACAATTAGCAACGCCTCTCTGCTTGTAAGTATAAATGAAAGGCCAGGGACTTCCTTTTGGGCACCTCCAATTTCCCTTTGTTTCCTTGTTCTATTTTGAGCTCAACTGACAAATGGCTGAATTTAAATATAAATAGTGAAAGATAATCCTTTCCATGCTGAGAAATAATCAAAATTATGGGAGGAAAAGGGATTAGCAGCCTCACAGAAAATGGAAAAAAAATGGTTTATGAATTCCAGCATCTATATGAGAGAACATAAAGTATATGTAAATTGTTGATGTATAATGGAGATGTACTATATTCTTCATCACATCCATCTATGCTTTGGGGTATTTTTCTAATAAGATCAGATTAAAGGAGCAGAGACTAGTCCTCAGTCTTCACTTTACAAATAAAGAAATTGAGGCTCAGGAAAATTAAATGAATGTCTCAAGGTGACACAGGGATAAATCACCAGAAGTTAGATTTGTGTCTAACTTGTGTCTAACTGATTTGTGGGCCATACATTCTGGGATCAAGAATCAAAGTGGTGCTTGAGCTCACAGGACTGCCTTCATTAACATGAAATTCTTATCACTCTTAGAGCTATAAACTGAGTGGATTTCATGCTAAGAACTTGTCTGCATCCACCACAAGACTGGGGCTGGATCCCTTTGACCTTGCTCTTTTGGAAGCCAATATTCTGGTCTCCTTACCTACTCCCTTCATTTGAACTTCTGCCTTCTTGTTTATGATTCTTTTGATTGTTGCTGCAAATCTCATCTCCTGTCTTGTGCTCTCCTCACCCTCAAACATTATTTCTGCATGATCTCTTTTTGGGTAGGGAAAGTGACATTTTGGAAAAATATATATTTTGCATCTTATTTTGCCCATCTTTGATAAAAAGAAAATCAGTCTGTATGTTTTTCTTGTTCCTTCCCTAGCATCTTCCTCCCTCTGACACTGCATTCTAATTTATCTTGTATACTATCTTGTACATATCTAATTAGGTAAGCCCCTTGAGGGCAGGGACTGTTTTTGTTTTTCTTTGTATCCTCAGTGCTTCATGAAGTGTCTCACTCATAGCAAAATTTAATAAATGCTTTTAACTTAACTTCTCTTTGTTAATGTGGGAATACATTATCATAACTTCTGAATGGGACAGAGAAGAACAATAAAAAAAAATCATCAGAGACCCTTAAAAATCTGTCTGACACATTCAGTGAAAGGCTAGCATTGTTGCAAATACAGTATATAAAATTCCCTGTTATTTAAAAGCTTTTAGAAGGCTATGTCATTTAAATGCCTTTTTCTAGTATTTTTGCCTTTCTACTCAGAGAGCAGTAAAATATTATCTCTGTTCTGTTTGGGGTTTTCTTCTCTCCCCTTCCATCCCCCACCACAAATGCTGAATCATTTTATAATTTGAAATTACATTTGTTGTAGAATATGCTGAGATCTGGGTAATCTTAATTTTGACTTTAGGGTAAAATCTCTGTCTCCCTCTCATTTATTACTTTCAGATATCTTACCATGTCCTGGCTTCCTTCAAGTTTTAGCTAAAATACTACTTTATACAGAAAGCCTTTCCTAATCTCTCAGTTCTAGAGCTTTCCCTTTGTTGATTATTTCCAATTTTATCCTGTTTATAGCTTTATTTTGTACATGGTTATTCAATATTATCTCCCTCGTTAGATTATGAGGTCCTCGAGGACAGGAACTGACTTTTTTTTAACTTTCCCTTGTATCTCCAACACTTGGCACATGGTAGGTGCTTAATAAATATATATATATATATATATATATATATATATATATTGCCTTAATGATAAGGAAATTTATCATTTTTAAATTTATTTGAATTTATCTGAACAGTAATCTGGCTTCCATTAATGAAAATAGGCCCTGGGGTTTGAACATCTAAGCCACTATAGCCCCCTAGTCATGAATTTAGAGGTTGAAGACAACTCAGAAGTAATCTGGCCTAATATCATTTCTGTATGAGTTAACTGACTTTCACTGAGATTAAGTGACTTGTCTATCTTTGTACATTATTAAATCGCAAAGTCATGATTCAAACCTATCCCCTGACTCAATGTCCAGCACTCTTTCCAGTATTCTGTGCTATCTTCCTATCTCATAGGTCTATTCTCTCTTCCTCTTCCTCTTTTGTCAAGAAAATAGCTGTCTGACAGCAGTCCTTGCCATGATAGCCACCTTGTAAGTTGATTTCAGCAATGAGTTGTTTTAAAAAGTGTAACACTACAGAGATGGTGTTCTGAGACTGGCTAGCTACCTCCCCCTTGAGGAATAAGGATATTTATTTCTCACAAATCCACACTATCTCCTATCACAATGGAGTATTTATACACATGGCCTGGACCAAGAAGACTCATGTCATTCCCATGGATTCTTCCCTGAAGGAGTCTATGACAGATGAGATGCTGGGTGAGGTGACTTGTGAAGAGAGACCTCAACTCTTAAAGGAAGATTTGTGGAAAGAAACATGGAAAAGGGAGCTTTGGGCCAGTGGTAAGCAAAGCTCAGCCCTCCATGTTTTAAAGTGAAAAAAAAAAACCAGTCCTATTCCTTATACTAAGATTGAAGAATTGAGCTAAGACCTGGAACTGACTATTTTGGAACTTATGAGATATACAGACCAAAAGTTTTGTTTTTGTTGTCTTTATTGTTCAGAAGGAGGGACTTCCATTTCTGACCTTGAGTTTATTTTTCCCCAACATTCATACCATAACTTCCTCCACAAATGAGAGATTACTTCAAAGTTTTCCACCATTGTTCCTCTCCATAACAAACATTTCTAACCTGGAATTCATGGTCCCTTAAGGCTCCATTGACTGATTTCATGGTATCTGTGAAGCTGAATTGGAAAAGAAATGTGCATCTTTCTTTTCAATAACCTTTAGTTTCTTTTGTCATCCTGTGTATTTTATCTTATGTATTTAAAAAAACATTGTCTGGAGAAGGGGTCTGCATGTTTTGCCAGTTTACCAAAGGAATAGATGAGACAAATTTATGTATTTATGTATGCTTTAGAGCATGGAGTGAAATTTATATCCATTTCTGCCAAATGCCTAGGAAGTCCTTTTCCTTATCTCCCTCCTATGGTACTTTTTCTTCATTTGATCAGTCAGTTTTAATGAAATATGAAAAATATCACATTAGAACTGCAACCAAGGGTCATCTACACTCTCCTCTCACTAAAAATCCCCATAAAACAAAGAAAACTCTTTCACCTATAAAAAAAAAAAAGCTGACACATTTCTAAAATACAACTGAAGCCTTATTACATGGATGAACAGATTTCTTCTAACTCATTCCAAGCTCTCATATCAATACAATCATTGCTGAAACATTGTGGTTAGCCAGCCCTGATAAAAGGAAAGGCAGTAAATACAGCATTATTGGCAAGTTGAGATGGGTGAAAACAGAAAGAGACCCAATAAGAAACAACTAGATTTTACCTGTTTGGAGATCACATTTTTAAAGCAGATTTAATATTCTGTAGGAAAGGGAACAAGCTGGAAAGTAGTACTAAGTTGGAGGCATAGTCTCACTTAGGTGACTAATGGTAGGACCTGAGGCAATAAGAAAGCTTATCTAAGAGAGGGAGGTGGGGAAGAAAAGGGATCATTAGAATAGGAGTGGAATTTAGAAAGATGCTATATTTCCCAACATAAGATCATAGATTTCAAGGTAGAAGAGACCTCAGAAGCCATCTTATCCAATCCCTTAATTTTATAATAAGGATACTGAGGCTCAGAAATGTGAAGTATAATCTTCCAAGTCTGATGAGTTAGGAAATGGCAGAGCTGAGATTTCCCATATCGTTTAGACTACCAGTCTAGAATAAAGTCACCATGTTATCTTGCTAATAAACAATCAATACCGAAGTTCTAAACCTATTACCTCATCCTATCCTAACCCATTTTTCTTCCCAAACATTGGCTGGGAAGCTTCAGTCACCAGCTTCTTTATTAAGTCTGTGCCAGGAACCAGTTGTGTGTATACCATATCAATACAATCATTGCTGAAATATTGTGGTTAGCCAGCCCACCCCTGATAAAAGCAAAGGCAATAAATTCAGTGCTGTTAGCAACTTGGGATGAGTAAAAAAAGAAAACCAGATAGAAACAACCAGGTGTTACCTGTTTGGAGATCACATTTTGAAAGCCGTATGGAGCACCTGGTGCCCGGGAGAAGGGGAAAGCTTAAGTTACAGGTAAATGAGTTGTTTTATTACAGGCCTTTCTTCCTGTCTGTAACATTCGTCTTTCAGTACTGCTACACAGACCCTGATGGATTTTGTTAATCCAGGGCTCCAAACTTTGGGAGATATTTCTGGAGCAGGGTAGTCTGTTTTTAGACAACTATTAATTCTGGTCCTTATTGGCACTAGGCAGTGGTTGCCAACTGATATTATTGTCACAGAAGCATCAAATTGGGTCCAAGTGCCTTAGCTTACAGAGAACTATAGAACCCCTATCTTCTATCCTGTGCCAACCATTTTCTGAACAATTTAATTACATGTGGGGTGCTCCCTCCTCCCCTTCATTATTAACAAGTTTATATTTGGCCCAGGGTTGGGCTGCAGCAGTCTTGTGACTCTCCCTCTCCCTCTCCTTCTTCCTCTCTTCCTATTTAAATCATAGCCAAATACTTAGGGAGATGTCAGTAACTTAACTCTTCCTTTCAATAACCTAAATCCTTCCTTTTCAGGCAAGTCTAGAGCCAATTTGTAGAGTAAGGTGGTTCTTAAGTCTCACTCTTTTTCCAGGTGGACCTACAGTGACTCCCTGATGCTCCCTTGACATACCTCCTTCTATTTAGACTACTTACTATTTTCTAGATTTAGACACTAGATGTATGACCCTGAGCAAATCACTTAATTCTAATTGCCTCAGTTTCTTCATTTGTAAAATGAGCTAGAGAAGGAATTGGCAAACCATTTGAGCAGTTTTGCCAAGAAAAGCACACATGAGGTTCCAAAGAGTCAAATACAACTGATAAAGGACTGAACATATAGATTTCTTGTTATAAGAGACCTTAGAAATTATGCACTCCACCTACCATGTTCTCCACAAAATAAAAATTATAGATAAGGAAACTGAGGCAATCAGAGGCTAAGAGACTTGCCTAAGATCACAAAGGTAGAAAATGACAGAGAATCTGAATCTGAAACCAGGACCTCTGGCACCAAATCCAATGTTCTTTCCACTACAATAACTTTTTTTTTAGGGTAGCCAATGCCCTCCTTATAATATTAGTTCACAGGATCATATTTATACTTTAATACCTCAAAGCCTCTGTGATCATACTGATGTGGGATTCCTTCCAAAGATGTAGACAACAACCCATCTTTTTGCCCATTTTGGGCAATTCCTATTCATATTCTCCTCTAAGTCATCCACAAGGGGTTCACCCAACATCAGTCCAGTGAATCAACAAACTTTTATTGGACACTTTCTTTGTGTCAAGCACTGTGCTTGAACTGATAGACTCCTCCCCATTCTTTTAATCTTAGTTCTGATGCAGCCTTCCTTCATGAAACATTCTTGGCTTCCCCAAACCAGATTATTTCTCCCTATTTTGGAATCCCACTTTAAGTTTTTTGTAATTCCTAAAGTACTTATCACACCTAGTTCTGTAAGGATTTAAGCATGAGTGTTGTCTCTGCCACTAGGTTGTAAGCTCTTTGAGAGCTATTTTGGTGATCTTGTGAATAGATTGTCAGAGTCATAGTCAACAAGACTGAATTTGAATCCTGTCTCAAGTAGGGCAAGTCAGTTCACTTCTCTAAGGCTCAAAACACCTACCTCCCAGGATTGTTGTGAAGATCACATAAGATAAATATAAATCACTTTTCAAAGTACTTTATGAATCATATTGTTGTTGTTATTGTTATCATCATCATCCCTGTAGCACCAAATAAATAACTTTGCACATAGCCTTCAGTGAATGAATACTTGCTGAATTGTGTAAAAGATGCAAACTTTTCAGTCTTCTTAGAATTTCATGAGCTCCTTATCAGTTAATTCTTTCTTTATGAGTCTGTTACCCAGAAGCATAAAAAATGCTATAGGACGCTTTGGGAAGCATAAAAAAGGTTTAGGACGAACTGGATTGGGGTGGGAAGATTAAAAAATGGTGTGGAGAAGAGCATTGTTCTAAAAATAAACAGACCACACACACACACACACACACACACACACACACACACACACACACATATGCTTTTCATTTACAAAATGCTTGAGTTTAGAGGAAAGTAAATTCTAAGATATTCTTAGTGCCAGCTTTCTTCTTGATCCACTGAGGTCTCAGGGGCTTAGCTATTCCCACTATCTGAAAGTCCATCATAAGATGTTATTCGCTAGCATTTAATTAGAATAAGAAGAATTCAGTGGCATTAATTGTGCTAAGGAAAAAGTGAATGTTATTGTAGTCTACAAAATATTGTTCATTCTAAAAACATCAGCACTGCCATACAGAAACAAGAGACCCTCTTATCTTGCTGGATAGTAGCAAAAGCCAAATATCTCTTTTCTTACCTCTCTATTCCCCATTCAATTCAAAGCAAAGGGCTTTGTGTTTTGACTTTCTAGGATATTTAATTTTGTGTTTCAATAAATAACTCCAGAACCATATGCAAATGAAAACACAGGGTCACAGACTTAGGGATGGAAGGGATTTTAGAAATAGTCTAGTGATATGCCCTTCTTTCCAGATAAGGAACTGAGGAAAAGAGAGGCACACAGATAGTAAGTAGTAGCAAGTGGCAGAGGCAAGATTTAGACACAAATTGTCTGACTATATATTGAGCACACTTTCAGCTATACGATGCTCACATACATCATGCTGAAGCAGATTAATGGACCATTTAGTCCAATAGTCTGTCATCTTTGGGGGAGAACATGGGAGGTTTTGCCCTCTCACCCCAGAAGGTTAGTGATGTCCTCCCCAAACATCACTAGCCATCAATTTAGCTTTAACCTTCTTATACTTGTAACTGGAGAGCTAGTCCATAGGGATAGATATGCTAGAAGTAAGATGCCTGAACAGAGGACATTTTGTGAGGAAAATGTAGACTATATATTGCAGTTAAGTTAAATAGATTATTAGCTGGTCAAATAGCCAAACTTTAGTAGTCGTTGATGATTAAACTTAAACCTGAGAAGTCTTTAATCAAGTGCCCCAGAGATCTGTGGGGTGATCATCCTCCTCCGCATATGACCTATAAGGACCCCTCCAGTTCTAAACTCATTATCCCATGAACTAAATACATTTAGCCTAGAGTAGGAAAGACATGGTGTGGCACATGCTACTTCAGGTATTTGAAGGAAGAGCTAATGTATAGAATAGGATCAAAGATCCAGAGCTGGAAAGGATGTCAGAGGTCCCTTCCAAATGCCAAATTTTATAATTGAGGAAATTCAGACTTGGGGAGGTTAACTGAACTGCTTACGGTTACATAAGTAGTTAAGTGTCGAAGCCTGCATTTCAACCCATCTTCTCTGACTCTAGAGAGTCTTCTTTTGACACCAGAGTGCCAAACTGGAAGCAATGGGGTAGAGTTTACAAAAGCTAAATTCAGGCTTTATGTAAGGAGAAATGTGTAAGTAGAAGTGAGGATTAATGTCGGGGTATAGATTGAACTAGATGGCCACTGTGTCTCCTTTCTAGTTCTATAACTCTTTGATTTCATGATTCTGTTGGCACATGACACTGTCTGAATCAAGTTAAGAATAAGTATTTATTAATTGCCTACCATATCCGAGGCACCAAGCTAAACCCTGGGAATTCAAAGAAAGACAAAAAAAGATCCCTACTGACAAAGAGCACACAGCCTAATGGGGGAGACAACATGCAAACATCTATGATAACTATAAAAGCTAACATTTATATAGCACTTCAAGGGCTTAGGAATATTTTTTCAAATATCTCATTTTTCCTCACAACAATGCCATGAGATAGTGAGATGGGTGCTTTTATTATCTCAATTTTATTGATGAGGAAATTGAGGCAAATGAGTGACTTGCCCCGGGTCATACAGCTAGTAAGTATCTAAGGCTTAAGTTGAATTTGGGTCTTCCTGACTCTGGGTCCAACACTGTGTCTACTGAGTCAGCTGCCTTCCAAATAAATAATGGTAAGCTAGAGGAAGTCTCCACCTACCCTCTGATGGCCATCCTTTCATGTGTATGCTTATTCTTCATCACTCAGTCACACATAGAAAAGAAACACCTCTGCATTTTTGAGACCCTAAAACCAAATCCTTGACAATGAAGTGGTCTTAAGTGATCATTTTTTCATGCTTTCCACCACTAGGCAGAAACCCATTTTACAGGTATTAAAAAATGTCAAGGGAATGAGAGCCATGTTCTTCCATCATTAAGTCAGTCTAGCACCAAAGTTCCATACCATGAAGTTGTTTTTCCATTTATTTCATCTAAATCACCTCCATTTGTTTCAGTATACACATCACCATAAAGCATTTAAGCTCCTTAAGGTCAGGGAGCTACTTCATTTTTTTCCTCATTATAATCAATGCATAGTCTAAAGCAAGTGTTTAACAAATCTTTACCTTGAATTCCTATAGTTTTTCAAAAGCTATGACAAGAGAAGATTAAAGTGTACATAGTCTCTTCTACTAGAACCAAAGGAGCTTATTTAGGGTAGCAAGAATTGCAGAACATGTTTGGATGGAAATCTCAAGTGGACCCACACACACACACCAAGATTCTCTTGTGGGTCTTGTACTACATAATATTTTTTGTCAATGACTTAAAGACAATATGCTTATCAGATTTTCAGATGACATATTAGAATGGATAACCAACATGCCAGGTAACAGAATTAGAACTGAAAATATTTCAACAGGCTAAAATGTATAACTGAATATAAGAAGATAAAATATAATGGGAATAAATGTAAAGTGCTGCTCTGGTTCAAAGAATCAACTTCATATATACAAGAAGGAGACCCAGATAAACAGCAATTTATCTGTTAAAAATGTGAAAATGTTAGTGAACTACAAGCCCAACATGGTAATATGTTGATCAAAAAAGTTAATAAAATGTTGGGTTACAGTGAGAGAGAATGTTATATTGATTTAAAAGAAAAATAGCCCCATTATACTTTTCCAATGATCTCTGGAAATATGTGTTCTTTTCTGGGCACTAACCATTTTAGTATAGTCATTAACAAATTGAAGAAGTTTCAGAAAGCAGCCTGGCTAATGAAGGGTCTTGAGACCATGCCATATAAGAATGGATCTAAGGAACTGTGCATATTCAGCCTGGAGAAGAGCAAATATGAGAGTTATCTTAAAGCATTTAAAGGTCTGTCATATTGAACAAGGAGTAGGTAGATAGAGTGTCAAGCCTAGAGTCAGGAAGATTCATTTTCCTGAGTTTAAATCTGACCTCAGACACTCACTAGCTATTTGACTTTGTGCAAATCACTTAACCCTGTTTGCCTCAGTTCCTCATCTGTAAAAAAATGTGCTAGAGAAAGAAATGGCAACCCATTCTAGTATCTTTGCCCAGAAAACCCCAAATGGGATCACAATGAGTCAGGCACAACTGAAATAAAAACTTATTAAAAAAGAAATAGATTTGTTCTATTGAACCCTGTGGGAAGAACTAAGAGTAGTGGGCAAATGTTGCCAGGATTTATGCTAGATATGAGAAAAATCTTCCTTAAAATTAGAGTAATCCAAAAACTTGAATAGGTTACCGTAAGAGGTAATAGGATTCCTCTCACTAGAGGTTGTAAAGACAATTTACCAATGGTGTTGAGGTGATGATTATTCTTCATGTATGAGTTAGACTAGATAACTGTTGATGTGCCTTCCAGTGTTCTGAGTCTTTGATCCTATGAACATAAAACCTGCAAGAACTTAATCCTCCCATTTTATAGATACTAACAGTGCAATTTTCCTAAAATCAGTATTAGGATTCAGGTCTTTGGACAATTAGTTCAGGGTTCTTTCCACTAGAGCCTCTGCCCATAAACAAGAATTCACAAGTTAGGATGCTGTGAACTTTAGAGAGAACAATCTGTCAGTGCTTTTGACTGCCTTTGGGATTCTTCTTTGTTCTCATCCAATTAGAGTGAAATAAATTTTCATCATTTAGCTGTTTTATAAACAAAAAGAAAAGACTGAAGCAATATCCAATCACTGATGTGATCATTAGTTATTTAAATTTTGAAGTATCTAAGCTAAAAACAAAATGCTGCAAGCAGCTATACAGATCATCCTCTCCCAAAGCTGTCAGTATTCCACTTCCATTGGGACACAGGCTTAATTTCCGCAAAAGTCAACTAGAGTAGAAGAAAAATTGATACAATTGCAGGCTTTGTCTATCATATTCATGATCTCAAAATGGAAGAGATTGATTTTTCTCATTTCTTGGCAAGATTCCCTTGAAGAAATTAGGGAGGTTCTTTTTCCAAGCCTTAGTCCAATATATTCTTCCAACTCTTTCCTCAAACACCCCAATCATTTCTGTGGAGTGCTTATCTAAAATACAAGTTTTTATTGACAAAGATGATTCCTTGCCCTTCTTATCATCTCCCAGGTTCAAGTTCTCTCTATGATAGTATTCACTCTTGAAAAAATCTGTTGATAACTCATCAGCTAATTTATAATTTATTAAGCATCTACTACACAATCAACATTATGAAAGATACAATTACTCAGTTCATTTGAGAGTATACTGTGTGCTAGGTAATTTGAGTCATGTTTACATGATTCCTGCCCTTAGATAGTTTGTAGAGTATTTGAGGAGTCAAGATAATAACATAGAGACCAACTAGATAATAATGCAGCATAGCATAGAATCAATCACTTTTCCCACGTCTATTCAAAAATGCCTTTCCTCTCAACGGCCATCTCTGAAATTCCTATTGTGTTTTGGTTCCAAGACAGAAGAGCAGTAAGGACTACACAATAGGAGTTAAGTGACTTGATTGAAGTGACCCAGTTAGAAAGTATGTGAATTCAGATTTGAATCCAGGGCTTCCTGTCTCTAGACTTAGCTCTAAATCCACTGAATTATGTCCCCACCACCACCATCAATTATTTTTTAAAACCTAGGTCTAGTCCCATATTTTTCTTTCTTTTTTTTTTAAACCCTTACTTTCCATCTTAGAAGGCAAGGCAATGGGGGTCAAGTGACTTGCCCAGGGTCACACAGGTACAAAGTGTCTGAGACCAGATTTGAACCCAGGACCTCTCTAGGCTTAGCTCTCAATCCAATGAGCTATCCAGGTGCCCCCCCCCCATATTTTTCTTGATCTAACCTATTGATAAAAATATTTCCTTCATTGGATCTCACATAGAATAACTGATATTTTCCCCTCTTCACTTCTCTAATTTACATATATATAAAACCATTGTATATTACCAATATGTATTTGTGCATGAATATTCATAAGGAAATGACCATTTTATTTAAATTCTGTATCTCCCCAGGATCTAGTAGATGAACATAATAGATATTTAATAGGTTTGTTTAATTTGATCAATCATTAAACATTTATTAAATACCCACTGTATTTCAGATACAATTTTAAATTGTGGTGGTAAAAGACAGAATAAAAACAAACCATCCTTGGTCTCAAGAATCTCACATTTTGTAGGAGGGCAAAAATTCATATAGCAAGACATCAATTACATGCTATTATCAGAGGAAGACAAAAATAAATAACCACCAAAGCTATCAGAAAAGGCTTTATGGAAGAATCCTAGGATTTTGATTGATATGACCCTACAAAAGTTCTCCTCTATTCTTTGTTATAAATAGAAGTTACTGAATGCAAAGCCTTGAGGTTAGGCCCTGACAAATTCTACCTTGCTGGAAAAGCTTTACCCAACTTAATCCAATACAAAGAGAGAATTGTGATTAGATGATGAATTATTTGGGCATGGAAACTCATTATTCCAAGAAAATATTTAAATGGCTCCCAGTTCTGGGTGGCCTACTTGTGCTTCCAAGGTAATGGGTAGTAGAATGCCTGTAAAGGTGGCAACATTCACAAAGAATCATTTATATAATCTATAAAAATCAACTTAACAGTAAGGTCTTTATCAATTAACTAGCTCTATAAAAAGAACCATATTAATGGTGATATTATTGCAATAAATGAAATCAGAAGGCAAAAGGATAATTCAACTAAATGGGAAAATGTCTCAGACACTCTCTTTCAAGAGCCCAAACAGAGGAACTGGCATACTTTATTTCATCATGACCCAAAAGAAATTTAAAAAATTTCATTCAATAGGACCCTAAGTCCTCTTATCTTGCAAGAGTCAGAATAAGAAAAAACACCTTGAATATGACTACAGCTTCCTTGAATATGACTACAGCTTATGTGTGTGAACCTTAAAAAATTCTCAGACCCTACTTCATAAGGTTTGGTTAAGACCATTCCCCACTTTAAACAATGAAGGGACTTAGATCAGGAATGTGAAGACCTCTACTCCACCCCTACTTAAGCATACTTTAGGGAAAGAAATTCCTTGCTGAACAATGAAAAATACTTAAACCCATACTTATAGTAAGACAAAAGTTCTTTAGCTGTGCCTATTTTTAGATCTAATACAAAAGAGTGCTAAGTACCTATAAAGGTCAGGCAACTAATGAATTTACAAGGAGCAAAGAGGTGAGAACTTACTCAGAGATTTTTTTTTCAGGTGTGAACTTAATCAAAAGTTCAAGCCTACTTAGGTGTGAATTAAGAATGGTCTGTCCTTTGGAAAATGTCTACTGTGATTGGTAGATGAGATAACTTAGGGGAGGTGACATAAGAGAAAATTCCCTTTAAAAGGAGAGGAAAAGCTGAGAGAAAGGACTGTCAGAAGAATCTCTCTATGGAGATGGAGAAAGCTGAACTGGTGTCTCTCTGAACACTAGAATTTTGCTTGGGACAAATCTTGTGGTGAGTGGATTGAAGACTGACTGATCTCTCTCTCTTAAGGCTGGCCTAAGCTGGCCTAGTCTTTTTTCTCACTATTCCCTTTTTCTCTCTCTCTTTCTTTAATTCTTCATTTGTATTAATTAAAAATCTCTATAAAACCCAATTGAATTGGGTATATTTCATATTTGGGAATTTTCCCCTGGCGACCACTTTATATTTTGATTTAAAACAAGACACTGTCTTGAAACAATTTTTCTTCGGTCATAATTTAAGCCTAACAACTCTTTATCTGCCACAGTTCATAACTCCCACTATTTTAATCACTATATGTGCCAATATTTGTTGTAGAAGATGAAGAGGTAGAAGAAAAAATTTATGAAGACCTGAACAAGATTCTCCAAATCAAGAAAATATAATTCTGATACTCAGTGATAATAATGTGAAAGTAAGCACATGAGAATATAACACATTTAATCTATTTACATATTTATTACCTTTATAAACATATTTATATATGGAAAATATGGCTCAGTTTTAAGGAAATAAGGCCAGAGACTGATAGATGACTCTGAAGACATATCTATACGCAATGAATAACTTTTATAAGAAGTACTAATGGAATCGACTGTTTATATTTAACTGTACAATCTCCCATACCAATGATAATTTTTTCCAAGTCAGTGTAATTTTTGTGCTGTTTGGTGCATACCATTTTGTTTTGTCCAATATCTTCTGTCCTTTGCTTTTTTATGGGAAGGGACTTAACAAGAGCAAGTTACTTGTCCAAGATCACAAAATGTTCGTCTTGAAGAATGGAAGAATTTGGGGAGGCAGTGAGAAAGGTTATTAGCTCTCTAAACAAGGACCTGAATAAAGATACTGAATTGGGGAAGAATATAGGGTGTGATACCAATATTGTGGAAATACCTTCTTGACAGGAGTATAGGGTGAATGAATCAGCCCACAGAGTCAGATTATGAAAAATCTTAATAGAGACAGAGAAGCACTTGATGTCCCAGAAAAATAAGGAAGCTATCCTCAAGCAGGGGAGTGAATAATAACAGTAAAAATCAACCCTTTACAACATGGTTCCATCCTACCTCTTTCCCAACCTTTAATATCAGTCATTCTCCTCCAAGTACTCCATCAACTAGCCAAATGGGGCCTTCTTCTCAATCCTCACATGACATCTCCAAACTCCATGCCTTTGCATAGGTTCTCTCCCATGTTTGGAATATACTCTCTTTCCCATCTTTTGATCCTTAGAATTATGAATTTGCTTCAAAGTGGATCTGAAGCATCATCTTCTACATGGGACTTTTCTGATCCCACTCCCTCCCTCACCAATGTTGTTGTTCTCTCCAAAAAATGACTTTATACTTATTTTCTATAAATTATATATGTAAACTTAAAGAAAGAAATTTCCCTTTTTTTTCTTTTTATATTCTCAGCTATTAACAGAGTGCCTGACACATAGTAGGTACTTAATAAATACTTTATGACTCATTAATACTCAGCTACATGTCTGCTTCTCAGCAAGGATGGAAATATGTGTTCACAGGAAGAATACCTCCAAATATCTAGCTAGGAGGGAAAGATTTATTTAAAGTCCTGGTGTACTCAAGCTTGTTTAAAGTGGCCTGTCTACAGAATGGATTGCACACTCAGTTGACTGAGAAGACTTCCAGATCCCTATACACTTCCTGTTGAAGAGAAGGTAAATAAATAATGCTGGGGAACATGGATTGCAGGCCCTCTACTTGATTCCCTCCTACTTGGTTGTCTGAACAAGAGTACTCAGAAGTTTGGTGGCAGAGGCAGCCAAAAAGCATCAAAACCAGACTTGACTCGGTTAATGCACAGTCTAATACACTCAGAAATGATTCCACATGGGGAGGGTGGGGTGGTTCTTGTGGTGGCACAGTGCTTCTTTAAGTAAGTGAATTTATCCAAGCATCTTTCTCACCTGGAGAAGTGAAAACTTAAGTAGGATATGATAGATGTATTCAAGGATTTGTAGGACTGTCATGTAGAAGAGGGATTAGTCGTATTTCACTTGGCTCCAAAGAGAAGCATAGGTAGAATTTAACTCAGCATAATTCAATAGATTGTGCTCCATATTGGGAGTATGAAATCTCTTTAAAGGCATACTTTCTGCCCTCAAGGAACTTACAATCTAATAAAGGGATGTGATGACCACATAATAAGTATGATAGAAACTAGGACATGATAGGGGTGAAAGAGTGATCCAGGCAAACTGTTCTAAGCCAATCTCTTTCAGATGGGGGAAGGTTACCTTTGAAGACCTGAGTTTTAAAAGGAGGGTGAAAAAAAGCTTTCCACATGCAGTTGGCATGAAGGAAATGCTTTCTAGATAGGCAGATTAGAATTTTTAAGTGTGATAAAGTATGAAAGTGTGGAAGAAATCAGGAAACAGAGATAGTAGTGAAGTATGGATGGAATGAAGAGTTTATCAAGAGGGTTAGTATGACATAAGACTAGAAAGATAAGTTGAAACTACACAGTAGAGAGCCTTAAATGATAGTTTCACATATTTATATCTTCTGGTCAATAGGAAGCCAATGAAGTAGAGGAGTGACATGGTCTAAACGTTGTGTTAGAAACATTATTTTAGTTGCTGAGTGAAGAACAGATGGAGTAATGAATGGTTGGTCATTGCATAGTTATCTTTAACTATGCCCTTTTCCTCACCTCTTCCACCTCCACCATTCAATATTTTGTCAAGTCTTATTGTTTCTGCCTTCACAATTTGACCTCTTCCTGAAATCATTTTATATTTAGTTTGTTTATACCTTGAACTTCCTCTTTGAATGCCAATTAGCACCATTTTTTTTAGCTTAGTCTTAGCAAATTGTTTAGAACATTGAATAGCTAATGGACTTTCCCAAGGTAATATAAACAGTATATCAACGGTGAGACTTGAACCCCAAACTTTCTGACTCAGAGGCCACCTCACTACTCACTATACTATTTCACATACAAAATATATGTAGAGTCAATATAATTTAATTTTAGGACTTCATGAGTTCTTTTTCATTTATTCCCTCTCTTTTCTCCCTCCTCTCTCCTAGCTTCTCTTCCCCTCTTTTCTTCTGTCTCATTCAAAGGAACGATTATAGCTCTTCATGTATAAATTTGGCAGTTATCTACATAAGGATTATAATTTATGTTATAAAAGCAGACAAGATCACCCAAGATGAGCATAGAAAAGTAAAAAGAGGACTAATAACAAAACCTAGAACAGGGGTTCTTAACCTTAGGGCCCTGAATTTATTTTTTGTTTTTATCTGTTTTATATTTGATAATTGTATTTCATTATAATTGGTTTCCTTAGTAATCCTATGTACTTTATTTTATGCAATTAAAAACATAATTCTGAGGAGTCCATATGCTTCATCAAATTTCCAAAGGGGCCCATGCTAAAATTTTTTTTTAAAAAAAAACCCTGCCTAGAAAAGAGAGATGAATAAAAAAAAGAAAGAAAGAAAAGAAAAGACAAGAAAAGAACCAGGAGAAACTAGTCATGGATACCATGGAAAAGATTATTGTGTTCATATGGGGACATTACATTTTATAGAAGACATTGGCAAGCTGGAGTGCTTACCAAGGGATGATGACCAGAATGGTAGAACTTGAAACCATGCCATTTAGAATAAGTAAAATGAACAAAAAAGTATTCATCCTGGGGAAGAGAAGACTTAGAAGAATGGCATTGTGTGTGCCCTTAAGTATCCAAAAAGCTT
Organism: Monodelphis domestica; assembly: GCF_027887165.1. NCBI lineage: Eukaryota > Metazoa > Chordata > Mammalia > Didelphimorphia > Didelphidae > Monodelphis > Monodelphis domestica. The sequence continues at coordinate 363,293,704 of NC_077227.1, read as the reverse complement.
TCATCTGGAAGGGGAATTTGACTAGTTTTTCTTGGCTCCTGAGAGCAGAACAGGGCACAATGAAAGGAAGTTGCAGAAAAGCAGATGTCAGCTGGTTGTTCTGTAAATGTCCTAACAATTAAAGCTGTTCTAAAGTAAAATGGGCTGCCAGAAAATGGTTGAGTTCCCTGTAAATGGACATTTTCACATAGAAACTGCATGATCATTTTTCTGGAATTGTCCTAGAAAGGGTTCTGGTTCTGGTTGGATTAGGTAACTTCTGAAGTCTTAGCATTAGTGTGCTCAGAGATTAGCTTTTTCAACATTTGTTATAAATGTTTGATTTCTGATATTAAAAAAAAAAGCATTGGCCTGACTATTGAATCCTATACTCTAACCAAAATGGCACTTCTCTCAAAATGGCAGGGCTGTATAAGACATGGGTACCAAGTCACTGCATTATCTAAAAATTTCCATGTGGCACTTGAAATTTCATACTATAATCATATTCCCCAAACTACAGAAGTATGCTTTTTCCCCTCACATCTTTACTATCACATATATATTTCATATGTATACTTGTGTATGTACATTGTATTTCCCCTGATAAATAGAAGTTCTTGAGGGCAGGGAGAGTTCAACTTTTATCTTTGCATCTTGAGCACTTGGCACAGAAGCTCACTTATAAGATAATGCTTTAAAAAGCTTGTTGTTATATTGATTATGATAATCTAAAAAGTTCCCTGAACCAATCAAGAAGAGCATCATTTGGGCTCTACTAACCATCTACTCTAACTCAGGCTCAGTTTTTTTTTCAAGTATTAGAAGGAAGAGAAGTGGAAGAAGGGATATGGTTTATCAGATTTCTACTGACCCTATATATGATCTTGGAAATATAAAATTCCATATACCTTAGTTATATCATTATTTTACATCTTTTTTTAAAATTCTGTTACATGTAGAAACACTCTGACAATTGTTTTTGACATTTTAAAATTCAGATTTTCTCCCTCCTTACCCTCTCGCCCCATCAGGCAATGAATAGTCTGATATAAGTAATACCCCTACTTTCATGTCATAAAAGAAGACATATCACACATATAATAGAAATCTCAAGAAGAAAATATAGTGGAAAATGGCATGCTTTCAACAGTTCCTTCTTTGACTATGGTTAGCATTTTCATCAGTCCTGTATATATATCTTAGAGACATGCTTTGGCTGATACTGGTTTAGTCCTTCACAGCTGATCATTGTATACTATTTCTGTTACTTTATACACTGTTCTCCTGGTTCTGCTTACTCCACTTTGCATCAGTTCATATAATTCTTTTCAGGTTTTTTTTTAACGCATTCTGTTCATGTTCCTTATGGCACAATAGTATTCTGTTACAATCATATGCTTGTTTGTCCATTCTCCAAGTGATAGACAACCCCTCACTTTCCAATTCTTTGCCACTACAAAAAGACCTAATGAAAACATTTTACAAAAAGACCTACTAAAACATATAGATCTTTTCCCCTGATCTTTGATGTCTTTGGGATATAGGCCCAGTAGTGGTATTGCTGGGTCAAAAGGTGTGCAGAGTTTTTTGACCCTTTAAGCCTGGTTCCATGTTGTTCTCCAGAATAGCTGTATTCATTTACTCCACCAACAGTATGTGAGTGTCCCAATTTTCTTACATCCCCTCCAACATTCATCATTTTCCTTTTTGGTCATATTAGTCAAATTGGTAGGTAAACAATGGTATCTCAGAGTTGTTTGAATTAATATTTCTCTAATCTATAGAGTTTGGGGGCATTTTTTCAGATAACTGTTGTTTTAATTTTCTCCTCTGAGAACTATCTGTTTATATCTTTTAACCATTTCTCAATCAGAGAATAGTTTGTATTCTTATAAAATTCACTCATTTCTCTATATATCTGAGAAAAGAGACATGTCAGTGTAATGGAGAAAAGGTTTGGGGATGGTAAAGGAAACGGAATCTAGGAGAGACAGCTGATGTTTAGGGTTGGCTCAGAGAGAGATGAGGGGCTTTGAAGATTTTCCCCCTTCACCCTTTACTCCTTAGCTATGGCTGCTCTCCCAGATTTACTCTTGTCCTTCTTGTCCCCCCCAGAGACTTAAATATTTCTTCTTAAGAAGATGTCTCTGCCCCTTGAAGCTGCTCACTCACTAGATTCAAAGCTTGGGGAAAAGATAACTACTTTAATGTCAATTAACTCAATCAGGGTAATACAAAGGAATAATTAACAGGGAAAGAATGGGAAAGGAAACTGGGGGAAAAGGGATCTCTTTCTCTAGCTAAATCCCTTTTCTCTCCTTCCTTGAGTTTGGAGGGAACTCAGAGTTTGGCAGCCTGAGCCCCCTGAGAAACAGTCAGGTTGACTAACCCTGAGTTTGGCCCCTTGGCCACAGTTCAGACCCAGGGCAATAGGAGCTGAGGTAAAGTCTGACAAGAGATTCAAAATGCCTTCTTCTCTGAGTCCCTTCAATTGGGAAATGTTGTAGGGAAGGATTTCCAATCCCGAGCAGGAAAAAGGTGGGTAACCCTCAGGAGAAAATCTTATCCAGCCCTCCCTCTTCAGCTTCTCCAAACTGAGAGACCAACTGCTCTTCAGAAGGGAACCTTCTGCTCCTCAAGATTCCAACCTCCTGGGGCCCCTCCCCCTGATGAGGAGAAAGATTCAGCCTGGCACTCCTCCTTTAGTGCCACCCTCTGTCACATCAGAGACACTATGAGATTTTTTTAAATTTTCTTTCCTTTCTAAGCTTGTTTGCATTGATTTTATTTATACAAAAACTTTTTTTAGTATAATAAAAATTATCTCTTTCATTTTTCATAATATTCTCTATATCTTATTGGATCATAAATTCTTCCCTTATCCATAAGTCTGACAGATAAACTTTTCCATGTTCTCCTAATTTGTTCATGGTGTCACCCTTTATTTCTAGATTAAGTATCCACTTTGACTTTATCCTTGTGTATTGTGTCAGATGTTGGTCCCTACCTAATTTCTACCATTCTGCTTTCTAGTTTTCCCACCAGTTTTTTGTCAAACATTGATTTCTTTCCCCCAAAACTTGGATCTTTGGGTTTATTGAACACTAAGTTGCATGGACCTTAACTGCTATGTGTTGATTACCTATTCTATTCCATTGATCCACCACTCTATTTCTTAACCAGTACAAGACTGTTTTGATGATTACCACATGATAGTATTAATATCTGGTATAGCCAAGACTCCTTCTTTCATGTTTTTATTTTCATTAATTCTCTTGATATTCTTGACCTTTTGTTCTTCCAGATGGTCTACTTGGGTATATTATTGATAGTGTATTTTGTAATTCCATCAATATTAACTCCTAGTTTTGTTTTTCTTGTTTGGGACCATCAGAGAGAGAGAGAGAGAGAGATTTACCACATGTAAATAACTAAGAATCCTCTTCTCTCTAGATTTTCAGGACACTACTCTCTCTTATTTTTTCTCCTACCTATATGATCACTCTCTCTGTTTCTTTTGCTAGATCTTCTTCCAGATCATACTCTCTAACCACAAGATTCCCTCAAGGTTCTGCCCTGGGACCTCTCCTCTCTCTATGCTACTTCTCTTTTGTGATCTCAATAGTTCCTGTAGATTTAATTACCATTTTTATACTACTTTTCCTGCCCCAAACTGTCTACTGACCTCTAATCTCCAACTGCTTTCATACATCTCAAATTGGATGTCCAGTACACATTTTAAACTCAGTATGTCCAAAACAAAACATCTTTCCCTTTAAAGCCCTCCCTACTTCTACCATCATTAGTAGTATAGAGAACAAAACTATCCTCCCACAACTCACAACCTAGGAGTCATTCTGGATTTCTCACTATTTCTCAGCCCCTATTTATCTAAGCTATTGCCAAGACTTCCCTATTTCATCTTTTCAACATCTACTGAGTCCCCTTCTCCCCTCTTCCACTGTACCATCAAATGAAGGAATTAAGAAAAAGGAGAGAGAATAAGAGAATATATAGTATGAAGGGCTTAGGCCAACATGGCCTAGGCCTGAGCCTTAAGAGAGAGACCAGTCAGTCTTTAATCCACTCACTACAAGATTTGTCCCAAGCAAGATTCTAGTGTTCAGAGAGATCCAGCTACTCCAACTAGTCCGAGCTCCAACTCAGCTACCAAAGCTGAATTAATTCCAAGCCCTCCAGCTCCTTCCTTTTAAAGAAAATTTTCTTTTGTGTCACCTCCCCTAAATTTCTACATCTACCAATCACAGTAGATGTTTTCCAAAGGACTGACCATTCTTAATTCACACCTGAGTAGACTAATCTTGTCCTTTGCAAGTTACCTGATTAATTTGATCTTCATAGGTACTTAGCACCCCTTTGTATTAGATCTAAAAATAGGCCTAGCTTAAGGGTTCTTGCTTCACTTTAAGTATGAGTTGGGGACTTTTCATTGTTCAATCAGGAGTTTACAACTTTATCTTCCCCTAAAGTATGCCTAAGTATGGGTGGAGTAATGTTAGAGTTCTCACATTCCTGACCAAAGTCCCTTCCTTGTTTTAAAATGGGGAATGGTCCTAACCAAATGTTCTAAGGTAGAGTTTGAGAATTTTTTAAGATTCACAATACCCAGCACTTAGCACAGTGCCTGGAATATAATAGACACAATAAATACTTATTGAATTGAAGAACTGTAGAGGCAGATCTTATATGTGATCTCCCCCATAAGAATGTAAACTCCTTGAGGACAGGGATTACTTGTTTGTCTTTCTTTGTAACCCCGGTATACAGCTCAGTGTAACTGCTGAATAAAATTATTGACTGAGTTGGTGTTTGGCTTTACAATCCTCTTTGTTCAAAAATGGGACATCATAATAATAAACACCATTATTATTATTATTACTATTGTTGTTGTTGTTCCTGCTGCTCTGTTTAGGCTATTAGGGAGAGATTAGGATACTGTGCTGAGTTCTAAAGGGTTATGTCGTTTCCTTTTTCTTTACTGCCCTGAGAAATCGATGCTTTTGGATAGTGATGTTGGGGCATAAACCCTAATAAGAAGACAACATGGGAGGCAGCTCTACTAGTCACTCTGGTCTTTCCATTAGGATGGCAATACTATTCACAGAATAATATCCAGAACTTCAGAATGGTCTTCAGGCCATGACAAAAACTACTGTGATAATACCAATTGTAGCTACCAATATGTCATTAAGTTCATTCATGTTTCCTTTGCTTGATAAAAACCTGATGATTACCTTTTGCCTATGCCTGGAGAGACAAAAGCATTCTGAGAGAAGATTCTGCTCTCAGACGAGTATAGTCCCTCAAACGACAGTCAAGCTTCAATTTCATGAAGAAATTGCCTAAAACTTCTTGAATGATGCTCTTGGTTTTTATATGTAAGATCAATAGGATGTAAAAAAGGATATTAAAATTACATTTATACTTCCATAATATTTCATTTGCAGCAGATTGGTAACTATATAGGTCTTCAACATTTTAGTGAACAAGAAAAAGAAAGAGCACATTGAAAATTTTCCATTAATATATCAAAACAGTCTGTAGTTTAAGTTGCTTTACAATTGAGTCAAATCTATGCCCAGTAAATTTGATAAAAATATACTCATACTGAGGCAAATCCCTGGACCAACAATGGCTACCTGCCCTTTTGGGTGTCTTCGCTGAACCTACACATTTGCTTCCATTCCTCTCATCTTCCTCCACTTAATAAAACTACCTTTTCAAGACAGATCTTTCCCCCAAATCCCCCCTTTACACATATACATTTGTACACACATTCAGATTAATTTCATTAGGGCCTAACTCCCTTGGTCTTTGCAGCAAAGTATGATGTGAGTCAGAATATTTTCTGAAGTGTATAAAATGCAGAAGGTGGTACAGTGAATATCACACAAGGCCTGGATGCAAAAAGACCTGAGTTCAAATCCAGCCTCAGGAATTTACTTGCTATATGACAGGGGCAACTCACTTCACCACTCTGCCTCAGTTTCCTGAACTGTGAATGTAGTTAATAGCTGTTAATGTAGTTAATAGTAATAGTAATAGTAATGTAGTTAATAATAATAATAAGTAATCCCAGTGAGGTTCAACTTAGATATTTGTAAATCATGTAGAACCATGCCTGTTTCATAGTAGAAACTTAATAATGCTTGTTTCTACCTTTCCTTTTAGTTTCTGTTCTTGGTGTTTTTCTTCTTTGATTTCTTACGTGGTTAGTGTAAAAAAATTTTACATGTTTAACTATATTCATTTCCTGGCTTTCATTATATTCTTTCCCTTTTTCATATGGTTTCTAAACTTTTCCAAGTTTCATTTTCCCCCTATTTCCTGTTGACTTCATTCAGCTCTAAATCCCCTCACATCTTCTCATTCTATGCTCTCATTAATTTTCCCCATTGTGATTTCTATTCCTTTTACCCAAAACATCCTTCCAAATAATGTTTGAAGACATTCTTTTTCTACATCCATCTGATACTTAGAAAAATAAATTTTGAACCACAGCCAAAAAACTATTAGACTTTGACCCAGTAATGCCATTACTATTTATCCCCAAAGAGATCAAAGAAAGAGGAAAAAAAAAGTTTCAAATGAACAGAAATATTGATTGCAGCTCTTCTTATGATAGTAAAGAATTAGAAATGGAGGTTTTTCCCATGAGTCAGGGAATGGTTGAACAAGTTAGGGTTTATTATTGTGATGAAATAAGATACCACTCTGGAATACATGATGAAAGGGATGGTTTCAGAGAAAACTGGGAAGACTTCTATGAACTGATGGAGAATGAAATGAACAAAACAAGGAGAAAAATTTATACATTAGCAAAAATTTCATAAAGATAGACTTTGAAATAATCTGAAAATTCTGATCAATAAGATGATCAACCACAATTCTAGAGAATTCATAATATAATATGTTGCTTACATCCTGATAGAGAAGTGCTAGACTCAGCATATTGAGACGTAATTTTTGGATATGGCCAGTCTGGAAATTCCTTTCATTGACTACACATGTTTTTTTTAAACTTATATTTTAAGAGGATCCCCCCCCCCTTGCTTTCTGAGTGGAGGCAGGAAGAGTTAGGAAGAGGAGAAATCAGAACTTTGAAAGTTAATTTTTGTGAAAAAGAAAATTTTCAGTTCTGACAATCTCTTATTATAATCATTTCACCCATGTACCTGTTCACACTGCTTCTTTGACACTGTACTTTACATGTAAAGACACTGAAAAGTAGAGCAATTTTCCAGTAGCCACAGCAAGTCAATAGTGATAGTAAAGCCAGACCCATAGAATTCTTACTTTCTATTAAACTGGAATGGCACCCTTGAAGTCTGAGCCTGTACAGCCTTCAGGCTATATAACAAATCAATTCATTTCAGTAAACACTAAATGTTTATTGGTGCAGAGCACTGGGCATGGGGTGGGGGTAAGGAGGAAGTTGCTACTTTCTCTGACTTGTGAATTCATTTCCTTCAGATAAGGTAAAGATGCTCCATTTTCTGTATGTCTTGTGAAAAGAACAACAATAAGAGTTGACACTGATCTAATGCTTTAAGATTTTCACAGAGCTCTTACATTCTCTTATATTATCTGATTTGATTCTCACACTAACCCTAAGAGATAAATACAACTAAGTACTATTATTGTCCCTATTTTACATTTAGCAAAATGAGTACCATAGAAGTCACTGGAGTTGGCTATGGTTACTTAACAATTAAGCTTCAGAGACAGGATTCAAATTCATGTCTTTCCTGACTTCAAATCCAGTGCCCTTTCCACTAGGGTCTATTTGATGATCATAAATCATAATAAAAAATGAACAATATGGACTTTTTGTGAATGGAGATGAGGAAATGTATATCCCCATTATTCTAAACCAGCTTAATGAGCCTCAAAGCACAAACTGACCTTGCAGAGCAGCATCTGCCCTTCTGAAGCCTAAATTCGGGTATCCAAGGTTTAAACCCACTTTCTTATTGTTGACTTCATTCAGAAGAAAGCCCCTCTTTGTGATAAAGGTTAGGTTTGGGTTCAACGTTGTTTTAATTTATGCCTAGGCCAGTCTTAAATAATTGGGAGCTTCCAATGTGAAACCAAGTTAGGAAGAGAGAAATACTGAGTACTATATATTAGTATAACACTGCAGTCTTTTTTGAAGTCCTATCATGTATTGTATTTGGAAATGGGAAATGAAAATGAAAAATAGAGAGGAAGAGAATGATGAAGAAGAGAAGAAGACTAAAGGAAAGAGACAGGAAGAAGAATGGAGGGAGAGGAGAGGAAAGTAAGTGAAGATGAAGAGAGGACATAAAAATGAATTGAAGGGGTAGGGAAACAAAGAAATAAAAGGGAGAGGAAGAGAGAGGGGAAAGTATGAGTAATGTTGGGAAAGGAAAATAAAATAGAAAAAGGGAAGAGAGAAAGGAACTAAAAGGAAAATAAAGAAGACAGGATATTGCTGTTACAACAGAGGAGACAAGGAAGAAGTGAAAAACTGGAAAGAGAGTTAAAGTGAAGAGAAAAAATGTTAAAGAGATGACCTAAGTCACTTCTCTGATTTAAAAAAAATGAGACTTCTATAAAATGTGAAAATAATTATGGCAAGACCAGGGTACATTAAGATCATCATTGCAAGAGAGACTATTATGACTACACTGGAAACAGTGGCTGATTTTCTCAAGAGCTGCTCTTCAGCGGCTGAACTGTGGCCATTAGTCTGCTCCTTACACGCTCTGAATAAAGACATCTGCCTGAGAGCATATTCCAGTCTGGCTGAGGAGATTGCACTTTGGGACGACTGTTTACAAGGCTTGTGATTCATCTTTGGGTTACAGTTTCCTCGGGGGAGGCAGGTAGAAAGGTAGAAAACCCCTCACTGTAGAGAGAGTAAGCAGGTATTTGTGAAGAGTTGAGAGAAACAGCTGTCACACATCAGGGGCCAGACCTGTTGTACTCTTGTGAATACAAATGTCAACCTCGCTGTCACAGACTGAATTCCAAACCTCCTAAACTAATATCCATTTTCCTTCTTCCAAGCAATTCACCCAGACACTCCAACAAATTAAAGCTCTTAAGAATTTTCATCTCTACTATAAATAATTTATTTTAATTACTTGGTAAAAGAACTTTCTTTTCTTTTTTTTTAATACCTGTGCTTTCAAAAGCATATGAAAGAAGGAAAAGAACTTTTAAGATTTCTAGTCTTGAAGAACTTGGGGCACTAAGAGGTTAAGTCATTGCCCAGAATTGCACAGCCAGTGTGTTAGAGGTGGGATTTGAACCCAATTCTTCCTAACTCCAAGGTCAGCTCTAACCCACTATTCCTCTCAGAAGTATCATTAATATATCAAAGGTACTTCCCACTTTATCCAGTTGCATTTCTGCAGGATTAAGGGCAAGTATGCACCCAAACTCTGGCCCAACTTACTTCTGGGTGCAGTCTGTGCATTGCATCTGAGACAGCTGTAGTCCTAAAAATATTAACTGTAAAGTAGGTTATCTGGCAAATAGTAGGTATTTGATAAATATCTGCTGGTGGAGTTACCATCTCCCAAAAGAATATAAGTTATGTAAGATTACATCTTTGAAAGAAGATGATAATTTCATAAAGATATCCATAATTTAGACAGTGTTGAATAAGAGAGCAGACTTCAGAGTTGGAAAGACTTGAGTTCAAGTTCTACCACCATCATATAATTAGCTGGGTGACCCTGAGAAGTCATTTAATTTCTCAGTTTCCCAAATAACCCTTTAATCATAGTGGAGGTATCCATATACATTAGTTTAGAATTTTCCTAAGAGTTCCCCATACTGATAAAATCACAAGTAGGGATTTTTCAAAACAACACTAAAACTAAGTCACTAAATCTGAATTCCTGGACTCTTTCTGTATTTGTTCCAGCAGCTCAAAGAACAAACCACAGTGACAGCTTGATTGAACCACATTCATTGGACTGGAAAGTCCCTCCACATTCTATTAAACATCTAAATCCATTTTAGACTGTAGAACACTTAGGCCTTGCTTCCTGGCACTTTATGAAATCCACAGGCTTTTAGAAAGCAACACGTAGATTTAAGATGAAAGAAAGAGGAAGAGACAGAGAACAACAAATTTAGGGAGGGGATTTGGAAGGGGAAAAAAAACGTAGGCAAGAACATTGTCATAAACAGCATGGAATAAGATTGAAATACAGGACTATTTTGAATAAGAGGTGCTCCATGTTTATACAGTACTCATGGATTTACAGAGAAATCCAAAGCGAACTCCTGAAATACTCTGGTAGACAGTCCCAAATACTGAAGGTATATGGGCAAACATAAGTAGAGGACTGTCATTCAGTCAATTGACAAACATTCCTTAAGCATCTACTCTGTGCCAGGTACTCTGCTCAGCCTGGGGAAACAGAAAGACAGGGATTTAAAAGATTATACTTGTTGTCTCAGAGAGGTGGAGGGATAGAGGAAAGGAAGAATTTGACTCAAATTTTTTTTAAATGTTAAAAGCTGTTTTTCCATGTCATTTAGGGAAAAATTCAATAGCATTTTTTAAAAAGTAACCAACAAGTCAACAAGTGGAAGAGGAGGGAAGCTCTGGCACAACAGAAATAGCATTAGTTCTCCAAACACAAGTCATGAGTTTGAATCCCAACCCTATCACTTATTACTTGTGTGTCCTTGGGCAAGTCACTTAATTTCTTTGAGATTCTGGGCCCTAATCTGTAAAATTTAGAACAGCTAAAGCAGTGAAGTGGATAGAGTGCCAGACTCAGAATCATGGAGATTGATCTTCCTGAGTACAAATCCAGCCTGACACTTAGTAGCTGTGTCCCTGAGCAAGTCACTTAACCCTCTTTGCCTCAGTTTCCTTATCTGTTGGATACAACTAAAAAATAACTAAACAGCAAAAATAAATATTTAAAGTTACAGATTGGATGACTTATAACATCCCTTCTAGCTCAGTCTATATAACCCTACAAGTCCATCCAAGTTTTGAAGAAGGAAGTGAATTTGAAAGCAGATAAACATTGGTACCCAGTTGAGGCACTTGGTTATACTAAGGGTTAAACTCCTAGGATTAAAGAGGGCTGGGAAACAATTTAATAAGTGATAAAAAAAAATACTGGAAGGTTAGGGAGTCAGGTGAGAAAATGCAGGTCAAATTCTCATATATTTAGTTCTCCGTGTTCATATTGTATCCCACCATAAACCCTTTAAGGGTCTCCTTTATACCTTCAGACCTAATATAGTGCCTGGCCCATAGCTTCATAGGTGCTAAGTAGATTCCTGTTGGATTGGATTGAAAAGAAGGTAAGCAAAATGAATCATTGAGAGAAGTCCTCAAGTTCAAGATCACAGACCAGAACTGAGTCAGACTTGTCTCAACAGAAGAGCTCCTCAAGCCTGAAGGGCTAATAATACACATAGCCTGTGTTTTCCTTTAACTGGACTCAACCCCATTTAATTCTTATCAAGTCAAGGAGAAAACGTCCCCCCACCCAATGCAACATTTCTGGATGAGAAGTAAGGAGTATAACAATTTAGTTTGTGGCATAACATAGACAAGATCATCCAGTCAATCACAGATCTAGAGCAGGAAAGCTCCTCAGAGGCCATCTACTCCAACCTTCTTATTTTAGTGATGAGCAAACAGGTCACAACTTGTCCAAGGTCACACTGGCAAGAAAACTAGAAGCAGGATATGAAACAAGACCCTGAATTTAAAATCAGTACTCTTTCCCCTGAGCAAAGTTGAGCAGCTCATGCTTACCTAGAAGGACTGCTTGCAGCAGAAGAGGCTTCTGGGATTTTTAAAATTATCTTATTTGCTGCTTAATGAAGTTTTTGAAGCACTGCATTTGGATTGCAAAAGCAGATATACCTCAGGCCAGGAAATTGCTGCAGTGCCCTCTCTTAACCTCTACCATATTCTTCTAACAGCTTTCCTCTCTGAAAGACACTGATTTTTCTTCCAAGCTTATTAATTTTTCAATATTAATGCATGTCCCTTATCTTCTTATTAGGCACGGCTCCAAGCATATTTGTGATGGAGTGCACATGTTGGCAGCATTTCTACTGTCTCTCCTGAAGATACTGAATGGTTTCCTAAAAGCAGTGTAGGGGAAGGGGTGGTAATGAACTAGAAGATCAGAGACGTGAGTTCAGTTCCTGAGTGACCTGGAGAAAGATTTCCCCTCTTTGGGTTTTTATTTCCTCATCAGCAAAATAAGATGATTGGGTCAGATAGACAATCTCCACCATCCCTTATATCTAGTACTGAAATTATAATATTTTTGTTCCTATGATCCCAGAACTATCATGCTATTCACTGACAGTCAGCTTATGATATAACACTTTATTTCAGGAGAGAAACTATACCTGAATATAGAAATCCAGGAGTATTCACATAAAAATAGTCATCAAACCCTAAGCAAGTTACCAAGTTAGAGGGAATACAGAGCAAATTAAAAGTTGAGGGAGTGGAACTGGGACAGGAGATTAGAACACACTCATAGTTAGGAGATGTGGCATGACTAGTGATTCAGCAAAGAAGACAGAGAAAGAGTAATCAGTCAGACAGTGGGATGGCTACCCTTATTTTAGAAGAGAGCAAAGTCATAAAAATCCAGAAAAGAGCCAGTATCCAGGAGGAAAGGGTGGTCAGCAGTGCCAGAGAACAAGAATAATGAAGCTTGAAAAAAGACTACCACATTCAGTCATTAAGAGATCATCTATGTTTTTGGAGATAGTTTCAGGTGAGTGATGAGGCCCAGATCTGGATTGAGAAGGCTTGGAGTGGAGAAGAGAGGAGAGGAGAGGAGAGAAGAGGAGAGGAGAGAAGAGGAGAGGAGAGGAGAGGAGAGGAGAGGAGAGGAGAGGAGAGGAGAGGAGAGGAGAAAAGAAGAGAGGAGAAGGTAGAAGTAATGAGTAAAGGGAGTTTTTTTTTTCAAAAAAATTTGACAGCAAACAGGAACAGAACTATGGGATTATAGCATGTAGGCATGGTAGGATATGATGAGGGGAGTATGGACATGTTTATAGACATGAGAAAATGAAATAGTAAACAGGGAGAGATTAAAGATTATGAAAAATGGAAACAATTAAAGGGATAATTTGTAGAAAAAGATGAGAGAGGATGGGATCCAGAATACATGCAGAGGGACTGGCCTTGTTGAGGATACAGACCACCTATTCTTCAGAGACTTGAGTTAAGTTAATATAGCTGGGGGCAGGGCTGATGTCAAAGGAAAAGATGAAACTTGTAAATGGCTTTGATTTTTCTCATCAAAGCATAAAGCAGTATTCACAGATGAGATGTTTGAGGTAGGAGTTTTGAGGGGATTTGAGAAGAAAAGAAAAAATGAAAAAGTTTTGGTGATAAATGGGATAGACAATCAATTATAGAAGAGAAAAGAAATTGCCTTGCTGCAGGGAGGGTCCAGTTAAGATTCTTTCACATAAATTTGTAATGGATCCTCTTAGTACATACAGGACTGTGACTTCCTCCAGCTCCATTTAGTAACACACTGAATAGAAACAGAGAAGGGAGATGGAGGGAATAAACCAAAGTAGAGGTTTCATGGAACATAACGTTAATTTAATAGGACAAGAAAATAAGGGATTTATGACGAGGATAGTTTTGAGTTGAAATGGTTCACTAAAGGGTCTAAAGAGAAATTTATATTAATTCCAAAAGAGGAGTTCTAGAGGGCAAAATGGAAGGAAAGACAGGTCTGTAGTGGAATGTCTGAGGAGTAGGGTTGAGGTGAATGAGGGATAAGGAAGCAAAAATGAAAGTTGGTTAGAAAGATGGTTTACCCTTTAGTAAATCAGGCATTTGCATTTCAGATTTCAAACTCCAGTTAGCCTTTCATTTAACAAGTAAAGAAAGACTCAGACTGAGTGAGTGGCCCAGGGTCACAATTACTAAAGTGGGCTTTTGAATCTTTTGAATCTCAGTGGTCCAATCCTCCTTCTACTAGAACATGATGAAGATGCCTCTGCCTGGAGATAACTATTTCCCCTTTCCCCCACCCACCCTCAACAAACCTTTTGTTCAATCTTCTCTACTTCCTTATCCCACAAACATTGCCAAATGTGTTGTTTCTTAACTCCTTTCCTCCACTCCTCTAAATGTCTGTCTTCAACCATCTCTATCCTTGTCTCCTTCCATGAAAACCCACAGAACTTGGGAAGGTCAGCTTTCACTTCATCAAAGCTTACTTAGCCTTTCCTATGGACCTTCAGTTCTGTCCCCTCTCATGTCTTCTAGAATCTTGCTCAGCTACCACAGTCATTCATATCCACCACCTCCACCACCATCTCCACCCTTCTACTTATTTTCTTTACATATGTTTGTATGTGTTAATCTTCTATTGCAAAATAATTTCCCCTTGGCTCTGCCAGCCATTCAAGCAATTATCCTCTCTCTCTCTCTCTCTCTCTGTCTCTCTCTCTCTCTCTCTCTCTCTCTCTCTCTCTCTCTCTCTCTCTCTCTCTCTCTCTCTTTCTGTCTCTCTCTGTCTCTCTCTGTCTCTCTCTGACTCTCTCTGTCTCTCTGTGTGTCTCTCTCTCTTTCTCTTTAAACTACTTGAACATCTAAAAAGAGTGATCTATACTTGCTGTCTCTACCTCTTCTCTTATTAATTTTAACTCCTTATTCAGTTCACAAATATTTATTAGGCACTTAACTATGTGCTAAACACTGAGGAAAGAAAGACAAAACTGAAACAACCTCCCCATTCCTGAAGAGTTTACATTTTATCCAAGGGGGCAACATGTATATACACTCACAAACACACTCAAAGTATGAGATAATTTGTGGGAGGAAGGGGATGATTAGGAAAAGGCTCAAGTAGGAGTATTTGTTTAATATATTCAGTTGTATCTGACTCTTTATCACCCCATTTGGAGTGTTCTTTTCAAAGACACTGGTGTGATTTGACATTTCTTCTCCAGCTCATTTGACAGATGGGTAAACTGAGGCAAACAGGGAAATTAACTTGCCTGGAGTCACTCAGCTACTAAGAGCCTGAGGCCAGACTTGAACTCAGGAAGATAGAGTCCTTCCTGTACCCTATGGCACCACCAAAATGCCCTACAAGTAACAGTGTTCATTTAAATTTAAAAGGAGAACAAGGATTTTATAAGGCAGAAAAATGAGGAAAAGTGAAAAAAGAATGCACTCGACTGAGGATCACTTAAAGCTAAGTCCTCATCCTCATACATCTCTCTTGAAGTATTTGACACAAGTGACTTCTCTATTTTTCTGGATATACTTATTAACCTCCAAGACTAATGACTCCAATGATTCTGTTCCCTCTCTAATTGTCTTTCCTTTTTCTCCTTTCCTAACCCATTTCCTTCTTTTCTCCCCAAAGGTTCTCCTTCCTCCTGTCTCTACTCTCTCTCCCTTAGTCATTTCATTTAGTTCCAGATGTTTAGTTATCATAACTGATTTATAACCACCCTGATTCATGGACTCATCTCAACTCTCCATAGGCCCCTGGATCCAGTCTTTTCCTACTCTAGTCCTGCCTGCACATCAATGCCCAAGTCATCTTCCCAATGAGCCACTGCTTAGTGTATTAAGTAGAAATTCCAGATCCTGGCATTCAAGGACCTCCACAATCTAGATGCAACCAGCCTACTATGGCTTCTCTTAAAATGTTCTCTTGAGAAACTCTAGATTCCAGACATTCAACTTCCTGTTCCCATTCTGCCTTCTCCCACCTTTGTTCAAATTGCTCC
The DNA here is from genome assembly GCF_027887165.1 of Monodelphis domestica. Lineage (NCBI taxonomy): Eukaryota > Metazoa > Chordata > Mammalia > Didelphimorphia > Didelphidae > Monodelphis > Monodelphis domestica. The sequence goes on along the minus strand of NC_077227.1, from coordinate 363,277,957 downwards.
CCTCTATCTGTAATATACTCTCTCACTCCCTCTACATCTAGTGAGGTCCCTTCCTTTTTCCAAGACTCACCTGAACTGCTAACTCTTCCCTGCATCTACTCCCTATTTATTTCTAGAGTTATATAAAAAGTGCTCTCTCCTCAAATTTCTCTTGGCATTTTGTTCAAATCTCTCCTCTGTACTTATGACACATTTCTCCCACCATTACCCCACTCAATTAGACCATAAACACCTTGAAAAGCAAGGTTCTCACTCATGCTTTCAGAAAGAAGACATTTTATTAATGTTTACTAAAAAGAATTAAACAACTTTATAAAGGAAGAAGAATAAAGTAAAAATAATTACTACATGTTTAAATTTAGATTTATTTTAATGTATTTTGCTTTACAACAATCCTATGAGGTTAGTAATTCAGCCATTATTATCTCCATTTGAAAGAAGAGGAATCTGAGTTTCAAAAGAGTAAGTGATTTGCCCAAATTCACAGAGCAAATAAGGGTTATTTAAGTTAAGGATTATATAAGTTAAGAATTCAAACTTGTGACCTCCAATTTCAACATTCTTTCCAAAAATTCCTTTTGTAAGGCTTTCTACTCTTCATCAAGGGTTCTTAACCTCCTTAATCTGTTCACTGACTTGTTTTTTCTGTATACATTTTGATAAAGGTATTTACATATAATTGGTTTCCTTGGTAATCTTATGTATTTTATTTTATGCATTTAAAAATATTATTCTGAGAAGCTATCCATGGACTTTACTGGATTTTCAAAGAGATGCATACATAGCACACACCAAAAATTTAAGCACTCTTAGCAACAGCAATTTCCATATGTTGAAAATGACAATTTTCCCATCCCTAGGAACCATTCCATCACTAAAAAGTAGAAATAACTTTCTGATTATAGTGCCTTTACTAAGGGATGCTTATTATTAGCCACAGCTTATCCAGATCTTCATACAGTGGAATAACTACCCTCTTCAGAAGGAGAAGAAAGACAGATGCATTCTAACCCATATTTGCTTTTCATTCTCATTAATTCAGGCCAGGTTCCAGCTCTAATGGCATTTGATGGCTTTGCTTTCCATGAGCAGCTAGGACTTTAATTTTCATGGGATATAAATTAGGAATCAATATGTTTTTGTCTGGAGTTTATCAAAGGTGACTGTAAACTGTAGTCACCTACAACTGCTGGCAAAGTAATTTCTGGTTCTGTGGTGTACTTTGAGGTTATCAGGCAATCCCGCAAGCATTTCCAGAGACTAAGACATACCCTCAGACTAAGAAGCCCCCTTTCTATGATGTCCTCCCAACTTAGACATGAAGTCATCAATCAAGAATATATCTAAAACTTCCTCACTTATCAGATCAAGGTATTTATCCCTTCTGAGGAAGCTTAGCCTATTAAAATCAGAAGGCCTTTGAAAATGGACAGTTTTAGGGGGCAGCAAAGTAGCCGGACATGTCACTTGATGCCGGTTTGCCTAGCTCTTGTTCTTCTGTCTTAGAATTATTACTAAAATAGAAAATAAGGCTTAAAAAAAGAAAATGGGCAGCTTTCTCATTCGGTCCATTATTTTATTTACTTTATATGAATAAAACACACTATTTTATTTTATTTTCATCCATTTGTAGCCTCAATAATTAGGAGTAACTAAGTGGCACAGTGGAGTGAGTACTAGGCCTGGAGTCAAAAAAGACCAGAGTTCAATGTGACCCTGGACTAGTTACTTAACTTCCCTTTGCCCCAGTTTCCTCATCTGTAAAATGGAGAGAATAATAGCATCTACCTCTCAGGGTGTTTGTGAGGATCAAAGGAGATAATCATCATTGAGCTTATAACACCTGACACATTGTAAACAATATAAAATATTAGCTATTGTTATTATTAGCCTATTTTCTAATCAATCCACAAGTATTTATTAAATATCTACTATTTGCTAAGTATGATATGAGAAATCTGGATGCTAAGACAAAAGTGAATAGTCCCTAACCCCACCAAGGTACACAAGACAAAAAGAAAACAGTCCAGCCCCAAGGGAACTTAATTTCTATTGGAGGGGGAATGAGTGAGAGGTGGGGATACAACATATTCACAGACAAATACTGCGTATATGCAAAATAAATACAGAATAGGTGATGGGAGGGACAGGAAAGTCCTCTTGAAGAAGGTGAAAACTGAGCTAAGCCTCAAGGGGCCTAGGAGCTTCAAAGAGGGAAAGGTGGCCCATGTTGTGAACCCATGGCATGTGTGCTAGAAGGGACCCTTCCCCTCCCCCTCTCCAACATGCCCAAGGACATTTCTCCCATGACCTTCCCCTCTGCCCAGCAGTCCAGTGGGAAAGCTTCTTCCATCCCCTGTCTGGGATAAGAAGAGGGGCTCACATATGGCATGAGAGTTGCAATTTGGGCACTTGGTCTCTAAAAGGTTAGCCATCACTGGTCTAGGCATTAGGAAAACTTGTGCAAAAGCCTATAAACAGGGTATGAAATATTATATGTATAAAGGAGAATAATATATAATGAACACAGAGAGACAGGCTAGAGCCAGATTGAGAAGGGCTTTAAATTTCTAGAATTGTGGAGTCAAGAGAAACCTTAGAGATAATTTCATTCAAATTTCTTATTTTACAGAGGTCTAAAATGGAAGTCTAATGAAACAAGGTCACACAGCTAGTTAGTAAAAAAAACTGAGTCTGCTGACTCCCCTCGTAGGGTTTTTCTACTCTCCTACACAGTTTACTCCCAAGGAGTTTGAGGAAATTTATAGGATTAGACATAATGAAAAAACAAACAAGACAATAAAGAATAAAAACAAAACAGGTAACAATCATTCAACAAACATGGTGCTATGTGACTATAGTTATAAGGACAAAAATGAGATAAGTCCCTCTCTTGAGAAGCTTAGTGAATAGGTGGTGGGGAAATGGGAAAAAGTATAAGCATAAACAAGTGAACAAAACATATTCAGAATTAATACAAGATCATTTTTACCATTGGAAGGAGACAGAGGGAGGAGATATTACTAGTCTCCTCCCCTCAACCCCAAATTTACTAGAACTGAGCCCTGAATTTGTACCGATTTCATGGCAATTAAAAACAAAAACAAAAAATAGAACTATTGAATTAGATTTGTTTAATGATTATAGGAAGTATAAGCTCATATACAAAAACAACATTTTCTTGAGACCAAAATCATATAGTAATTTGTCAAATGAGTTTTCCTTTTTCCTACTCAAAGGACCTAACACATAATAGGTATCTTGCAAATATTTATTGATTGATTAACTGATTCTCACTGGGAGATCTGTCACATGGCCTAAATATGTTCAGATAACTCCCCTTTGACATGGCTTTTGTATACATTTAATTAAATTCATTTAAACAAGTATTATTGATTACCAACCAAACATGGAACTGGGTCCTGTGGGGAACCAACCACCAAAGTATGGGCTATAGTCCTTGCCTTCAATAGTTTATAATCTAGTTGAGAATATAGGATCTAAATATATGAGAAGTTATTTTCATAGGTGGGAGTTATAAAGAGAGAAATCTAGGCTTGATGTAAGAAAAAAAAAACTTCCCAACTAAAATATCTGTCAAAGAGAGGAATGAACTGGCTTGGAAGGTAGTAAATTGTGCTATCAGGATATTTCAAATAGGCCACATGACTTTATTTTGGATGTAATTGGAGGGAAATTTCTTTTTTAGACATGGTTTAGTCTTATAGATGACCACAGAGATCCCTTCCAAAGCTGAAGTTCTATGATTCTTTGATTCATGATATAAACATTTGAATATACACATATATAGATTTTCATACTATACACACATATATGGAAGAATAGGATAGGGATTACATTGTTATAGGAATAGAGAACTCCTAGCTAAGATGTCCTCTACCAGAGCAAGACAAGAGAGGGCAATATAAGGCAACACATTTAAATAGTAAATGAGTATTATAGAAAACAAACAGGATGGGAGTGGGAAGGAGACATCACTATAATCTAGGGTGGTCAGCAAAGGCTTCTCAGATGAAATTAAAATGGATATGAGTCTTGAAGAATGAGTAAAGTTTAGATTAAAGGCAGTACAGAAGGGGAACCATTTGAGAAAAGGAATTAGGGAGAGCATAAAGGAGATAATTGTTGAATAGGGGTACAAGATGGTACTATCAATCCATCTTCAGAAAGTCATGCATGAGATTTTTTTTAATATTGCTAATGACTACCATGATACCACTCATATCATCTTGAATAAATGAATGATCAAAGGATGGACAGAAAACTATTCATTAAGTGTCCACCATGTGTCATTCACTGTAATATGCATTGGGCATCCAAAGACAAAAGTGAGCTAGCTCTGCCTGAAAGGAGACTGCATTCTAACTGGGGAGAGAGTGCTTTTATTAGGGAGAATGCAGTCTGCAGTACATGCTGAGAATGGAAGTAGAGACCTGCAGTTGATTGGCATGCCCTTTCCAGAAGCAATGGCAATATTGAATTGATTGCTCTTGCAAAAGCAAGAGGTGGTTAATCCTCTACATACCCCACCACATGCATTTACAAGATGGCTGATTCTGACTACGTCCACTGTGCATATGGCATGCGATAGATTTGTTTGTTCTCTCTGTAAGAAATAGTCTTTTTTGTTTTCTTTTCTCTGTGAGGAGCTGATAGACCTGGGTGAGATTTTGAGTACTTGCCATAATTCTTCAACAGACCACAGCCTAATTACACTCACTATACAGGCTTCTATTGCTCTTTAGGGCCATCCGCAATTTTCATACTTCTGAGATCTTGGCATACCAACATTTGTGAAATATAATATCACAGCAAGGACATTGCTGTTAAAAGATGAACTTTTGCAATGGTGACCCATTTGATGCATTGAAAGAACCATTTAATTTTCCAAAATTCAGTCTGGTCTGATCTCTCCCTGAAGTTCAATCATAGGCCCTCACATTAAATACATACACATATAAACACTCATAAATACATATATACACACAAACATGCTTGCATGTACATAGACACAAAAACAAACATTAAAAACAAAGATAGATTGATCTGAGCAATCAGGCTACTTGTTTTTTCTCATACATGTTATTCCATCCATCTTTAATCTCTCTGCCTTTGCACTGGCTATCCCCACAGGCCTGGAACGTATTTTCTCCTTACTTGTCCTTTGTGGCATCCCATGATTCCTTCAAAAATCTGCTCAAGGTACATAAATAAGGTTCTGGGACTAGAAGACCTGAGTTCAGATGTGAACTCAGAAGCTAGCTGTGTGATCCTAGAAAAATCACTTTAATTTCTATCTGCCTCTATTTCTTCAGGTCAAATGAGGATAATAACTGCACCTACCTTGCAGCGTTATTCTGAAAATGAAAAGAGATAATAACTATGAAGTGATTAGCACAATAGCTGACACATTGAAAGTGTTATGTAAATATTATTATTGTTGTTTTTAATATTAGACATTGGATGGGAGTCAGGTATATCTTGATTCAGATTCTGTCATTGATACATACTGTGTGACCCTGAGCAAAAAAAAAAAATCTACTCAAGCACACCTTCTACATGAGACTTTCCTATTATCCTCAGCAACTACTGTCCTCCTCCTATAACTGTCATATTTGTTTTGAATATTCTCGGTATTTAATTCTGTTGATCAATGGAATAAAATTATTAAGCATCTACTCTATGTCAGGCACTATGTTAAAAGCTGGGGATACATAAGCAAAAGAGACATAATTCCTACCTATGAGCAATCATAAGCTAGATAGACAACATGTATGTATACCATGTTGGCATATACAAGACACATACAAAGCAGACAAAAGATAGCCTTGAATGGGAAAGGGCTATTAGCCCTTGGAGATTAGGAAAAGCAGCTTGAAGATAGAAAATAGCCTGAGTGGAGTCTTGAATGAAATAATGAATTTAAAGAGGCAGAGGTGAGGAGGGAGAGCATTCCAGGCTTGGGGGGACAGCCAGTATATAGCTCTAGAGATAGGTGATGGAACATATATGAGGAACAGCAAATAAGCTGAAAAAATAAGCACACTTTATTATAATAATAGCATTTGTTTAGTGATTTAATTTTTAGTTTTTTAAGGTTAGAAAAAAGACTTTACCTGCATTATTTCATTTGATCCTCAAAACAACCTTTTGAGGGAAATGCTATTATTATCCCCATTTTACAAATAAGGAAAACTGAGACTGAAAAAGGCTAAGTAACTTGCCCAAAGTCATACATCTAGTGTCTGAAGCATGACCTGAATACAGGTCTTCATGACTCCAAGTCCAACACTTTATCTACTGAAGCACCTAGCTGCCTATGTACATATTATCTCCCCCTGATAAAATGTAAGCTCTTTGAGGGCAGGGACTATTTTACTTTTTTTAATTTTTTTCATCAGAGCCTAGTGTCTAGCACATTGTAGGTGCTTAGTAAGTGCTTGATGATATAAGAGAGAAAAACAGGGTGGAGGTGCGAGGAGGGTTTAGAGGAAGAGACAGAGAGATAGAAAGAGAAAGAGACCAAGACAATGATTGAGAGAGGAGATGGGGAGAGAGAGAGAAAGAGAGAGAGAGAGAGAGAGAGAGAGAGAGAGAGAGAGAGAGAGAGAGAGAGAGAGAGAGAGAGAGAGAAAGAGAGAGAGAGAGAGAGAGAGAGAGAGAGAGAGAGAGAGAGAGAGAGAGAGAGAGAGAGCGCCTTCTCTGTGCTTTTGTTTGTGTTGGGAACTCTTTAGAGAAATATTTTTTTTTAATTCTAAGGTCAGCCTGCCTGCTTCTGACAAATGCTAGCTGTGCAAGCCTGAGCAAATCTCTCAGTGTCCCAGTCAATTCTATAAAACTAGTAGTTGCAAAACTTTTAGTTGCCACCAGGAAGCTCCCTGAGACTTTCTACAAATACACAAACTGTAATCTGAGTTTATAGTTCCCACACTGGGGTATTTATATATATATATATATATATATATATACAGTATGTTCTAGGGACAGCATGAAAATGGAGTGACTAAACTGAGTTAAGATATTTTGGAAGATTTAGGATTTTTATAAGCTGGTACAACTATAGAAAAGTTACTTGAGGCTGCTCCTTTTTAATGCTGATAGTCACTTAGTTAATGCCACCATTTAAACTATGTTTTGAATGACTGATATCATAATATATGGAGTTCAGTGTTTATATGGGACCATAATTATTTCACAACTACATGACTAATATGACCAGATATTTTGCAAAGATGAACTATTTATTGGTCATTATTGGACCCAGATGAGAAACTCTAGATGGTAGAGCACAATACCTCCCCATTACTAGAAAAATAACTCATAGCATTTAACTAACAACAGATGATACCTAAGAATGGTTATTTCTAGATAGAGTATTCTTCCAGGCTCATTTGAGGCAGAAAATTCCTCTTTGGATTCATCAGAAACCCTAGTTAAGCCCTCTTCACCTTGTTCTGGGTCTGTAGTGCCATCTGGAGAAACAGAAGGTTTGTGATGTTTCACTGTCATCTTTAAAAGAGAGAAAGGAAGGAAGCAAATTTCCTAATACCCATAAAAACCCAAGGTCTTCCCTCTCTGAGTTCTGTTTCTTCCATCTTAGAGAATTGATCTGGCAGCATCTTATTTTGTGCTTTCAGAGCTAAGCAACCTAAAAAAATAAAGTTTTGGAAACAGAAAACTTGAGTTCATATCCTGGCTCTTACTTCTTACATGTGTGACCATCGACAACTCCCTAAATCTCTCTAGGTCTCCATTTTCTCACCTATAAAATAAGAAGGCTGGATGTAATGACCTCTAAAGTCTCTTCAAACTCTAAATCTCTGATCTTGTGGCTCTTTCTTGGAAAAAAAATAAATTTTCACTAGTGATTCTGGGAAGGACACTGTTCAGTGCTGATAGGATAGGAAATGTCTTAAAGTCAACTGTTTCTTGTTGTTGTTCAGTCATTTTTCAGTCATGTCGAACGTTTCATTACCTCATTTAGGGCTTTCTCAGCAGAGATAATGGAATGGTTTTGCTGTTCACTTCTCCAGCTCATTTGACAGATGAAGAAACTGAGACAAACAGTATTAAGTGACTTGCCCGGGGAAGTGTCTGAGGCCAGATTTAATCCTAATTTGAGGTCTTGCACTCTATCCCATCTAGTTGCCCACAACTATTTCATGACGTGGCTTTCATTTGCAGGGTTCTGTTTTTACACTTTTTTTTCTCTCTCTCTTCTGTACAAGATAAGGAGATGACCCAAAGGAACATATCTAAAGTCTAAAATGAAGGAATTAACTAGCCAGAGCCTTCTTGTGCAAACTCTAGTCCCCAAAATCACTTTACGAGTTTTGAGTCCTGAACGATCTCAGAATCATTGTAACCCATTATCTTCATTATCCTCCATCCAAATGCAGATTACCCTGCTTCTAATTAATATCAACACTTGTTCTTAAAGGACTCAGTAGACCCTTCCTTTTCTTTTATTTAAATTAATACCATATGTCTTTGCATCACCTTCACTTCCTAATATGTCCCTTCTCTCCATCTTATACAAAAAAAGCAGTGCAGTAAAAATGACACATCAACTAAGTCCAATATAATATTCAGAGACTCACAACTCTGCAAAGATAGCTTCATTCTTATATCACTTTTTCAAGTCAAGGTTGATCATTATCATATAGTATTTATTTCAACTCTTTTTTTCTTTTCATTTTAATTGTAATTACAGGAATCTCTTTTGTTTCCCATTCTTTACCACTAAAAAAATGCTCTCATGAGTATTTGGGGATCTGGCTCTAAAAAACAATATGAAAATGCAGCTACCTTTGCAGGGATATGAGACTTTGACTACAATAATATTCCTCCATTTGTTTGGCCAGTCTACAGGAATCTATTTCGTTTCCTATTCTTTGCCTCTAAAAATATGTTCCCATAAGTATGTTGGGATATGATATTCAGTTACCATTTTATGTGGATGGATTCCTAAATGTTTGTATTCTGCCCTCACCCTTTTCCTGAAATCCAGGCTCTCTTCATCAATTGCCCTTTGGACATTTTTACCTGGATGTCCTGTAGTCAACTCAACAGAGCTAAAGGAGAAAGCATTATCTTGCCCCCCAACCGGCCCTATTTTCACATTTCACTATAACTATTTTTTAAAACTGCATCCTATTGAGTCTTCCATTTTGTAGCCACTATTTTCAATCTTAGAGTTATCTGGGGCTCATGTCTTTCTCTCAATCCCTGGTATCCAATCTACTGTGATAGCCACTTCTCCATTCATGCCTCTACTACCCAAATTAATGTCCTCATCACCTTCCATATGGACTAATTTAATAGCCTTCCTAACAGGTCTCCCTTCTTCCAGTTTTCCTCCTCTTTCATTCTTTCACAAATCTCCTGAAATAGTCTTCCTAAACCACAGATACTCTCCTTTTCAAGAAGATTACATGCCCTTCTGGTTTAGAATACAAATTTCTTTATTGGCATTTCAAGCCCTTCCCAGTGTAACTTCAGTCTACCTCTCCAGTCTTATTTCTTACCATTCCTTTTTGTTTCCAGCCAAATAATGTTCATTTCAGGAATTCAACATTTCATTTGCCATCTCCGTGCCTTTGCCCAAACTATCTCTCTGGCTGCAACATATTCCCTCTTATTTCTACATCCTAGAATCCTTAGCTTACTTCAAGACTTTGCTCAGGTGCCCCCTGCTTCAGGAAGCCTTTCTCAATCTCTGAAGTTGTTAAAGCTCTTAACATCCCCAAATTACTTTGCATTGAAACTTTGTCAGTATGAAAATCTACCTCCAAGAAAATGTAAGTTCTTTAAAAGGAGGAGCTTTTTCATTTTCATCTTTGTATCCCTAGTATGTAGCACACGAATAAGTGCTTGGATAGATTATTTGAATTAGAGGTTATGAAGAAAACTGAACTATCTACACTTCTGGTCAGTTGTTTAGAACATTCACTTGAACCTGGCATTGCATTAACCGTGTTCAGTTACACGACCACCCAGTGAGTGTACCTCTATTCTGTCTCAGTCCCGTCCCATCCAGGCCTGTGGAAGACCAAACCACTGGTGACAGTGGGTTCTGGACAATACTGTGCACGTCTCATCTCGACAACTAGCCAAACAGCTCAGAAACCCATACTGGATCTATCAATGATGAGAGCTTTGTATACAAAGGACAGCATGTAACTTCAGTTCATTTTGAAAGTGCCCATCCAGTGCTTGACCTGCCCTCCTCTGGTCTCTGGGCTTGGTGAAACAATTCTAAAACTTTCACAAGCTGCCTTGAACTCCCAGCTGCTGCTATGTTTCTCCTGAGCATACCGCAGTCTTTGTCTTTATCTTTCAGATCTCGGACAAAAGTATTGTGTAAGCAGAATCATAAGGCTGACTGATTTAAATAGTTACAGATTAATGAAATTCTGCAGCACTAGAGATCCCGAGACGGATCCCAAAGGAGCATTGCTCTGCAGTAGCACTCTGATATTCAAAACAACACCTCCTAGGATAAAGTTTGAGAGGATGTCAACTCTGTCAGGGAGCTCCAAGTGATTCTATAAAGGCTACACCCTGAATTGCCTAACATCCTCCAAAACATCTCATCCTTCAGGATACTGTCTGCATATGTGCATGTATGTATAAGTGTGTGTGATGTAGGAATGGGGGATGGGGACGAGGAAGGGGGCAAAGAATAGAACTGTGACTTCATCAATGTGTTAAAGTCTCCTCTCCAATGAAAATCTGCAGCCAGTCTGCCACTAAATAGCCTTAGAGAGTCACCTAGGGCCCTGAGTGTACTGATTTGTCCAAGGTCTCACAGCTTTATCTTTTTTACATAGAACTTGAACCCAAATCTTCTTGGTTCTAAGGCTAGCCTTCTATATACTAGAGCCCTCTTGCTCTCTAAACATAAAAAAGATGCAAAAACATTTATAAATTTCACAAGCTGCCTATTTTATTCTTTGCTCTTACTTGACACATTTTCTCACTATCATTTATGTGCTGAATCAGCAAAGATCCAGTAGAAAGAAAATTCCACTGAGAAACCTGGATTCTTGCTTGAGTACTAAATAAGGACCAGCTATGTGACTTGGGGCAAAGCATATAACATCTTCTGGCTTTAATATGTGCATCTGAGTGTCATCTAACACTTGCTTTCTTCACTTCTTGGGATTTTTGTGGCAAATAATGGGTCAAACATTTTCTAGGGGGGGTAAAACTCAGCAATACAAATGCAAAGTTTATAAGATTATCCATCTAGAACCAGAAAGAACATCAAAGATCATAGAACCTAGACTAATTTTACAGATGAGGAAAATGGGGTCCAAGGAGGTCCGCAGTCACATATAAGCAGTAAGCTGGGGAGATGAAATTCAAACCCAGGACCTCTGAATTCAGAGTCAGTGAGTACTCTTTGTAGGTGTTGGCATTTATTTTAATGAATGATGTTAATAGCAACATCATCTGTAGTAAAACCCTTCATTTTATTCTGCTTTCCTTCAATAAACACAACCACCCCAAATGAGGATTTCACACCATATATCAAGAAAGAGACTCATCCTTATATTAAGCCTGCCTCGTTGCTGATGCTCTCAGGTCACATAGGAGAATGTGTTGGTTAAAATACAAATTGGGTCTCACTGTGTAAATTTCAACACTTTCTAATCTTCCCCTCTTTAGACATTGATTTAAATTAATTGTTATTCAAGGAGTCACAAGCTCTTCCCTGCAACCTCCTAATGATTTGACCTGCTACTGCTATATAATACCTATTCAGACATCAGCTTTGGAAGCTTACAGCATCAGTTATTCCATCAGAAGTCTATTTTCATCAAATCACAATAAGTCACCTTCTCAAATGTTTTTCCAAGTTTCATTGAAATATGTCTAAAATATTTGAGGACATCTTTATTCCTATTTTGTACACCAACAATCTGCAAGTCAGTGGGAAATGAGAGTTAGCATACTGTACTCAGAGGTCCATCCTGGTCGCCAGACTTATTATACTACCTACCATTTCCCTGTGTGACCTTGAGGGAATCATCAAATAAAATAATATGTCCCTTTAAGTGCTATATAAATATTAGCTTCTCTTATTATCATTTCCCTGTTGGGGACCTCACTTTCCTCCTCTGTACAATGAGGGCCTTGGACTATATGATGACCATGGTCCCTTTTGGTTCTGATATTGTGGCTGGATGCTGATGGCTCCCTATCCCAAAAGGTAAAACCATCAAATACAGTTACGGTGATAAAAAGTCAAGCAGACATTATTCAAAGAATGGGGTGGGGAAGGATAGGGGAGAGAGTGTGGTGAACTGACCCCGTTTGTAAATAAATGAGTGGTTCTATATCTGGAAAATTATTGGGCAAATTCAATGTCTTCTTTTTTTAAAAGAAAAATCTTTTAAGAAAGTTCTCTTTCAGAGAACAGCTGTAACTGTCCAGAAAGATACAAAAAGATCTCTCTTTCCAGGACTAGATAAAAGTTGTTTAAAAGATTTTTTAAGAAGAGACAAGTTTTTAGGTAGGAGACAAAATTCTCAGCTCTAGTAATAATTTCCAAAATGAAGGAATAAATTACACTTTAATATAGAAAAGGGAAAATTCCCAGATCTGCTTGGTCCCAGGGGGAAAAACAAGTTTTAATATGTGAATGAACCTTTATAGATCTCATACATCTATAACACTTTACACACTTTTTTCCTCACATTAGCTATATGAGATGGGCACATACATGAATTATTATGCCCATTTTACAGATGAAGGAGTTGAAGTTTGGTAACTTACCCAATGATGATACACAGCTAGCTAGTGGAGCCAGGACACATGTTAGATGGCTTCAGACTTGAAATGCTTTTTCTATTGCAAAAGAATATCTCCTAAAGTCTAGATAAAATTAGGAAATCCAGAAAACATCCAGAAGTACATTCAAGTTTTATGTTGAAAGGAAAAACTCTAATATGAAGCATGATTTAGAATTGGGGGTAATTGTAAAGATCATCCAGTTCAACTCACTCAATGAAGAGATAAACAATGTGATTTGCTCCAGGTCACACAGAGCAAGCAGAACTTTCAATAATTTAAACCCAGGTCCTCTTACCTCAAAATCAATGCTATTTCTGCCCCGTCTCATCAGTCATCAGCTGGACTTTAGCTACCTTTTAGCTTCCCAAGAAAGCAGGCCACATCATTCAAAAAATATTTGCAGCTGCTAATGAACACACATGAAGCTTGTAAAACAATGACAGAAAGATTTGCTTCTTAGATTCTTCTCCTCAAATGATCTTTGACTATTTTAGATCCCCTCATTCATTTTACTTATCCACAACATCCAGTCCAAAAGGCAAATTCCACATTATGGATTTCCCCAGTTGTTACTATTCTCTCCATTTTTATAATTTATGCTGTGGATGTCCTGTTGTAAAGATTAAAATCAATATGCAATAACTAAATATTATATTTTATAATGTTTTATTAATAATAACTAAAGGAAAAGAACTGCCTGAATTCAGTCTGGTCAAAGGTCAAAAAGAGAGCATGGGAGCAGCATATATCCTCTTAAATATCAATAACATGATCTCACCAATGTGGAGACGCAGGAGAGGTAATAGGGAATTTGGGGAAATACTAAGGACATCTGGGGAATGAAGTCAAAGGTTCAAAATCTCCATTTATACATATCCCCCTGTGATCTTATTAGGAAACCAGTTCCCCCAAAATAATCATGGAAACATAATCAACTTAAAAATTCCAATAGTTTGTGGATAAAAGGAAAAACAAAATAAAACCAATGATTACTAGGTTGACAAAAAGCCAATTTAGGGGCAGTCGCCTTTGACATAAGAATATACATTCAAAACAAAGGCATTTCAAACCCCCCACCACCACCATAGTGCAATTCACATCCCAAAGTTCACTCTGGATCTTCTGGTGTAGCATGTGATCTGTGCAGGCATCTATCTTCAGGGTGCATTCTGGATTCTGGGAGGTAGCAAGTTTCTTATCCTAGAGTTGCTCAAATTTAAATCAAAATTGACAACAATAACTTGCCCCCCCCCACCGGAGAAGAAGAATAACAAAAACAAGGATCACTCAGGGATTCATGGTTGAGTTATGAGGTATATGAATCAATTTGCAAAAGAAAATCAGAAAGGTGAAGAAATCCAAATAAAAAAGAAAAATAACTTATGAATGAAATATAAAATGTGTAAGTCTTATGTCTAAAAAAACCTTAGTAAAGGAAAAAAATCTATAGCAGGTCCTTGAATCAGAAACCAATTAAAATTATTTAAGAAATTATACACTACCCAATCAGTAGCTAGGACTACAGAAAGACTACCATGAAAGACAGAAAAGGGACTAGATTATAGGAGCCAGGTAGGAGCTAAATTTGAGATACTTGGTAGAATATGGGACAAGGGAGACCTGCCTTTGACATATCTCAAAACATCTCCAACCTCAAACCCCAAACAAGTTCAAGTCCTTTTGTCTTGGCTCAAATTTTCATCAATCACATTGGGATTGGTTGATCTTTTTGTCCTTTTACTCGATTGGCACTATGCAATTTAGTTTTGTGCTTCTTTGGCACTATGCAATAGCTCTTTTTGTATTCCCTTCTCCTGGAATCAGACAGAATCATTAAGCAAAGTCCCATAATTTTTTTTAACAATCAATGACATCATTTTTATAATCTAAAACTTTTGGGATATGCATTTACATCAGGGCAAATGTATTTTAAACTTATATTACTGCAAAATCGAAAAAAGTTAAAGAAAATCTTAATGCTGGTGATATGCTTCAAATACAAAAAGGAGAGAAAAAATAAAACTGAAGTAGTATATTGCACATGCAAGCAAAAACAATAATAAATTTTTTAAATCAAAGATATATAGCTTACAATCATTGACACACTGTGTCAGTTTTAAAAAAAAAGATAGAATACAAAGATTTCTATCCAAAAAATGAGATCCATTTCCTTTTCAAACTTGGCCACGATCTACTGTTTACAAAGTAACCATTTTTATAAAGAATAATAGTAATGCACATTCAAGAAGTATCAGAATCCCCAAAGTTATAAGAGCCCATTTAATGGCAATAGCAAACAAACCCACTATCATTAGGATTCTTCTGTATGGTATTTTAAAAACCTGTGAATTGTTGAATATTTGTCACAATTTTTTACAGATGTAGCAAATCTTTCAACCTTTGCTGAGATATTCTTTTAAAAATATATATTACTGCCATCATTACAAAAATGTGGCAGAGGAATCTAGGAAGAAAAAAAAAAACCCAAACCTCTGTACTGTTGATGTTGGATCTAGAACATTACTAAGAAATATAGATTGTTCTGGTGGAAGTAAATTAAACTGAAGAATTACAAATGAGAGATACTCCCTTTTGGGAGATATCCAGAGGTACCATGTCCTGGCATCAACTTCCCAGATCCTATGGTATGAGACTGTTATGTCCCATCCATTCATATTTTTACAAATGCAGGAGGTAGGGATTATGATTGTACTTCACTTCAGCTACTAAAATGGACCCTTATACCTCTTGTTACAAATAATTCAGAGGTAAGCAAAATGATCAATCAGAGTTGTTGAAAACAAAATTTTTAATCATTTCTAAAGACCCTTAAAATCAATTTGAGATATTTAGCTCATTAAATTAAAGGTTGTACATAGCTTTTGATGAAGTCCATCCATCATCATATATGTGACAATTCACAAAGGTCACATGTGATCTTCGATGGATCTAATGATAAGGGTTTAGGCAAGATGTTCATGGGCTTATACAATATTTTGTTCTTCAGCAAAGGTAAAGGTACAAATTAAATATCAATATGGGCTAAATATGGTAGCTTAAAATGATTCAGTTTTACAGAAAGGTATGACTAGATTAATACAGATAAACTTAAAAAAAATTAAACCTTAAAGGAATCAGTAAATGCAATAATATAAACAAATGAGAAGGTGTAGGCAGGCAGTGCAGTCAAAATCCTTTTTTTAAAAACAATCCCAATAGACTTGTTCTATATTATAGGAGGAGAATAAACTCAAAATAGTTAGCAATAAACTTCTAGATCTCTTTTAAAGTTTCATTCCCCTCCCTCAGTTTTATCATCCATTGCATCTCTTATGTCAGAGCTCTGAAGTTTCTGATAGAAGTACTGGGCAGAATCTCCACACTGTATGATGAGAGTATTTAAGACTTTTAAAACTTTGTCAAAATATTTCAGTTTAGTTTGTACTTTAAGTAGCATAGTGTGCTGCATATTCTTGAGGGGAAGTAAGCAGA
The DNA here is from genome assembly GCF_027887165.1 of Monodelphis domestica. NCBI lineage: Eukaryota > Metazoa > Chordata > Mammalia > Didelphimorphia > Didelphidae > Monodelphis > Monodelphis domestica. The sequence continues at coordinate 363,261,643 of NC_077227.1, read as the reverse complement.
TTGGGAAATAGCCAATAAAAATACAAGCTGCTAGTAAGAGATTCAAGCAGAGGCAATATGTGCTTGCTAGCTCAAGCAATTCCAACTGTTCTTTGAGAGTTTGAAGAATGGTTTGAAATAGCATTTTTTAAAAAGGAAGAATGGAAAGGAATAGTTAGAAGGCTTGGAAAAGTATTACTCTTTCACCTCCTCTCTAGTGCAAAACTTTGAGGGAAAACAATAATGTATGTGCATGATATGAAAAGTACTGCTTCTTGGTGTTTGGGGTTGAGAGAAAGAAGGAAAAAAAACAAGCTTATTTCCCAAAACTGATTAAAAATCCACTGATTTGGACTCCTTGACCTCCCTGTGAAAAACCTTGAATAACAACCTTCTAAACTAGGAGTCCAGGATCATCTTTAAAAAAAAAAAAATCTGCTTGAAAATCAGAAAGTGTGGGGCTCTTTTCTCCACACTGAAAAAATGGCTATGGCAGACTAGAAACACACATGTGGAGTGTGGAAAGGAATTGGGGCAGAAAGATTTTTATACATCACCCTCTATGGTAAAAAAAAAAAGGCTGGAATTGGCAGGCTCTTGTGGCGGGTCTGCCCTCAGCAAAAGGAGGCTCCAAGCTGGGTGGTGAGCAGTGAGGAATGCTGACTCAAGCAGATGAAGGGGAGAAACAGTAGGCAGCGGCAGGTGGTATGGCAGGGCAGGAGCTCAGGCACACTTCGCCACCAGACCCTCATGGTGGGCAGAGACCAGGCAAACTTACTATCTTTACTGTAAGGCTATCTGCTCAAATTTTTTTTTAGAATTCATAATCACTTTGTGATAAGTCAAAAATGTAAAGATTAAAATTAATATACAATAACTAAATATTATATTTCATAAAGTTTTATTGATAATAACTAAAGTAAAAGAACTGCCTGAATTTAGCCTGGTCACAGGTCAAAATAAGCATGAGCGGAGCACACATCCACTTAAATACCAATAACATGATCTTGCCAATGTGGAGACACAGGAAAGGTCATAGGAAATTTTGGGAAATACTAAGGACTTCTGGGGAATGAAGTCAAAGGTTCAAAATCTCCATTTATACACTGTATTGACTTATGTGTAAATATGTTGTATTTTGAGTAGAAGCTTCTTGAAGGCAGGAACTGTCTCCTTTTTATTATATGCATACTTCACATGATGCCTGATTCATATAAGGTACTTAATAAAGCTTCTTTAAAAATTGTGCCTTGAGATATGAATAGGCAGTTTTCAGATGAAGAAATCAAAACTATCCATAATCACATGAAAAAGTGCTCTAAATCCCTCCTGATTAGAGAAATGCAAATTGAAAAAATTATGCCCAAAGGACTTTAAAAGATTGCATGTCCTTTGATCCAGCTATACCACTACTGGGTTTGTACCCCCAAAAGATATAAAATTGTACAAAAGTATTTATAGCTGGGCTTTTTGTGGTGGCAAAAAAAAATGGAAAATGAAGGGATGTCCATCAATTGGGGAATGGCTGAATAAATTGTGGTATATGTTGGTGATGGAATACTACTGTGCTGGAAGGAATGATGAACTGCTTGATTTCTTTAAGAACTGGAAAGACCTACCTGAAATGATGTGAGGTAAAATGAGCAGAACCAGGAGAACATTGTACACAGAGACTGAAACATTAAGGGATGATCAAATATGATTGACTCTGCTACTAATAGCAATGATCAAGAACAGCCCTATGGAAATTATAAAAAAGAATGTTCTCCACATCTAGAGAAAGAACTATGGGAGTAGAAACGCAGAAAGAAAGCATATGATTTATCACTTGGTTATATGAGTATGTGATTTGAGGTTGAAGTTTTAAAAGATTACTCCATTAAAAATATGAACAATAAGGAAATAGATTTTGAGCAATGAGACACGTATAAACCAGTGGAATTGCTTTTCAGCTCCGAGATGGGGCAGAGGGAGCAAAAGGAGAGGGAGAGAATATGAACCATGTAACCATGGAAAAATATTCTAAAAATAAACAAATAAAATAATGTTAAAAAAGGGGGGGGCAGGATGCATTCTTTAAAAAAAGTGTGCTTTGGGAGCAGCTGTTTGACACAGTGGACAGAGTGCCAGGCCTGGAATCAGGAGTTCAGACTTCAGACACTTCTTAGTTAGCCGTGTGACCCTGGGCAGGTCACTTAGTTCCTATTTGCCTGACTCTTGCCCTTCCACCGCAGAGTTGTCACTAGGACAGAGGATCAGATTAAAAAAAAAATTATGCCTTAACTATTATAGGTATTCATGTTTGAATTTGTTGCATTTCTCCCCCAAACTCTTCAGTACTTTTACTGGTTTTTTTGCTTAGTTTCCTGACAGAGGTCCACAATTCCCCTAGTAACAGGTATTGATCCTGGGTAAAAATTTTCTCAGAGTTAGCTATTGATTAAACTTTTCTCCTTCCCCAATGGTTCTAAGAGTTCTACCCTCAGTGAACTCCTTCTACTAACTATCAGATGCTCTTGCCCTGATACCTCATTCCTTGGTTCTTCTACACACATTGATCAAACAATCACCACAGCATCTGTAACATCTGTGAGACTGACACCTCTATAAAAAATGTTGCATGGAAACTTCTTTTGGAGAGCATAAATCAAGGAAATCAACAAAGCTCCAAATTCCTCTGAGCCTCACTGTGTATTTGAGATCTTCACGTAATCAGCAAGTGTGATATACTGGTCCCACTTGCCTTCTCTGCCACAATCAAACTATAATCAATAAGACCTATGACTACTTCAAATAAGAGATATATGGGGTTTTCAGAGCAAACTAATAGACAGCATGTGTATAATGATCATAGCTAAGAGCCTTTTCTTTCTTTCTCAAGTGTCCTTGTGGTCTAGTAACTAAATGATATTCAGATAGAAGAAGACACAGAGACAGGCAAAGTTATAATTGTTGACACTGAGAGAGAGCCTGGTAAAGTGGCCAGAGTTATGCTCTGCCTCGGAAGCTAACTCACTTAAGCAGTCTGAGTCTCAGGGACTTTCACTGTGGGCAGCTGGGTGATACAGAGGATGAAGAATTGGACCTGAAGTCAACAAGACTTGAATTTAGATCTTCCCTCAAACACTTAGTAACTGTGTAAACTGGGCTGTTGTTTAAATTTCAATCTTGTCTAAACATTTAGGGATTTCTTGGCAAAATATTAGAGTGGTTTGCCATTTCCTTCTCTAGCTCATTTTAAGGTGAGGAAACTGAGGCAAACAGAATTAAGTGATTTACCCAGGGTCAGACAGCTAATAATTGTCTGAAGTGAGATTTGAACTCAGAAGTTCTTGACTCCAGACCTGGCACTCTACACATTATACCACCCAGCTGCCAGTGTAAATATGGAGAAGTTCCATAAACCTCAATTTCCTCATTTGTAAAATTGGGATAATAACACCACTTTCACAAGGTAAAAACAAAATGAGATAATATGTATAAAGTGCTGTGCAAACATTAAAGGATTCTATAAAGGCAAGGTATAATTATTATTATTAAACAGAGTATTAATTATACCTATTTTATAACATGAATATAAAAATCAAATAAAAATATAAATTCAAAGAATCATATATATAAAGTTCTATAGTGTTTTAAGTATATATATATATATATATTTAAGTAAATACTTACTTTTAGTATTAGAAAACACTAAATATGCTTAACAATATATACTTAAAACATTATAGAACTGTAAACTATTATTAAATACTTGGAAAGACTTTATGGAGACAATTATTTGAACATCATGTATGGATTGCAATTCTTCAAGAAGAATTTGCATTGCACTATGTCATCCATTTAACAGAAAACAGAATTGTACAGTAGAATTGCATTTAGCATTCATGGATGCTGCATAAATGCATCACCAAGCTCCAGAACACTGCCCTTTGTGTTCTGGGAGAGTGTTTCTCACTTACAGAAATGCCATTCTTTCCCCCTCACGCTTGGCTCCAACGTGGCAGCATTTTTCCCCCCCTGTCTTTGGGCACAATTATTCTTCCCAGGCACATCCTTGTTGTCTTCCCTCTTCCAAAGGAGTGTCTATTGCCACTGACTTCAAAGGCCCTGACTGGGAGGCAACCGATATTATCGGTGAGATGAAAAATATCTTAAGAAAGAGAGATCATACTGTAGTCTAGCATTGGGCCAGAGAAATGTTTCAGCTCTCAAGCAGTGCTTACTGTTGCTGTTAAAGATGCAGGCTCTGTAAAGAACTCGGCTTTTCTGGGGGTAAGTAAAAAGTGATCTCCTGCCATCCTACTTTACTTGGTCAAGATTTCCAGGGGCTGGCTGGCTTTGACTTTTGAGCCTCAGCCAGAAGATAACAATCATGCTGGGGCTTGAAAAGTACAAGAATAAATTAATTTAGCTTAGTTAATACAAGATATGAATTCCTCCTCAGCCAGAAAGGTTTTTATTTTTCTTTAATTGATTGCACTATCATGGGCTAGTAGCAACAGCTATTTCCACAATCTGAAAGCTGAGTGTGTGCAGGTACCATGGATGAAGAAGAATGGCATTTGATGAGGGCATGGAAACAAAATGAGTCACAAAGCAAAAACAATCAGATGCTTTAGAAGAAAAAGATCACCTTTTCTTTATCCCGATAATCATGGAAGCTAGAAGCCAGTTATCATATAAAAATTGTCAGTCCCTGATCTTTTGTAACTTTCCACTGGGAAAGGAGACTTGTTGTTGTTGTTGTACCAAGAAGAAACCCAGGGTTGAAAGGAAAAGTTCACGGAGTCAGGTATTCCAAGGACATATATTGATCCTTGGGGGTCAGCACGGAAGCTACATTGAATCTGGCAGGCCTATGGATAAGCACTGTTTAATTCATCCCTGCTTCAGGGTACTGATGAGGGCGAAGCCAGCCAGGCAGGCAGCCCAATCACCAAGTGCAAAGTGAAAAGCTAGCAAACCCAGTTTAGCCTGTGTGAGCATTAATAAGTAGCTTGGCCTATTGGTTCTCTGAATTGATTGCATAGTTTGGGCAATTATAAGACAGAGCAAGGGAAGATGAATCTCCTCCTGAAGAATACACTTACAAAATGGGAAAATTTGGCAGGCTCCTTTTCTGGGTCAAATTCTTCTGTCTGACCTTTGCCTGAATCCGTCTAGTGAAGGGTATCAGGAAATTTTATTCCAGTGGTAGATGCACTGTAAAATTAAGTCATTATTAGCAAAGAAAAAATAAAAGGTGCTTCCTTTTCAGATGTTACTAACCCTCATCTTTAATAATACCACTGAATTTTTCCTTCCATTGCCAGTGATGTTTGTTTTCCACTTTACTAGGTTATTTCTTGAATTTTGTTTATGTGATTTTATATCATAAATATATCCTTTTGGAGGGGATTTGGCAGAGCTCCTCAGTCTACCACTGTGTATTATTATGACTCAAGAATTCTAATAGCATAACCTAGGTAACTGTGGGCTGAATTAATAGACTATTAAGAGGCAGAACGTTGGAATCTATGGAATCAATCCTTAGTGATCTGGAGCTAAAAGATACATCACCTTTTAAGGCATGAGATTAATAAGCTCATAGGCTTATAGGTTGAAACACGGAATGGGTCATAAAGTCTACTCCATCACCCTCATTTTGTTTATTTTTTTACATGAACTTGACAATCAACACTTGCAAACATTTTAATACACACAATTTTACTATATAACAATTACTATATATAAAACGTGAACTCTTTTAAAAAGAAATCTATTTATATATGTATATGTTATATATTTTATAATATATGCAAAATATTGCATACATATATTCAATCCTGCTTCTGCCCAGACCTCAGGCTAGGGGCAGAAATAACCCTGTGCTATGGAGTGACTGTTCAGATAAATTGACTTTTGATCGCCTGAGACATTACCGAGCATATTAGATTCCTCTAGTTATTGTAGAGATTTATTGGGGAGAAACTTCACTGTATGGACATTTGTAAAAGAGAAGGTCCAAGAAAAACAGAGACTTGAATAGTGGACCCTTAGAGTGGCAGTCATAATTAGGAGTCAGTTCCATCATGTTTCTTGACCTTCAGGGCTACAGGCTAGTATTCAATAATCTGTCTCAACCAGCTTCCTGGAGACCTTATATCTACATACATCACTAAAGTCTCTAAAATAAACTAAAATAAGTCCTTGGTGTAGATATGCATCATCATGCTCCACATTCTATAAGCCAAACAGGACTCAAATCTCCTTCCATGTATGCAGACACATTACAGGGCTGGACCTCCATAAAACTATATCTGATTTGGGCAGAAGAATGCACAAATATATAAGTACATACACACACCCACAATTATTTGTTATACAAATATATTTATATATGGGGTTACTGAGAACTGAATTTCTGAACATCCTCATTACTATTGAGGACACTGTCCTAGGCAAACAGAATTACATCTTTGATATCATCTTTGGCTCCTCATTTATCATTTATTCCACATGTGTATGTGTGTGTGTGTAGGTATGTATCTATATACATAAATGTAAATGTGTGAATATATAAGTATAGATATGTACATATATATCCACATATGCATATATATCATTTTTTCTTTCCTTTGTGCATTTTTAAAATATACTATTGGTGCTCTTACTTTAAAAAAAATTATTATCACTAACTACAGATTCATGTCCACACATACACGTGATTTACCTTCTCTTATAATAAATATATCTAGACAAACAAAACAAATGTAAGTGAAAATCTTGCACACTGGTATGGTCCTAACCCCCAGGATTCATGTGTGCTATGATTTAACGGATTCAGAGACTGGGCATTACTCCCCTTCTGAGCCTCTTTCTCTTTCAAAGAGTTAAGTTTCAAGGACCCTTTCCCCTCATTCCTTATTATCAGAGAATTCCCTGATTTCAATGATCTTCCTTACTTTGCAGGTGATAGAGCAGTCTTTGACTAGAATCATGGCAGCTCTTTGTCTATAACTCTATATAAAATTGAACCTTGAGTATCTACTGGGGAGCATAGATTGGAGCATATTTTACTGCATGGCTAAGCCACTAGCCTACTTGTGAAACTGGGAGGAGAAGAGTAGGATGGCCACCTATGCTGTTTCTCATTGGCATCTGTCCCACTATGGTTACCATCACTGTGTGGCAGTGTTGTTCTTCAGGGACACTCCTCCTTTCACCATATGACAAATCAACACTTTGACTATTCTTGAGCATGCATGTTACATTTGTGCCTCTTAGTTCATCATCTCTCTGCTAAGAGGTCAAAGATAAATATCATCAGTTCTTTGAAGTCATAATTGGTAATAAGTTCAAAGATATCTCAGGTCTTTCCCCTCAGATAGTTATTCTGGTCATAACATCAATTATTTTCCTCTTTCTGCTCATTTTATCCTGTATCAGTTCATACAATGCTCTCCATATTTCTCTAAATCCATCATATTTATCATTTTATAGCACAATAATATTATATTACCTTCATATGTCATATCTTCAGCCATTCCCAATGGTTAATTATTTTGTTTCCAGTTCTTTGCCACAATAAAAAGTACTGTTATAATTATTCTTATACATATAGGTCCTTTTCCTTCCTTAGAAGTATATGTCTAGCAGTATATTTCAGTTTACAAGTTTATATATATATATATATATATATGTGTGTGTGTGTGTATGTGTATATATATATATATATATATATATATATATATATATATGTCTAGGTATACACACATAATGACTTTGGAGGTAAATTTCCAAGTTGTTGGGGGATTTTTGTTTTCAGAAAATATGAACCAATTTATAGCTGTACCAATAATGCATTGGTATGTTTATCCTTTCTTAACCCCTACAACAATTGGCATTTTGCTTTTTTTGTGTGTCATCTTTACTAGTCTAATGACAGTAAGGTAGAATATCAAAGTTCTTTCAATTTGCATTCAATTTCTTTTATTATCAGTGATCTGAACCATTTTTAATATGATTGGTGTTACCTTGCATTTCCTCACTTGAGAACTATCTATTCATATCCTTAAACCATCTATATATTGGGCAATGGTTTTTATTCTCATTTATCTATATATTTTTAAACTTAGATTAGTATATTAGATATTTACAATGAAATGTTTTCCCAATTTTATCTGATCAAAGTTGTCTATTTTATTTTTTATAAACATCTCTATACTTTGATGAGGTACTAATTGTCTCCCTAGCCATTATTGTGAAAGGTATATCCTTCCATTTTCTTCTTTTTTGTTATTTAACATCATATCTAGGTCATGTATCCATTTAGCATTTATTAAGGAATTTGGTGTAAAACATTGGTCTAAACCTAATTTATATAATATGGCTTTCCAGTTTTTTCAGCAATATCATCAAGCAAGGCATCCTTACCCAGATCACTAGTACCCTCACATTTATCTGTCTTCATTTTATATATAAGGAAAACAGAAGTCCAGAGAACTTAAAAGATTTGACCAAAGTCATATAGAGAGCAACCGGGAGAGACCCAAATCTCCCCAATTCTGAACTTACTGATAACAACGGAAGGTGCTGTTCTAAGCACCCAGGCTTACAAAAATTGATGTCCTCGGCTCCTTCTCAATAACTCTGTCCATTGCCAAATATTGTTGCTTCTACTGTTGCTATATTGCTTGGGTCTATGTTTTCTCTCTACATACATGGCCAATATTGCTTCAGACCTTCCTTACCTCTTCCCTGTGCTATTGTAATAATCTTCTCATTTGTCTCACTGTTGGAAATCTCTCTTCCCATCCCAATCCATTTGCTACTTAGCTGCTGCCAAAATGATTCCTAAAGCATAAATGTGACCATGTCATCCCTCTCATTCAATAAGCCCCATTGTCCCCCTATTGCCTCCAAGTTCAAATACAAAGTCCTCTGGCACCTAAAGCCGTTCATAACTTAACTTCTTCCTACCCTTCTAGTATTCTTATTCCTTCTCCTCTCCATATAGTTGACCATCTAGTTACACAGGCCTACTTGCTGTTTCTCACAAGTAATACTTAATCTCCCACCTCCAATGCCTTTTATACAGGCTACCCCCATACCCAGCATGCTTTTCTTCTTCACCTCTGACTCTGAGTATCTTTGCTTCTTTCAAGAGTCAGCTTAAATCTCAATTTCCCTAGGCATTTTCTGGTGTACTCCTTCTCTACACACTGAAAGTCCTTTCCCCTCTGAGCTTATCTTCTGTCCTATATATATTTTATAGATATCTGAATTATTTACATGTTGTTTTCCTCCATTTGAATGTAAACTCCTTGAAGACAGAGACTATTTTTTTGTCTTTATTTGTATCCCTAAATTTAGCATAGTATTTAAAACACAGTAAGCACTTACTAAATGCTTTTAACTGAATGACTCCATATCTAGGGCATTTTTCTCTGCATCATAAATTAAAGGAATTTAAAATTTCTCTACATGGTTTGTTCTACATATGAATGGAAAATTCTATTCTCACAACTGGTGAGTTGTCTGTTACACAGAAATTCTGATCATAACTTTACATGTACATGGTGTTTGCATAATTTCTTGATTGAGCCAAGAGAGTAACAGGAAAGTGTTGGTACTAAGTTGAAACTAGGCAGATCCTTAAAAATTATTTCAAGTTATTAATTATTCTTTGCATAATCTCTATTTTAAATCATCTGGTTAAAAGAATTTCAATATTCAGCACTCTTTTACAGTTCTTGCCTTTTTAACCCTAATGGAAACTATGCTTTATTATTAAAAATTATAGGGGGCAAGTGTATGACTTGCTCATAGGCAAAGTTTTGAGCCCAGGTCTTATGACAAACAATTTAACTAATATTCTTTCTCCTGGACCTTGCTGCCCCTAAGTCTTGTCTTTCATGGTATTTAGAGCATTAAAAAAATCTTTTTTCTCCAAGAGATCTGAAAGAAGCAAAATCCTCATTGTCTAAGTATATCTGTGTCAACTATCTCTGGCAAGTGCCAGGACATGGGCCACTGCAGACCATCAATAGAATGCAAACAAACAACTTCCTTTGTCAGGAGAGGCTTTTGTTATCTCCAAGGCCAAGTTTCTGCCAGCTGTCACTGAATTATATGGTAATGATCTGTAAACACTGGGAAGGTGAGAGGTACAGACTGAAGAGACAAGGCAGATGTACAGGGAAGCATCACAAAAGAGTTTTAGGTCTCTGCTTGCCTTCCTGGGCTCACCCCTACCCCTAAATTCTTGGAATCACCACGGAGTTTGTTTGATAATATGATTCAAGTGTATCAGTCAAAATAATTGGCCCTCCACCACCGCCATCATTACTTTTGCCTACACAACCTCCTTGACACTCCCACCCACAAATCACAAATCTCCTGAGCCCATCTTGATTTGTTTCTTTCATGCTACTGCAGAGGATGGAAAGTCAGGGGAAATGATGCTGATGGCTCTTTCACACAGGCAGAAGAAGGTATACATAAAATGAAGACCAGTTAATGAGTATCCACACAGTACATATGAGAGACAGCTTGGCAGCTTCACAGGTCAGGGAGATTTCAGTTTGGATCTCTGTCAATGAGCCAACATTTTCTATGTACTAGGCACTGTATACCCACACTCTGGTTATACAGAGAAAGACAAAGATATGGTCCCTGCCATCAAGGCCCACACTCTAAAAGGGAGAGAAAACATGCAATTGACTATATATACTGTGTATGTGGAAAATAATCTCAGAAAGAAGGCACTAGCAGGGGGAGATTGGAAAAAAGTCTCCTGAAAATAAGAAGTGGGATTTGAACTATCTTAAAAGAAACCAGGAGGCAGAAATAAGAAAGGGGAACCTGATAGACTGGCACAATAGCCAGTAAAAATGCTGAGTTCAGTGTGTGAGGGGAAGCCAAAGGCCAGTGTTACAGGTTCACAGTTGATGTGAAGAGAAGTAAAAAGGAATAGGTTGAAAGGTAGGAAGAAATCAGGTTATGAGCAGTTTTAAGTGCCAAGCAGAGGAGTTTCTATTTGATTCTGTAAGTAATGGGGAGCCACTGGAGTTTAATGAGTAGGGAAGTAGCATTGTCAGACTTTTATTTTTTTTGGAAAACCATTTAAGCAGCAGAGTGGAGGATGCACTGAGATGGAGAGAGATGATACCAGAAGACCAATCAAAAAGCTTGTGGAATAGTACAGGCAAGAAATGATGAGGGCCTTCATCTGTCTGGTAGCTCTCTGATTGGAGAGAAAATGCAAAAAGAGAGACGCTGTGAAAATAGAAATGATAGAACTTGTCCAGAGACTAAGTATGTGGCCTGAACATGAGAGAGGAGTCATGGATGACTGACGTACAGTTCTGAGTGACTGGGAAGAGAGTGACGCTCTACACCTCAGTTTCCTCATCTGTAGAACAGTCATCATAATACTTTATTTACATTGCAGGGTTGTGAAGAAGTTTAAATGTGTGCAAACTGTGAGGTCTGCATACTGTCATTATTGTGAAAGTCAACAGCAGAAGTGATAGCCTCAACAAATATTATCGAATACTATTTATGGGATTCTGGGAGTTGAGTATTCCAAGGCTAAGTCTTTGACTTTGGGGAGTTTAGAATTAGGATGATAAATAATGCATTCAAAGAGAAATAACAAAACAAGAGAACTTGAGCTAAGTACCAAATGAGTGATACAAAAAATAAACAACACTTGAGCTCAGAAGATCTCTATGGTGATTGCAGAAGATGAGATGTAAGCTGTGCCTTGAAAGATGGTAGGGAAAAGGGCAATGAAGAAGGGCGTGGAGGTGGGAATGTTCACACTAGCTTTAGAAGAGAAGTAGAAGAGTTTGGATGAAACCATGCTGAAGAGCTCATATAGAGAAAGTGAGAGGGGAAACAAACTGGAATTGTAGGTTTGGGTCTAACTGGTAAATGGGGCTTGACTGCCATGCTAAGGAGTTTAGATTTTACTCTCTGGGCAATGGGAAGCATTAAAGGAATTTGAACATGAAAAGTCATGGAGATAGGACATGGAATATGGGAAACAAAGAGAAAGCCAGTTTGGATAGACTGAAAAATAGTGTCTGATGAGTTTGGAAAGTTATGTTGGGGTCATGTTGCCTAAGGTTTTGAAAGCTAAAAGAAGAGTTTATATTTTATGTTAAAAGTATTGGGAAGCCACTGGAGTTGGTTGAGTAGGGGAGTCACATGGTCAGACCTGCATTTAAGGAAAATTACTTTGGCAGCCGCATAAAAAGTGGCAAGAGACTTGAGGAAGAAGAGCCAATTAGAAAGCTGTTACAATAATATAGGTAAGAAGTGATGAAGCCCTGAACTCAGGTGGTGACTGTGTGAGTGAAGAGAAGCATTCAAATGGGAAAGGTAGAATAAGGTAAAGACAGAAATAGCAAAAATTTGGCAACTGCTCAAATACGTGGGGTGAGGAAGAGTGAGGAGTCCAGGATAATGCTGAGATTGTTAACCTGGGAGACTAGATGGATGGTGATACCTTCAACAGAATTAGGGAAATTTGAAAAATCAGAGCATTCAGGGGGAAAGCTAATGAGTTCAGTTCAAAGTTTTTTTTTAACTAAAAAGTCAATGGTGATATCATTATATAAAAGATAGAATTATCAAATTGCCTGAAAGCAACTATTTCTCTGAGAATAATTATATTGGTACACAAAAGTGCCAATATGGAGAATTTTTGACCCTTAAAAGATGCTTTCTTCATCAAAAGGCATCTATTAATAATCTTTTTCTCACCCATCAAATGAGCTGTGACTTCCTACAAATCATTTCCCTTCTCTAGGCCTCATTTTCCTCCCCTGTAGAATAGAGGTTGAAATAGATGGTATCTAAGGTCTGCTCCAGCTCTGACATTCTTTGATTCTCTGTTCTCTGCCTACATTTGAGTGGGGCTCAGCTGTTACCACCCTAGATTCTGTCAGTGATTTTGTTCCCCTGATACAAAACTCATATGGTTGGAAAATACTCAGTGTAGATGTACTGTGTTGAAAAGGTCAGCTTGGATGTGGAAGGCAATGTACATTCAGGGACTTTTCCATGTTATTACACTGAGCTCAAAGGTAATTACATTGAATTTGATTACAATCCTTCAAACTTCAGGCTGTACTGATTCCAGTAAATAGATTGTCACCCACGAGTTTTGAGGACAGTAGCTCCCATCCATTGGTGTGAATACAATTCAGACAGACCAGTTCCTATTTAATATTGCTCTTTCTTTCCCCGAATTGCTGACACATTATCTTATATCATAGGACAGGCAGTTTGTCCTCTACTGTCAAATAAACTTGATGTAATAATAGAAAATTCTGAAAAATTCAATCAAATATTACTGCTCCTCCAGGGAATTTTTAGGCTGATTCTCTTTGAAAAGAGGGGGAAAAGATAGATTTGGATCATGTACAAAGCTCTAACTGTGCCTAATACCTTGGGCTTCAGTTAGGTAGGATAGAAATAACTGGGTTTTCCTTTTGAAGTGGCTCAGAGGGATGGTGTCGACATGAATTGAGAAACTTTTTCAAGAAGTTAGTGTCACTGCAGGGCTGTGTGGACATGGAATCAAGGGTGTCTGAGTGGTAATTTATTCAAGGGTTCTATTCCTTTGATGTATGGACAGGGCGAGCCCTCCCCCCTCCAACCAAACATGATTATGAAGCCAAGTTGCCCACAACAATTAAAACAACTCAGTCCATCTTTGTCTAAAGAGCCTTCCTGATGACTATAGATCCTAAAGTAGAACAGTGATAAATTAACAAAGAGTAGATTTCTAACATAATTCAATTCAGAATATCCAGAAATAGTGGAACTCACATTGGCACTGAGTCAGAAGACTTGGGTTCAAATTTTTTCTCTCATGATCCTGAGCAAATCATTTTGTTTCCATAAGTCTCATTTTCCTCATCTCTTAAAGAATGAATGTCTTAGATGAACTGAAGTTCCTTTAAGCTCTAAATCTATTTATTATCCCATGATGCAATGTGGAATTAAAAAAAAAAGCCCTTACCATCTTCACTTGGAGATATTGATTCCAAGGCAAAAGAGCAGTCAGGGCTTGGCAATGGCAGTTAAGTGATTTGCTCAAGACCACATAGCTAAGAAGTATCTGAAGCCAAATTTGAACCCAGGCCCTCCCATCTCCAGGCCATTTCTCTATCCACTAAGTCACCTAGCTACCCCCTTCTGAAGTATTTATTGAATGAATATGTTTGTACTTGGGTTATTTGTCTTATTCTTCCCCCTCCCATTCTTGCCAACTAGAACATTTAAGTCCCTTAATGGCAAAGATCTTGTCTTGCTCATTTTTATATCCTCCTTGTATTTGGAATGGTGTCTTTCAGGGAGTAATAATAATCCTAATAATAATAATAATTTCTTATTATTTTAATTAATTAATAATTTCTCATGTTCATAGAACACTCAACAAGGAGACTCAGTGTAGTACATTAAAAGGAGGTCCAAAGTCAAAGTATTTGTGTTTAAATCCTGTCTGTACTACCTACTTCTTCAGTAGGTCCCTTAAGCAAATCCTTTTTGGACCTCAGTTTCCTCATCTGTAAAATCAGAGAGCTGGACTTGATGGTCTCTGAGGTCCTTCTAACTATAAATCTATGAAGGAAGTTCCTCCATAGTACAGAAGCTCCTTAAGGGCATCATAGGGTTTAGTTTCGATCTATATCTCCACCACCTGGTATGGTGCTTAGCATTGATTTACAACCAAAAATTTGGAACTCAAAGAGATTGTAGAGGTCTATATTAACCCCTTCATTTTACAGATGAGGAAACCAAAGCCCAGAGAGGATAAGGGATAGTTCAGTTTGACCCCAGGTAATTAATTTTAAAGGTGGGATATACATACAGGTTCCCTAACTTCAAATTCAGAGCTCTTTCTATTAAACCATTCAGTTTCTCAATCAATTAACATTTAGTAAGCATCTATTATGTGCCAGACATTGTTCAAAGCATTGGGGATACATAAAGAGGCAAAAGGATAGTTCCTGCCCTTGAGGAGCTTCCAATCTAATGGTGGAAAGAGCATGCAAAAAATAATAATAATAATAATATACCAAGCAAGCTATATACAGGATAGATAGAAAATAACTAAAGGAGAGAGGGCACTAACATTAAGAGGGAAGACTTCCTAGGCATTTAATAAGTGCTTCTTGAATTGAATTACAAGGCATTTTCATATCCAATAACAATATTGGATAATATAAGCATTATCAACCCCATTTTACAAAAGAGAAAACTGAGACCCAGAGTGGACCTATGACCAAGGCCACAATTATGCAAATAGTTAGTAGCAGAGTGATGAAGCAAATTTAGATCTTCTAATTACAGGTTTAGTATTTCCCTGGGCCATACTACCTGATATGGAATAAATGTGAATTAAAGTAAAAACTGAAGTCAATGGAATTAAAGTTGTAAGCCAGGTCAAAAAGTTTTTACTCCTTCCTTCCACATATTTGTAATGCCTTCTTATTATCTTTAAAATATGCCACAGTGGAACCCTGAATTAGAGTGTGCTACAATTCCCAAGGAGAGAGAGATCATGGGCCTAAGAGTCAGTTGGCATTGATCATGGCTACAACTGACATCTCCCATCTGCCAGATGATGGAGGCCTTCCTGCCAAAACATCACTCTCATCTATTTTCCCATTATTATGGTTTAGAAGTGGCAGCCAAACCCCATCCTGATTATCAATGTCTGTCTACTGAATTGCTCCAACATTGCTGAGTATGAGGAACAAAGAGGCTCCTGGGGAAGTGGCCATGCTTATCAACTGAGCAAAGTCTACCTGAAAAAAGTGAACAATTCCAAAGTCAAGAAATTTGGGGAATCTCCTACTGACATGTACCATGTACCACTTACACACAACATGAACTAAAGCAGAGAGATTTTATTGTTGTTATTCAGTCATTTTTCAGTTGTGTCCGACTCTTCATGGCCCCATTTGGGTTTTATTTCTGTTTTTTTGGTAAAGATATGGGAGTGGTTTGTCATTTTACAGCTCATTTTACAGATGAGGAAACTGAGGCAAAATCTGTGACACAGCTAATAAGTGTCTAAGGCTGGACTTTGAACTCAGGAAGATGAGTCTTCCTGACTTCAGCATGGACATTATCCACTGTACCACACTACAGCCCCCAAGCTAATAAATGTCTAAGTTTTAATATAAATCCAGGTCTTCCTGACTACAGGTCTAGCACTCTCTCCACTGTGCCCATGCCAGATGAGTAGGCACCGTGTGACTATCACCAAGCCCTGATTTCCTCTTGTTGTTCTTGCAAATACTGATGCATGAGACTGTCCAATTCCAAATCTCTGAGATTATTAATAGATGGGAACCTGGCAGAAAAGAAATTTTCTACCAAGGCCCATAACTTATGCCCCTGTGGTTTAGTAAATCCTTTCCCATAAAGGATTGTGTCTTGTGTCTGATGAGCCACCTCCATGGAACATGGGAAATAGTTTAAAAGAACATTAAACCCAAAGAAAGGACTATATGATCTGCTGCTCCATTTTAATAGAGGGAAATTATTATGAAATTCACTGTATAGCTTTAAAAAATGACCTGTATTTCTTATAAGAGAGATGTGAATTTCTTCTAAGATAGATTCCACATAAAATTGCAGTAATTCCAAGGGAAAGAGCTACCACCAAGAAAAGCTAGCTTGCAAATGTGCCATTTGGATTGTTTTACAGGGGAAATGTATCTTTCTAAGAATTCAGGTATGTTTAAGAAGAGTTAAATTCCTATATAAGTTCATGAAGAGTAAGACACAATTGAAAATAACTGAACAGTAGAGTATTATATAGCTCATACAAGGGCAAGGACTCGTTCTAAAATTTCTTTCGTATAAGGCATTCCCAGTAAGGAATTTCCTCTTCTCAATTCAGGTTTTGCAGCCTAGAGTCTAAGAGAGTTAGCCACCTAAAACAGAACACTGAAGAGGACTTGTGTTTAAATCCTGATTTTGTCACTTTGAAAAATTGCATGGCCTTGGGCAAGTCACCTGACATCTCTGGACTTCCATTTCCTCATTTGTTCAATGAGGGGTTTGATCTAGATGACCTATAAGGTCTACAAGGATGATATTAGAAATTGGGTCTTGTTATATTAGAAGTAGAAAAGCTGGCTTGAGAAAGAATTGGAGTTTGAAGCAGATCTAAGACAGAGTGTCAATTTCAAATGTTGACAGGTCCCTCCCCAGCTTTATATATCTGATCCTCTGAAAATATGAATTTCTAACAGAAAGAGACTTTTGATTATAGTTTATTAAGCCAAGTTTTGAAAACTATCCACAGATCAAATAAGATAACGTTTTTGATGCATTTAGCACAGTACCTGGCACATAATAGGCACTCTATAAATGTCCCCTGCTCTTTGCATGTGGCAATGCCCTGCACATTCTAAGTTTTCCTTTTGCCTTAACCCTAGTGAGCCCCAAGGAGCTGAATTCCAACCTATGGGGAAGGATTCACATGTCTCTGCTGAATTCAACCATGGTGCAGGTGGGAGGGCAAGGGGGAACAGTGTGTTCTACAAGAGCTCCAGGCTGCAAGGGACATCTGACCATATGTTCATCTTCTCCTTCCTGAGTCACTCCTGTCTCCCCCCACTCTCAGGTGGCTGATAAGTCAAGGTGCCAGCTCTCTCTGCAAAGCCAAGAAAATAAAAGCTGTAAATGTCAGCTTGCTCACAAATGAACACAGGCTGTTGCTTGCTTGGTGTTGGTTGAAATGTGAAGTGACAGCTCAGCCACATTCTTTTTCTATTTTCCCCCTTACTTGACTTTGACTATTTTTTTAACTGACTCATTGTTTTTTTTTATGTTCTGATACTCTGACCCTACCAGAAAGAATGAGAAAGGCTGCTATGGGACTGCAAGTGAAGAAGGTTTGACACCACCTTCTGTGGGAAGCCTTTTCCCAGTCCCTAGTGCTTTGCCCTCCAAGGCTTTATCTTCCATCTGTCCTTTGTGCCTATATGTGTATGTATATGTATGCATGTGTATAGACAGACAGACAGACATATAGATAGATAGATAGATAGATAGATAGATAGATAGATAGATAGATAGATAGATAGATAGATAGATAAAGGAGAGATAGAGAGAGAAAAAAGAGAGAGGGATATGCTTAAAAATTTCACAGGGAAGAGACCACTGAATAAAACATTTCTTTTGCTATCACCAGAGAACAACTAGAAATGACTTGAAGGGCTATACAGAGACCTAAAGTCAAAAATAGACCCTTCTTGTTGTTCTGCGTATTGTTCTATATGATGGACTCATTCTGCTTATTAGCCTTTCGTAGAAATCTGCAATGCAGCAAATAAATCAATTCCAGTTTAACCCATTATGAATTGAGATTATATAGTATATAATATTAAAACTTTTGTTGTTCTTGGGTAATTTTCAGTTGTGTTCTTTGTGACATCATTTGGGATCTTCTTGGCAAGATACTGAAGTAGTTTTTCTTTTCCTTCACCAGTTCATTCTACAGAGGAAACTGGGAAGCAGAGTTAAGTGACTTGCCCAGGGTCACACAGCTAGTAAGTATCTGAGGTCAGATTTGAATTTAGAAAGATGAGTCTTCAAGGCTGCTCGCCTGGCACTCTTACCAATGTGCCACCTAGCTGCACAAAAGCTAAAGTAAAAGCTGGAAGGAACCAAGTAAAGGCAGAAATAGATAAGAGGAAACATGGGAATGTGATGTTAGAAAGGTAATCTAGAAGCCCTGGAGTCAAATTCCACTTCTACCTGTGAGACCCTGGACAAGACACTTAACTGCTTTTGATCTTAGCTCCTTATTGATGAGGGAGTTGGACTAGGGAGTCTTTTAGAGCCCTTCCAGTTCTAAATCTATGATCCTATAATCCTAGGACAACTACAGTGGATCGTAGGAGAGCCAATGACTCCAGGCAAAGTTTGATTTTTGCCCCAACTGTAGCAATATTTGACATACAAAACCAAGACAAAGATACTCAGGACTCATGAACATTTTTACTCCAAAGTACAATTGCATGTGCACACACACAAAGCCATATCCCTTGGAAATTTCATGCCAATTCATACCACCTCTCCTTTCCACCAATACTGTCTGTTTCAAAAGGAGTATTACTGAGTCAATTTGAGAGGGATGAAAAGATCAGCTCCCAATTTTAGGAATAAAATGAAGCATCAGTAAGAAAAGAAAAGGAAAAATTAAATCATAAAAGATGCTGACATGAAACCCACCTGCAAACAATGCTCGAGTAAATGAGGTATAGCTGGCAACAGAGTAGGAAAAGGGAAGGTTAGAGCTTAAAGTGTTCAGTATCCAAATAGAGATTGACCACTAAAACAAAATGTGAAGATGTGCTTGGTGCTCTGATTTTGGGACTCTCCTCAAGACTTATCCCCCATTCCATCCCACCCAACACACACACACACACACACACACACACACACACACACACACACACATCCAACCAGGAGTACTTTCTGTTGCCGTTACGGCATTTCAGTTGTGTCTAATTCTTCATGATCCCATTTTAGGTTTTCCTAAAAAAATACTGGAGTAATTTGCCATTTCATTCTCCAATTCACTTTAGAGATGAGGAAACTGAGGCAAACAAGGTTAGGTGACTTGCCCAGGGTCACAAAGCTAGTAAGTATCTAAGGCTAGGTTTGCACTCAGGTCTTCTTGACTCCATGCCCAGCACTCTGTTCACAGTCCTGTGCCCTTTCTCACCTCTATGACTATTCCCTATGCCTTCATAATGTTCTTTTTCCATCTCTGATTATTAAAATTCTACGCTTTTTTCAAACCCCAACTTAAATGATACCTCTCCCATGAAACTTCCTCTGACCACCCCCTCACACAAGCTGGAAATGTCATCTCTTCTCATCATATTCCTCTACTATATTGTACTCATCTCTGTCTATACCTTATGACTCCTACTAGACCACTTGAGGGCAGGGATCATGCCTTCATCTTTTTTGGCTCCCTTGCACCTTGTATATACTGAGTACCTTTTATATAATAAAGATTTGTTGAGTGAATAAATCCTTTACTAGGGGAAAGTCTACCCAGTCTTGCTCTGCTTACTAGAACTCTCCTCATATTAGATATCATGGCACCAGGCTTCAATTCCCAAGCTTGTTTGCATCCAGGTACTTGTGGGCTTGCCTGCAACTTCAAGGTATTTGAATAAGCACTTCTATCACAAGATAAGGAAAAGTGGGGGAGATTTTTCTTTGTGAAATATTTATTGGAACATCTCCTACTGTGAAGTGGGAGCCACAGATGCTTAAGGAAACAGTGCAAGAAACCCTGTCTGGCTTAATGTTAACTTGAGTAAATACCTGCTGGGCTTCTGCAGAATAACTGCTCAGAGGTTTCTCAGAACAGAATTTGTCCACATCTAGGAGCTACATCTGGGCCACCAGGAACATTCCCCTTGGATTTATTTAAAACCCTTTGTTATTCAGACATTAAAAGACTTAGAAACTGGGTGCCAAAACCAGCTGCTATATAGCCTGAATCTCTCATCACTTGTGTTAATTGAGCTACTAAAAGATTTTACTTGAAAGTTTTGAGTCAAGAAAACTTCTAGAAGCCTCTAGTAAGTTGTCTAGAAATATAGTGTGGGTCTGTGCAATTCCCCCCAAATTTAAAAGATTCCAATTGCCAATAATCCTGATGATGCTACTTTCTATTTTATGAGTTTGGGCAACTTACTTCTCCTTTCTGGACCTCAGTTTCATCTGCTGAGAATAAAATTGGACAGGCTAATCTCTTAAGTATCTTTCTCTTTATGAATTCCCTGAACCTATGAACTGATCTAGGTTACTGATAGAAAATAATAATACCACCAACATGATATGTAGAACAACTGACAGAAGACATGGCATTTTTCAAGAAGGCAGTTTAAGCCTATGATTATTCTACCTAATCTCAAATCCAGTATCATCTTTTTCTAAGTAGAGCTAAGTATAGGTTCAAAATTAAAGACCGAGTAGAATCAAAATATCTTATTAATTGTTAGTGACATAAAGGGATGGCATCAAGCTATGTGATTCCATCAAAAACCTATTTGACAATTTTTCATCTCAAAATCTCTAATAATATGAGAAAATGTCATTTAGATTTGATAGCAGTAAAATTCTTAATGTACTTAATGGAAAGATAGAGATTGAATTCTTCGAACTTAAATCTGGAGGACAAATTGAAGTAGTGAATAAAAACAATAGCTGTAAATACAATACTTTGGTTTCATATACGCAAGACACATTGAAGCTTTGAAGGAGAAATATATTGAGATTTAGTAGCATCTTGAAACCAAAGGTCACTGGAAAGAATGCATTTCAAGCAATTAACACCTTCACTATACCAGTTTTAATGTATGCTTTTGAAACTGCAAAATAAAACAGAACAGATTTGGAAAGTATCCTAATAAAACCCACTTAATATTAATGACCAATGGACCTTCGGCACCCTAAGGCAGCTATTGAAAGTTTAACACTTCCCAGCCAAATAGGAGGAAAAAGATTTATTGGGACTCTTAAAGTGTTTGATAAAGAGACTACAAACAAACTACTTCACTAAACAGTACTCAAAGTTGGTAATTGGTACATACCTTTGGATTTGTCAAATATGACTGAAAATGACTTAGCTCTAGGCAAAGATCCAAGCTAAGGTTCAAAAATGATCTCAAAAGATTCTAATTGGGAGACATTAGCAAAAACACAGTCAACAATATGCCCACAAAATTGAGCAAATGATAGTCATATAGAGTTGTTTATGGAAATGGAGGGATATGTATATATCATCATCATCATCATTTAGGACCAGGTCACAGCCAGCATAAATTACAAAAGGATTATCTTTAAAGAGCCCTGACTTAATAAGCAATGCATATTATTCAAGGGAATGGGAGGAGCTGGATAATACATCCCTATAGGTTGCAAAAATTTAGCACCTATCAAATGCCTGGCAAGACATGTCCTAGTGGTTAGAGTTATATATCAGAAGATTATCTTTCATAAGATAACAGATGACAAAATTATGTACCCCAATATAAGTACATATAATATAGACCTCAATGTATCCTTGAGAACTTAACCAATACACTATACTTACAATGGAGTATTGTCACAGACCAAAATGTTGCCATAAGAGCCCAGTCATAATAATGATTCATAAAAAATTATCAATAATATTTTAATAGATGTTCATATGTCGTAATCTCCTAGCTACATGGAACATAATATTTTCTAAAGCTGGACTCGTAAAATCAAATTAAATTAATCAATTAATATCTTGTGGTAACAAATTGAGGTATATGTCATCCAGTTATACCAAGGATGCTTTCAGTGGACTTATAAAAAATGAACTTACTTTCTAATACTTTTTTAACTACAAAAAAGTAGTTATTCTATTCCCCTATATAATAATATATAATAAGTTACAGAATATTAAAAATAAAAAGAACAGAGAGATATCAACTCCTCCTTTTTGGTTACAAAAGCATAGGCAATCATTCTTTTCATCTTATATATAGATATATGGAGATATATGCATACATACTTCTTTGTATCAATAGATAAATATATAGATGGACAGACAGGTGGGCAGACAGATGGATAGAAGGATAGATAGATAGATATATAGATAGATAGATAGATAGATAGATAGATAGATAGATAGATAGATAGATAGACAGACAGACAAACAGACAGACGGACGGATGGATGGATGGATGGATGGATGGATGGATGGATGGATGGATGGATGGATGGATGGATGGTTATATACATAGATAGTAAGAGAGAGAGAGACAGAAAGACAGACAGGTGGATATCGCAGGTAGGTGATGCAATGGGCTTGGAGTTTATAAGATCTGAGTTCAAATTTGACCTCAGATTCTTACTGTGTGACCCTAGACAAATCATTTAACCCTGTTTTCCTCAGATTCTTATCTGTAAAATGATCTGGAGAAGGAAATGGCAAAGCACTTTGCCAAGAAAATAATTGAATAAATATATATACATGCATGTGTATAAATGCATATTTACATATGAGAGAGAAAGAGAGAGCTAAAGAGAATTCAAATATATAAATATGATACCATCCCTGACATACCCTTATTATATAGTAAAAGGGATGACATGAATAAATAAATATCACACAAATGGAATATTTTAAGAGGAACATAAAGTGCTATGAGATCATATGACATAATAAAAAACTAAAACCAGTATTTTACCATAAATACAGTTTCCTTGCATAACATAAGGAAAGTATATCCTTGATCCCTATGAGAAGTCATCTATCTGCTCTGACTTCCCAAACCTCTGCAAAATATGCAACTAGCTAATTTTCTCCCAGCCTCCATTTGAGACAATCAACATCCCAAAGCTTTTTAGACAATAAGTGGCAGAGGAGTTGGGGAGTTCTAAGCTCCTGTTTATATTTATTCACCTACATGAAGGGAGGAGGTGGAGGAGATAGGGATATGACCTTCATCTGGATGGCAGGTTCAGATATCCCAGAAGGCAATCAGGGCTTTACCTGGATAAAGTACTTTACCTACATTTTTGTATACACTTTTTGGTGGGGAAGAGAGTGTTGGTTATCTTCTGTTTTTGAAAAATCTGACTCAGGATGTTGGCACTCAAATTCTCCCTGTCTCCCTGGGGATACTCAGGATCTGATTTCTGGAGGTTGTTTTCCCTACATCATGGGTGATGGCATTTCATTAATATTGCATGTGTCTTCACACAAACTTTCCTAACCCCAGCTCAGTTTCTAGGGGACCTTCTATCTGAAATGCATGAGTCCTCCCAGGGACTTATCAGGCACAGAGGCAGGCATTTTATAACCACTGCAAAATGCTGCTATATTTCATTGTGCTTATGGCCTTGGCAATCAGAGCAGACAGATTCCTGGCTTTCTAGAATGTGGGCTAATCTAAGTGGTAGCAGACATGAGGGAGTGCATTAGTAAAGTCACACTGAAGCATGAAACCCAGATGCATACACATGTATGCTAGTGCATGCAGTCTAAACCCTAGACCAATGATAACTTGAACAGATCTAGTTAAATTTCTAAAGCAGGCAGGCAGTTTGAAACCTTCAGGAATGATTTAAATGGCTTTTCCAAGACACATTTAATTCAGATTTAACAAGATAGCTACACTTAACAAGATGCTATTAAATTTACTTGGTTGTTTAATATGAATGTCTTGAAGAGTAGTCATATAGGAGATTAATAGCATTATTAATGCTGATTTATTTTTTATAATTAGTGTTTAAATTTCAATAATTTTCATTAAATTGGGAAGAGTTGAAACACAAGGCCACTTATCAAGCATGTTATAGTGGGGATTCCTTTCATCCACAGTTGGACTGAATAGCATTTGAGGTCCCTTCCAATCCTTGAAATTCTGTGGTAGCAGTAATGTGTTTATTATATGAGAGATAGCCTGGCATAGAAAATAGATGACTATTCTTAGAGTAAGGACAGCCTGAGTTCATGTCCTAATTCTGAAATATATTAGCTGTATGATCCTGAACAAATCATTTCACTTTTCAGTGTCCCATGCAATTCCCTAAGATTATAAATTTACCCATCAGTAGCCCCCTATACTGATGAAATCATAAATCAGGACAAAAAAACAAAAATATATAAATGCAGAAATATGACATTCTTTTCTTTTCTTTTAAAACCCTTATCTTCTGCCTTACAATCAATGTTGTGTATTGGTTCCAAAGCAGAAGAGCAGTAAGGGCTAGGCAATGGGGGTCAAGTGACTTGCCCAAGGTCACATAGCTAGGAAGTGTCTGAGACCAGATTTGAACTCAGGACTTCCCATCTCTAGGTCTGGCTCTCAATCCACTGTGCTACCCAGCTACCCCCAGAAACATGTCTATCTGAAGAAATGTTGAGCCTAGTTCAGAGATAATTAGTAGTCCCTAATTGGGAAGACAGAGTAGGAGTGATCAATTAGACACATTGGAGAAAGGAAAGGTCCTTTTCATATCCTTGAAATAATGATGTGCATTTCTAGATATTGAGCTAGGTAGGTGACTCAGTGGATAGAAAACAGGACCTAGAATCAGGAAGACTCAACTTCCTGGGTTCATATCTGGCCTCAGATCTTTACTAGCTGGGTGACCCTGGACAAATCACTTAATCCTATTTGCCTCAGTTTCCTCATGTGTAAAATGAGCTGGAGAAGGAAATGGAAAACCATTCTAGTATCTGTCAAGAAAACCCCAAATGACTGTGGGAGTAGAAACACAGAAAAAAAAAACAACTGCTTGATCACATGGATTGGTGGGGATATGAGTGGGGATGTAGACTCTAAATGATCACCCTAATGCAAATTTCAATGATATGGAAATGGGTCTTGATCAATGACACAAGTAAAACCCAGTGGAATTGCTTGTCAGCTATGGGAGGGAGTGAGAAGAGGAGAGGGAAAGAACATGAATCATGGAAACATGGAAAAATATTCTAAATCAATTAAATACATTTTTTCAAATTAAAGAAAAAAGCAAAAGAAAACCCCAAATGGGGTCACAAAGAGTCTGATACAACTAAAATAACAACTAAAATAAAAAACAAAATCTTTAAATAGAAATATAAACATACAGACCATGTCAAGGGCATAACTAAACTTTTTTCATATCGTGGTACTCATCTGGATGTGTGTAGACACAGAAATATTGCCCATCATGTGGAAAAAAGGGAGTTTCATAATAAAAATGGAGTTTTAGGAAAATTAATCTAGTCGTGTCGTACAGTGTGGATTGGAATAAACAGTGCACCTTGCTCCCTTGCTTCCCTTTCCTGAGCAATCCTAGAGTTGGAGATTTGTAGCAGAGAAAGGTAATCTTCAGTCTGGGGAGATGGAGAAGCCAGAGACAAAGAAAAGTCGCTTCCAGAAACAAGCCCAGACCTTCCAGAGATCCCTTTGGGCGATGCAGCTACAAATGCAAAGCCAAAGTGCCCCCTAACGTTCGCTCTTCCCTGGATTCAGTGAGAGTGCCATTGGCTGCTGCAGTCCTGACGCCCGAGCTGCATCTGGGGAAATGAGCATTGCCATCCGTACTTGTTGCTCCCTAGCAACCACCAGGCCTGGCTGCATTCAAAAGGAAGATTGGAAGGGAGAAGGGAGGAAGGGAGAGGACCCAGGAAGGGGGAGACAAATGAAATTTAAAAAAGAAATGTGCACCCATTGTGAAAAGAGAAGCCGAATTCAGAGTGATGGTTCTTTAGCTTAGTCCAGCTCACTGTACTGTTGCCATTCCCTCTCCCTCCCCCCCGGAAATGCTTTTCTCTCTGTTCTTTCCCTGGGAGGGTTGAATGAGAGCCAGTTTGGAACTTTGGTTTTTCAAAGGCCCCTGGCTCTTATTGATAGCTTAGGAGGCAGGATCTTTGTGCTTGGCTCCTTTGTCTCTGGTACTGGATCAAAAGGTCTGAGTGACAAAGTTAGAAACTTTTTTTCTGGAGTGAAAAGGATGTATGAAACTGGGTGGGAAAAGCGGAAATACTCTTGTCCCTTCCCCCTTTTTCTCTATTCCCACCCTTCACAGCCTACAACAATCCCTCCCCTCCCTCTCACCCAAGGACCTTGCATCAGACTTGAAAAAATGTAAGTGATTCACCATTCTCTTCTCCTCTTCCTCATCTTATATAGCATATAGAAATTATATACATATATATAATATATATATATATATATATATATAAGACCCTGGGTTCTACTGTTCAGTGGAATTGCCCAGTATTGTTGTCTTCCCATGAGCAATGGCTCTATGCGGTAGTTTATGAGCATTTTCTCCCTTGTCCTGACTTTTTCTAACAATTTTGGTAGTTCTGTGTTTTTCCAAGTTGGCAGAACCTAATAGAAATAACTGTCAGAATAATGTTGGAAATTACTGAGTAGCCTGCCCTAGTTCTGTAAAGACTGAATTATAAGCACATTCTATTTGTAAGAAATTTTTCTTTTATTGATCAATAAATCAATAAAAAATTTTGAGAACCTACTCTATGACTGGAAGCACAATCTTAGGTCCTTAACTACCATGTTCAGAAAAGACAAATGCATTGTGGGAAGTTTTATAAATAACAAAGAAGGTTTTTTAATTCATTTTATTATCATACAAAATTCCATCTCTAAGCACTAGCCTTATCTTTTCCAAAAAACATTTGACTGCATGTATCAAAACTATTTTACCTGAGTTACACATCGAAAGCTGTCTTCCTTTGGAAAACACCCCATCTCCAAAGATGGATGAGTCTCAGTTATATCATCCCTGGCCTTGTTTTCTTGGTACATTGGAGCTAAGGGGCTAAATCTAAACTCTCAGTGCCAGGAGACATGTTGGAGGAAGAAACTAAGCATTCATTTGGCTGGGGAAGGTAGAAGAACATCTGTGATTGGTTTTAATCACTTCAATGCATGACCCCTCCTGTTGTTTTCTGGCTGTTTTATGTTGTAGCCTAACAATGTTTCCAGGGAAGAATTTGATAAGCAGCCTCTATGTTTCCTCATGATCCTAAAACGTGACAAATAGGACTTGCTTAGCCAGCTCTCTCTTCCATTCCCCACAAGGGAGTGTTCAACCTTTCATCTGCTTCTGTTGGACTCATTAATAATAGAGACATAATTGGTGGAGCTATCAAAATATAAGTATTTCTGTAGATAAATTGAGCTTGCCACCTCTGTCCCTATTTGTTCCCTTAGAGGAAACCCAAGACATTATCATTATCCAGTCTAAGCCTCTCAAGTTACACTAAATATTGGCAATGGAATTCCAGTAAAGGGATGTGCCCCTTAGCACTGAAGCTATCCTGAGCAGCTCTCATACTGTGAAGATTGTCTTGTGTGCATGAATTTCATGGTTGATGAGAAGTGAGAGATTGCACTTAAAGAAAGGAGCATTCTTCAATGGGATCACTATTAGTAGGAATGCACATTATAGTAGATTTAAGTTCCGGTTTTAGGGAATTTGTGTGTGTGTGTGTGATTTCAGTGTAGAGGAATTCCCACTGCAGGGAACCTCTTCTATCCATCCATTCAGATCAGCAATTGTAATCTAGATCCTTAGATAACTGCCTGGGATATTAAGTTGTTCAGTAGTTTGAGTCATATCTAACGCTTCATGACCCCGTTGGGGTTTTCTTGGCAGAGATACTGGAGTGCTTTGCCATTCCCTTCTCCAGCTCACACTTTACAGAGGAGGCACTGTGGCAAACAAGGTTAAGCATCTTGTTCAGAGTTACACAGCTTATAAGTGTCTGAGGCCAGATTTGAACTCAGGATGTTGACTCTTCCTGACTTAGAGTCAGGAACTCTGGCCACTGTGCCACCTAGCTATCTTATGGACTAATAAGAGATTAGGGTAATTTGCCCATAGTCATGTAGCTGGGATGAATGAGAGCCAGAATTTAAACTGAATTCCAAGGCCAGAACCTTAACCATGATGAGATACTGCCTCTTAATGATAAGTTTAGGGTTAGCAAATTAGGTGGCTGTTTCATTGTTTATTTGAGACTCACACATACTGTCCTTGTTTTCTTCCAGTGTGCCCAATACTGACCCCATTCCTTTGCCCAGGGTCTCACTCTGTAGCCTTTGTTTGCCTTGAAAATGTTCCTTAAATTCTACTTGTTGAGGGAGAACTTGACAGTAAAAACCCAAGTTGACAGGTTGCCCTTTGCAAAAATGCAAGATTTAGCTAAAAAATAAAAAGAGAAATTTATTAATTCAGAAGTCATGTTGAAATGGCCAGGAGACAGTGTGCAGGTAGAGCACTGCCTCCTACAGGAGATAGTTTCTGGGCTTTATATACCATTTTGACAACAGGGTCTACGTGACTAGAGAAAGGATGATGATAGCATATTGGTCTCTGGAACCCAAGATGAGTCATGTGGTTATGTCCCATGCCTCAAAGTCAAAAAGTGGTAAACTGTCCAATTTAGAGGACAACATGGATGCACCCAAGATCAAAACAATGGCATCTCATTGACTACATCATTGTACACTGGCGAGACATCCAGGATGTAAAGATCACCAGAGCTAAGAGAGGAGCTGAATGCTGGACAGACCACAGATTGGTTAGAGCCACTCTTCAAATGCGCATTGTGCCTCCCCATCCAAAATGCGCCCAGAGAGTTAGCGCATTTTACAACCTGAGTCTTCTTAGAGATCCATCTTATTTGCAAACATTCCAGTCCTGCCTGGACAACAAACTGTCTGCCAAGGGACCGCTCACTGGAAGCTCAACCAAGAAATGGAACCAGTTCAGAGACACAGTGAAGTAAACATCAAAGGCAGTCCTAGGCCCAAAACAACGCAACCACCAGGACTGGTTCGAGGAGAACAACACTGCTATTGAAGACCTATTGAGCAAGAAGAACAAAGCCTTTATGGAGTGGCAAAATAACCCAAACTCCGCTCCTAAAAAGGACAGATTCAAGTCTCTCCAAACCACGGTACAGCGTGAGATCAGGAAGATGCAAGACCAATGGTGGGAAAAAAAGGCAGAAGAAATCCAGTGCTTTGCTGATATGAAAAACTACAAACAATTTTTCAGTGCCCTCAAGACTGTCTATGGGCCATTAAAACCCACCACCACTCCCTTGCTATCCTCTGACAGTGACACTCTCATAAAAGATAAAAAAGGCATCAGCAACAGATGGAAAGAACACTTCAGTCAGCTTCTCAACCGACCCTCTTCAGTCGACCAAAGCTCCTTTGACCAGATCCCCTAAAACCACTCCATTGAACAACTTGACGTCCCTCCTTCAATAGAGGAAGTCCAAAAAGCCATCAAACAAATGAGTGCAGGCAAGGCACCCAGTAAAGACCGGATCCCAACCGAGGTGTACAAGGCCCTAAATGGAAAGGCGCTCCAGGGATTCCACATAGTGCTGACCAGCATATGGGAAGAGGAAGACATGCCTCCAGAACTCAGAAATGCCTCCATCATAGCCCTATACAAGAACAAAGGTTCACGAGCAGCCTGTGACAACTACAGAGGCATCTCACTACTCTCCACTGCCGGAAAGATCCTCGCCCATGTTATACTCAACAGACTCCTGTCATCTGTTTCAGAGCAGAACCTGCCTGAATCACAATGTGGCTTCCAACCAGATCGCAGCACCATCGACATGGTCTTCACAGTGAGGCAAATGCAGGAAAAATGCCTTGAGCAGAACCTGAGTCTCTACATTGTCTTCATAGACCTGACAAAGGCATTTGACACAGTGAACAGAGACGCATTGTGGGTGATCCTCAGCAAGCTCGGATGCCCAGCAAAATTCATCAAACTGATCCAGCTCTTTCATGTCGACATGACAGGGGAAGTCCTATCTGATGGAGAGACTTCCGATCGCTTCAACATCTCCAATGGCGTGAAACAAGGCTGTGTACTCACTCCAGTACTATTCAACCTATCCTTCACCCAAGTGTTACAACATGATGTGATGGATCTAGACCTGGGCGTCTACATCAAATACTGACTGGATGGCTCACTATTTGACCTTCGCCGCCTGACTGCAAAAACAAAGACAACAGAGAGACTCATCCTGGAAGCTCTCTTTGCAGATGACTGTGCTCTCATGGCCCACCAAGAAAATCATCTCCAAACCATTGTGGACAGGTTCTCCACCGCAACAAAACTGTTTGGCCTGACTATCAGCCTCAGCAAAACAGAGGTGCTGTTCCAACCTGCACCTGGGAGGCCAATGAACCAGCCGTGCATTACAATCAATGGCACTCAGCTTTCTAACATCAACACTTTCAGTACCTGGACAGCACCATCACTAATGATGGGTCCCTAGACCACGAGATCAATGCCAGGATCCAAAAGGCCAGCCAGGCACTTGGGCGGCTGCGCTGCAAAGTCCTCCAACACAGAGGTGTAAGCACTGCGACGAAGCTCAAAGTGTACAATGCAGTGGTCCTCAGCTTGCTCCTGTACGGTTGTGAGACATGGACACTGTACCGGAAGCACATGAAGCAGCTGGAGCAATTCCACTAACGCTCCCTCCGGTCAATCATGAGGATCCGATGGCAGGACCGAATCACCAATCAGGAAGTCCTCGACAGAGCCAACTCCACCAGCATCGAAGTCCTGGTCCTCAAAGCCCAGCTACGATGGTCTGGACACATCATCTGCATGGACCCACAGCGAATACCAAGACAGGTATTCTATGGTGAACTGTCAGCTGGACTCAGGAAACAAGGCCGGCCAAAGAAAAGATTCAAGGATCAGCTAA
This sequence comes from Monodelphis domestica, assembly GCF_027887165.1. Lineage (NCBI taxonomy): Eukaryota > Metazoa > Chordata > Mammalia > Didelphimorphia > Didelphidae > Monodelphis > Monodelphis domestica. Next base: position 363,230,367 of record NC_077227.1, on the reverse strand, counting down.
AGTCAAACTTGAAGTGGGCTGGCATTACACCAAAGCAACTAGAACTTGTTGCCTCTGACAGAAGCAGCTGGCGAACCCACATTAACCATGCCGCCACCACCTTTGAAGATGAGCGACATCAACGTCTTGCCGCTGCGCGTGAACGCCGACACCAGGCCACAACCGCACCTCCCGTAACAACTGGCGTCCCAGGCCCCATGTGCCATAAACTGTGCGCCTCAGCCTTTGGACTCCAAAGCCACATGAGGGTACACCGTAGATGAAACTGCACAAAGACAATAGTCATTCTCGATCACCGAGAGACTACCACTACTAGATATCTAGGATATAAAATAGAGGTTTATCAGGAGCAAGCTGGGATGTGCCTATCTGTGCTCATAAAGAATGAAGGGAGAGAGGAGGCATCTGGGTAACTCAGTGGATTGAGAGCCAGGCCTAGAGACTGTAGATCCTAGGTTCCAATCTGGCCTCAGAACTTACCAGCTTTGTGACCTTGGCCATGTCACTTAACCCCCATTGCCTAGCCCTTACCACTCTTCTGTCTTAAAACTAATACACAGTATTGATTCTAAGGTGAAAGGTAAGGGTTTAAAAAAAAAAAGACTGAAGGGAGAGGCCAGAGGGTCTCAAAGTCACCTTCCCTAACCCTGCAGGAATGCTTTCCAATCTGGGGTGTTAGGGTGTCTAGGGGAAGCCTGTACCCCATATCATCCTGAGACCTTAGGTTTCCTATGTCCCATTGTTTCAGGTCTCTGCTTTATCACTGTAAGAGCTGAATCATCAATGCAGGTCTTCCCTATAACAAAACAGATGGTATTGTATGCATATATCCTCATCCTATGGGATTCTCTTTTATCCTCCCATAATTCCTCCATAGAAAATCTGTTCAGTATAAAGGAGAGCTTCCCCAACATCTTTTGGTTACCAGTGCAACCCTAAGACTATTCATTACCGCCCCCCAGGTCTTACTGTGTAATGGTCTCTCTTTTCCAGATATATTTGTGGCAAAAATAAATTTATTCATCAACTATACTATACATACTTTACCCAAATTATACCTCTTATAATCACTTCTTGTGCACAACTTTCTTCTAGAATAATTCTCATTTCTATAACATTTCAAATTTTATGTTTGTACCATTTAAAACTTTGAGGCTCTGTTTCCAGCTGATTGGAACATAGACAGTATTAGTGTCAGTGTCAAACTTAAATAAAAACAATTATTTATGGGCTGCATATTGACTAAGAAAACAGCAAATTGATATTATTTGTGTTGTAGTATATTTTTATTTAATTTGTCAAGTATTTCAGAATTATATTTTAATATGGTGCAGATCCACTCAGGTTTGGTCATCTCTGGTAGTTGATCACTGATACATGCATTGACCATCACAGAGAAGAGAAGTAACTTGTTGGTGTCCTTGAAATGATAAATAATAGATGGAAAGAAGGAAGATATCGTGAAGTGCTTTCCTCACAACTCTGTGAAACAATAATGTAAATATTATTCCCCTTTTTTTCAAATATGGGAACTGAGATTCAAAAGACTGAAGTTAAATGTTAGAGGCAGGATTTGAACCCCTTCCTTGACTCCAAGTCAGGTGCTCATTTCTTTCTTTTTCTAAAAGCTTCGATTTGTTCCTTAATATCAATTCTAAGGCAGAAGAGCAGCAAGAACTAAGCAATCAGGATTAAGTGACTTACCAAAGGTCACACAGCTAGGAAGTGTCCGAGGCCAACTCTGAACCCAGGCATAGTGCACTATCCTTTGTGCTACATAGCTGCCCCTGGGAAGTCTTTCCTAAACACGTCTTTCCTAAAACACAGGTCTGACCCTATTACCTGTTCAAAAAACATCAATGGTCCCCTCTTACACTTAGGATAAAACACAAATTGCTGTTTGTCTATTAAAAAGTCTTTCATGAATCTGGCTCTAGGCTACCTTCCAGTCTCACTTTCCATTACTCCCCTTCTCGCATTATGTGGTCCAGCCAAATTAGCTTGTTACCTTCTGTACCCAAAATCCTCCTTGCTTTTCTACAAGTTGTCCCCTAAGCCTGGAATGCTTCCCCTCACTTCCATCTCATAAAATCCCCAGCTAATCTCTGACTGCCTCTAAAGTACCCTCTCTCCCATGAAATCTATCTTGATTCCTTCCAATCCCTCCCTCCACTAGTTACTAGTTCCCTTCCATGGAAGTCACGTTATTTCCACACTGTATATATTTTGCATTAATTTTCTGTGTATGTGTTGTTTCCTTCAATGAAATTTAAGCACCTTGAAGTAAGGAATGTTTGATTTTTTTCTTTCTGTCCCCTGCTGCCTAACACAAAGTAAGCATATGATAAATGTGTTGAAGGAAGGAATGTATATTCATCTATATGAATGTGTTCGCATGCATGAATAAATATATAATATCTATTATTTATTCATCTATATGAATATATTCAGGATACATGACACCATAACTCAGTGTGCAATGCACTTCAAATCATAGCATTATCAAGAAACATTCTTTTTTTTTTTTAAACCCTTACATTCCATCTTAAAATCAATACTAGGTATTGGTTCCAAGGCAGAAGAACAATAAGGCCTAGGCAATGGGGGTTAAGTGACTTGCCCAGGGTCACAGAGCTTAAGTGTCTGAGGCCCGTTTTGAGCCCAAGACCTCCTGTTTCTAGGCCTGGCTCTCAATCCACTAAGCCACTCAGCTGTCTCCCTCCCCAGAAGCATTCTTAATGATCATCTAGTCCAGTGGTTCTCAACCTTTCTAATGCCATGACCCCACAATACAGTTCCTCATGTTGCAGTGACCCCAAACCAAAAAAATTATTTTGGTGGCTACTTCAAAACTATAATTTTGCTAAAGTTATGATTCAGAATGTAAATGCCTGATATGCATTATATATTCTCATTGCTACAAATTGAGAGGTTGAGAACAGCTTATCTAGTCCAACCCCTTCCTCTTAGAAAAAAAAAAGAAATTGAGGCTTAGATGGAGAAAATGGCTTTTTGTAGGTCACCAAGCCAACTAAAGATACATAGCTCTTGAGATTCTCCTGGTTCCCAATCCACTGCTCCCTCTTCTCCATTCTGCTACCTTCTAAATGTTCCAAAAAAAGGATTCCAGGTCTTCCCCACGCATGGGCCAGGAGCTCCCTAACAGTAAAGCCTCTGTGACATTCCCTCCTTCCTGCAGTCAGCCTGATTCTCAAGGCATTTGTTTTCACTAAGCATAGGACAGCTAGCATACGTAAGTGACTTAATTAGAATTGCACTGAAACCCTGTAATTGGGCACCTGAAGCCAGTCATCTGCCAAATTTCAGACACATTCTGAAAAGTTGAAAAATAAAAGAAACACTGTCATCATCACTTATTGAAGTGTCACTTTAAAGCTTTATCAGCAAGGCAAAAAGTGGCATTCATTAAAAGTAATATTAGGGCCTGTTATTTGTTGGAAAAGGACAGGAAATCCTACGTCATGTCCCCATCATATGCCTGAAGAAATAGTTAAAATTATTCCTTGGGAAAAGCATGGTTGGAACAAAGGTTCTCCACCTTTTTGTGCCATGGACCTACCCATTTGGTAGTCTGGTGATGCTTATGGATACCTTATCAAAATAATGTTTTAAAATAATTGAAGAAAATGCTAAATTTAAGTTACAGGTTAGTCAAGTTAACAGGCATTTATGTGCTAGACACTGTACTAAATACTGAAGAGTAAAGGCATCATTTTCTTTCCATTCAAATTCATGGACCCCTTGAAATCTATTAAAATCTAAGTTAAGAAACCCTGGTCTAGAAGCAAGACTGCTAGACTGAGACTTGAGAAAGAGTTCTAACCATTGATTTGCCAGTATGGTACCTTCAAGTGTCACTTTGTACAAATTATTTCTGTTCCCTGGGCCTTGGTTTCCCTATTTGTAAAAGAAGGTAATTGAACTAGATTTTCCCTTCCAGCTCTAGTAGTTAGGACTCTGTGAGTCTGGAAGCAAGGCAATGTCACTGAACTAAGAGTCAGAAGACCCGGGTTCTCTTCCTGACCTTGACTCTTCCTAATTGGTATGACCTTTAAGCAAGTCACAACCTCCCAGAGACTCTATTTCTTCAACTATAAAAATGGCGGCCATGGTGAGTATAGTACCTACCCTACAGGGCTGCTGTGAGCTAATTGCTTTTATGCCTTAAAGGAATAAAAAACTGAGTTACTATGGCTACGGGGACTCTTGATTCTTTCTATAGAGATGAAGACTTTAGAAACCTCCAGTAGAAGAGAGGACATAACCTAGGGAAGTATATGTCATATAAGAGAGGCCTCTTCAGTGTGAGGCTGGGTGAAAAGAGCCAAAGAAGAAGCCAGTTGAGAAGTGCAGGTGGAGAGGAGGGTTCATGAAATTGCTAACAGGGCAAAAGGAAGCTGGCATTGATGCAGAAACTGTGAATAATTCTTTGTGCACCTGAATATGCATCATCTCCAACCCATTTGGCCCATCTGTGGGGTTGGGCTCACTGAAACCACATGGAGAAAATGAGCTTGCACATCTATAAGGGAGGCAGAGCAATCATGTGGAAGATCATTCTGATGGTACCTTTTTCAGTCCTGAGCTTGTAGCATGCTTAGGCCTCAAGGGGATTTGGGAACCATATGGTCTTGACAAGTTCCAAAAGAAAATACAATCCAGGCAGCATCTCTCATTTAATCCTAGCATGGCAGACCTGAAAAGTAAACCAAAGAGATCATCTTCTTTCAACCCTCACAGAATCTCAGAGTTAGAAGGGATCTGAGAGACATCGAATCTAACCTGATCAGGAATCTCCTCTGTGATATCCCCAATTAATGACTGGTCAGTCTTTGCTTAACAACATCTAGAAAGAGGAGAACTCACTACCACCCATAGGAACCCATTCCTTTTTTATTTTAAATTTTAATTTTTCCAGATTACACATTGATGCAATTTTTAATATTCATTTTCTGACATTTTGCTGTCCATGTTCTCTACTTCCCTTCCTCCCACTTCTCCCATCTTCCCAAGAAGTACAGTAATATGATATAGGTTATAACATATATTGTCATATAATACATAATTCTCAGTTCATCGTGTTTTAAAACAAAACACATATTGCTTACACTAGAAAAAAAGTTCATGGAGGAGATAAAGTGAAGAATGGTATGTTTCAATCTGCATTCAGACTCTACTCCTTGGTGGTAGGTAGGCTTTTTTATCATGAGTCCCTTGGAGTTGTCCTGGATTCTCACCTTGTTGAGAATACTTGAGTCATTGACAAGTTGATCATCATACATTATTGTTGTTTCTGTGTACATTCTCCATTCTGTTCACTTCACTTGTAACACTTCATATGAATCTTATTTTCTTTGGCATGAGATAATTCCATACAATCATATACCACAATTTGTTCATCCATTCCCCAACCAATTATTAATATATAATTGTTAGGAACTTTCCCCTCACAGGGAGTCTAAATGTACCTTTCTACAACTTTCTCTCATTATTTCTAGTTCTGCCCTGTAGGGGCAAAGGAAATAAACCGAATCTCTGCCACTTGGCATCCATTCAAATTCTTAAAATATTTAAAATAAGAAGGAACTAAGAAGCTGTCTAGTCCAACTCCTTCACTTGATAGATGAAAAAACGGAAATGAAAAAGGTTAATCACATGGCTAAGTTCATATAAATAGCAATTGGCAATTTGAACCCATGATGTCTAAATTTAAATCTAATATCATAGTGTACTAGCACTACTGTGTACCATAATGTTTTAAGTCACTTCTTCTCTGAACTAAACAGTTACATGTCCTTCAATCAGTTTTGCTATGTCAAGAAATCAGGATACTTCACTGCTACCCTGACCTGGAGACCTAATGATCCCCAACTTATCAATTTCCTACCTAAAACATGGTGCCCAGAAGCTGTCAGCCCAAGCTGTCAAAGTGCCTGTATTTTACTGAGGAGACCAAAGCCCAGAAAAAGGAAACTATTTGCCTACAATCACCGAGCTGGGCCTACAATTCAGGCTTCCCAACTCCCCGGCCATCATCTTTTATTTTGTCCCTCTTCTGGGCTCTGCTCTAAGCCAGCTGAGGCAGCCTTTGTGGTACAGATTCCCCAAGTCTGAGCAATTCCCTCCCCCCAGAGCTTCAGTTTTGAGATCACTGTTTGACTGCCTGGTTAAATTCACCCTTAAAGGCTTCTCAAATACAGCTCAACCTGTTTTTGGTTTTGTTTTTTTTCCAAATGGCAAACAATCTACAGAAAAGTCCTTTCTCCTTCTCCTGCTCCTTCTTCCAAGTTCCTTTGCTTTGTTTTTCCACTTGTTAATCTTTGCCTTTTGCTCAGAAAAAATGATCCATCTGAAGGTGCTGAAGTGTTTACTCCCCAGTCTATCAAATTCCATCAAGTGTTGTTGTGATACTCATTTGTGAGACTACGGGGGCGGGGAAATGAATTATATTGAAGAAAAAGCCTCAGCTTGCCCCTATAATTTACAGATGAGAATAAAAACCCTTCTGCGAAATTAGGGTTGATTCTTTTAAAGGATATATTTCCTGCAAAATAAGAGGATAATATTGCAGGCAATAAGAGGCATGCAGACACCATGAAAAAATTGTGAAGAAGGTAAGTGGACTTACTTTAAGTAGACTTTGTCTTCCCACCTTTAAATCCACCTCTACCCCAGGGGCACCTCGTCCGTGCTTTCAAGTGGCTGTCCTGATTTCCACAATTCCTGACTGACCAAGCAGGGTACCTTACTTGAGCTTACTCCCTTCCCTAATGAACTTTTCTTAGAAACAGTACTGGAAGAGTCCTTAAAAGGGTTATCATGTCAGGGACAGCTGGGTGGCTCAGTGGATTGAGAGTCAGGCCTAGAGATGGGAGGTCCTAGGTTCAAATCTAGCCTCAGACACTTCCCAGCTGGATTGACCCTGGGCAAGTCACTTGACCCCCATTGCCTAGCCCTCACTGCTCTTCTGTCTTAGAACCAATACATAGTGTAAGATGGAAGGTAAGGGTTAAAAAAAAAAAGAAGTTTATTATTTCTACCCCTAACCAAAGCATGAATATAATAAGCATTCACTTGAGAAATCTTGTATGTGATAGAAACATCCCCTTACACACAGCCCCATGCCTTTTCTTCACCAAGCAATGCTTGAGGATGAATCTGAGAGATGATAAGTAATGCTAGACATAAAACAAGGAGTGTGGAATATATTGAATTGAGTGTTGTGTTTTGGTTTGGGAGAAAGGGAGGAATACAGACTTGTGTCCCTTAATAGCTAGTGCTCCTACTCCTATCTGAGATTACCTCCCAGCTATACCATATGATCATGAACTCTTTGAGTGCAGGGGTTTTTTTTTTGTTGTTGTTTTGGGCACAGGAGATAAGGTACTGGGCCTGGAGTCATAAAGATCTGAATTCAAGTTCAGCCTCAGATATTTACTAGCTATATGTCCCTGGTCGAGTCATCTAACCTCTGTCTGCCTCAGTTTCCTCAACTGGGACCCTAATGGTACCTACCTCTTAGGGTTATTATCAGTGTCAAATAAGATATTTGTAAAGTGCTCAGAATAGTGCCTGGTATAGTAGGTATTTGATAAACATTTGTTCCTTTCTCCCTTTTCTCTGAATTCCCAGTGCTGGGCATAAAGAAAACATCGAATAAATTCTTGTTGACTACCTATACTGATCAGTATAAGGAACTCTCTATATCTAGAAATGCCTTCCACTGATGCCAAATGTCTATAACTTATAGTCTTAGGCAGATGCCAGAAGGAATGAGAGGTTAAGTGAGTTGCCCAAGATCATGAGGCCATTATATTACCAGAGACAGGACTTGAATTTAGGACCGTGCCTTGCTGAATCTATGTATATATTATTTTACATTTGCAATTAAAGAGGAGAGTCTTTATGGTGTAGGCCTATTTGTACAAAATTAATACAACCCTTTTTAGAGCAGCCAAAATGTAGGTTGTTATCTTCCCCATCTCCTCTTCAAGCTCTTATAATAAGTCAGGATGGCATTCCATAGTCATAGAAGCTCACAGTGACAAATGTAAAGTAAGTGATGCATGGCAAAAGTACAGGTTTTCTTATTCCTGTTTCAATTCAGTTTCAACTAAGTTTTGGAGGCAGCTAGGTAGTGCAATGGATAAAGCACCCAGCCTAGAGTCAGGAAGACCTGAATTCAAATCTAACCTCAGAAATTTACTACCTATGTGACCCTAGGCAAGTTGTATCACATTATTTGCCTCCATTTCCTCATCTGTAAAATAAACTGGAGAAGGAAATGGCAAACCCCTCCAGTATCTTCACCAAGAAAACTCCAAATGGGGTCACGAGGAGTCAGACAGGACTGGAACAATTTAAAAACAAGTGTTAGGCATTGTAGTAGGTACAGGAAATAAAAAGACAAAAACAAAACAGTCCCTGCCCTCAGGAAGCTTACTTTCTACCTGGAAAAGCACCTACACACAGATAAGTACATGTAAAATATATACCAAAAATTACAAAGTGATTAGATAGAGGAAACACTGGTGACTTAGGAAAGCAGGCAAGGCCTTTCCTAGAAAAGGGGCCCTTGAAGTAAGTTACAGATTCTAGAAGATTGAGGGAAGTGAAGAGGGAAGGGACAAAGTCAGAGAAGTAGGAGATGGGATACTACAAAAAAGAAACACTAAATAGACCAGACTAAAACATGGAAGAAGGAAGAGAGTGGTATGAGGATAGGTGGTTAAGGTAAGGTGGAACCATATTTTGAGGAGTATAAAATATATAAAGAAAAGGGTTTTTTTTTTATCCTAGAGGGATATCCTAAAGGACTTTTATCTTTGAGCAAGCTACTAACACTTCTAAAGCAGATAGAAACGAGACTCAGAGAAATAAAATAAGTTGTCCTAGTCTTGTAGCCAAGACCAGTTGTTTTCCCACTGAAGAATCTTACCTCTGTTTTAGATTACATTTTACCTTTGGATTGATCTCATCTGAGTTATTCTTTTTCTTGGTCTACTGAGACTGATGGTTAAACTTAAGCATTATTTGCAAAACAGTTTATAAGAAGAATTTTTAAATGCTCAAGTAGAGCCAATATAGTTAATTGTTCAATCATTAAATCATGGCGTTCAAATCCTCCAGCAGAAGAGACTGCTTTGCAGTTTGAATTTCTGATGGGAATTAACTCCATTCCCCTTATTCCCAAAGTTCAGATTGCAATTGTTCATGGATGGGTAGGTAGAATTTGTACTATATGGTGTACAATTAAACCATATGTCAATAGATAGATTTCCCTCCCAAGCACAGCAGTGATAAGAATCTGAGAACAAAGTCCACATTTGCCAAAGAGACCTTGGCACAAAAATATTGCCTTCCCCCAGCTCCAACAAAGGAAGCATGCTATTGTGAAAGGAGCACACAAGTGAGAAGGCTTGAGTTGTTATCCCAGTTCTGCCCCTTTCAGACAATTTAACCATGGGCAAGTGGCTTCCCCTCTCTGGGTCTTAGTTTCCTACTCTATAAAATGAAGAGGTTGGACTAAATCTCTAAGATCTTCTATCCCCTGAAGAAAATACATAGATAAATAAGGAGATCTCTGCCCTCAAATCACTTACAGTCTAGGAAGGGACCCCAGAAAGAGTTTTTCTTGGATAGTAATAATAAATATATAAATAATAAATAATAAAGTAATAATCTGGGCTAGCTCACTGCCCAAACAGCAAGAATTTGCTACGCACCAACTATTTGTTCATATCTGTGGTAAATACTCTAGGAGATAGCCAGAAAATATAACTCATGATCCCCACCTTGAAAGGATCTTCCACTTTGAAGGGAGAAACAAAATAAATGTACATGAAATAACAACAATAAGAGAAAAACTAAATGCTAAATTGTGTGTTAATAATAATCATAACTAGGGGGCAGCTAGGTGGGTCAGTGGATTAAGAGCCAGGCTTAGAGACAGGAGGTCTCTGACCTCAGACACTTCCTAGCTGTGTGACCCTGTGTAAGTCACTTGACCTCCATTGCCTAGCCCTTACCACTCTTCTGCCTTGGAATTCCAAGATGGAAGGTAAGGATTTTAAAAAATAATAATAATAACCATAACTAACATTTCTAGAATGCCTTTGAGGGTTACAAAGTGCTTTCCTCTCTACAAAAGAGATAGTTGCATACATTTTATTCCCATCTTACAGATGAGGAGAATGATATATGGAGAAATGAAATTATTTTCCTATAGTCACTCATCTTAGTAGCATTAGAGCTAGGCTTCAAACACAAATTTCCTGACTCTCAAGTTTTGTTTTGTTTTTTTTCCATAATACTATTCTATATGTCCTCTAGAAGTTCAAAAGCAATGACTAATAAAGGTTAGGCTAGTCAAGAGAGGCTTCATAGAAGAAGTGTGATTTGAGCTGGGTTCTGAAAGATGAAGAGAGGGGAAAGAAGAGGAAAGAAAGAAGAAAGAGGGAAAGAGATGGAGGAAGTGAAAGAAAGATAAAGGGAGAGAGGGAGAAAGCAATAAAGGGAAGGAAGGGGAGAGAGAAAAGCAGAGAGAGAGAGAGAGAGAGAGAGAGAGAGGGAAGGAGAGGGGAGAAGGGAAAGAGAGGGAAGGGAAAAGCAAGTGAGAGGGGGAAAGAGAGAGAGAAGGGGAGAGAAAGAGGGAAGAAGGAGAGAGAGGAAGTAGGGGGTGAAGGGAGGGTGGGAGAAATACTTAAATACTTTCTCTATGCTTCAGACAGTACCTAGAGTGCTAGGGAAAGGAATGCATGCAAGGAAGACAATCTCTACTCTCAAAGAGCTTATATTCTAATGAGAGGAAAATATAAAAGGAAAGATAGAAATTGGGGGTGTGGGGAGAAGAACAAGGAAGTAAAGGAGAGGAAGCCAAGTTTTCCAGATGAGAGGAACACAGTAATTAAAGACACCTAGACAGAGTTAAGCATAACTTATTCATAGGACAGTGAAATCAACCTAGCCAGAGAAGAACGTGCTGGGGCATAGTGGCAGGTAAGATTGGGCTGATATACTAAAGCCCAGATTAGGACAAGCTTTGGAAGCCAAGAAGAAGCATCAAAGACTTGATTCAAAGGGCAATTGAAGATGTTCTGAGTACGGACTGGTAGAATGAAAAAGATGCTTAAAGAAAATTACCCACTTGTTCCCTGGGAACCATAACTTACAGCTGCTATGTAATACAGAACCTGGTAGAATTTATTTACTGCCCCGATGTTGTGTTTACAGCTAGTATACAATCTTACTCATAAATTTGAATTGTGGTTAAGAATAAAAACCACAGTAGAGGTAGCAAGAATCGTGTTTCAGAGAGCTTTACTTTTTGTGTTTAACGTTTTATTTTCCAAGTGTGAAAAAAAAAATGTTCATAGGTCCACGTATCTGAGGACATTGTTGAAAATGATAGCAGCACATCATAGGAGACCGAGGGCTGGTCTTAGGGTCACAATGTCTTTGATCCATGCTGGCTTTCTGGCCCTGGACACCTCATAGAACATGTCAATGGCCCAGGAAGCTTTCTGAGCCTATAAATTACATGACAGTTGCCAGGGGGAATGGGGAGGTAGATCTCCTCACTGGGAGCTCATATAACATTGAAGTCACTGGTTAACAAAATAATAATTGCCATTTAAGGTACCTTACATACATTATCTCATTTAAGCAACTATGTGAGGCAGATGTCATTATTATCTCCATTTTGCAAATGAGAAAATTAAAGCTCAGGGAGTAATTTACCCAGGGGCACACAGCGAAGATAGGTCTGTGAGGAAGAAGTGTAGCATCTCCATCCTTTAAAGACAGGTAGGAATATTGCTGAGGCAGTAAGTAGCCTGGGATCACTCAGATGAAATGGAGCTTCACATTTCATGGAATCCCAGAATCTCAGAATTAGAATTGGCATCAGGGGATAGCTAATCCAAACTGTGTCTGAGCAGGAAGTCTTTCTCTGTTTCTGATGCTGTTCCTCTGGGGCATGAGAAAAGAAGCTGTGAAATCATCTGTTGCTTCTGCATCCCAACAGATGCTCGCCTAAGGTCCTCACCTGCTGAGTGGGCCTCACTCCATTTGCAGATGTTGCCATTCACTGAGCTGGAGGGAGGAATTCCATTCCAACAGGATAAACATTCATTAAAGACCCTTTGTGTGTTGGGCACTGGGATAGGAACCAAAGTAGAAACTTCTTTTGGCTAAAACATGGTTGCTGGGTAGAGGTGCTCATAGTCTATTAGTGTGTTTACTAACAGGCATATAACATATGTGTACACACACATACACCAAATAACTTTAAAATAACATAGCAAATGAAAGATTCAGGAGATAGGTGGGGAAAAAGGGAAGTACAAAGGAGAAAAAAAATGGCATCCTAGGCTTCAAAGATTTAAAGTAAATGTTAAAGGAAAGATAAGAATTCAATAGGCAAGCTACAAGAAGGGCAAGGTAGACATTTGAAATTCAGTGAGCAAAACATAAAGGTGGAAAAAGTAGAGGGACTAGCAAGTGGCCCTGGGACAGTAAGGTGGCCATAGGGCATAGAGCACTGAATCTGGAGTCAGGAAGACTCCTCTTCCTGAGTTCAAATCTGGTCTCAAACACTTACTAGCTGTGTGACCCTGGGCAACTTAACCCTATTTGCCTCAGTTCCCTCATCTCTAAAGTGAGCTGAAGAAGGAAATGGCAAACCACTCCAATATCTTTGCTAAGAAAATCCAAAAGGGGCATGAAGCATTGGACACTGAAACAACCAAATGACAATAATAAAACAAGTAGTCCAAGTGGCTGGTGGGTAAAATACACAAGGTGTCTGGTGACAGATAGTGGGGTGCTTTCAAGGTGCTATTTGCCAAGCAAAAGTATTTTAATTTTATTTAATAAAAAAATTAATTTAGGAATAGTTGAAAGGTTTTGAACAAAGTAGCAACATGGCTAGATCTATCCATAAGGGAACCATCAGTCCAAATTAGAATCAAGGAAGAATGAAGAATACAAGTCAGAAGACTGATACCCAGTAGGAGAAGTAGAAAGAAACTTTATGAGATTGTGGCAACAGAAATAGAGAGAAGAGTGATACAGATGATGAAGTGACAAGATTTGATTGAAATTGCTTACAAGAAATGAAGGAGAGTCAAAGAAAATAGCAGAGTTTTGAACATGAGAGCTTGGATGAATGATTGCCCATGCCATTAAGAGAAACCATAAAAGTCATAAGGAAGACCAGGTTCTGAGGAAAATAAATCATCTTGGTTTGTGGTATATAGAGGAAGCTAGGTGGCACAGTGGATAGACTTCTGGATTTAGAATAAGGTGGACCTGGTTGGAATACTGTTTCAGTTTCTTACTTAGCCTGGTGACCCTGGGCTATGTACACTTAACCTCTCAGCCCCCATAGTCTCATCTGTAAATGAGATAATAATATCATCTCCCAAGGTTGTCGTGAGAATTAGATAATACATGCAAAACATTTTGCAAAACTTAAAATGACAGAAATTTTTATTATTATTACTATTACTATTATTTTTATTTTGATATGGAATTTGAAGAACCAGTAGATATAGATCAGGAAATGTTGTCCAATCTGCAACCAGACACACATATCTATTTTATAGGGGAGGGGCCAGTATTGGAAGTAGAGACAAGGGAATCACTTGAATGATAGTCACAGTCAAGGCAATGAATGAACAAACTTGGCAGGGTCAGTTTCCATTGACTTGGGTGAAGCAGAAAAGGAAAAAGTTTGTTCAGGGCAGAATCTTGGGAAGTATTAATGATCTCTGAGAGAGTAATTCCATACAATGACTAGGACAAAAACCAGTTTTCAAAGGGTTGAGGAGAAAGTAATCATTGCAGTAGCTGTGAATAACTTTTTGCAGAGGTTGGGAAATGAAACAGGAAGGAAGGGAAGGTATAGAGAATAATTTGATGGAAGGATTAGAGAAATAAAGAGTTTGCTTCTCTTTTTTCTGAGTAGAGAGCCCTTGGAACTCTGTGAGCATGATTGGGAGAAAAAATATATCTTTATGTTCATTGATCTCTGGCTGAAATTAATCATTTCCTTTAATTATTTAAAAACATTATTTTGACACATACACACACACAAATGGCTAAGAACCATTGATTTTTAAGAATCCAGTAATTCAGGGATGTTTGGAGGAGTTGTAAATAGAACTTTGTGGAAACACAGTCTCACATAGCTAGGAATTTTAAACAGAAAAAAAGAATTTCCAGTATGCAAAGGCTTGCGAGAAGCATTAATCCAGGATAAGCATCTGTACAAAACATTATTTATGAAGTACAGACACGCTTCTGATGAAAGATGAGTAAGGGATGGTGCAGACAGAAACAATAAAATGCTGATCACATTCCTATTCATCCAACTCTCCCGACTAATACAGGCAGAGACAGTATCTCTAACTTACCCAAGCCTTCTTGCATTTTGCTGAAGCTTGAAAAAGGCATTTGAAGGTGGTCTTTCTGCTGCCTAGAGAAATGATCTTGGAAGGTGAATATATCCAAAAATCCCAGAAACTTAGAGGTGAAAAGGGTCCTGGACCATTTCCAAGCAGGAATACTCTACACAACCTTGTTGTCAAGGAGTCATTTTGCTCTCTCCTTAAGGATTTCCAGTGGTGGGCAATTTACTGCCACATACATAAAGAACATTCTGCTTTTGAATTGTCCTAATGATAAGGAAAGAGGTTGTATGGTGCAGTGGGTAGAGTGTGAGCTTTGAGGTCAGGAAAACCCCAGTTCAAGTCCTGCCTCTGGCATAAATGGCTGGATAGCCATCAGAGATATAAACTGTACCTCTCAAGGCTCTAGGGCAGATCTCTGGTGTCTATCCATTATCTGCACCTTGATGATCTACATCCAGTGGAAGCAGCTTTCACACAGGGAAGTCACATAAACTAATGGAATTTCAAGTCCCAACTTCTTCAGTTCCAGAAAGAATTAGGTATACTTTCCTTAAATTGAGTCTAAATCCCTTCTCTCCAACGTATGTCCTTTGCTCTTACTTCTTCCCTCTGATTTCAAGCAGAACAAAGTTTCTTGTTCTTCAGTATTTGTAAACACTTGAAGATCATGTTCTAAGTCTGGTTCTAGGCTAAGCATCCACACCTCTCTCTCAGCTGATCCTTCCATAAAATGATCTACAGCCTTCTTCCCAATCTGGTTACTTTATTCTAGTAGAGTCAACTGCTGATTCATGTAACTGCTGGCCATTCAAAAAATGGGCAAATGGGAAAAAAGATGATAGAAGAGATAGAAATGTTCACTTAATAATGGCTAGCATTTTATATGGTGGTTACCTAGGTGGCACAGTGGATAGAATGTTGGACCTAAAGTCAAGAAGTCTTTCAATTCTGATCTCAAACACTTGCCAGTTATGTGACCCTGGGCAAGTCACTTAACCCTATTGGCCTCCGTTTCCTTGTCTGTAAAATTAGCTGGAGAAGGAATGGCAAACTACTTCAGTATCTTTGTCAAATGCAGTCATGAAGAATCAGACATGACTGAAATGACTGAACAACAAAAATAGCTGTATGCTTAAAAGCACTTTATACATACCATTCGTCTGATCCTCATGACAAACTTATGAAATATGCCCATTGTACAGATGGGCAAACTCAGGCACAAAAAGGTTAATTGACTTGTCCAGGGTCACACAACTAGTTAATGTCTAAGACAGGACTCCAATTCAGTTCTTCCTGATTCTAAGTTCAGCACTATATCCAAAACTGAGTTGCCTCCTAGATTGTTAATGAGACCCTTTGTCAGCATCCAATCAATCCTTTATTCAATCTGACCTCTATCTTTCTTTCTGTCCTAAATCTCCCACTTAATCTTTATATAATTCTGTTTCAGCTAAACTGGTATTTTCACTATCTCTGAAACATCCTTTGGATTTTTATCACCTCTGTGCTTCTATTCAATCCATCTCCCCCACCACCACTTTAAGCATTCATCTAACTTAATCTCATTTCTACCCATCAAAAATGTTATCAATCCTTGCCACCTCCCCCATGTAACTTTTCTGAGTACTGTAGCTACAAGTAATATCTTCCTCTTCAAAATTTCAGTTTATGAGACCATTCAGAAAAGTAGCAACTTCTATTTTGGCAAGCCTGTAGAGGAATGCAGCTGCTTGAGATTTCTGGACCTATTTAAGGGTGCAAGGATATTTCCTCATTTCTACTATTATTTATTTTGAAAGTTTGAAAATGGCCTCAGTGTAGAGGGAGAAAGAGAAAAACAAATGGAAAATGAATATTTCTCTTTTGTTGGGAGTTCATGAATCAGTGTGGAACAGAAAGAATTATTCACTGGTTAGACACAAGTGAGTGGATATATGGCAGGAGAGAAATTTGAGTGCGTAAGCTTAGAATGATTAGAGAGTGAGTGAGAAGAAGATTCATTGGATATGGATAAGAGAGAAAAAGTCAATGAGACAATGACTCCTAGAAAGTTTAGAGCTAGTAAGCCTAGTCTGTGTAATAGGAATAATGCCTTGACCTGGATCTTCAGGTCCTCCCCCCCCTTCACTGTTTAGATACCAATATAGAGGAGCAGAGGTGAGAGTATATTAATCAAATTTGGTTTTATATCCCTTTCTGAATCTGTTATTTTCTGAGTTCCTTTTAAGTTTTTGGAGAAGGAAGAGGGAGAGAACACTAGACAATAAACTCCTGGAGGGAGCCATTATCTTTAGCATGATACTTTACTCAATAAATATTTTTGAATGACATTTATAAAAAGAACAAATACAGCCCCAACCCAACTAGATAAACCTTGTTTGGGGTACATTCTATTGCAAAGAGTTATTTAGTAGAGGCGACTTCAGCTCCCTCCTGAGCCTTTTTAGAAAATAGAAACTAATTATGGAACCAGATCAACAGTCTCTTTATTGATGCAGTCAAAGTAAAACCAGTAGGGTGCAATTTAGCTCTTCTCCTCATCTTCCAAATAGCTGCAAAATATTATACAAAATGAAGATACAATTGAATTGCAAATTATTTTGAAAAAATCACATAACCCTGATGTAAATAGTACATTTTTACAACTTTCCAAAACCAGTTATTAAAAACAAAAGTGAATGCTTCCCAAAATCAAATGGGTCTTCCTTAGTCTAATGTCTAGAATGGTAGAGAAAAAGGAAGGGAAGGAAAGAGAAGAGAATAATAGTTTATTACGTACCTACTATGTGCTAAGCACTTTGCAAATATTAATGCATTTGATGTTCACAACAACCCTGGAAGGTAGGTGTTTTATTATCCCCATTCAATAATTGAGGAAATTGGGATAGACAGAGGTTTAGTGACTTGCCCAGGGTTATACAACTAGGAAGTATCTGAGATCAAATTTGAACTCAGATCTTCTTGATTCCATTCCCCAAGGCTCTCTATCCACTTCTCTACCTAGCTTCTGAACAGTTTCTGGAATTTACTAAATGTATGTTAATCTTGGTTGAGAATCACAACAGTCCTGGATAGAAAGGTCAGTAACAAGCAAAGGAAGTTCAGCCACTTGTGTGCCCACCTTAACCACATCGTCTTGTATACCTGGATCTGCCTCTTCACATGTACATGCACCCTCATTGCTACTGAGTTGTTCATTGGACAATATTTTCTCTCATATATCTCATTCAACAAATATTTGTTGAGTGCTTAATATGAGAAAGGAATTAGGCTAGGGATTATGGCTCCCTCTCTAGAAGCTTATTGTCAAGTGTCTTCTCCCTCCTCTTCCAAACAACCTAAAAGGAGTTCAGAAAATGACATTCAGAAAAGGGATCTAAAACCAAATTCGATTGATACACTCTCATCATTGATCTACTTTCTTGACATCTATACAATTGTGTGAACTATAGTGCTCCTCCAGGGCCTGTCCAAACATAGGAGCCACCCACTCTGATTGGGGTACTACCTGACCATAACTGCAATGCAATACAGTAACCATCTGTCCAGCTCTTTCTCTACCTGATCTGGCTGTATCCCAAACCAGAGGATAAGAGAAAACTTCTGAGACAGTTGCACTGTATATAAGCTTCGAAGGACAGGCAGAATGTGAATGCTTTCAGGATGGACACAAGGAGAATAAGGCACATGGGTGGAAAGTATCAGACATCGTACCATAGATTTGGGGAGCACCAATCAGTGAAAAAGCACATAGTACTTACCATTATGCCAGGATAGGGATACAAAGAAAAGGGGAAATCTTCTGCCCTCAAGCAGCTGACATTATAATGAAGAGAACATACAAATAACTGCATGTGTGATATTGTATAAATCAATGGTTAATCTCAGAGGGAAGAAAGAATGAAAATAAATCTGGAATGTCTCTGAAGAAGGGGGCATCTGAGCTGAGTCATGAAGGAACCTAGGGGTTGAAAATGAGGAAGAATATGCATTATGGGCATTGGGGATAGCTAGTGTAAATGCACAGCCAGGAAATAAGAGTATTGTATTTGAAGAAGACAGGGGTTGCAGAGTGCATGTAGTAGAATAAAATATAATTGAGAACGTAGAAATGGCACGTTGTAAAGGGTTTAAATGTGAAAGAGAGGATTTTACATTTGATCCTGGAGGTAATAGGAAGCAGCTTGAGTTTGTCATGGTGGGAAGTGACATGGTCAGATTCAAACTTTCGGAAAATCATTTTTTAATGGCAAAGTAGAGGATGGACTGGAGTGGGAATGATTTGAGTCAGGCTATTACAAAAATCCATGTGTGAGGTGATGAGAGCAGGTATGTTGGTCATTTCGTAAGTACAGAGAAGAAAACACGTAAAAGAAATGTTGTGAAGGAAAGACCAAATTCAAAACAGATTTAGAACTGGAATGGTCCCTAGAGGTCACCTAGTCCAAACCCAGGAGGCTATTCATCAAATTTGGTCAAATATCACTTAAATTACTGAAGAAATTGAAGCCCAAGTAGGTTAAATGACTTTTTCAGAATGGCACAATTATTGTGAGATGTGGAATTTGAATGCATATCCTCTGGCTCCAAAGAAATATGAGGTAAGGCTACCTAGAAAGGAAATCTCATACGGGTATATATAGAGAGAGTATATTCTTTATCTGATTGATGATGGGAACCTTTAAAGGATTTGGAGCAGAAGGGAGACATGATCAAATTTGTATAGAAGAAGGGAACTGAGTAAGGTTGGGTTTTGAGGACCAGTTTTCCTGGTTTAGGCTAATAAGACCAAGTAAGCATTTCTCTTTGTTGATTAAGAGATATATAGATTGTGATAAAAGCAGGTAGAAGGGGTAGGGGGAAAAGAGAGGGAAGTATAGCACTGACCCAACACCCAATATTCCAATAAATTCCTGTAATATGGCACCTAGAAATTTATCTAGTCTTACCCACAGAAATTGTCCTGTATGGGAACCATCCAAATGAAAAGATAATCACAGTACTTGTTTGTTGACTGATTCTAAGGCAAAGTTCTGCCTTTCACATTGACTTTCTCTTTTTCTGCCTTTCAGGCTTGCCTTACCAAAGGGTACCTCAGCAGATCAATGGCTCTTTCTTAGTCAAAGGTGACCATTTTATTGGTGAGTAGGACAACTCTTTTCATGATTAACCTCAGAAGCCCTTGATGCCTATATAACCTAAGATTCTGATCCTTGGAAAGGTTGCTAGATATTTGGTCAGGGAGGATCAAGAAGCCGGACTGGCATTAGGTTAGATGGCATGCAATAACTCATTGCATGTGGGGTTCTGGAATAGTATACAGTGATGTGGTTTCCTTACCTACCTTGCATGGCCCTACACACAGCTGACAGAAGGAATTCACTTTCAGTTCTTTCTGCCACCACTATCCACTCCCCAACTTCATCCCCTCTCATTTATTACTACCCAGAGTCCCAAGAGTACAATTCTTTCCAAATCAATATTTTCCCTAGCATCAATTCTATAGTCTGGCAGAGGAGAAACACATCTGCTCTTCCAGTTTAGCTTCAGGGAGGACTTAGATCAGCCAAAATCTCTGCATTTAAATTCATGTCAACTCATCAAACAGTATCCCTTATTGTGAGAATCAGCAAACTCAAGTTAATAAATTTGAGAGATAAGCAATGAGTCTAATACAACAAATGTCAGAAATAGAGTCTGAAAATGTGGAACCGAGGCTCATGTCTATCACTTACTTGGTAGGTGACCTAAGCAAAAAACAAGTTCTCTAAGCCTCAGTTTCCTTATATGTGAAATTGAGCTAATAGTAGAAGCTACCTACCTGCAGCTAAGCTTTATGGTAGGACCCAGAGTCAGGAAGATTTGAGTTCAAAGCTGATCTCTGACACTTACTAGATGTTTGACTCTAGACATGCCATTTTACCTCTGATAGCCTCATTATCCTCAACTATAAAATAGGAATAATAATTGCTCCAACCTTCCAGAATTGTTGTGAAGATACAATAACATTCATAAAATGCTTTGCAAACCTTCAAGCTCTACATAAATACTAACTATATCATTCCTCTTATTATCACCTCAAACTATGGTGAAAATTCAATGAGATAATATATGTATTTTGCAAATGTTAGAGCATTATATTAATGTCATCTATTATGATAAACATATGGCTTAGAGTCAGATAAGCTGGGCATGGGTCCTTCAAGGTACTCATTTGTTTTTTACAATATGAGAAAAAAATGTCTCTCTGTCCTGTTTGTTATATACATATTAAATGACCTGATTCAATGATGTCATTAAGCTAAATGTCAGATTCTTAGGAAAATCAAGCAGAAGTCTTGCTATACTTTTGTAACGACTAATGCAGTAGGCTTTGTGGTATTTAATATTTGGGCTTCAGAGATGGCAGGTCAATCCTAGGACATTCCTTAAGGTAAAGGTTAGCTCTGTGGATGAAAAGCCTTTTACTTTGGGCAGGTGGCACTCTCCAAGGCTTGTATCTTAATTAATTCAGGAACGTCCTAGTGGATTCCTCTCTGTATTGAATACTTGTGCTTATTCTCTTTGTTTTTCATGTCTATACCTTTCACTGAGCCAGTAGATAACTCTTATGTCCTTTTAATCCTATCTTTATATCATCTGGAATACGTTAGGTCAGAGAACTGGATTTAGATTTGGGAAGATCTGAGTTCAAATTCTGACACTTGCAAGATTGCACACACTTGCTGGGTAATTACTGACAAGTCACCTAACCAGTGCTTCATGCATACTATTGAAGAAATGAATGCATGAAATTAAAAGTTCTGTTTTTTCAAAAGCAGAAAGAATTAAGAGATAAGTTTTCCTAAGTCTTGAGGGCACATAAAAGATAAGAAGTATTGCTGGATACTAACTATAGCACAGTTTCACTTTTCCCATTATACTCATAGATATATGCCACCTCATTAGAGAAAAACATTAGATGGCATCATTTAGGTCATGTTGATAATTCCTTCTTGAATCTCAGGCAACTACAGGAACAAATTTCCAGATGTGTTATAAGCATCAGAAGTCAGTTGGTCCAGGAGGTACTTACTGGAAGGGGAGGCACAGATCATGAGTTCACGTGGAATGAATGCACCCTGATACATGTAGAAGATGAGCAGAACTCAATAAAGGTATCCCAACTTCCAGACATCAAACCCAAACATGTTGTAGGGTATGCAGACTGCTTCTGCTCTTTGCATAATTATAAACTCCCCCTCAAAAGAGTAAACATTGCTGCTGACTTCAGAAACATATGACAAAGTGGTATTAAATATGCATTGCTAATTGGACTTTCTAATTTTGCTAGCAGCTTCACACAGACATGCTCTGTTCTGCAGATGCTGGAGTGTTTAAATAAAACCTTCATCCTGCCTTATGAAAAATAAACCAATAGAAAAAAGGGAAAGTCTGTTTTAAATTAGAGTTCAACTTGATGCTGTCTAGTTATCCCTTTTAGATTATTCTATAACAACAAAACTTATGGAGGTGAAAACTGATAGGACCGTCCTAGTTGAGGTATTCATCACATCTTGTCTAGACAATTGTAACAGCTTCATTATTGGTATCCATACCTCTAGTCTCTCCTCTCTCCAAACCATCCTTCACACAGTTACAAATTTGAAATTCTTAAATAAAGAACCAAGTATATATAACACTCTGTTACCCAAAAAGCTCCAGTGGCTCTCTTCTGCTTTTAGAAAAAAAACAAAATTCTCTATCATTTTCAAACCCTTCACAGTACAGCTCCAATCTAGATTTTGAGGTTGATTACTCATGATTCCATTTTTACATAATTTATAATGCAACCAAACTTGCCTATTAATTCTATTAATTCCTCACATACAACATATCATCTCTTGTTTTTCAGTCCTTGCACCAGCGGTTTCCATGCCCAGAATGCACTGCCTCCTCTCCCTGCCTCTTAAAATCCCTAGCTCCCTTCAAACCTCAGCTCAGGTTTCACCTACTACGTGAAATTTTTCCTGATCATCTCTGCTGGCAGAACCTTCCCCACAAATTACCTTATATTTATGAGCTTCGTATTTACTTATTAGTACATGTGTTGTTTTCCCAGTTGAATATATGCCCCTTGTAAGAAGAGGGATTGCTTTGCTTTTGACTTTGTCTTATCACAGTCAAAGTAGGAAACTACTAAATACTTTTTGATTGATTGACTTGGTAACTGTTTAGAGGTAGGAAATGAGGAAGCAGTAAGGATGATTCCAAGCTTTCAAACCTGATTAACTGGAAAGTTAATGGAGCCTCCATCATCCTCATCCTATCCCATTTATATAGTGTTTTAAGGTTTGCAAAGCTTCATAGATAATATTATCTCATTTATTATTCTTCCATCAATAGAATTAGGGAAGTTAAGGAAAAGGCTGAGTTTAGAGAGACGAGTTATCTTCTGGACATGTTAAATTGAATCTGTGGAACATCTAGAAGAATGTATCTCTCAGGAAGTTGATAGGGATATGATGCTCTACAGACAGATGAGTGACAGCTACATCGATTTGGAAGTCATTTCCATAGATGATAATTGAGCATATGGGAGCTGATGAGATCACGGTGTGAGAATACAAGAGAGTCCACGTCAGAGCTGTGGGGTACATCTATAAATAGGGTCTTGAAACAAGCTAGGGAAACTAAGAAAGAACAGTCAGACAGTTAGGAGAAAAACAAACATGACTCTTCAACTTGTCAACAATAATAAGAGTCTCCCAGCTGGACACAGGATCACCAGTTCATTGCTTCAGAGTTGAACGTGACCTTTGTGAAGATTTTCTCATGTCATAGATGAGGAAACTTGGACCCACAGAGATGAAGTTGTCCAAGGTAAAACAACTAATAGGTAGAGGAGTTGGAATTGGAATGGTCCTTCTACTTTCCCAGAAATGCTGGGATTCTCAGGAGGCTCTGTCTGAAGAGTGTAGCTTACTAATACTACCACTACTTCCTCAGAGTTCCAGGGGATTAAATATGAGGGTTTCTGTGCCTTTTTGTACTGTGGCTCAGGAGAACCTCCATCCTATTCTAGTATACTCATTGATTATCAGCTAGACATAATTAGCTTTTTAGAAATGGTATTTACTAACCAGATATATCAGAATAGTTGTCTTGGAAAATAATTCACTCAAAATAGTCATATTCTCTTCCCTTGCATAGAAAAAATCCCTGAGGAGAGTTTAGGGAACACATGTACTAAAAAGGTAATGTAAAACTCCTCATTATTGGAAATCCTTAATTGAGTCCTAATAAATTTCCCTTCAATTATCGTTTGCTGCTAGGTCTATTGGGTTGTTGATTTGTAGAATTTCTTCCTTTTGTGTCTAGCTGGTCCTCATGTACCTCTTGACTTCTAAGGCAGGGCTACTATCAGCCACAAGTGTCCCAGGGATGCTGCTGCTGGATGCAGTGTAGACTCCTTACCAACACCAGTGTTCAAGACCTCTGCATCTTCTGATCTTTTGAAGTTCACAAACTTATAACCTAATTGGTTTTATCTTCAAATACTCTGCCATCTTTTCTCCAGGAAACTGTCTCTTTTCATTCAATACATCAAAAAATATTTATTAAGTGCTGTGTATGTGCCAGGCAGTGTGCTAAGATTTACCAGATGCTTAGACTCCTACTACAAGCTCTCTCATAATATGATCAATCAAGAAGGAAGGGGAGACAGAGGCACTGCCCTTTTTCTCCTGCCCCAAGAGCAATTCCCTTTCAGGAATCCCAAAATCTTTAGCTTTAAAATTTGGAATCATCTCCCACACAATTCAGATCAGCTCTAAACTGCCTTACTATTTGTTTCTGTAGTTCTAGAGGGTTTTTGCCAATCAAAGTGGGCTTCTTTGAGCAATGATAGGCTATTTCTTGTTTGGTGCTACCATCTCTATCCAGTGACAAGAAGCTTGTATGTTCCTTTCAAATTAAGGATTTATTCACACTTCATTTACTTTTTATTTACTTAGCTGAGGTGTTTTAGCTTTCTTTGATTAGCTGGTTTAAGAGGTGGACTCCCACTTTTAAGAAAGGAAAGTATAGTCTCATAAAGGGAGGAGAGAATACCTAGGTAAGGGAGTAGTTAGCAGCATCTGAAACTATAGAGAGGTCAAGAAGGATAAGGATTGAGAAAAGGTCTTTGGATGTTGTCATTTGAAGATCCTTGGTAACTTGAAGAGAAGAGTTCCAATTGTGCAGTAGAAACAGAAGCCAAATTACAAGAGGCTGAGAAGTGTGGAGGATGAGAGATAGAGAATGATAGCTTGAGAGGACAGCAGGGTCAGGTTGAGGTTTTTTAGGAATCAAGAAACTAGATTATGTTTGTAGATAGAAAGAGGAAGGAGCCAACTGATGTTCAGGTATTTCAGTGGTGTCCAACTTTTAGTAACCCCCATTTTTGGCAAAGATATTGGAGTTGTTTGCCATTTCCTTCTGCAGTAGCTCAAGATTAATCAAAGAAAGTTCACCATAAAGGAAGCATACAAGCAAAGATGCAGAAAGGTAAATGAACAGAAGAAAGCCGGACAATCTAGATTAGGTCACATCTGGGAGGCTTTAAATGCCTGCTGTGTGTGTGTGATGTCTCTCTTTCTGCAAATAAGTCTCCTATTTGGTAGACATCAGGTATATAATATAGGTTACAGTAATAAAGCTGCCATTTTCTATTTAAGTTCACTGCTATACCCCCATCTACAGAGCACCATGCTTCCCACTTTTGCCTGCAACGTTTCAAAGGCGTTGGAATTGTGCTAAGTTCTATCCCAGCAGCATTTGGTGCAAGAGAAAGAACAAAATTTGCAAAGTAATCTGTATGCTTGTTACAGTATGTCTGTCCACACTTGAAAAATCTTACCCAGTCAGAATCCAAGAGTCGATACCCCTGTGGTCCAGTACTCTGGCTGGAATACTGATTTTTAAATAAAAGAAGATGAGCTCCTTCAAAAACCATTTCAGACAGACAAATGTAAATAATCTTAATAGAGAGGTGACTTGGGGAGGAAAGTGGAAACTCACTACATCTGGTAAGTTTGCTCAGAAAAATCCGATAAAATGGTGGGGAGATAAAGTTCAGAAACACAAATAGCCAGAGATATAAGCCAGACTCTGACCCACATCCCCTGTAAAAAAAGTAATCATAAAGCATAATAATAATAAATAGCTTATAAAGCTAGAACTTCAGGGTTTGCAAAACATTTTACACATTTTATTTCTTTTGAAATTTACAGCAATTCTGTGAGATAGGTGCTATTATTATCCCCATTTAACAGAGGAGGAAACTGAGCCTGAGAAGTTAATTAATTTGTCCTGTATCACACAACTAGCAACTAACTGGATTGGATTCTGGTCTCTCTCTCCACACATCCCCCCATATCCCACCCCACCCCCTTGACTCCAAGTCTAAAACTCTATGAAAGTCAGCAACCATTCATCAATGAAACAAGGTAAAATGTCATAGGAACAAATGCGAAGTCCTATATCTAGACTTAAGAAAGAAAAATCACTATCACAACTATAATATGGGAGATATACTATAGCAAGCAGTTTGAGTGAAAAATACCTGGGGATGGGGTTTAGTGACTTATCAGCTCAACATAAATCAACAATGTGCCATGGCTATTAAAAAAAAAGGTGAGAGGGAAGAAAGAGAGGGAGAGGGTGAGAGAGAGGGAGAGGAAGAAAGAGAGAGAGAGAGAGAGAGAGAGAGAGAGAGAGAGAGAGAGAGAGAGAGAGAGAGAGAGAGAGAGAATTAATTTTGTTTTATAGAAGTATAGTCCCAGAGCATGGAGAAAATAGTTCTACAGTACTTTAGTCCAAAGGTTTCAACACTTTCTAAGTGCAGTTAAACTAGATTAAACTGTAATTGGGAAATATGTAGCAAAAATAAATAAAAATATAATAAAACACAGATAATGTTCATTGATGGTTTTCTAAATCAATATTTGGACTGCAGGGATCCGTACAGGCCCCTTTTTCTATTTGAACTGAAGACCACTGATCTGATACCTTAAACCATGCCTGGAGTACTGTGTTTGCTTGAGGGGACTATATACATTTTTTTTAATTGGCTAAAAATAATTGACTAGCTAGAAGACCCCACCATCTATTGTAGTGCTCTTTATTAGTTGTCTTTTTAAAAACTTTTTAGCTTCTCTGTTAATCCATCTCATAGAAATAAGATTACATGAAAAATTTAAATAAGCCTTATATACCCCCTATACAATATATATCGTTATTTCATGAATTTAGTAGTTTATATGAGACACCAAGAAGCATAGGTATGTATATGCCTATGAATACATACAATATGTCTATGCATGTGTGCATACATATTCCAGTGATGCTATATGTGTAGCTATGAATTATAGACTACCACAGTCTATCAAGAATTAAAACTGAATATCACCCAAAAAGCAATAGAGAGGTAGGCTAGCATGTG
Organism: Monodelphis domestica; assembly: GCF_027887165.1. NCBI lineage: Eukaryota > Metazoa > Chordata > Mammalia > Didelphimorphia > Didelphidae > Monodelphis > Monodelphis domestica. Next base: position 363,203,469 of record NC_077227.1, on the reverse strand, counting down.
TATGTGTGTGTCATACATGCATAGTCTTTTATGCTTTGGTTTTTGTTAAAATTCCTTGGTGGTTTCTTTCATCATAGACCTTGAATCCCAAATACTGATCTATCTTTGCCTGGGTCCATTGTTAGTAAAATCTATAAGCTCATAAATAAATCACCTATTTTAAAAATCCCCCCTCCATTCCTGGGCATGCGGCCAGATAAGAACATCTTTTCACAAATTCAGGCCCAAGGGCTGCTATAAAGTTAAAATTTAAAGTTTGGCCTTTGAACACATATAATATAGATCTTGGAAGAAGGGAAAACAGATAGATGCCTCTGAGCCCACAGAAGGTAGCAAAATTCCTGTCTATTTTTAAAAGAGGATAAAAAGTCTCACCTTTTAGTCCCTGCAAGCTTCTAGGGGGATTTTTGTCCCAACTGTTGGCATTTACCCTGGAAGGGCATAGTTTACAGTAGACCAAAAGCCAGAGATCTACGAAGGGCCAGCACTAGGAATGTGCCCCAAATACTATGGTCTTTGGGGCACCGCAGCAGTCATAACACTTTTCTTTTGAGAGGAAGGAGCTAGCAGACCACACTCTAAAATGTCCTTCTATTAAATAAGACTTCAAAATTACAAGATTTCTGCAGAGGTTGCTTTTTTTGTTTGTTTTGTTTTTCATTTTGTTCGCTTATTACACTGACTTAGCACAAATGGAACCAATTCAGAGTATTTCCTGCTATATAAGTAGAAAACCAAAAAGTCCCCTGAAATCCAATTCTCTGTCTTCCATGGATTCTAACACTGGTCATTCTCCATGAAATTGGAGCACATTTTGGGTGCACATACATACATCTCTTTTTTGTTCCTGCATTGAATTAATCAGTAGATTGTCAAAGTCATCTCTGTTGTTCCAGCTTTGAAGTAATCTTGTATAATTTTTGACACATGTAGGGGGAGACACATTGGAAAAGCTAAAATGTAGTGTTTTGCTTTATTAATTCAATATTTTTTTAAAAAATTAATAAGCAGAAATAAATAGAACTGATTAATAAGTATTGCTTTTGGGGCAGACACTGAAAAGGGAATAGAATCTTGGAAAAGAATTAACTGAGAGGTGAAGAGCTCAGACCACACTGCCCTTGAGAATTGCATTACTCCCAAGTTCTACTTAAACAAAGACATCTTTTTAACAATATTTGGGGGTCATAATGGTAATTCAACTGTGAGCCATGGAATTCCACAGTCTCCGAAGAATTAAAATCAAAGTCACCCAAAGATTAATGAAAGGGCATATAGAAGATGTGAATAGAGTACTGAAGAATTTCTAGAGATAGTGAAGTAAAGGATATCAAAGACTTGAATAAATGGAAGAAGTAAGCTGGTTATGTGGCCAGAACAATGGATAATTGATGGATGGTATATTCCATTGTACACATATACTAACCAGATATGTAGAGAAGAGGTTCTTAACTTTCTTTGTGTCATGAACCCCTCTTGCAGTCTGATGAAATTTATAGATCACTTCTCAAAATAATGTTCTGTTACCTACATTCAAAAATTGTAGGAAATAATTAAATTTACTTAGGGCTTACTTTAAATAAAGATGTAATTTGTTCCCATTAAAATTCATAAATCTCCTAAAATCTATCCATGGACTACAGATTAAGAACTCCTGTTCTAGGCCAACACTAGCATGCTGGGGAAACCCCTGTGAAGGATCTTTATAGGAGAACATGAATAAATAGCATAAGATGAAATGTCATAGATAGGTCATAATGCATAATCATTGGAGATCATATTTATATCTCTGAGATCATTGAAGCTAGAGCTTGTCTAAAGAAGAGTTCAAACAGGATGGTGAGAGAACTTAAAATCACGTTATATCAGAAATGTTTGGTTTATAATGTTTTGTTTGGAAAAGAGAAGACCTAAAACTGTCCTTAAAGATTGTAAAAGTTAAAATTAATCTCAATAATAAAAGTATTATATTTTAGGAAATTTATTAAAGATCATTAGAAATAAAGGAATAAAAGGGATACAAAATAAAAACCATGTGCCCATGGCTAATTATTAGCCTGTTCAAAACCCCATGCTTACCACCACCATGTGTGTGACAGGAAGTAAAAGAGCTCAGGTCCCTCCACATCACTGCCTAATATCCCTTGTCTACAGGAAGTCCTTAATGACAGGAACTCAGTGGGCTCCCAGGAAATGTAGTTCCTTTTTAGGGTAACAGATTTCCAATTACACAATATGAAAGGAGTAAGATTGATTAGATATTGTTAGCTCTAGAAAGCAGAAATGGAAGCAAGTAGTAAGTCCTCCTCTCTGGAGGCCCATGTAAAAATTGGATAGCTATTTCATAGGAATGTATAACTACCAATACTAACTACTGAAATGAAAAAACAATTTTAACCTTTTTGTTGAAGTTCTAACCAAATTCTTACCCTCTTCCCTCCCTTCCCCTCTCACCCTCTCCCTAAAATGGAAAGCAATATGAAATAGATATTACATGTGTAATAGTATAAAACATCTTTCAATATTAGTCATTTTGTGAAAGAGAACTCACACAAAGAAAAGAAAAGTAAAGAAAAATGAAATATAGTAAGTCTTTGTCTGCATTCACTCCATCAGATCTTTCTCTGGAGGTAGTTGGCATTTTTCATCATGAATCCTTGAGGATTGTCTTGGATCACTGTGAATATACTTTTCTGGATATGGAAAATTGAGAATAAATTCTTGGTACAGTTTGTAGTGGCATCTCTAAGCTGAATCTGTTCACATATTTTACTATGATTTACTTCCCCTAATTCTGGTACATATTCTGAGTGGCTTTGAAGCAGTTGAAGTTCCAATTCCAGACCAAAGCAGATACCACTAAATAACCTCATGAACCATATGATGGAAGAACAAGATATTCTAGGGAAGAACAAGAACAAAAAACCACAAAGAGTACTCACTGTCTCATCAACAAGCATCACTTGGCTTCCTCCAAGATACCTCAACCACTTCCCTTATCTGGAGTTTTACTACATAATCAGTGAGTTCCTCCTCAGTTCAGAGGTTCTAAGATTCTAGAACTTAACCTTCTAAAAGAGTCTGTAGAAATTATTTAGCCCAGATTTCTGAGTATAGATGAGGAAACAAATTGAGAAAGTGAATATAGATCATACAGTCATGGAATTTAAGGGGACCTTAGATATCACTTAGCTCAACTTCCCATTCCATGTGTCCTTAATAGATAGTCATTTCATTTCTACTTGAACCCTTCCAATGACAAGGGCTCCATTTCCCGCCCCCCCCCCCATCATTGCACAAGATCCAGCAGATAGTGACAGAGCTATTGTACACTCTGGCTTGGACTGAGATGCTAGAGAGACAAGTCCAAAAGGAGACAACAACCTTCATTTTCCCAATTATCATAATAGAGAGGAGAGGAAAGAAGGAGCCATAGAATGATCCATCCTCCAAAGTAGCATATTGTTTGTTTGGCTTATATCTGTTGGACAATTTGAATAACAGGAGAAACTTAGGAACAGTTGGAATGAGCTAATGGGAAAGAGAATGTTGTCAGAGAATTGCATAGCTGAAGGGCAAGGATTGTAGTCCCAAGTTAGGATGACATATGAGAACAACTTGAGAGACACTTGAATGTGGCATAATGGATAGAGAGCCAGCATCTTTGATATTTACTGACTGGACTAACCTAGGCAAGCCATTTATCCTCTCAATGCCCTATAGCTAAATTGCTAAGTCTATAAGTTGTAAAGATGACCTAGATTTTCAGAGGCAAATGAACTTTCTTTATTCAGAGTTCCCTTTACCAGTGAAATCACAGATCTGGTAAAAAGAGAAAAAAAAAACCTTGAGAGGAGACTGCCTAAACTTCAGAAAAGTGTGAGTATGACATTAAGTTCACAGGGTGATTGAAGGTGATTAGAGATGTGGAGCAAAGGGCTCTGGAATCCACCTCTGGTAGCTTGCTACCTCCAGAAAGGTCATTATCATCCACCTCCTATGGTGAACCCCAGTCCCCCAGTCTACAGAGGGATACTTTGGTAGTAGTTGCATTAATGGAAACAACACTTAAAAAAAAAAAGGAATCAGACCTGAAAATAAGCACTAGCCTGAAGGAAATCAAACAGAAGTTCATTAAAACCAGACAGCAGGAATGCAAGAAACTGAATAAATAGAGCTGTTCTCCAAGCTCTTTTTTTGTTGTTGTTGTTGTATCTTCAAGGGAATTAGTTGTGAAGGGAAGTGGGCTCACCAAAAGCAATACTGGTATAGTGTTAGCTTGGGAAATGGAACTATAATTGGCTGGGAGGAGTTGTGAACAACCTGAGAGGTTACTGGCAAAAATAAAACCAAGTTTCTGTTGTTGAGTCATTTTTAAGTTGTGCCCTCTTCTTCATGACCCCATCTGAGGTGTTCTTGGCAAAGATACTGGAATGGTTTGCCATTTCCTACTCCTACTCATTTGATAGATGAAGAAACTTAGGCCAACAGCATTAAGAAATTTGCCCAGGGTCACAGGACTAATAAATGTCTGAGGCCAGATTTAAACTCAGGAAGATGAGTCTTCCTGATTCTTAATCCAACACTCTATTGTCTATGCCATTTAGCTGCCCACTAAGTTATCCAGTTGAAAAGAAATTTTAACCACTCAATGATTTGTGTTTGGTTCCTGTTAGACATGAAGAAGTCTGAGGTTTTTTTTTTTTTTTAAGGGATTGGCCAAATTTGAATTCTGGTACCCTAGAAAGAGATCATTCATCTGAATTTCCATAGGACTTCTGGCTCACTGTTAAGGACAGTGCATTCAAAAAGAAACCAGATGTCACAAGCACCAGTTTTCTAATTTGTACTCTTTATTTATGACCAGTGATAATCAACCTATTGGGCATGGGCTGTCCAGGTCCAGTGCAAATAAGATCATGCTTACTAAGAATAAAAAGAAGGCAAATCAGAGATCCTCCCTATAGGAAATGAAGTCATAGCCTCTGAAGGAAAATATACAGGTTGTCCCAGAAATTTGGGGACATTCTCTATTCTGAGGCAACTGAAGCCTAAATATCATATCCAAGTTATTCAATTGATGAAGAAGCAGATGACAAAAGGAGAAGCAGGTAATTAAATTTCTACTTTTCTCCATATTCAGAATGTTAAACTGCTCTTTTAGCTGTTTTGAGGTGACTTGGCATAATAGTTAGAGTCCTGGACTCGGAGTCAAGAAGACTTGGGTTTAAATCAATTCTCAACACTTGCTCTGACAAGACAGGAAATCATGACCCTGAAATTTAGATGTTTTAACTGTAAAAGCAAAAAAGTTGGACTCAATAACCTCTAATCTCTTCCAGCTCTAAAGATGGATCTGATGATCCTATGTAACTCTCTTGGATCAATTCTCCATTGGTACAAGGCACTTATACATACTTAGAAAGTCTATAGGTTGTTAATACTTTACTTTTATAGAGCCATTCATGCTTTTCAAGGAGATTTTATATAACTTTACTCATTGAAACTTCAGAACATACCAGGTGATGAATTTTTCAGTCTTGACAACTCATGAAATATGTAGTATAAACATTATCTTTATCAGTGGATGGAGTCTCTATGCCAATGAAATCATCTTTCAAAGAATCAAAGTAACATTCCAAAGAAGAAGGCAAGGATTATTATGCCTCTTAAATGGAGAAATTCCATCATAAAGAAATTAAGGGATCTTACAGAAAACTAATGTCAAATCCAAAACTAGAACCAAAGTCTCCTTGCATCCCTTGCCCTTAGTTGAGTGCTCCTTCCATTAGCCATTGAGAATTAAGTTGATACCATTATCTATCATTTTCTCACTGTCAAGGGCTGATGTTACTTACCAATCTACCTCCTAAGAACATAAGGTCAAGTTTTTAATTAATCATATTTTTTTAAAGTAAATCCAGGGGAATTTTCATGCTTCCAAAAGGAAAAAAAATGCAGTAACTTCCCTCCCATGTTCATTGGAAAAGCACTGGATTTGCAGTCAGCTAACATAGCTTCAAATACAGCCTCAGTTAGTTGCTTCCTTTCCTATATGACTGGCAAATTGGTTTAACCTTCTTATGCCTCAGATTCCTCTTAAATGACATAGTTGGACTAGATCAGAGGTATCAAATATGTTGTCCACAAATCCAGATAGCCTACAACACTCCCCAAGAACCATATTAAAACATAAATGGGAAAGATTTAACAAAATAAATAAATAAGAAAATAAATTAAAATGCAACAAAACATTGATAACATTATCTATTAGGTAGGTGGCAGTGAATAGGAGGAATGGACCAGATATCAGAAAGATTTGTTGGGTTCACATCTAGCTTCAAATATTTATTGACTCTGTGATCCTTAACAAGGCATTTAATCTCTATTTGCCTCAGTTTGGGCAACTGTAAAATGGGGATAATTATAGCATTTACCCATTAGACCTGTTGATATTTATAAAGTACTTAGCACAGTGCCTGGCACATAGTGCTATATGAGTGTTAGCCATTATTATTTCATTTTTAAAAATAAATCAAGGGGGCAGCTAGGTGGCTTAGTAGATTAAGGACCAAGTCTAGAGATTGGAGGTCCTGGGTTAAAATTTGACCTCAGATACTTCCTGACTGTGTGAACCTGGGCAAGTCACTAAACCCCATTGCCTAGTCCTCATCATTTGTCTACCTTGGAACCAATAAACAGTATTGATTCTAACATGAAAGGTAAGGATTTTAAAAATAAAATAAAAAAGAAATCAGTTTGCAGCTCTCAGAGATCTCTATGTACACATTAGTGGCCCCCTTTTTTATTTGAGTTTGATGCCACTAGACCAAATAATTTCTACAGTCCCTTTTCAGCCCAAAATCCATCATCTTATTGTAACTCCATGCTCTCCTCACTTTCCTAACCTAAAAGAGGAGGAATCAAAATCTTCACAGACCTCTCCTAATAGACTGGCACAGAAGAGAGGGTTCACCTCCAGGCTCTTCTAGCCCCTCCCTCTCTTTGAGTAAAGTGGCAAAGTTTTACCTCCTGGGCTATCACTAAACTCCAGAGACATCTGTGGTTCCAAACTGACTCATTCTTCTTTGAGAATATTTAAGTGATCCTAGAGTTCAAGCCTCAAGAATATGCTTAGGATGAGTTAAAGAAACATTTTTAAAGCTCAACTCTAACTCAATAGCATTCAAGGAGGTCTTTTACCATCCCAAATCAGGACAAGAGAGTACTAGAATAGATGATAAAACAATATCCCTCTGAGACATCCCCCATGTGCCCTCTGATCTCAAAATAACAACATACTCATAGAAAATGGTAACAAACTCATGAAAAAAAAGAGAGAGCTAGACTTAGAAACTACCATCAGTCAGCTATTGAGGAACAGAACAATAGGATCACCAAAGCAGTTGGAAAAGAAGTTTAGGAGAAAAAAAAAAGGTCCCTCAGATTCTTGGCACCATAGCTGAGGGGGGACAAAGTAGAGAATGGATAAAATCACCAGATCCTAGCAGTATTTCAGGGTAGGCTCATTTAGGCAAATGCCAAATTCTATGCAGGCAAATCATTCCTTAAATAGATTAAGCCAAACAAGGATCCACATTCTCAGGATTATTGTTGATTTTATAGTCAATCAAGGGTAGCCTGCTTCCTAGCTCTCACAATCCTGTAGTCTTTCCTTTTCCTTGGAAAACTACTTCCAAGTACCCCTGCTGATATGATCTTGAATATGATGGATATTGATAAACTTTAAAAATAAAGATTCTAGGAAGGTCTTTCAGAAAACAAGTGAAGTCAAAAGATTGGCTTTTGATTAATCACATTACTAATTCCAAATTAAGCATTTCCTTTTAATCTGTTTAAACTCATTAGCCACTAAAGGAATGAGCTTTAAATAAATGTCCTTTAAGGATCTTTCTTGCTTTCCTTTGTTCCACTAAGCATTCCCAAAGAAACTAGATAATGCTGTACCTTTAAGAGACAAATGAAATGTGGTAGAAAGAGCAGTTTGTATGTTAGTTTCAAATTCCAATTGCAAATATCATTTTGAGAAGCATCTACCTATGGAGTCAAAGAAAGTGTGTTTTAATTTTTTATCTATGATAAAACTGTGGAAAAGACAAAAAAAGAAAGTGAGGAGAGTCTTATGAGCACTATCTTAATGTTTTATAAAGAAACATTATAAAAAGTATTTTATTTAGAATCTGTTAGGAAATGGTAGTCTACAGTACATTTTGGAGAGACTATCAATTTTGATGGTTGAAGAAAAGACAAAAGGAAATGATCAAATAATATTTTCTGAAAGGATGAATTTAACTTTTATCTTGAGGAGAAATACAAAGGTAATTCTTGATACATTTTAATCAGTATCTTGAATAAAATGAATGGTGGAATTGTATTTCCAGATCCAAAGAGAAGTCCTCTACCAGTATAGTCTGAACTTAAGGTTATTCTGGCTATGATTTTTCAAACAGTTATCATAATATAAATACTTATCTATATCTTTCTTTTATTATTGGTTTCATTGTAAACAAGCTATATGTTCAGGAATATATTTAATTCTAAGAAATTAAGGCATATAATTATACATATATATGAGTAACCACTAATGAGCTGGTATAATTATGGCTTAACCTAACTTATTAATGAAAAAAAGTAAGTTGCAATTTTATTAATAAAAAAATATCCAAATACACTCCTGTATTACTTTAAACCTCAGGATTACAAGATAAAATGTGGGAATCAGTCAAGTGGCAAGTTAAAGGATGAACTATAAATATGCTTCATTGATCCATTTTATAGAATTTAACAATAAATGTACTTGATGTCCTCAAAGCAGTTATAGGGGACCTGAATCCATTTCTTTTCTTTTTCTCTTTGCTAAAACAAAGGGAATACTTTTGATGATAATAATATTTGGCCAGGAATTCTTCCACCATATCTTGGAAGAAGCACAGTAATGGCCCTTCTTTTTTCTTCTCTGGGATGGGCATTCCAGGCCAAGAAAACTATAAAACTATAGGATAAGAGCAATAGAGAAAAAAAAATTTAGAGATCATTGGATCAAAATTTTGCACTAGAAAAAACCTGAGAGTCATCTACTACAATTCCACATTTTTATAGATGGGGTATGTGCGGTCTACCTTCAGAGACTGTCATCTAGTCCAACCATCACTGTTTTATAATTGAGGTAACTAGTTATAATGATGAGATTTGGTTTTCTCATGGTTACCTCTTGTTAGCAATAGAGCTAAGATTAGCAATATGCTCTCAAAAAATATTATTCTCTGGACTGAAAGCTCAGCAAGTAGAGTACAAGAGATCTGGTATAATTGGGAATAAGTTAAGAATGATTAAGAATAATAAGAATAAGTTCTTAAAAGACTTGCAAACCAATCTCAGGTGTTAGCATTCATGCCCACATACCCATTTGCTTGCAAAAATTAAGCTAAATTTCTCTTCTTTGGCCTCCTGTTCTTTCCAGAGAAGCACTTTCATAATTGTTGACTGCTATGCTGTAAGAGAGAGTTTTAATTCTATATTTTAACTAGACCTTGATATCTGTTAAAGATGCCTGTACTTATTTGCGCATATTTGCAAATTACCAGCTAAAAAGAGGCCTAACATATCTAGAGGTTCCAAATACAAATGAAGTTTTGAATCATTTAATTTATATGGTAATTGTTGAAATCTTATAGAATGTATAACTATTTAAAAATGAATGGGCCGTCTCAATCCCAGGTCCTTCAAACTGTATTATATAACTTGCATTTTACCTCTTCTGCTGATTTTCATAATGGAACAATAAGAGGACAGACTTGGCAGCATTGTAGTATTAGGAGGTCTTTTGAAAGGGAGGAAAAGCGCCGATTTAGAAGTCAATTAGATTTGTAAAGACAGTTAGAATTTACCGAAGACTTAAATGATCATCTGTTCTATCAGTAAAATAAATGTGCCCCACACCAGTTTAATTTCATATTATGAAAACAATAATTTAATATAATAATTTAATATGATGAATTCACAGGAAAAGGCAAAGATGTGACATAGGGAATTGGGCAAAGTTAGTTAGAAATGATTAGAATGAACATATATACCTTCTAATTTTCCTAGAATTGAAGGAACTCTCTCTTCTATTCTGAATTTATCTTTACATGAGAAACTTTGTAATACACTGAATAAGTTATTCACAGAGGACAGAGACCTTTTTGGATGGAAGTGGTGATAGATCTATACATATATGGATGGAAGAATGGATGGGTGGGTAGATAGAACTACTATTTCCCAATGTAAGCCATCTACTCCAATAAGACATGCCCCATAAGCATTCTGTGTCCATTCCCAATATGCTACTTTGGGGCATTTATCTAGCTATTAATAAGGAAGCACCTTACTTCCTCCTCTTTGCTTCTCCCAGTTTGACCAATGTTTACTTAATTTAAGTACCACACCATAAAAGTAGAGGCAGTTGTGACTGAGAGCATTTGTCCAGGAATCAGGAAGACCTGAGTCTAAATCCAGCCTCAGACATTTCCTAGCTATGTGACCTTGAACAAGTTACTTAAAATCCATATGCCTAAGAGGCAGTGAGTTGGCTTGGTGGTTAGTGGTAGGCCTGGAATCAGGAAGACCCTAGTTCAAATCTGGATTCAGACACTTCTTAGCTCCATGACCCTGAGCAAATCATTTAACTTTTAACTGCCTCATAAAAAGGATTTGCTGAGTGCACTAGAGAAGAAAATGGCAAAGCACTCTAATATCCTTGCCAAGAAAACCTCATGGGTAGCCTTGGCATGGGGTCACAAAGAGTCAGGTACAACTGAACAACAATCATAAAAGAGGTGAGAGTTCTTAGAGCATTCATGGAGGTTTAGAAGCTGTGTTAGTGAAAGGAGTGCCTACTCTGGCAAAATCACAAGTCCTGAAAATATTGAGGCAATGTAGTTAAGTAAAAAAATGTGCTGGGGGCAGCTGAGTGGCTTAGTAAATTGAGAGTCAGGCCTAGAGGCAGAAGGTCCTGGGTTCAAACCTAGCCTCAGACACTTCCCAGCTGTGTGACCTTGGCAAGTCACTTAACCACCATTGCCTAGCCCTTACCAATCTTCTGCCTTGAAACCAATACTGAGTATTGATTCTAAGATGGAAGGTAAGGGTTTAAAAAATATATATATGCTGTTTTGTAGTGAAAACACCTAGTTCAATACCCCCTGTTACATAATATATGCATCAACTTAGTTGTCACTGAATAGCTCTGAGACTCAGTTTCTTCCTCTGTCAAATAAAAGGATTCAACTAGATGACCTGAAATTTTTTTCAGGCTCTAAATCTTTGATTTATTCAAGTTAGTATTACCTGGCTCACAGATTTATTATGAGATCAAATATATGTAAAAAATTTTGTAAACTGTTAAGTGCTACATAAGAATGTGAGATAATATTACTAATTAACTGTTGATCTAACCTTAGGCAATTCATTTCTCCTGTCTGGTTCTTAGTTTTATCTATTTATAAAAAGAAGAGATTGAATAATATGCTGACTCAAGGTCCTTTCAAGTGTAAGAACATGCTACTTTTTATTGTTTGGACTTATTTAATATTTTGCAGAGGTCTTGTACATACCCCCAGGGAAAGCAAGCACTTAGGAGCTTTGGAATGAGAAGTTTAGTTTTATTTTGCCTCCACTCACTCCTGGTTCTCAAGAAGTATTCCACTTAGTTTAGGAAATCTATTACATACTTGCAATATTTTTACCACTGTTGTTATTATGTATATATTTGTTGTTGTTAATCTATTTCAGTCACATCTAATTCTTTGTGGCCCTAGTTGGGATTTTCTTGGCAAAGATATTGGAATGGTTTGCCATTTCCTTCCCCAATTTATTTGACAGATGAAGAAACTAAGTCAAACAGTGTTAAGTGACTTGATCAGGGTCACCCAGTTAGTAAGAGTCTGAAGTCACATTTGAATACAAGAAGATGAGTCTTCTGGATTCCAGGACTATTGCTCTATCCCCTGTACCAGCTAGCTGCCTCAGTTTCTCCATCTATAAAATGATCTGGAAAAGGAAATGGCAAACCCAAACCAATCCAGTGTCTTTCCCAAGAAAACCTCAAATGAAGTCATGATGAATCGAACATGACTGAAAAGTAACTAAATAACAACATGGAACCAAAGGTCCCCATGTAACATGTAACATTTATAGATATAATATATGTGATGCTATTATACAATTGTTGCCCTTCATCAAAGAATTCAAAATCTCAGAATTGCAAATGACCTCAAGCCATTTACTCCAACCCATCCCTGAAATGTAATCTTAACATCCTCAGGAAAGATTCGGCTTGAAGACCTCCAGTGATGTAGGAACCACTATCTCCAGAGACAACCCAATCTTCTTTTGGATAGCTCTCATTGTTAGGGAGAAATCTTTTCCTGACATCTCCTTTTAAAATCTGTCCCTCTCCACTTCCTACTCATTGATTCTAACTCTACCCTGAAACCAAGCAGAATAAGTTTAATTCTCCTTCTTCATGATAACCCTTCAAATACTTGAGTACATCTACCCACATCCTCCTTGATTATTCACTTCTCAATGCTAAAGTCTCCCCAGCTCCTCTGAATTCAGACTTCAGAATTTCTTACTTACTGCAAGAGCTATTGCTAAATTCTCAGAGATAACATTGATGAGATTGTAAACATTCATTCATTCATCTTCTTTGTCTCTGCCATTCTGTCTTTCTCTACCTCTTGCCTCTCTCATTCTCCCTTCTTCCTTTTCCCTTTCTGCCACACTCTTCCTCCTCTTCTCACCCTCTCTCAGATCAGCTTCTATGTTTCTCTTCCCTAAACTCTGTCCCTCCTTCTGACCTTGTTTTGTCAGTGACATAAGCTTTGACTGTACTTTCCATCTCTGCAACCTGGTGGTTATTTCTGATTCTGTCCTCACCCTTCCCTCTCATGGAAAATCAGTTACCAAGTTCTTAGGATTCCCACCACCACCACCAACAACCACCCAGGCATTCCTTGCATCTATTTCCTACCTCTTTCTCCCTTTTCCACTGACCCCTACCCCTTACTGGTTTTCCTTCCTATGAACCTTCCATCAAATATCTCAAAAATATCTTCCATCAAATTTTGAAAGTGTCAACTGTTTCAATTCATTTTTTTAAATTTGCTTCAAGTATCCATGGAGACACCTGATTTCCATAATTATTTATCATCAAATTTGTCAAAAATAAATCAGTATGCCTATCCACAGGTTACATGAGACTGGCCCATTTCTTAATAATATTCCCATATCCTCAGTGCCTTAAGTGAGCAATTAATTACCATTCTAATTCTGCTCAAATGGTGTTGCCTGAATTTCTAGGTAAGTCAGGGAATTAAAGTTAATATAGCTATCTACCTAAATTCTATGGGTGCCTTACATGCATCAACAATGCATGAGGCAAAAGGATGCCAGAACTCATCTGAGATAGGACTCAATGGAAAATGCCAGGGCTTCATTTTAATGAGACAGAGGCACAAAAGGCTAACATCATTTCTGCTGCTTTAATGGAGGTGGTCTAGATATAAAGAACAAGGGAGGTGATCATTCTTCTAGAAGTCCTATGCTTATACCTAGAGTAGCGGGTTAGCAACAATAGCAACAACAACAATAATATCTACCATTTATAGCACTTAAATATTTGTTAAGCACTTTGCAAATATTAGTTAATTTTTTTCTCACAACAACCTTGGAAGGTTGATACTATTATTATTTTTTAAAACCTTAAAAATATTATTATATTTTTAAACCTTGTCTTAGACTCAATAATAAATATTGGTCCCAAGGCAGAAGAGCAGTAAGGGCTAGGCAATCACGGTCAAGTGTCTTGTTCAGGATCATATGCTGGGTAGCATCTGAGGTCAGATTTGAACCCAAGATCTCCTATTTCCAGGCCTGATTCTCTATCCACCAAACCACCTAGCTTCCCCAGGTAGATACTATTATTAATCCATTTTGCAGATAAGATAACTGAGATGGCAGAGATGACCTGACAAATATCATGCAACTAATGAGTCAGATCTTTCAAACTACAAATGCCATGTTCTAGACATTGTACTACCTAGCTGCCAGTAGTCACATTTTTGGAAGAATCATTACTTACTACTTGTGTGTCCTTGAGGAAGTCACTTAACCTCTAAGAATATGAAGGTTTCTTCTATCAAATGATCCCTAAAGTCTCTCCTAGTTCTGTTTTCTATGATGCTTAAAAAAAAAAAAACCTAGTATAAGACCAGAGGAAGGTGAAAAGGATGACAATGTGATTTAAAGCTATAACTTAGAAGGATCTGTTGAAAGAATTGATGATATTTAGGCCAAAGAAGAAAAAACTAAGAAGTCATATTCCCTTTCCTGCCCTCTCCCTACTGCTGCTGCCACTATGACTACCACTACCACCTCCTTCAAGAATGTTCTTGGATTTTCCATGGAAGAAGGGATGGATTTGTTTTCCTTGGCCTCAGAAGGTAGTCCTGGAAGTAAGGAGTTAAAAATTCAAAGGAAGGGGACAGCTGGGTAGTTCAGTGAATTCAGAGCCAGGACACAAGGTAGGAGGTCTTGGGTTCAAATTTGGCCTCAGACACTTCCTAGCTGTGTGACCCTGAACAAGTCACTTAACCCCCATTTCCCAGTTATGAGTGCTGTTCTGCCTTGGAATCAATACACAATGTTGGTTCTAAGACAGAATGTAAGGATTTTTTTTTTTTTAATGCAAAGGAGTTTTGACTAACTTGATTTGAGAAATAATAAAGGCACTAATGGAAGTAGGGCAACCATTAGGCAGCAAAGTCTGCCTCTTCAAGACCCACTTATGCTCAAGTAGAATAATAGATAATACATAAGGGAATTAATTCATTTCAATAAATTTTAAGTGTCTACTTACAAGTTACTATGTTATGTGCTGGGAAGATACAAACCTTAAATAAGACATGATCCCTGTCCTCATAGAACCTGCTAAAAAGGAATAGTTAAGGTACTAATATAATTAGAGGCAGCTGTGGTCCAGCGGTGGAAAACGCTAAGCCTGAGTCAGGAAGACCTGAGTTCAAATTTAGACTCAGACATTTCCTAGTTGCATGACCTTCGCTAAGTTACTTAACCTCTAATTGTCTGACAAAAGGATTCACTGGCTCCACCAGAGAAGGAAATGGCAAACCACTCCAGTATCCTTGCCAAGGATATATATGGTCCAGAGTCATGAAGAATTGGAAATGAATGAATGGCTGAATAACAACAACAACAAAATAGGATTCTACCCTACACTATGGATTTACATAGACCTAGCATAATCTTCAAGGGAAACTCCCCAAAGTTTCTCTCTTTGGATCATCCCTCTCCCAAAAGTTGCTTCTGGGAAATCTCAGAATACAGCTTAAATAGAGTCCTTGTATGAGTCTCTTCTGATGTGGGTAAAAAGGTCTCCAGTTCCCATACGTGTGCTCAAGGTCAAATGTGTATCAGAAACAAGACATCTTTTATTTTACCTGACTGAAATTGTAGGAAAAATACAAAGTACTCCTAGTTGGCCCATAAGTAATTAATCCAATTCTCCTTCCTCTCCAGTGTCTTCCAGGGCTTTATATAGTCCCTCAGTCCCAGTATTAGTATATAACTTGGATCTCCTTTGGAAGGGCAATGAATATAGAATTGCTAGATGGGGCTATATACACATAGATACGTGCATGTACTTGTATTTGTGCTTTATATTCTTGCTATCTGTCCAGGAAAGCCTATTTTGTGTGTTTGAGGGATAAAAAGTAACCCCATTTGGCTAAAGCTCAGAGTACTTAGAAAAGAATAATGTGAAATATAACTGGCAAGGTAGGTTAGGGTCAGATAGTGGAAGGCTTTATCTGCCAAGCTAAGGAGCTTAGATCATATCCAATCTATGATAGGCAGTCATTGGAGGTTTTTCAGCAGATCAAAGTAAAAGAAAGATAATCCCAGCAGTCCTACAAAGTACAGATTGGAGGGCAGAGGGAGTCCAAGGCCTGTTAGGAGGCCATTGCAATAGACCAGGCAAGTGATATAAAAGTATCCAGAAGTTCAGTGGGAATAGGAAAAAAGGAACAGACCCGAGAGAAGTTTCAAAGGTGGAATCCAGAGGACATGCGAATTGAGTACACCCTTGGGAGACTGGGTGAATGGTGAGGGCCACTACCAAAAAGATGGCAAAGTCAGAGCAAATTTAGGCAAAAGGCAATAAATTCCATTTTGAATATAGTGATATAGATATGTTGTTCAGATATGGGAACTAGGTTCAGACTCCATGATAGAATACATCCAGGACTCCTGGTAGACCAGCCTTCCAGAAGCCTTAGATTTTCCAGATTGGCTCTGGTCAGGGAAGAATTCAGAGGAAAGGAATAAGGAGGAAGGAGCAAAAAACTAGCTGGGGACAGAGTTACCAGCCTTGTTTTTAATGCTCTCAGAAGCAGCAGCTGCAGTCATAACCTTTCATTTCAACCTAGTTGGAGTTGCTGCAATATCTGCCACCCTCTCTAAAAAGTCAGGTAAATTTCCCTTCCTGCAGTGATTCATTTGTAATCTAACCCATTCTCCGGAGAGTCTGAAAGGAAGATGATTTCTTGGGACAGGGCTATGAATTTGTTGCTGGAGCTGCCTCCTTTTAGAGAATCTTCTTCATTAAAAGCTGATTGAGTTACACCAGTCATTCATTTGAAAGTCAAAAGCAATAGCCCAGGGGTTACAAGTTACTGCTCCACTAGTTGACAGTTCTCCAGAGCACCTTGGTTTTGCCTGTGATAAGCAGTCTTTTGATGAATCACTCCAGCATTTCATTTCACATCTTTAAATTAGTTCCCAGAGTTTGTCTCTAGTGGTTTGCGGTTTTTTTTTATTTGTTTGTTGTTTGTTTTTTTCTTCTCCATGTACTCTCCTACTAGCCTTAAAAAAAAAAAAAGCAGCAATTTTAAGATCCTGGGTCATACAAATAAAACAGTAAAGAGTAGCAAATTATTTTGTCAGTTGGACACTAACTATGTGACCTTGGACAAGTCGTTTAACATCTCTCAAGGTACAATTTTCCTCATGTGTAAAACGAAGGTGTTACCCTAGATGATCTCCCAGTCCCTTCTACCACTAAAAGCTAGGATGCCATAGCCCTTGTTTGGGCCTCATTTCCTATCCTCCAGTCTTGGCCAGTTCAACAAGATAAAGTCGTCCTCAGTACCCTGTCTTTTGTCCTTTTGTCCTTCCACTGCTTAGTCTCTGCTAATCCTTAAGCCTGTATCATTTTTAACATCTACCTTTTCCCACTCTATCTAACCATAAAAAGGCACAAATCTGCAGACATGGTCTACTACAAAATTCATATTATCCAAACTCAAGTGGCCCTCACCATTAATGGTAGTCTGATTTGCACAGGTCTGCCTTCTAGCTCCTTTAGGGTGCCTGGCCAGCAGTTTGTGGTAGTTGGTTGGCATTTGGTGAAGATGACTGGCCCCTTCTCCACAGAAGTTGTTTCAAGGTCTAATCTCACATCTCCTTTGGCCTATTCTTAGTCACCTTTTTCTGTAGATCTCAAAACGTCAGATTCAACATGTCCAAAACTGAACTCATCATCTTTCTTCCTTTATCTATACCTCTCTTAACTGTCATTTTTCTACTGATGGCATTACTACCCTTCCAGTCACACAGCCTAAAATATTGGGTTCATCATTGACTCCCTTTTCCTCCTTCCCCATATCTAATCATATACTTAGTTGTTGAATCATTTCAATTGTGTCCAGATCTTCATGAGTCTTCATTTGGGATTTTCATTTTCATGGCAAAAATACTAGAGTGGTTTGTCATTTCCTTCTCCAGTTCATTTTATAGATGAGGAACTGAGACAAACAGGGTTAAGCAACTTGCCCCTGGCCACAAAGCTGGTAAGTGGGTGAGGCCAGATATAAACTCAGGATAATGAGCCTTCCTAACTTCAAGCCTGCCACTACGCTGGCTCAGTGCCCAGAATATGGTAAGTTCTAGCAATTCCACAACTTCAACATCTCTTCTCCTCCAGGTCTTTTTCTTGCCTCACTCTGTTAGTTCCCTTAAATTCAGTTACTCATTACCTCTTGCCTAGACTATTGTAATAATCTAATAGGCTTTCCTGAACCCAGTTCATTCTTAACACAGATGACAAAGTGCTAGGGGAGAGATTTAAGTAAAATCCTAGATCTGGACAAGTTACCCTTGTCAAGAATGACAGACTCCAATAACTAGCTTGAAAATAAAAAAAGAGAAATGTATTAATTTGGAAGTAATGTTGGAGGTTCAAGAGTGGACACTGCCTCCTAGAGAAGATGTATTCTGAGTTTTATATACCCTTTTGACAACAGAGGCTAGATAATCAAGGATGAGGGAATGGAATGAGGTTGGGAAGAAGTGGGGGATGTTTGTCACCTGCATGGGGCTAGAATGATGTTTTGTGTCCCTAAGACACAGGAGTTGACCAGGAATAGTTTAGGGGACAAGTGGGTACCCTCAATACAGCCCAATGGTATCAGAGTATAACTGGGAGATATGTATCTGTGTCCATCTCAAAATCTAGTGGAGAATCTAAGGGGAATATTTCTCTCAGGGGTCTTTCCTTCTCGTGGGTCTCTGATGCCCAGAGTCACCTTTTCAACAGTAATACAAGAATGCAAGGAAGGAAAGGGATTTTCCTGCTTTCTGTTTGACCTGAAACATTTATGGAGTTTGGGCTGTCCAAAGGGAAACCTAAGGTCCCATGCCAAAAATATTCTTCTTCAGGTATATGGCTGACCATATCAGATCTCTTCAGAGGTGCTCTTCTGTGTCTCCAATGAAAATACAAATTCTTTAGTTTACTATTTGAGTTCTTCCTTTTGGTGTGACTTCAAGTTACCATTCTCAACATAGTTCAACTTAACTTCCCTTATACTAAACATTCTAGCAACAATCCAGTACTAGGTGGTCCCCATACTTGAAATGCCAGTTTTTGACTCCATGAATTGAGACAGAACAAAATCCATGCCCAGAAAACATCTTTTCTTCATTTCTAGCTCAACAATTCCTCTCCTTCAAAATTCTGCTTGGTGTCCTCTCCTCTTTGAAGCATTTTTTTATTCCTCTCCAGTGAAAATGTTCATACCTTCCTCGAATTTTCTTGGAGCACTTTGTCTAGGATTTGTTTGTTTGTTTTTTAATATACTAGGTACATTTCATGCAATATTATCCTTGTGCATATTCTTTCCGCCCAGGAAGGTAACATGATTCACTGTATAAAATGGTAGTCAGAAAGACCTGAATTTGAATCCTAACTCAATCGCTTACTAGCTGAATGACCTTGGGGAAATCACTTAACCTTTTTCAGCCTCAGATTCTTTATAAAAACATAGCTAATGATAGATATAGCACTTCCCTCACAGGATGGTTGTGTGAGTCAAATGAGATGATATATGTAAAGTGTTTTTGAAAACCTTAAATCACTATACAAATGTCAAGTAATGGTAGAAGTAGTCTACTAGCTACTTTAAAACAATTATCTTTGAATCCCTAAATAGCTTGCAAAGTAGCTGGAAATACTATCCCATAACATATCTATTATTTCTCCAAAAACTGCCCTTCAACCCATCCTTTCCTGTCTCCTCCAAGAACTTACCCATTTATTTAATACATTAGATGATAGTGTCAGTATCCAAAAATATGACAAGCTAGAATGTTGGATCTTAAAAAGAATCCTAATAAAATTTAATTTAATAAAAATAAATATAAGGTATTATAATTGCATTTAAAACTTTCACAACTATAGGCATAGCCAGATCACAGTTTATCTAGGGGGAAAAATGAAGACTATATAGTAAATTAAACTTCAACAAAAGTAGATAGTATGATTGATATAGAAGACCAAAAAAAAAAGCAAATGCATTCTCAAATAACATTAGAAGAATATCCATAAGCTCAGAGACAAGATATACTGAGTTTGAATTTGTCCTGATATACAAATCACTTAATCACCCTTACCACTAGCCCTTACCACTCTTCTTCCTGGGAGCTAATACACAGTATTGATTCTAAGATCGAAGATAAGGGTTTAAAAAAAATAAGAGTATCCAGAGCTAGGAAGATGATAGCTTAGACTTTAAAAAGTGAGGGAGAAAATATTAATCATGCAGATTATTAAGATTAAAATTATCTTGACATTTTAAACTTTTAAGTCAATCTTAGAAAAAGAAAGGGGTACAGGCTAGTGTTAAATTCTCACACTATGAAAATTAAAATTATGTTGTGCATTCAGATAATTTGTAGAGAACAAAGAAGCAATTTTTGTAAAGATATTTTATTTTGCCAATTACATGTTAATAAAAATTTTCTACATGTTTCCACATTTTTTGGAGTTATATGAGTCATATTGTCTCCCATCATTTCTTCTCTTCCCCTTCTTGGAGATGCTAAACAATTTGATCTGGATTATATATGTATTATCATGCAAAATATATTTCTCATAGTGTTCCATTTTTATAAGAAAATACTGATATAAAACCAAAAACCCAAATAAATTAAAGTGAAAAATTGTATGCTTTGATCTGCATCCCAACTCCAACAGTTCTTTCTCTAGAGGTGGATAGCTTTCTTTGTCATAAATCCCTCAGAATTTTGCTGGATCATTATATTGCTGAGAATAGCTATCTATCACGGTTGATCATTCCACAATATTGCTGTTACTGTGTATAATGTTCTCCTGGTTCTATTTATTTCACTTTGCACCAGGTCATGTAGGTCTTTCCAACTCTTTCTGAAATCATCTTGTTCATCATTTCTTCCAGCAAGATAGTATTCCATTACCAATATGTACCACAATTTGTTCAGCCATTCCCCAATTGATGGATATCCCCTCAATTTCCAATTCTTTCCTACCACAAAAAGAGTTTTTATAAATATTTTTGTAGAAGTAGGTCCTTTCCCCTTTTTGTTTGTATCTCTCCATGATATAGTCCTAGTAGTAGTATTACTGGACCAATGGATATGCATTTCTTTATAGCCCTTGGGTATAGTTCCAAATTTCCCTACAGAGTGGTTGGATCAGTCAATGAACCAATTGTTGAATAATTCACTCAAACACAGCTATGAAAAAAGCAAGTGCCATCTTAGACAACATTAAAAGAGAATCTAAACCAAATGGGATGATAATTTCTATGTACTTTGCCCTTTTAGGATCACTTTAGGAGTAGTATTCAGTTCTGGACACCATGTTTGAGGAAGGGCAGTGATAATCCAGAGAGTTTATAAAGGGCTTTAAAATGACATCATATTGACTGAAGGAAGCAGAGATGTTTAAGCTGAAGAAAACATTGTCGAAAAACATGATATCTATCTTCAGTTATCTGAAGATCTGTCTTGTAGAAGAGGGGTAAGATTTGTTCTCCTTTGCAACAGACAGTAGGTCTAAGTCAAAGGATGGAAGTTGCAAAGAGACATATTTTGACTAGCGGTACCAAAAAAAAATACTTTTAACAATTAGAGTTGTCCAAAAGAGGAATGCCTGAGGAAGTAATAGGTTTTCCCCTCCCTGGAGGACTCAGACCAGTACCAGAAGTGGAATGATCACCTGTGTATGGGATTATTGGTTCCTTGCTACCGGAATGGTTTGCCATTTCCTTCTCCAGCTCATTTGACAAATGAGGAAACTGAGGTGAACAAGGTCTAGTGAGTTGCCAAGGGTCACACATCTATTATGTGTCTGAGATTAGATTCGGATTCATGTCTTCCTGACTCCAAGTCCAGCACCCTATCCACTGGGCCACCGGCTGTCATCAAGATAAAATACAACTTCCTTGCTTTCACATTCAAAACATCCTATCATCTTCAAGAATTCAGTCTTATAACATACTACTCCCCTTCCCCTGCTGTATGCTCCAGGTAAATTGAACTATTTGAATTTATTATCCTATCTTCTATCTCTATCTGTTTACACAAGTTCCACCCCGCCCCATCATGCCTTTAGTGTATTTTCATCTCATTGCCCCTGACAGAAGCTTTATCTGCTTTCAATGTTTAGCTGATACCTCTTCTTCTGTGAAGTCTCCCCTCATCCCTAGCAAAGCAAAGTGTTTTCTCCCTCCTTATATTATTTTTTATTTTACTTGACTCTGTATAAATTGTAGTCCCATCCCCTCAAATCCAATAGAATAGGATTCGACAAGTGCAATAGTAGAGGACATTATTCTAGAAATAAAAGACTGAGGTGAGAGAGAGAGAGAGTTGCAGAAGACAAATATTCTAGTACATCCTCCAGTAAGAATGTAGAACTATCTCTCATTTTAGAGTCTGAAGCAAATAGCCAATTAGAAATATCCTAAATATTAAATTGGTAATTCATTCTCTGGGTGCCTCAAAGAATCATATCAAACTCTTTACCACCTAAGTCCATTGCTGCTGCAAGTCATAGCAGCAGCTGGATGAGTTCCAGATTAACTCATCCTGAGGACCAAGTTCTGCCAGAATAAAATTAAAAGACAAAAAATCAGACTCCTTCCTCTTTCTGCTTCCTATAGAAAAACACATAAACACACAAGCACAGCTACAAAGTTTTCCCTCCCCTTAACCCTCTCCTACCCCTGCCCCCAGGGCTTTCATATTCCTGCCTCCCAATTCAGAATTCATCTTCCATTGCCTCAGGCAGGTGTGCTGAGGGAGGCCTCCCAGGTGGGGCTGACTATGGGCTCAGGGTTAGAGTTAATCATACAGTCCTCTGGGTCAGTATTGGTGGCCCACTTGGCCAACAGGGGTGAATTCGAAGAGCAGGTATGAAAACATAAGGTAATTATAAACTAGCCCCTCTGGCTATTATGTGTTTTGCAGATGGGAAGACAATTCCTCTGTACCAGCTGCTAATTTAAAAACAGATATTTTTTTCCTCACCCACAAAGAAAGTGAACCAACTAGACTGGGTAGCAGTTGCCAGGGCAACGCAGCTCAGTCACATACTTAGTTCACCCTGTTGATGTAGGGAGAAAAAAAAACCTGTTCGTTATTTCTCAGATATGCTGAAGTGACACTACGCTGCTTAGCACAAACCTTAATCAACTTTTCTTTGGAGAGAAGGGGAAGAGAGAAGAAAGAAGGAGGGTTGGGGGTGAGACTAGGGAAGAGATAATATAAAGGATTGCCTGTAGCTATTGCTTGTTAACTTATCAATCAGAACTAGGTGTGTTAATGAGTTGGAAAAGGAAAAAAGAAAGATTGAGTGAATCCATGTGCTTTAGAGGAACTACAAATGATGGGTTAGTTTAATTGTTGGTACATAGGACTAAGGTCATAGGTTTGATCCCCAAATAATCCAGATAGCTTGCTTTTGCTCTGGAGGCACAGACTATACTCCCTAAACCTAGTCAGTCATCTTGTAAGTATTATTATTAATAACAAATGTTAACTGCCTCCAAGGAGCAAGACAATGGGATTGCAGTCATGATCAAATGAATAAAGATGGTGGAGAGAGAAAGAACAGTTTGCTAGTGAGGAGTTGAAATAAGGCAATTCCACTATTCTCCTAACAACTAAACAGTTCAACATAGTAATCAGAATTAGGAACAGTGAATAGAAGTTGCAGATTTGCACTTAAAGTATAGGAAATTGGCCTAAACATTCAAATAGCCCCAAGGTGGAAGAGACAGCCTGGAGAAATTGAAGGGGTTCTCCCCCCACCACCACATACTCCCAGCAATTGGAGGTCTTCAAGCTAGGTGACCATTATCAGGGATATTCTGGAGAGGATACATACATGCTGCACTAGATGGCTTCTGAGGTCCTTCTAAAGCTGAGGTTTTGAAATGATATAATTTAAAATCATTCCATATGTGTCTCATGGTATAATGTTAACCTCATATATACAAAGAAACAGTGGGTGCTACAGCACCAACAGGGAGGGAGTGGATAGCCACACGAGCAAGGAAAGATTAAGGGATTTGTTTAGTTAGCTTTCTGTTTCCTGTCACTTCTAAGGTGATGGAGAGGTATGTTGAGGATAAAGGAAGGGTGTTTGGTTTTGATTTGGAAATGTTATCAATCGTCCTATGGTTCATTTAAAAATCCATTAGTCATAAGAAGTGAATAGATTAGGAAATGAGGAAAGGAAAAAAAAGCACAAGTGTCTGGTTTTGTAGTGAGTGGACTGTCTGCCTGAGCTCCTTGGGGAAGCCTGTGGTGAATGCTTAATGCAACGACCAGGCGGGGGAGTCTCATGTCTAGTCTGATTTGAAGAAAGTCACAGGGAAACTCACTTTTCTCGCATCTCCCAAAGATGGTGCTGCAGTAGACATGTTTGAAACACATACAGATGGTCCTAATAGCAAACCAGGTGTTTAATACAGCTGTACACCACTCCAGCTTCTGTGAATGGTATTTTTCATTCCTTCATTTTCTCACTGTATCCCCATATCCATGATTATCTGAGCAGGGATCAGCAAAGAAAGGAAGGAAGAGGTAGGAAGAAAAAAAGGATAGAGAGGGAGAGAGAGGGAGGGAGGGAGGGAGAGAGGGAAGAAAGAAAGAAAGAAAGAAAGAAAGAAAGAAAGAAAGAAAGAAAGAAAGAAAGAAAGAAAGAAAGAAAGAAAGAAAGAAAGAAAGAAAGAAAGAAAGAAAGAAAGAAAGAAAGAAAGAAAGAAAGAAAGAAAGAAAGAAAGAAAGAAAGAAAGAAAGAAAGAAAGAAAGAAAGAAAGGAAGGAAGGAAGGAAGGAAGGAAGGAAGGAAGGAAGGAAGGAAGGAAGGAAGGAAGGAAGGAAGGAAGGAAGAGGAAGGAAGGAAGGAAGGAATGAAGGAAGGAAGGAAGGAAGAGAAAAATGTAGGACTAGAAGAGGAAAGAGAAGAGATGGAATATAAAAAAGTCAGAGCAAATAATAAATGTTCATGATAGACAATAATAGTATCATCAATTCACTTCCAGGAAGTATGTAAGAAGGGGACAGCTGGATGAATCAGTGGATTGAGAGCCAGGTCTAGAAATGGGAGGTCCTAGATTGAAATCTGGCCCCAGACACTTTCTAGCTATGTGACCCTGGGCAAGATACTTAACCTCCATTGCTTAGCCCCTATCACTCTTCCACCTTAGAATCAAAACACGGTATTGATTCTAAGACAGAAGGTAAGGGTATTTTTTTTAAAGAAAAAGAAAAAAGAAAGAAAATATGTAAGAAATATAGTATGGCTAGATGAGTCTCCAAAGGAAAGGGACGAAAGAGAGAGCAGCTGAAATGTGACCCACACTCTTACAGACTATTGGGAATTGTTGGATTTTCCTGCAAAAGAGTCCTTGCCCCTGACACTTAGTAGTCCCATCATTTTCATTTTCAATGCAACCATAATCACTATGAACCAATCTGGAATTGCCAGGTCATCCCAGCTAGGACACATCCATTATCAAGGGGCCAGAGCACATGTCCATCTCCAAAGAACATATGCCAGTCCCATAGATCAGACCCCTCCTGATCACCACCACTGCATTAATTCTTAGAAGGTACCTACTATGTACCCAAGCACCTAGGAACACAATAGATAGAGTACCAGACATGGAATCAGAAAGACATCTTCCTGAGTTCAAATCTGGCCTCAGACACCTACTAGCTCTGTGACCCTGGACAATTCCTTTAACTTTGTTTTCCTCTGCTTCTATGTAAAATTAGTTCGAGAAGGAAATGACTACCACCACTCAATATCTTTGCCACAAAAACTCCAAATTGGTAATGAAGAGTTGAACAGGACTAAAATGAATGAACAACAACTATGTGCCTACAGCTACATCAGGGTCTCTTTGTGGGAGAGGCAGGGGAAAAGTGGCACAGAGGTAAAGGACATGAGCATTCACCCTGGAATAATTTGTAGTCTAGTTGCTGAAATATTGATTGTGCTCGTGAAACAAAAAGAAAATCATGCAAGACAGAATATAATGAAGTTCTAGATTAAGCAAATACAAATTTCAAAATTATGACACGGAGATTGTGTGGTGTGTTGAGTCTCTGTATCCACAATCAAATGCATCACACCTCCCATGAGGGCATTTGGATGGCTTACTCTCTTAGCTGGCTCATTTACTGCAACTAGCTCTCACACTGGCAAGTATGGGTCCCCAAAAAAAGGTCCCCTTCATGTAGTTATACCCACGTTTTCTTGAGGTCCTAGAGAAAACCCCACTGGAGTGAATACATTCCTCCTACTCATCACTTTACCTCTTGAGCCCATGTGAGTTCACTTCATTAACATGAATCATCCACTCAAAATGGTGACAATTTTAGATCTGAAACATAACCATTTCTTTAGCAATAAGAGAGAAGGAATAATATCACAGGTGCTCCTTTATTAAAGCAAATGCAGAAGTAATAAATATATTATAATCCACATATAAATCTGGGTCATGCTATCCCACCAGTGTACTCAGTATCTATGGAGGAGAGTGGGCATCTCCTACCAGAAACTTACAAGAACCATTTAAGGGAAGAAAACCAACATGCACTAGATATTTCATAACCCTGAATTGCAGGTGTTGGTGTTTTGGGTCCATTTAAGAACATCTGCACTAGATAATAGCCACTTATTTCCTAACTTCTTATCTGCTGGTCCTCACCTCCCTCCAGCTGGGATCTTCTCTTCCTTTCAGGAAAGTGTCATGCCATTGATTAGGCTAGCATTTCCTTTGAAACCAGAGAATTACCAAGCTTATAAGACTTCCTACCTCTAATCGATATGACCAGCTCAACTCACTCAGCAGGATGCTGCAACATATGACATACCACTACTAATAACAACTAACATTTAGACAGTACTTACTATGTTGCCAGGCACTGTGCTAAATGCTTTGCAATTATTATCTCATTTGATGCTCACAACAACCCTGATTCTAAGGTGGATTCTAAGCTCCATATTACATGTGAAGAAACTGAGGCAAAGTTAAATAACTTGCCCAGAGTCACACAGCTGCTAAGTGACTGGAGGTGGATTTGTACTTGGGTCTTCCTGACTTTAACCCACTGAGGCACCTATCTGCACACAGAGTACACAACAAACCAGCTTAGGTCAACTCTGGGAAACAGGCACACAAACCTAACCTACTCTTCACTCAATAGGATACTACATCATCTAGTTAGATCCCACAATGTCTTTCCCCCCTTTCCCTCCCAAACTAGAGCAACAGGTACTTCTAAGAAGGTTTCACCTCTCTTAAGCTCTAGGTGGCACTAACTAGCTAGAACTTGAGTTTTCTCCCAACGCACATGAATCTTTCTTCAATCAGTCCAGATCTATCCCTGAAATCTTATTCCCAGATGATTGCTCTTGTGCTTGGTTTCTTCTAACTACTCTGATAAAACTGCTTTTCAACCTTCTGTTGAATCTTCCTCTCCCACAAGCATCCTCAGTCCCTTCACCATAGTCCCATAGCCTCAGCTATTCCAGTCTATTTTGGTGGCTTAAATCAAGCTCTCACAGTATTCAATGATTCACCTTTTACTTGTGAGGTAATAGCTCATCAAATTTCCCACATGAAATCAAAAGTTCTTATTTAATCATACCTGAGTCTTCATATGGTTATACAATTTCTCACTTCATTGAGTTTTACCCTCTTAAATTTTTAGAGTTATATACAAATCAGCTGAGAGATCACAATGTCCTACAGCTCTTAGTTCTCAAATGGTCCCTCATCAGGGTCCTTAAAACTGTTTTTTTTTTTTTCACACTCAAATGTAATCAGTATTTAACAAATTTAAGGGGAATAAAAATTCCCCTTAAACCTCCAAACTATTCCTATTCCAAGGAAGGATCTTCATATTTATGCTATAGTTCATTTTTAGCCCCTAATTAATCAGATTCTGTCTGAAAGTTATGGTTCTTTACATATATATTTTAGCAGTTTTTGTTAAACCAAAATTATCTTCCTATTTCTTTCAAGTATCAAACTGTCTATGAAAGAGACATTATAGTATATCCTTTTGAATTTCATATTACCTTTTTTCTTCATACCAAAAAAATGTTTATCTTCCACTTTCAACATTAAATGGCTCCATATTAAAGGACAATACCTTAAAACAGATTTCTAACCTTTTTATGTGATAGACCCCTTTGACAATCTGGTGAAGCCTATAGACTTCTTTTAAGTAAAATGCTTTAAAATCTGTAAAATAACATCTATAGGATTGCCAAGGAAACAAGTTGTTACCAAGGAAACTAGTTATCAAAATACTTCTTATAAAATTTATAGATAGCAAGTTAAGAGCTCCTGCCTTAAAGGGACAATACTTAACATTTAAAAAAAAAACTTACCTTCTATCTTAGAATCAATATTAAGTATCAGCTCCAAGGCAAAAGAATAGTAAGGACTAGGTAACTGGGGTTAAGTGCCTTGCCCAGAATCACAATGCTAGGAAGTATATGAGGACAGATTTGAACACAGATCCTCCTAGACTCTCTATCCACTAAATCAGCTAGCTGCCTCAGAAAGTAAACAGTATAGGCAATCAGCAAATGGAGATAGAAATATAGCTAAGACTTCTTGAGGTGTCAGAAACTATTCACTGGCATATATTCTATGTATTGCCTACCTGTAGCCTAAAGTTTTTCCTATTGGTATTTGTTTTCTGCTTTTCTGTCCAATCTTTATTCTTTTTTCAATTTCATTTATTTGAGACCCATGGTCTATCATCTAATATCTCTATCATTTTTTTCACTTGAGCCATTCACTTGAGAATAAACCATCTCCCTTGAAAGGCAAGATGGGATAATGAAAGGTCATTGAATTTAGAGTCAGAGGACCTGGGTTCAAATCTTGATTCTGCTGTCTGACGTTTGAACACAGGATCCTGAATTTAGAACCAGAAGAGACCTTTGAGTCTAACCCCCTCATTTAACAGATGATGAAAGTGCTCTCTCCTCTTGTCATCCCATGGCTTGGTATAGACTATCTGGTACCAGAGCAGCTGAAAGAGCTCCCTGCTAAAATCTTGGCTCAGCAAGATCAACTAATATAGATGATGAAATGATCTGACCATTCTAGCTAATTAATTCTCTAGGATCCCTTAATTGCCGGACAGATTTCTCACTGCACTTAAAAGACCTGCATTTCTCATATGAGACAGAACAAATTTTGAACAAAATTAAATCAAGTTTCTTAAACAAAGTTCAGCTCATTTTACCCCACTTCCCAGCAACTCTAACATCACAATGATTTCAGCAAAGTGTGTGTATTTTGGTGTGACCCAGGCCAAGGCCAAAGATCAAGAAGGAAATAGTGTTCCTGCTGCCTGAAAAGTCTCTAAAGCGAAATTACTTTCCTTTTTGCTTCATTCACCTTAAAATAAATATAGGAGCTCATCTTTTCCTTTCCCGATATGATTCCCATTAGTCATCATCGTTGTTCAATAGGTGGATGTGGAAGGTGACCAGAAAGAGTAATCCATATTTCCTGGGCAATTTGTCATTCAGTAGGCATAGAGAGGGCTTTACATAATGAACAGACCAGTTAGGAAGAAAGGAGTATTAGGTCAAACCAAGCTATCAGGTGAAGTCTTCTTTGTCCATGTCTACTCCTTCCAACTTAACTCTTTGTTGCCTGTGTCTAGATGTGTCTGAGGTAACTATACTTTTTGAGAAAAGTTCCTTTCAACAACTTAGAATGCCTGGAGGAATGGGGTGGGGTCTTACTAACCTCTAGACCTGCTTAAACTTTCTTTTTCCAATTACATGTAGAAATCATTTGTGACAATAGTTTTCTGACATTTTACAATTCAGATTCTTTCCCTCCTTTCCTCCCCAACCCTGACCCCAGGCAGAAAACAGTCTGATAGAGATTATACCAGTGCTTTCATGAAATTTCCAAATTACTCATGCCATTACAGAAAACACATCATACATATAATAAAAAAAAAAAGCCTCACAAAGGAAATAAAGTGGAAGATGGGCATGCTTTTGTCTTCAATCAGACTCCAACAATTTTGTCTTTGGCTGTGGATAGCATTTTTCCATCATGAGTCCCTTGTGGATATCTTGGATGCTAGTTTGTTAGTAATAGTTTAGTCCTTCATAGTTGAGCATCATATAATATTTTTGTTGGTATAAACAGTGTTCTCCTGGTTCTGCTCACTTCACTTTCTGTCATTTCACATGTCTTTTCAGTAGACCCGTAAAAATGTTTATTCCAACAGGCAAATATTTATTCAGTGTATGCTATATGCAAGATAAGATAGTAGCCCTTTTTCTTACATGACTGAGGGTAGATGTTCTGGATAATAATCTATCTACAGTTTACTTAGATCTAAAAAGCATGGAGTAATGGTAAAATCACTATAGCAGAAGTTGGAAGATTTGCATACTAGCCTACACTCCATACACATATTAGATTAGATGATAAATAATAAAGCCATTTAAGCTTTCCATATTCTAAGTTCCTACTTAGGCAAAGAAACTTAGGAACATAAAATGTAAAAACTGAAAAGGACTTTGGAGGTCATTTAGTTCAACTCTTGACTTTCCAAGAGAAGGAAAATTAGTCTAAGAAAAAATAAGTGACTTGCCCAAGGTCACACATATAGTAGTGCCAAGTCTTCTAGCTCCAAAACTAGTGTTCTTTCCATTGTAAGACACTGCCTCTCTCCATATCTCCCCCAATCAGTCTGAATGGACAAATAAGCTGATGGAAGTAGAAGTGCTTTGAAAAGTATGAAACTATTATATAATAGCAACTCTGAGAAGAATAGCTAACATTTATATGACCTGTTCTATGTGTCAAGCACTATGCCAAGCACTCTATAATTATTATTTCATTTGATCCTCATAACAACTGTGGGAGGTAAGAACTATCATTATCCCTATTTCACAGATGAGGAAACTGAGGCAGAGCTTAAGTGACTTGACCAGGCTCACTTATATAGCTAGTATCTGAGGCCAAATTTGAACTCAGGTCTTCCTGACTGTGGGCCCAGTACTCTATCCACTGTACCACCTAGCAAAAAATTACTTATTCACCTATGAGAGGTAATGGAAAGAACAGTATATTTTCAAATGTTATCTATAAACATACATTTGAAACATTTTTGATGTTCTATTGGTAAAGAAGACTCATTAATGGACAGCTCTTTCCAGTCATTATATTCTCATTACTTCCAGTCTTTGCTTGGATTTCTTAGAATAGTAACATTTTACAGCCAGAAGGGTCCTTCAATATTATTTGTTCCAGTGCTCTCATTTTACAGATGAGGAAACTGAGATTCAGAAATGAGAAATTATTTGCCCAAAGGCTAAAACTCTACCTACGCCCCAATGTTCTTAGATTAGTTCTCATTTCCCAAAACCATCCGATTCCAATGCAAAATGCTGCCCCATGTTCCTTTTCAACCCTGAGATGAAGCTGGGCATATTTACTGAGTGGAACATTTTGGTGTAATAAAGCCAGCAGCCCTGGATACTTGAGTGCAGCTCTTCCTTCTTGCTGAATTTATGGGGAACCTCCCCCTGGAACCGTTTGTCTTCCCCCATTTTCCTTTCCTTTAGGGTGAATTATTGTTTCTCTGGCTACAATAAGTAATATGAGCACTGTGCAAACAGTTCATAAATGCAACCACTTCCAAGAGAATTGTTTGTATGGTCAAGAGAGTATTCAGTCATGCAGCAGGAGGGAACAGGCTGAATGTGCAGCCTACAGAATTAATCCAAAGTTACTCAGAAATTGCCCCCATGCTGGAAGAGGGCTGACTCAGGCCTCAGACTCTAGCAAATTAGGCAGTTATCTAGACTGCCACATATGAAAGGACACCAGAAAATGGTATATGTTAAAAATGTCTTCAAGATGTGCCCATTTCATTGGCTCTGTCTGGTACAACAGACTTGGGGCTGTATCTGTTTACCAGTTGGTGGAGACTAGGAATCTAGAGGGCATCTCCATTCTGAGAACCAGAGATATCTCAGCGGGGTAAGGACAGCCCATTTTGGAGAACTGTGACCAGATGACATGCCCTCCCCATCACTCCCTCTGATGGTCACCCATTTGGTAGAGTTCCAAGGACTCTACTGCTGTACTGGTCAGCTTGGTATTTCAAGAAATATGTGCAAGGCCTTCCATTAAGTTGATCTAATTACAGTCCTTATTGGATAATATAGAAATCTTGAACAACTTACTCTTTCTGAAACAGTGCAATAATTAATCAAGCATCTATTAAGCACCTACTGTATATCAGGCACTATACTTGGCCCTGGGAATATGAAGTCAGAAAGAAAGCAGTCTTTGCTCTCAGTGAATTTATTCTCTAAAACAGCACATATGTACCCATGCATATATGCACATGTGTATTTATATTATATATCTAAAATGTATAAATAGCTACAAAACACATGAAAAGCAGATATAAGACATAACTAGCCAAGGCTAGAGGAACTTTATCCCAGGATGTCCACTTTCTCCCAAAGGGCTATGCCTTTTTTGATAGTGGAAGCTTTGTCCTAAAGAAAAATGCTCTCCTTAGCATTTTCTTACCTTGCTTTGGAGTCCTCATTGGCCCATGTAAACATCACCACTATCACCAGACCAGATTCATATCACAATGAGTTGCCTTCACCCTCAAGCACCAAAAGATCAAGGAACCAACCATTATCGCCCTTGTACTTGGAATCCAATAGTCCTTTCTGAGTGTCCTTACCCTGATATCTACCTCTAGACCTCAGTTTCTTGATTATAGGCTCATTTCTCTTATCTCCATTTAAAAGTTCCCATTTTATTTGTCTATCTAAGGCAGCTAGGTGGCACAGTGGATCGAGCACTTAGCCTAGAGTTAAGAAGATCTCAGTTCTAATTCAACCTCAAATGCCTATTAGTGGTGTGACTCTAGGAAGACACTTACTTACCTCTGTCTACTCAGTTTTCTCTACTATAAAACGGGGATCATAAAAGCACCTAGATATCAGTTTGTTGTGAGGATCAAATGAAATATTTGTAATGTATACAGAATGCCTAGCAGATAGTAAGTATTTAATAAAAAGCTTCTTCTTTTCTTGGGTTAGCCATTCCCACAACCTTTTCAGATAACTCTAATTGTTGGATTTTTTCCTTAACTAAAGTATAAATCTGCCCTTCTGCAAATTTCAACTTCTATTCTCTAGGACCAAGCAGATCATATCTAATTCCTTTTCGACAGAGGATTTGTCTGCTAGATGTTTGAAGGCAGCTATTGGCCTGGCTCTACAATAAACTAGTCAGGCGACCCAAGACCACTTTACCTTCTTAAGCCTCAGTTTTCACATCTATAAAAGATGTCAATGTGGTATGGTAGAAAGACCACTAGTTTTGGAGTCCAAGAAGTTGGATTCAGATCCTAACCTGGAGCACTTACTGGTTATGAGACTTCCTGTTTCCACTCTGGCACGTTGCTTCCTCACTTCTCACATATAATCAAATAATCAAGTCTTGTTCATTATAATTCTCTTATCTGGCAACTCCTCCTTTTACCAATTTCCTCTCCCAGTCATAAATACTAATAACCACCCAATTACAATTTTATAATAGTTCTCTAATGGGTCATTTACCTCTACTCTCTCCCCTCTAAAGTCCACCTTTTATGCAAAAACATACCTTATGTGTGCATTTCAAATCACAAAAAGGAAATGACAGCAAAGTGACATAGTGAACAGAGTGCTGGACTTAGTGTCAGGAAGGCCCAAATCCTAATCCTGCCTCAGATACTTAGTGTATGTCCCCTGGTCATTTAATCTCTCTCAGCCTCAGTATCCTCACCTACATAAAGAAAAGAATGGTGCCACCTAGCTCACATGGTTGTTGTCAGTCAGTCAATAAGCAGTCATTCACTGGGAATACAAAGAAAAGTAAAACATAGTCCCTGTGGTCAAGGAGCACACTGTCTAATGGAGGAGACAACATGAAAGTAACTGTGTACAAACAAGATAGAGAGAGAATAATTTTGTTGTTGTTGAGTTGTTTTTCAGGTGTGCCCAATTTTTGTGACCCCATTTGGGGAATATAAAGCACTTTGTAAACCTTAAAGTTCTATACAAAATTTCAATATTGTTATTATTTCACATGTAAGGCAGTGTGTGAGATACTGGGGATGCCAAGTTGGATATGTCTCAGGCTCTGCTCCCAAGGAGCTTACAATCTCATGAAGGAAATATTTCTATATAAGTAACTTCTACATAGGAGATTGGGATCATTGCAAAGGAGAAATACAGACAAAGCAATTTGAAATAAAATATTAATATCTTACAAAATGCTTTACAAATATCTTGTTTTATTCTCATGAAATAAGAATAAAACATTGGGAGACAAATGCTTTAGCATCTCCATTTTACAGATAAGGAAACTGAGGCAAACAAAGGTTAAATGATTTACCCAAAGTCACACATCTAGTAAGATACTAGTAAAGTACTAGTAGATGTCAAAAAGATAGTAGCTATCACTCTATCTACTAATGCCACCAGGACTTCATAGATTTGGTCATATTACTTTTATGCTTATCAAAGGCTCCTTGATTAAATCACAGAATTTGAAAACTAGAAGGCACCTCAGTATCCATCTAATCCAACCCACACCCAAAAGGAATCCTCACTATGACAAATCCAGTAGGTCATCTGGCTTCTGATTAAATACCCCCAATGAGGAGAAATCCACCACCCCTAGAGGTATTCCATTCCACTCTGGGACCGTTCTAATTATTAAGAAACTTTTCCTGACATTAAGCTACATTTGCTTCTTCAATCTTTACCCATTTTTCCTGGTTCTGACAGAAAAGGTCGAAGTTCTCTTTCATATAATTGCTCTTCCATCACTTGGAAAGTTATCTTGTTCCCCTTCTTCCATTCTTCTTTTATCCAGGCTAAACACACCCAGGTCTTTCATGTATCCTCATGTGACATGGACTCCATAACAATCACCATCCTAACTGCC
The DNA here is from genome assembly GCF_027887165.1 of Monodelphis domestica. NCBI lineage: Eukaryota > Metazoa > Chordata > Mammalia > Didelphimorphia > Didelphidae > Monodelphis > Monodelphis domestica. The sequence continues at coordinate 363,168,530 of NC_077227.1, read as the reverse complement.
TTCCTCTGGATGCTCTCCAGCTTATCAGTGTTCTTAAACTCTGTTTCCCTGAAGTGAACACAGTCCTACAAATAAGATATTGGGTAGATAAGACAAGGGCAAGATACAGTGGAACTGTAACTATCACTTCCTTATTGCAAGAAGCAATTCCTCACTAAATAAATAAGATCACATTAAATGTTTTGACCACATCACACTGCCAACTTATAGTAAGATTTCAGTACACTAAATTATCAGAACATTTTTAGGCAGAATCCTGTCTAATATGTGAAGCTCATTTTTCTGAACCCAATTTAAGACATCATATTTATCCCTATTGGGTTTCATTTTATTAAATTCATCCCAATATTCTAACCTGTCAAGATCTTCTTGGACTCTGATGATGTCATCTAGCATGTTAGCTATTGTTCCCAGTTATGTGTCATTGACAAATGCCATCTGTACCTTTATCTAAGCCATTAATTAAAATGTTAAATAGTAGGTAGGGTCAAGCACCTCTTCCTAATGCATTCCACTGGAGACCATCTAATAAGTCATTATAGAATCATTACTATCACTGCTCTTATAGTACAGCCTTTCAATCATTTCTGAATTCATCTGATTGAATTGACTGGATGAAGAGGACACCTTTATCAAGAGCTGGGAGAAAGGCAACTCCCGAGTCAGGTTACTACGCTTCATCATCCTCAATATAAAAGGTATCTGAAGTAGGTTTTGTGTGAGGGAAATGTGATGGCTTGATGTTTAAGATGAGAGTGAGTTCCATCTTGTAAACAGAGCAAAGGGAAAGGGAAAGGAAAGAAGACAACGAAGTAATCTATTTGGTTCATGGTAAAAGGGAATAGTGCCCCCCTGTACATCTTTACCACTAATAATAAGAATGTCTCCAGGGGTGGAACTGGAGTTATCAGACATATTTATCTCCCCAGACTCTCTGTTTAGTCAGTACCACTACTGAGAGAAATTAGGAGAAAGGAATAAGAATGAAATGGATGGAAACAGCCTAGTGGTAAGTCTTGTATCCATCCCTAAAATAGATTAGTACCTGTCTGCTGTTGAACCATTTGGTTGAAAGCAGAGATTCTTGCTCTAACCTTGCCTCATATATCTTTAATTATTTGAAGGGCTGTCATATGAAAGGATTTGATTTGTCTCTCCTAGGCTTTCCAGGGCAAAACTAGGGGGGATATGGGAAGAAGTTACAGAAAGGCAGGCTGTGACTTGACATAAAGACAAATGTCCCAAAAGAGCCATCTAAAAATGGAATGGACCACTTCAGTACATAATAATATCCCCTCATGAGCTCATCACCTTGGGCAGGGGTGCTAGGTGACCACTTGTTTGGGAGATAGAGAAGATTCTTGATCAGATATAGGTTAATAATATGAAGTCCTAGGTTCTTTCCAACTGAGATTCTATTAATTCTATGTGTGCATGTGATAGTAAAAACAGGAAGAGCCCAGTACACATAGTGTGCTTATGACCTCTGGGATGCATGGGATGTTCAGGGAGGACTGAGGGCTTGCTGGGCCATTTTCAGGGCTGCTTATTAACCTTTGGTATCCACCTCTTACCAGACTCTCACCCATGGATCCAAGAAGCTATAGCATGCACAGCAGCCATGCCCCCCCCCAATAAAATCATCTCAGCAGGTTGGCCAAAGCAGGTTGAGGCTAACTGAAAGGGCTCGAACTAATGGGTGAGTCTAACCCAAGCATGTGAAGACTTCCCCTGGCAGAATGGGATGATGAGAACAATTTGTTTTAATGGCCATGAAGGTAACTGAAGTAGGCACTGTGGAGCACTTAGAGCTTGATAAGACATCAAAGATGCACTGTATCCCTGGCCATATGCAATAATCCTGGCCTTTGACTTGTCACTGGACTTGGATGACTGGAAGAAAAAGTGAAGCAGACAAATTTGTAC